>NW_022995752.1:2725447-3338420 GCF_900245975.1 Drosophila guanche | reverse complement strand
AGACATACTGCTTCCCCTCTGTTTTCCACTGCCTTCCCACACCGATAAAAAAATTTGTACATTTGGTGTAAATGTAAATAGATTGTTCTCCATTTGTGTGTGCACATGTACATATGTATGTATGTGTCTGTCTCTCTTTTCCGTTGTGTATATGCGAGTGTGTCGATTGGGTGATTAAAGGGCGTCTGGCCAGAGGGGGTAATGCCAGGGGCGTCGCTCATTTGCGGCCTGGTCAAAGCGGCGCCAGTCAGACGAACGGCCCACCCAGCAAACTGAATCTCTCTCTCTCTCTCTTTCTATTTCTCTTGCCTCTCCCACACCCATACTGACGCCCACTCTCTCTTTCTCTCACATCTAATACTCCCACACTCTTTCTCAATTTACGCTGTTCTCTCTTACTCCCACACGCTTTGTCGCTACTTTCCCCTTTATATTCTCCCAAGTCACTCTCTTCACCATTGTCATCCTTGTCGTGTGCGAAAATTAAAATATGCATTGCTGTTTGCCCTCCTCGTGTGCCTCCTCCACAGAGATTTTAGTGTATTATATAAGTATTATGTGCATGTGCTTATGCATGAGTGATGGCCTTGACGCATTGTTTCAGTGTGTGGGAAAAGGAAAGCCCGGAAAAGGGCACAAATCGTATCTCTGGCAGACAGATCATAATACCATATTATTCTTGGGGATTAAAAGTCAATTCTTTCGGCTTTTACGATTGGAATGATTATGGTTTTTGATTAAACCATAAAAACCGATGTATGAAATAACAATTTTGAAGGCAAGAAAGGCAGGCTGCCCTTTCAGGTTTTTGGTTGGGCTCTTAAAATATTTGAAATAACAGTTCACGAAAAGGTACTTCAGAAACTCATAGGAAAGGAAATATCCATAAATATGTACTTACCGGTTAGAAAAATATTTATTAAACATTCAATTAGCGTTTCCAAGTCCTTCAATTAAGCAGCATCTATAATTATATATGAAAATTGAAACTCTCCATAGGTATTTTACTGGCTTCTAAGATTTGCAAAAAGAACCAAGAACCATCAAAGCTTATGTCAGCATTTACATACCTGTTGATAGAATATCCAGAAATCCTAGGGTTACATATTTGACTATCAGCGTTCCAGGTGCTCAAAGGTTTTCAATATTGTTCTAAAAATAGTTCCGAGTCATAGATCTAAAATTAAAACAGCAGCAGTTATGTTGAAAATTAAAGTTAAATGCATATTTAGATATATTAATTATTTAAAAGCCGTTAAGTCCCCTGTAGAAGCTACCTCCATATTTTTAATCACTTAAAAACCATCAAGACTTTAATCTGCATTTACATTCCAAATTCCACCAACAAATTATAATCAAGATATACTTTTAGTCATTTCCCATTCCAATAAAAGACGGATTATATAAATCCTCGGCAGACATTCGCTCATTAACAGGCCTAAGGTCGTGTATCGCTCTTCGACAGTGTGCCACTGACAGACAGAGAGACAGTCGGACGGATAGTCCAGGGCCACATAACAGCCTCATTTGCCATTCATTTGCCATGGCTGAAAAGACACACAAAACTTTTAGCGACTGCAACAGGAGGCCACAAAGCAGAAACGCAGGGACGCAAGGACTCGTAACGCGCCATCAATAACAATTATCCGGTATGTCACTTTTTTCCCGAGGTGCAAATCGCGGGGCCATCAAAGGCAGCCTGCCCAGACGTCATCGACTGTTTCGTCCTGCCCCTCCACAGACTCCCTACTGGCTAGAACATTCCAATTAATAGCGCTTCATTGAACCCTGGCGCTCCTGTAATTTAAATGCTAATTTTTATCAAGTAAAGTAACCTTTTTTATACATCTATTTTTGCTCCTTTTTTGTTTGTCAAGGTGCACCTGCAAGGAATTTCTGTAATTTGTTTAGCAAAAGTTTATGGATTTTCATAATCACAAATCAGGCGGAAGTTAAACTTTGATTACATTAACATTGTAAAGCAGACATTGGTAGACGGCCGACTCTCTGCGGCAGTTCATGACGTATGCGCGATATTTGTACTTGTGTCAAGAGATATGTCGAGATATTTTTAAAAGACTCGCCTTCAACTTTTTAATGACACCAATTAGCAACTGCAGAGAGCCACTGAGGCATACAAAAAGGAGGGGCTATGGCAGCAGCAGCCTTCCCACTAAAAGCCTTCCTTTCACATATGCTGCTGCTGCCTGCCTGCTGACTGATGCCTTTCTGGCTCGTTAAATCAAAATGCTTGCCATAAAATCGCTCGTTTCCCAGCCACAGAGCCGGAGCCATAGCCATAGCCCAACAGAAGAAGAGCCACATGCTGTGTGTAAATAATAATTATTTATACAATTTTTTGTTGTTTTTGTTGCCCCTCTCCAGTGAGTGACGGAGTGAGACTTAACAAGCATTCAAGTTGTTTGGTTAAATACAACTTCTTCGGAAAGAAACTCCTTTGAAATGGCCTTTGGACAGAGATTTAAAGGGTTCTCTCAACCCTTTTGCAGATTTATGGAAATTGAGTAAAAGTGGAAATGTCGAAAGTGTTCAGAGAATGTGGAGGAAAACGGGTGGCTATACTTGTAGATTAAGTATTATTTGATTACACTTACATCTACACCTTAGCGGTGTTTTGTCAAATGTTAAATTGAAGAAATTAAATTAACACAACATTATCTGTCATCTACATCTAGAACACTTCTCACACCAACACGCTTCTTTAGCTTGCCGGGCGGGGCGGGGTTCATTTTTGAAATACACTGGTTTCAATGTGAGCATACAGCAGTCTGTATGCAAAATTTGGTGGCTCTAGCTCTTGAAGTCTCTGAGAACTAGCCGACAAACAAGACGGACGGACGGACAGACGGACAGAAAGATATGGCTCTATCGACTCGGCTATTGAAGCTGATCAAGAATATATATATTTTATGGGATCGGAAACGCTTCCTTCTACAATATACCCTATTTACTCTTCGAGTACCGGGTATAATAAAATATATAGTGGATTTCTTAAACAAAACATTTGCGTACTTTTTGTGAATCTCAATTATGGATTTCCCCATTCAAAGAAATCCCAAATCTCATTTCATATTTCAACTCAATAGAAAATCACTTTAGGAACATACGAAAAATCATCGAAAAAACATCAAAATTCATGCCCATCATCCTCAACTTCTCACACAAAATTTGACCCCAATAAACAGCAAAAAATAGCCCCATTGACACCATCGTATTGCTGCCCCAAAGGACCTTCGGGAAGAGTAAACATTGCTAAGGCCGATTATGTTGGAAAATACTTATTTATTGTAGTGGGCGGAAGCACGACGTCAATCTTCAGGCTTGGCGACTCCATAATAAATGTAAATATGCCAACTGAATGACCAACCAACCTCTGCTCCGGGACCAGCTCCGCACGAGAGAGGAGTAAGGGGTGTTGCGGTGATCAGGACTTGGATGCCTGGAGCAGCTGTCGAGGACTCTCTTTTTTTTGCTGTTGACATTTGACAGGCCGCGTGGGTGGGCCTCCAACCCAGAGGTCAGAGCAAGCACAGCTACAAGTATAAGTCTAGTCCCCACTACCAGAATTTCCTCCCTTTCTATTCAATTTCTGCCTTATAATATTTTCTCTCGTTGTTTTTAGCATTTTTAAAATATCCGCGGGTGCGATTCCCCCACCCCCTGACGAGCCGACGGCTTCGGGGAACTTGTCATGATTAAATTTGAGTCTTAAACGTGTTAAAGTCGATCCTGGAGATCCTGCTTGGCTGCTTAAATATGCCAGTCGTGTGTTTAGGCAGAGAGACCTCTTTTCTGATTGCATTAAAGGCAGCGTTGGCGCCCCCCGGAGGATGGGATTGAATCAAAATTTGCGGTTGCCAGGATTGGTGGTAGATGGTTTGGGAGGAGGGCATTAGAGATTATGTAATAAATTGGTGTATGAAAAATGTGTAAGTATGTTATTTTAATAGGTATTTTTGGGGTGTTTTTTTTTTTTAATTTAAGGAGAGGTTTTTGATGGTCTTAAGCCGCAGTCACACTTTCAATTGGTGGTTTAATTTGTTTAGACCTAAGAATTTATATTTTCCATCTATTAACTCATTCGTTTATTAACAATACTCTTTAATTGTGCTACAAAATAGATTGTACAACAACGACAGCCTTTTCTTTGTGGAATTCGAACTATAAAACAGTCGCCTACCTCTCCTTCTCTTTTTAAATACAATATTTATTAGTGCATTTTGTTTGCGTTGGCTTTTTGTGTGTTGAGTTGCCAATGTCGAGTACAATGATCGGTTTAATATGTTAAGGGTGAAGGGTGAAACCCCGAACCAGAACGCCAGCCCTGAACGCTGGGAAGGCAGACCCTGAACCAACTGTTGATGGGGCAGGGCAGGGCAGCAGACAAAACTCTGGAAGGACATGACACAGCCACAAGGAGGAAGCAGACGCAGGCAGAGACTGCTGCATTCAACTTCTGTTGGATGGGAAATAATCAAAAGGCTCTTTGCCGGTGGAGGACTACTGTAAGCAGCTACCGCCCACGCAATTGCCGCAGCAGGCACGGCCTTCGATTCAGCTCCGAGACTCTGTCTACATTCTGTATACCCTTCAAACATACCTCTACAACGACTTGTGGAGATGTTTGCTATTCAGAAAAGTAAGGTTTTACGACAGTAGAAAAATGTACCTATTCACGCCCTGCAAAAAATACCCAACTGATCCTCTTTCTTTGCTAAATTTCACCATAATTTCCATGGAAATCTACCATAGCTATAATCCATCTTTAGGAGCATCATCAGCTTCGACTCTGAAAAGAAAGCCTTTCCATTTTGTTTTTTTTCCTTCTTTCCTGTTTATTACTTCCACATCTCTACTGTTGGGGGCTACTGCTGCTGCTGCTTCGGGTGGATAGAGCACGACAACGCTCGCGCCCCTTTTGCTGTCGTGTGATTTACATAATGTCCTTGTCGACAGTGTTTCGCCGCTCAACCTCCTATGGTCCTAACCCCGCCGCTGTCGCTTCTGTTGATGCTGCATCGACTTGCCAGTTTAAAAATATTAACTGTCAATTTGTATTTGGCAACACTTGGCTGAAGAGGAATTTGCGGGCAGGACTAGAACAGCACAGTACCACTACTACTGCTGGTCCTGCTGCATTGGGAGTACTGCACTTGAGGCTGAAGTTTACTTCCTTTTATGCCACCAAAGTAGGGGATGATAATGGAAACGGAAAACAGACTTACTCTAAAATTAACATTTGTTGCTTGGGAGTTTAAGAGTGCAAATAAATCCTCAGAAATTAGGTATAACCCGGAAGAGGCATGGAAAATGCAGTAAAATTTCGGTAAACAAAGCTAAATCCTTCTAGTTAGAGAGTAAAATGATTT
Source organism: Drosophila guanche (assembly GCF_900245975.1). Classification (NCBI taxonomy): domain Eukaryota; kingdom Metazoa; phylum Arthropoda; class Insecta; order Diptera; family Drosophilidae; genus Drosophila; species Drosophila guanche. The sequence continues at coordinate 3,333,030 of NW_022995752.1, read as the reverse complement.
AAATATTCAATATTTAATTCAATAAAATATCATAAGACTCTTTCTTATCGTGTACAATTTAACAATTTTGTTTTAGAGATTTTTTTAAATTTAATCGCTACAGCGAAATTCGTTGGTTGCAGACGATGAGTCCGCATTGACCAGGTACAAATGTTAGTAAACAACTTTGAACTCAAAAAATAGTTGTTTGCCGAACGAACAAAAAAAATTTGTGTGTTTTAGAGATTAAAATATGAATTTTGTTTGTAAATACTTCAAACCCCTCTATAAAATATTTTTGATCTATCAAAAATTTGTATATTTATATATAATATAATATCTGTTTACTTACTATGCCTTCGCTTTTATTTAATAATATTTCATTATTATTTAGAATTTTACGAATTTTTAAAATATTTCTTTAACGTCCATTTAGTTTCCAATCAATTCTATACATCTATCTATCAAATCTTTTTATCTAGAAATCCTTTCCATGTATTCCTTAATTACCAAATTCCTTCATCCCAATTTCCTTGCCATTATTCTCTTTTACTATATAAATTGTCTTCCATTCTCTTCTTTTACCATCCATAACTTTTTTTATGACAACGCATTCATTTCATTCCATTATCTTTTTACTATCCATAAATTTCACATCTCTATCGCTTCCTGTTACTCCACTATATTTTCCATCAATTACATATTTAAAAAAAAAGCGAAACCCTTTGGGCCACATCAAACAAACGAAAGAGAATAATTCATAATGAAAAACCATACAAAATTCTATAGAAAAAGGGCAACAGGCAGCAGGCAGCAGACGCATGCAACTTTCCAAAAAGCAAAACAAGAAGAACTTTGCTTCGGCAACATTTTATATTATCTGTCGACAATACTCGTAGTTTATCATGAGATAAAACCCAACCGATAAGGACGTAAGCACTGTGATAACAGCAACAGGAACAGGGCTGTAGACAAACAGACGATAATAATAATAACAGTATACAACTCGGGGGCGCTCAATCGGAGTTGGTAACAAAGGAAGGAAGGAGCTGGCCTGTGCTGGGCGACAAGTCCAAGTCGAATGCAGGCCGCACATAGAAAGGGAGAGAAAGAGAGTGGAGTGTGAGTGGGTGAGCTATGGGGCAACATGCGTCAGCGGTACTAATCAGGCACCCACATTCCTACTCTCACACAGAGCCCACACTCCCCTGCAGTTCTGTGCCGCTACCCCCTGCGTCTGGAGTTGTGGGCCCTCAGCACGTGGTGTGTGACATGTCTAGAAACTCCAAAACACAAGCCACCCCGTTGGGCGAAAGAGGGTTGGGTCTGCTTTCCTCTAGCTCTCACTCTGGGATAACGTGTAATGTGATAAGGGCAGCGTTTCAATACCCTACATGTGACAGAAGGAACGAGAAGGGACGTGTGAGAAGCTTCTTACGCGTCACAACTTTTATACCCGGCACTCAGTCCTACATGTCTGGATGCAAAATTTGGTTGCTCTAGCTTTTATGGTCTCTGAGATCCAGGCGCTCAACAAGACGAACGGACAGACAGACATGGCTCAATCGACTCGGCTATTGATGCTGATCAAGAATATATACTTTATGTGGTCGGAAACGTTTCCTTCTGGGTGCAGAAATACAATATACCCTATTTACTCTTCGAGTACCGGGTATAAAAAGGAGAATTCACGATTCATCAGTCCAGCTGCAAGAAGTGGAACCACATTTAACCGAAATGGTTTAATAAATGCAGGAAATTAAACTCCCAAGACTAAAATATTCAAAGTCTATATGTAGGATTAGCCTTTAGAGAGATGAAGGCAGAAAAAAATTATTTTTCTTTTAAATCTTTTTTTTTCTATTTTACTCACTTTCTCAACACCAATCACAGGTATCCCTGTGTCGACCCAACCCTTTATTTATAGGCCTCACTTGTGTGGGGATTCGCCCCAACTGCTTAGAGCAAGAAAAAAATTACAAAACAAAAGCGACGTAATAAAACTCACTCCGAATCGTGGCACTCATTCTTTGAGCCTTTTCAAATGCTCTCCATTCGCCAGTTCGCTTCGCTTCGGGCACTCGGGCAGCCCCACACACCAGGCCCCCCCCCCCCCTGGCGAACCGTTAGACTTGTTGCGTGACTTCGGGAACGCTCGGCCAAGGCTTGTGATTCGCCTTTGGCCGTGGTACTCGGTTCGCCTGTCAACGAGGCAGAGGCAGAGGACGCCTCACTGTTGCAACCATTCCACAAGTGGCCGTCATCCTCATCGCTTCCGCGTTTCCGGTGCTCCACGGCGTGCGTTTCGCTCAGTTTCGGTCCACGGCTCAACGCAATTTGTTCACTGCTCGGATTATTTAGTGCTGAAATTTAAAAAATATTGAAATAATATGATGCAATTTTGAAAAAAGGAAAAGCCATAAATCTAGTTTGTATGTGTGTAAAATATGTGGTTCAAAAAATGCAGCTAATTAAAGTGAAAAGTGTCAAGAGATATTTTTGAAAGATCTGCGGGAAATATTAAGGATCAGTCATAAATATACCACTGGGGTAATACATTTTGAGTGAATGTAAGTTTTAAATTTGACTATTTTTAACTATTTAAATTTGGAAACAACTTTGCATTAAAGAGGAAACTACAAAAATTAATAAAAAAAAAACTAAGAACTAATAAAATAAAAATATTTCAAAATAAAAAGGGATACTACTTAAACTGAATTTAATGAAATTTAAAACAAATATTCAAAATGTACGAAATAAATGTTCCAAATTGTAAAGTACTTATCGGAAATATATTTTGAATTAATTTGCATTCTGCCTTCACAAGTTGTCTGGCGATTGAGAATACTCCCAATATTTTGTAAAATAAAGTTCAAGGAATAATTCATTATTTATTAAGAGGAAGAACTTTCCAAACTTGAAAGTATTCATGGCAAATTATCATTAATCCATTACATCAAACCACATCGATTTTTGGATATCTCTACAAGATATCTAAAATCTTTTTCTGATTTTTATACCCCCTAAAAACATTCTCAATAAAAACCGCCAATAATACAAAATTTGTAACTGAAACCCAAAAGAAAGCGTGCTCTCTTCGTGACATCCTTTGCCATTATTATCCATCAGTTATTCAATCAACCCAAAAGGCATTAAACGTCCTAACCCAATTTTGAGACTGGTGTAATTCTCAATCGCCTTGCAGGCTCGAAGCAGATGTAATTCAATGATATAACCACAATCGAAATACCCCAATACGCTTGTCAAATGCAGTTCCAAACGCCGCTTGCAACCCAAGAGCGCCTCTAATGCCCCCCATACCGGGTCACACAACCCACACAAGAAATGGGTATGCTTTATTTACTAGAAAGCATAATAAATATTACACAAGACCAGGTGCTGACTGACTGGCTGTAGACTACTGGGATGCTGCTGCCGCTGCTGCATTGCTAAGGACCTCAGACCCGACCCCAAGACCTGCAGACCCCGTCAACCGTACCGCCAGACAAAGGAAGCTGCATTTTCAGTGTCAACAGCAGGGGCAAGCAACATGTTGCAAGTATCTGCATTTAAAGCCAAGAACCCTCACCCTACCCCCATTCGATGGCGACAAATCGACGACTCGTTGGACAAACTGTTGCCCTTTCCCCAAGTCTTTTTATAACCGAAAGTCATTATATAACATCAGTGTAACCCTATAACCTTATACGCGGCCTGAGGGCTAGGGGTGCTCCACCCATAATGTGCTAGAGATGGCAGAGGCCCTGTTGCATTTTGAATATGGAATACGAGTGTACGAATTGCAATGACATATCGGAAGTATCAGCAAATATCGCAAGGATTTTAGTGAAATTATAGTTCCACACATAAAAAATTGTAAAAAAGCTTAAAAAATGAGGAACATTTTGAGAAACTTTTTCAAAGATTATCTCGAGACTTTATAGGGAATCCCTATTATAGAAAATTCAATATCAAATGCATATAAATATGATAAAATATCGTCCGAAAATATCGCTTGTTCCGCTCCTCACTTAACGCTGCCTTCACCCGGCTTGGACCACCGCTGTGATATGCATTGTATTGTAGTCATTTCTCTTAACATTTCTTTTAAAGACCCGCCAAACAGGCCACAGTCCATAGTCCGAGAGAGAGAGAGAGAGTGAGAGAAAGCCCAAGGAGCTGTTGTCGTTAAATAATAGCGACACTTTTGTTTCACTCAGCGCCTCAGTGGTGGAAAAGTCGAAGAAAAATGCACCGCAAAGTGCGCGCTTTCTATTACAACAAAGTCCGTGTTTTCCACTAGTACAGTGTCCCCATTCCCCGTGCATCATGTCCTGCCTCTGCTCTATACTCTTTAAATGCTCCACAACAGTACGGGGTTCCGGGTCAAATGCTGGAAAGCCAAGGGGCATAACCATAACAACGACAGAAAGCGCGAAAGCATTTCATCGACACACCATTCCCTTTCCCACCGCACAAGAATCTGTTCTTCTCTCTTTCTCTCGCTATTTTCTTCTTTTTTCAAGTACAATGCAATCTCTTCTCATGCCGACTGACTCTTGACCCCAAGCGCAACAGGATTGGGTGCAGAATAAAAAAACAACAAACGGAAAAATGGAGGGGGAAATCGTCTTATAATTTCTTACTATTTGCTGCCTCGTTGATTAGCGTTGCATGATTGTTCTGGGGGATTATTTGGGGGGTGGCGAAATTCTACGGTTTAGGGACTCTTTCTAAAAATAATTGCCAAAGGAATAACGAGGGAAAAGTGTGTCACATTATCCTTGTGGGAAAACAAAGTAAAGTATTGAATTGAAAATTTATTTCTTTAAGAGTTGCGTGGTGAAAATATTATTAGAATGCGTTTAATACATCCGGAAATTGCGAAAGAAATCAGTTATCCTATAAGGGAGAGTTTTTTTTAGGAGGATAAAAAAATAACGAAATATCAGAATACCATTCAGATATATTAAACACATATTTACATCTCACATACCAAAGCGGATAAAGAATTTTATGTTTCTGTACTTTCAATGTCGCCTAAAATCGATCGTCTTAAACACCAAATAAATTTTAAAACATGTTAAACCCGAAGATCAGACCTTACATCTTTTTGCTATATGCTATTGCTTTATAAAAGAATAACTTTGATCTCAATACAAATGCAGAGAGTGCAATATTTCGGCCTTCAATTGTACAATCATAATTACACAATGTTCTCGATACTCGAACTTTTCCAAAGAAAACTCAAATAACATTTGGACATTCGATTGAATGTGTCACCTAACCTAATTTATGTGTCAAATGGCAGCACGTGTGATGGGTCCAACTTCCATATAGGAAAATATCGATTTGAAGATAACGAATATCACGAATGATTCAAATGTGGTTAGGCGAATGAAATGCTAGATAAAATGTCATAAAACAAACACTGACAGAAAGCTCTGCAATTACGGGGGAGTATTAAAAAGCTGACTAGCAAAAATAACAAAAAACCTGACAGATAATAAAGGAAATGAGGAGATCATAAAGGTATATTGGGGATATAGCACCACCTAAGAAGAAGAAATGAATAGAGGATGTTTTTTTTAAAAGTATTTTTTATAACCAAAGGATAAAAATTGTTTTAAAAACATTTCCAAAGAGTCTTTTCCGTCTTTCAAAAAGAAGATTTCATAATTTGGTCCTTCCCACAGCCCTTCGCCGCTCTCTTAACTCTATTTTTATAACTTACCTGCAATTTGTAGCCCTTTCAAGACACTCCCACGAACCATGGATGCCACACAGCTGACGGAACTGATGAGCAGCCATGACTTCATGCAGCTTCAGCAGCAGTTGCATCACAATAATAACAACTACAACACAGATGGACACAACGGCTTGTCCCCAGAGTCGGCGGAGAGAAGTTCCCGGCCCGTAAGACGTGCCTCGAGACGCACCTCACAGGTAAGCAGACAACGAGCGGATGATCTGTAAAGAGTAACATTGATATTAGTGTGTGTATTCGTTTCCATCTGCAGTTAAGCAATAATACTTATGATCTGGAGATGACAGATTCCAGTTCGCAGAGCGACGATACGAGCGGTGGCGGCGGCAGTAGCAATGGAGGTGGCAGCAGCACCAACAATCCTCAGGGTCATTCCCAGGGAAATCAACGGCCCTCGAGTAGAGGTCGTGGACAGCAGAGCAACGGCGGGTGTCCGTCGAGTCTCACTCCAAACAGTGCCAATTCCAGTTCTTCGAATTCGAACGCCAATCGGCGTCGTAAGGGAGCACTGAATGCCAAGGAGCGGAATCTCAGGCGTCTGGAGTCCAACGAGCGGGAGCGCATGCGAATGCACAGCCTGAACGATGCGTTTCAGTCGTTGCGCGAGGTCATTCCTCACGTGGAGATGGAGCGGCGACTGTCCAAGATTGAGACACTGACGCTGGCCAAGAACTACATCATCAATCTGACGCACATCATACTCTCGAAACGGAACGAGGAGGCAGCTGCAATGGAGCTGAATGGCGGTGCCGTTGGTGGTGTCCTGCTCTCCAGCCTCACGGCGGACACCAGTGTTGGCACGAATGGTGCATCGGCCAATGCCACGGCTGCACTTTGCTTTGAGGATGCTCTGGCCAATGGTGGGGCCTACGATTGTGCTCTTTTGGCCGCTGCCGATGGCACTCTGCTGAATGCAGCTGCCGTTTCGGCCAATCCAGCGATGCAGAGTCTCCAGCCCCAGGCGCTGCACATGCAGCAGACACAGTTGGAGTCAACATCCCATCATCCACAACAGCAGCAACAGCAGCATCACCATCAACAGCAGCAGACGATGCATGGTCATGGCCACATGGGAGCCACAATGATGCTGACCCAACAGCAGCAGCAGCAGCAGCAGCAACAGCCGCAACAGCAGCAGCAGCAACAGCAGCAACAGCCCCAACAGCAGCAGCCGACACTCATCCTGAATGGCTCCACAACGGTGAATGTGGGAGTTGGCGTCGGAGTTGGCGTGGGCGTCGGTGGGGGGGTTGGAATTAATGTCGGAGTGGGCGTTGGGGTGGTGTCCGGCGTCGGCGTCGGCGTCGGTGTGGGTAACAATTCCGGAAACTTTACAGATGTTAATGATAATTTCGATGAACCATTTCGAGAGTTTCTCTAAGTTGGCGGATGATCTATGGAGTATAGAGATAGTAAATATAGAATTTATAGAATTTAGAGAGCAGGAAAAGGCAAACAATTTATTTTCCATTGAGACAAAAGTATCTTAAGAAGTTATTTGATTTGAACGTAAACGATATTTTGCCATAGAAATAGTAAAACTTAGATTTTGGCAGGCAGTACCATGCTTTTCTGAACAATACCTAAATTCTGGATACACTATGAAAGATTCCACCTTTCAAGTATAACTGTACTTCAAGCTGTTCCTTCGTCTACTCAGCATTTGGCTTTTATCTCTTTTAAACCTAAGCTCAACTGTACTTTATGTCTGTTTCATTGAACTATTTCGAAATACATCTATCCACCACTAGTTCTGCTCAAAATACACTTAATCGAAATGGAAAAAACAACTAGAACTCATTCTGATATATCAGCAAGTTATATAGGAGCTAAGAATTAATATACGTACGCAGAATTTAAGTTCAAATAAATACGCATAAAGATACTTACATATATGGAATATTAAAACCCTATAAATACCAAAAACAAAAGGTAAGCCTAGATTATAGGATGTTCAACAGAAGTAGAGTCAATATTGAGTAAAAATATATATTATGCAATTAATCTAAAGTTGTTAAAACATAAGCATTATAATGATAGTAGATTATTATTGAGGCATACTGCAATTGTATATATAGAATGGAAGTAAAAACGGACGGAAGCAAACACCAGATACAGATGACAGGGAGTCGAACTCTCAATGAGTTTCGCTATGTATACACATACATAGTTGTATGTTTGTATAAACATATATATATATATATAATTGTCAGCAATAGCAACAAAAACAAAGCATCAATTAACGTTAACTAGCAGCCCTGGCGCGACTACGGAACGACACGAAGAGAGGACAACGACAACGACAAGGAGGACGACGACGGCAGAGTGACGCGCCAATAAGTTAATTTACCACCCATGATCTTTTTAATGCACTTGAAATTTATCGTACTACGGATGTAATGGTTCCCGGAGCAGGGTAACAAAACAATTAACACACCGAAACGTTGAATGGCACATTGAAATTGGCACACTTCCGATTGTACCCCATGTCCTGCCCTGCCATGGCGCTGTACCTTGAGGACGAACCGAACTGTAGGACTTTCCGGGTGGAACGTCTGCCAGAGCGGGACAACTCTACGCAGCAATGTGGTGACGGCGGCAAACGGTAAACAGTAATAAAATAACGGTGCTCAATGGGTGGCATGTGTCAGTGTGAGTGGAAGTGGGTGTATGCTGTGTGGATGGATGCTTGGGTCTTAGCAATAATTAAGTGAAAAATAGTAGTTAGGGTGAGACGCCGACTCGTTCTCGTGGGTGTGAAAGTTAAGCTTGTTGATTATGTTTGATTAGTCGAGGATTTAGTATTTTGGGTTAGTCGGTAAGCATGCATATGTACATACATATTTACAATACATCTATTTCTAGTGCGCTAGTAAATGGCACAGAAAGAGAAAGAAACTCTAGAAGGGGCATGGGGAATGGGCCATAGAGCAATATGTAATTCGTATTTGGTTAGTTTGTTAGTTAAAGGAGGAGCAGGGGGGGTTGGGGGGCAGGGGGTTTCTACAACGAAATGGCACAAAAGTGTTTTGTTTGTGGACGAGTGTCGAATCTAGTCAAATTCTGTTGCACAAATGAAATACAAATATATTTATATTTGGATAAAACTGCAATATAGATGTTTAGTAAGTATTGTAAATGATTTTCTCCCCCAAACACACACACACACACACCCCAACCAACACATACACAAAATCAAGTCTATTATATATTTATCTCTATATATTTATACACCCACAAAAAATGAGCAAATATTTATGTAACAAAATACTAAACAGAAAACAGCATATTACTCGTATTGTATATACAGTTTAGGAATGGTCTAAGAACGATGAGCATTTGGTGTGTACAAGTAAAGGAGGATCAGTATGGATACGGATACGAATACATCCCTATTGAATGCAAGTGTAAAAATAATGGATGCTAATTCCATTTGATATAACTAGTGTATGTATACTTAGATGCCAAGCAAAGTTGATTGAATAAAGCAAACAAATACATATATCAAAATGTGCGTTTTTTTAATTATTTACCTTTGCAACTCTCATTATCCAACGTGGGAGAGCTATATGAGGTGGTGTTCCTATCAAGGTCGTGCCAAATGATTTATTGCGAGCTGCAAAAATAGTAATCAGCAAACGTTCAGTCTAAATATTTAAATACGTAATCTTTCTACCTGACCTACAGAATATACAGTTGCGGCAAAAATAATAGCACCGCGTGGTACAACAGTCGTTATTGTTTAGAAAAAATTGATTCTATACTACATTTTTTGCACTTTGAAGTAATATAAAGTAGGTTGAGATGTCTCCTATCTGAGAGAAGTGTCCTTACTCTTACAACTTTGGCGGCCTTCAATAATTTAGGCAATTTTTCGAAAAAGAAGCGAAACTGAACGGCAACAAAAATAGCATTAAAAATTTGTATTCTATATAAACTTTTACTTTTCCGAGCTTTTTAATATATAATGTTTTTAATTAATATAATAGTCGGGAGCTTAAGTCGTTTGTAAACAGACAGTTAAAAAATATTAGTTGTTTTGGGTCGTCGAAAAGCACTTTAGGGAAGAAAAAGCCAAAGGATCAAAACTTTAACTCCAAAAGAGGAAAGCTAATCTTATGCGTGGAAAATAGTAGGTTCCTCATCTAAAATGATTCGTTTTGAAAATTGGCGAATTGGCGCAATATCCACATTTCGGTTAAAAATTCTGGTTTCTGAGTGCAAGAGGGGTCCTTTAAAGCCGGCCACAGAGCTTACAATGGATCTTTAAAATTTTCCAAATAAATATAAATTAAGTTTTCGAAGTCTGAGAAAAAATGCAGTTTAGCAAAGTTACCATGGGGCAAAGTAAATACAAGCTAGAGTTGACCCAAAGCTAAAACTTAGATCTTATGTAAAACGACTACCAAATGAAAAACGCAACTCTTTGACACATATGTATATCTAATAATCATGCTGAGACAAAACAGACCAGATAGACAGCTCTAAGGGGTTTTAAAACAGTGACTTTTATGCAATGTTTTCTCTTGCTTAGTCCGCAGATATGAACCATAGAGAAAATCTTTGGGGAACAGTTAAGGAATATGTTTCTAGTACGAAATCAAAGAAAAAGTTTGACATTTGGGGGTTCTGCCAGATTTGTGGAGATGAATCCCCCAGGAAAGACTCGAAAATAAGGTTACATTTTATGACAGGACTCAGCCTTTTTTTTTTGCTGCCAAAAGCTTTAAAACAAATTATTAACTTTTGAATACATATAAAGTTAACTATATTAATGAAAGATTGTGGAAATTTCTTTTAAATTTGAAGTTTATTGAGCTTTTATGAAATTGGTGCTATTTGTGCCGCCCAAATACCGGAATAATTCTTTTTCCTTTCAAATATTTCCAACTAAAGCCATCAAATCATACCGTTTCTCTCGGATAAGTTGAATTAAGCCTCAGAGTTTAATAGTTTTAAAACCCTTCATTAGAACCATTGTTTTAACAAAATATCTCAAAGAAAACAATTATTTTCATGGTGCTGTTTTAAACGACGCAGCTGTATATTATTCAGGTCAGAGATGGTTTCCTTTCTGATTGTTCATTATATCTAAATATTATTGTTATCATTCAAAAGATTCAAAATTAAATGACTTTAGCAACAAGTGCCATAGCTATCAGCTTTTGCATGAGAGTTTCCCTTTTTAGCAATTTTTCATGGCAACAATTCTAACGGTTAAACTTACCCCAATGCGTTGCGTCTCACAGATAACCAAGCACAGCGGATAGTTCGCTAGCATCTGGAAACGTTCGGTTGAAACTGTGGTATTTCATTGATAAGTTCACATGATGAAATGCGTTCACTAAAACTCCTAAGAATTTCATCATGTTTTTGCGAGTGCACAGAGACTGCAGGTTTGGCTGCTTTTGGCTTGTCTTTGTTGGACTCACATTACAAGTCCGGCTTAGCATGTGTATTTTAGACGAGGGTAATGCATAAACAATCATTGTTAGAAACACCACTGCACGCAACCACGCCGATTCTTTGTGTATTTACACAATTCATTTCAATTATTTCGCGGGAAACAGCAGCTGAGGGCAAGCATGCCATGAAAGTGGTGTTGTGAAGCGCTATTCTTGTAGATGCTTATCGCACACAAGTATCGAATTTTTTATGTAACTATCGATGAAACGTGCAATAAATGAAAGTCGGCATTTATATACGTAATAAGATAAGCGGCGTGAATTCCATTGAAATAACACAACAACTGTTTTTTTGACACATCCCACAAACATTTTTTGTACATTGATATTTTCCATAAATATATTCTTAGGCAACCGATATATCGATATAGTGTGTATCAATATTCTATCATCACTTCTCCAATTTTGTTTACCTGCTTAGCGCTGTTTTTGGCGGATAACTCAAAAAGATACAGCAAGTGAAGGGTGGAGAGTGCAGTGATTTGAATCAGGTATACACACAGACACAAGTTGGTAGAACTAAAGTGCAATATTATGTGAGAATCTTTTAACTATTATTGTCAAGACACCTCTCGTAGCTCTGTGGAGCTGGAGCTGGTGTGTGCGCGTATTGTGTGTATGTCGGGAGTTGCCAAGTGCGCTAGACAGAGATGGGAACACAGAAAGAAACGCAGAGCGACAGCAGCGACGAATGTGCAGTTATTTTTCTTCGTTTCAGGTTCACTACCTCCTTCCGTTCTACTTTTCTGGCCTTTTGTGCCTCATCTCTTTTGTTCTTTTTTTTGTCGTGGGGGGGGGGGGGGGGGGGGGGGCATGGCATCCACTACCTGCTAAGTGAGTGAGAAATCTAGGAATTTGGAGTATGTATGGATGGAACTAGTTATACATAAAAAACAACCAGCCCATCCGCCGCATAGCTTGAATATTTAAATCTACACAAAAAAGAAGCAAAAAAAGCCAAAGCAGTGGCTGCATTTTTTCCGTGTGGCGCTTCGCGCTTGCCGCTTGAGTTCGCTGCAGTTTGTTAACCCCTCGCGGACTCCGCCAGAGACTTGGTTTCCATTGTTGTTCCAATTCTTGGTGCCCCACCAACCAAACACTTTCAATCTTTTGCGTTGTAACTTTTGTGGCAAGTAAAGTTTGTAGAAAAATAGCTCAAAGGGTCAGCACAGGACAGGCGGGTATGCCATTGCCCATGCTTATGGTTAGATTTCCGGAATTAGTCGATGGCACGCAACCTATAAAAAGGTGTATCATTATGCACACATGCATTCGTACCTACATACATCCCGGTATTAAAAGGGACAGGCCCCAGTGACCGCCTTCATCGTCCCATTCCAAGCTGGTAACTCCCCAATATAATTGCTCCACCAACTCTCACTCCCAGCTCCCCGAAGTGGGTAAAAGAACAGCAACAGTGAAGCCCATTGGCTTATCAAATGACAGGAATAACTCCCAAGGGTTGCGAAATTTGCGATTACTCTTTCTGTAGGAGTTAAAATAAATTTGATTCATTATAGACTTCCCCTGTAATTTATTTGGTTATCATACAGAAAATCTTCATGAAAGTTCCATTTCACTGATTAAATGGAAATATATGGAATAAATTGAAAAAATTATTAGATTTATAGGGTCATGGGTTATCAGTATACAATGCTACAGAAACAAATCGAGTGCATAAATCTAGGCTTTTCCCAAATATTAATCTTAAAAAAATCGCACTGTTGGTTTTTGCTTTGCTCTTAAAACCATATTCATATTTAAAAAATTTGTTTTATTTTATATTTCCTCGTATTGTAACCACTGTCCTCCGTTCTGGCCAATACGTCCGCCACCTTCAAGAAAAGGTTTATTGACAGCCAGTGGCGGCGTTTTTATCGTCCTGTTTACGCGTGTCTGAATGAAATGTATATTTTATTACTCCTACACTTTGGTGTCCGTGTGCGACAGGTGAAACTTTTCACTCGCGCTTCTTTCATAGAGAGAGAGAGAGAGAGAGAGAGAGAGGAAGTAGAAGAGGGAGGCCTTTACTTAACGAAGCCCAGCCGCAACGGCCAGTGGCTATTAACCACTTTTTTGCTACCGTTGACACAATTTCAAAACGATCGATTTTGGTTCTCTTTCCACGTTTATGCTTATGTGGGGTTATGCCCATGGCAGGAGGGCAGCACAGCTGTGTGAGTGTGTGTGTCAATCAACTAATTGGACCAGTGACCCCTACTAATTGAAGAGTTCAAACTGATCTGATCGGTATGGCATACACATAATTTGCTTAGAATAAATACATAAAGAGTATAAAACTAAAGGAGAATTTGTTTTACTGTATGAACTGTATTGGTTGAGATTCTTGAATGAATTAACCCAATGAGTAATTTAGGTGTAACACAAGATCATTTATTTCCTGTATGTTATAGAAAATACTTTGTGATAAGAAATTGCTTAGTGAAAGATAAGATAATAAGAAGTCCATAAAAAGCTGTATTTTTCTCAATTTTAAACTCAGTATCCATTCAGTTTTCCAATCGCCAGTGTCCAAGTTTAAACACGCTTTCCAATGAAGTCAGTCTACAGCTTTGAGGAGTAGTACGCTATATAAAATACATAAATAAGTTTGTGAAAGATAAGACCATGTGCATACCATATGTATATATTATTTGTTCGTGAAATGTATTCGATTCTTTGAATTTGTATATTTTAGAAAAAGAAAAGAAAGCACTTTAATGTGAGTCTCAAATGGTTTTAAGAAAGCCTGACCCAATCATTATCAAGTGGAGTTGAACTTATTACTTGATTCATCCAACTTGAACAGTTTTCTGTTGATTGTGGAAACGTTCCATGTCGCCATACTCTCTGGACATTTCTTTATCATGCTATTGCGAAATTTCTTGTGTTCAAGTGTAATTCCATACTTATAGTTGCCATAGCTTCCAGCCATCGGATCTCAAAACATTTGTTATCTACTCGTTCCTTAATCGATTCCGTGGGGTGGTTGCACTCATTGCAGGTCGTCCTTGTAACAAATACATGGAGAGGCACTTTCGCCAGCACCCACACCCATCAGCCATCCCTCAACTAAAAAGCAGCAAAAATGCGACAAACAAAAATACAAACGGGTGTAATATGTAATAAAAAATAATAATACGCCTAAAACTGGGCCAAACGAATACAATGAAGCAAAAAATTGGAATGAAAATGAAATGAAAATGGCAGAAAATGGCAGAAAATGCACTCAATACGAAAGAGCCTTGGTGCTGGTGGGCCTTTGCTTTTGCATTGCTTTGCTGCCATCCAACGGGTATTCTGCACTTGACAACTTTCGCTCTATGGGAAGTGAAGTGCCTGGGAAAGGTTGTGTGTGTGGTGGGGGAAGTTCTGCTATATGTAGGGTTAATCCACAGACAGACAGACGACAGGTGAAGGCAAACAGTGAGAGAGAGAGACACATCAGGGGTCCCTCGACTGTGCTTGCGTGTATATTCCTGTGATTTGGGGGTTGGCTTCGGATGGTAGCCACTCGGATTTCCTTTTTAGAGCCCAGAAGCGCGTGTGTGTGTGTGTGGGTTGTGTCTGCGGTTGACCAGCGTTTTATTGATTGATGTGCGACCGCGTGTGTGTGTCCTGGGCCAATCGGTGAATATTTTTCACCAACATTCATTCAATCCCTTCATTCCCTTTCTTGCAGTACCAATAATCAGAGCAAACGCGAGAGACGTACGAATTTTCGCAGTAAAATGGCATCCGGCGGCTTGGCATGTGTCAAATATTTGACATTCTTTTGCAATCTACTATTTGCGGTAAGTCCTGCCACTTCCTATTTTGACCAAATTCAAACATTCATTTCCTTTTTCTCTTTAGCTCACGGGTCTACTCATCTTTCTGGTGGGTGGCATGGTTCAATTGAATTATGCACACTATTCGAATTTTGTCGGGGATCATATATGGACAGCGCCCATAATACTGATGATTGTGGGCGCCGCTGTGGCCGTTATTTGTTTCCTGGGCTGTTGCGGTGCATTGAAGGAGAGCAGCTGCATGATCCTCAGCTTTGCCATACTCGCCGTGGTCATATTTCTGTTCGAAATAGGTCTGGGAGTGGCCGGGTACGTGAAGCATTCGGATCTGCAGCCACTAATGGAGGGACAATTCAATGCGACCATGCGGCACTACAAGGAGCGTGAGGATTATCGCGATGCCTGGACCCTGTTGCAAACTGAATTGGATTGCTGCGGCACGTATGGACCCAACGATTGGGAGGTTATTTATCCCAACAAGACCCTGCCGCCGGCATGCTGCTCTGTCATCAATTTAAGCGAGGCCAAGGAGTGCACTGTGGTGCATGCCACACAGAGTGGCTGCTTGCACAAGCTCTTGGGAATCTTGGACTCAAAGACATTGCTCTTGGCCTCTGTGGTGCTGGCTGTGGCGGGTATACAGGTGAGTGGAAGATACTTTAACATGGCATTTCCTTTTTGTTAACTATGAGTTTTTCCACACAGCTTTTGACCATACTCTTTGCGTGCTGCCTGTATCGTTCGTTTCGCCGGAGCTACGATCACGTTTAGATTGCGCAGCGATGATCCCGTCTGTCGACTTTGAAGCGGGTGGAAACGAAAGGAATGAGCGAAGGAACAATTTTCGTAGTCTGTAGTTTGTCATATGTATGCAGAAACATTTCTCGTTGCCGTCTCTGAATCACAACAATCACAGAAACACACACAAACAATCACAAACACAATCACCGACCACTCATATGCGCCCACTAAAGGCATACTGGGCATCTAAACATTCGTATTTATTTTCCCTATCAATTTAAAGACAATTTCCTTGCCAGTTTTCCAAGCATTCCTTTTTGTTAAACATTATTAACTGAGCATTTGTTAATTTTTGATTGTTACCTCATTTCTTGGCTCATGTTTTGACACAAAAATAAGCTTAAGTTTCGCCAGAGCAAAACATTTGCTCCCACATATGAAAATTAAAACATTTATGTTGAAAGAAAAAAGACCCGAAATATAATTTAACTTTCACCAAAACCCAAAAATGCCAGCCACCACACCACATCACATATTCTCATATACATATCGTATTTAATATACATACCTACATACATACATACATACATCCATTTAAATATTCTCATACATTTCGAACAGAAAGTGTCCTTGCAACGATTTTATATATACAATTTTTTGTACGATTTTTTGTGCATTTAGAAACTACTTACATATGCATTATGTATACTTTTTGCATATGTGTGTATTTTTATGTATATGCAGGGGATGTAATGTGGCTTATTCCCAACTACCCTCGCCAACTAGTAAACCCCCACCCACCAGTTGAACCTTATTTTTAAACAAGTTTATGTGTACTCGTTCGTCTGTAGAAACTATTATTATTACGATACAACTTATATTATAAACACTTTATTCCACCAACACACAACAACACAGATCACAAACACACACATAAATATATATAAAACATATATAATTAAATATTTAATATACTCATACATAAATACATATGTAAGTGCATGGAAAAAATGCTTTCTAAATCGAATTTACATTTGAGATCAAAACGAACAATCACATTGCATACCACAGATCTGGCATCTAGCATCTTTCATCTTGCATCTTGCATCTTGCATCTATCCCGAGGCTTTAATTAATGGACGATCAAAGAACATTGAAAATATGTTAGAAATAATGAAAAATCACACAAGCGGCATATTTGCAATACACAATACATAATTAATTGTCTACAATTGTCTGAATAACTAGCAAACATTACATGCATTTTTAATATGTATTTGTATTTGATTGTGTTAAAGAAAAACAAAAACAACAACAACAACTGTGTGCCGCACTGAGAACATTAACTTAAATAAATGAACAATTTTAAATGGAAAATGTAAAAGTGGAATGTATATTATAGAAGATGGAACTAGAAAAACTCATGATATTTCACAGGATATTTATATTGAATAATACCAATTTAAGAAGTTATTAAATGCTATATCAGTCGGAAAATTTTCTAAGAATTGTATATGATTTCCAGAAAAAATCTTAATTCTCAATTAACATTTTTAAATTGAAAGACCGTGAAGAGTGGAAGAACAAGTGCTGTGAAAATATCCCATAGAAAGATCTAAATCGATCAGACAAAGCTATTATTTTTCCCAATTTTGTATAATTGCGATACTCATTTAAAAAAAAACGTTCAAAAACGTTTTTATAATCGGTACTCTAAGAGTAAATAGCGTATATTGTGGGAAACGTTTCCGACCCCATAAAGTATGTACATATATTTTTGATCAGCGTCAATAGTCGGCATCTTAGCGGCTGGATCTTAGAGACTATAACAGCTAGAGCCTCCAAACTGCTGTGATATCACACTGATACAAGATTATTTAAAAAATTATCCCCTAACCCCTCCCCCCACCACAAATGGCGAATATCTGATGTATCCACAATTTTGAAGATAAGAGGAAAACACGATTTCATAGTAAATTTCCATATCTATCAGATTACCGAATTGGGATTAGATTGGATCATTTTTATACAAAGAAAGAATATTTTAATTTGCAGTGGCTAAACCCACTCCGTACACTCATTCACACTCTGCTTCGCGCAGACACGTCTCTGCCTCTGCCTCTGCCGCGTCTCTGCCCTGACTCTGCAGTGTGTGGCTCTAGGGGAGAGTGGCGAGCTAAAGGAGCGTGTTAGCGTGAGTAGTGTTGTTGAAGTAGATGACAGATGAGGAAAAAATTGAAAATTTGACAAATAACCGCTAAGCTACAGATGTAGTACTGAGTGCCGGGTATAAAAGTTGTGACGCTTAAGAAGCGTCTCACACGTCCCTTCTCGTTCAATTTTAATTTGATGTCATCTACATCTAAATAACATCATCCGCTCTTTTAGCTCACCCCCCCTCCCCTAGAGCCACACATCACACGACGCAGAGTGTGGAATGAGAGAATGTGAAAAAAACAAATATAAGCTGCGGGACGGGGTGGGTTTAGCCACAGCAAATTAATTTCTTCATTGTTGCCATAATAATTTTCCAATCGGATACCAATTTGGTGATCTGATAGATATGGTCATTCCCTACAGAATGGCGTTTTTCATTTTCTTTTATCTTCTAAATTGTAGATTTGGGAGGTTTTCGCCCTTTTGCGTGGGCGGAAGGGGGCTGGGCTAATTTTTTAAATACACTGGTTTTAGTGTGAGCAGATAGAAGTCTGGATGCAAAATTTGGTGGCTCTAGCTCTTATAGTCTCTGATAACTAGCCGACAAACAAGACGGACAGACGGACGGACGGACAGACGGACAGACAGACATGGCTCTATCGACTGATAGACTTATGGGGTCGGAAACGCTTCCTTCTGTGCATTACATACAACCGCTATTCGCACAAATACAATATACCCTTTTTACTCTTCGAGTACCGGGTATAAAAATTTGAAAAAAACACTTAGGTACAGACGAACTACCAAGTACCGGGTATAATAGATGTGACTCGTTTAATTTGAATTTCTTCTTTTCAGGAATTGCTATTGGCAGCACTGTTTAATGGTGTTATACAACAGTAAACAAACACAACTCAGAGCTGCAATTGTATTTTAAGCGTTGCTATCGACAACGGCCATGTTTATTCAATCAAAATAGTCGCAAGACGGTTCGGTGCTTTTTTTGTAACAAATCATTCTCAAAGTACTAATCAAATTCAAAGCATATGAAATATTTTAAAAACTTCTCTTCAAATATAAAATAAATTTTAAGAGGAAAAAATACTGAGCTACCATGTGCGAAGCGGGCCGTGGCCGCCGCTACGAGGAGGTAACCGGCCTACATCGCATTACCGAAGCGGGCCTCAAGGAAATATGCAAGCGGGATAAATTATATCAAACGCCACGCCTCAACGATGTGCTCTACTTGCACTTTCAGGGTGAGTAAATACACGTAAACTTTATAGCCAAACTAATAAACTTTTCCTTGTAGGCTATCAGTGTATAGAAAACCTGGATGAATACACAGAACTGAAGACCCTTTGGCTTGAGAGCAACGCCATTTCGGAAATACAAAATCTCACGAAGCTCACAAAACTCAAGTGCTTGTATCTGCAGAATAATTTGATAACCAAAATCGAGAATCTGGAATACAATCGCGATTTGGATACCCTGAATGTTAGCCAGAATCACATACGTAAAATTGAGAATATTGGCACGGAAATTCTGCCTGTGCTAAATACCCTCAACATTACCTCGAATTATCTGACGGACAGTGCCAGTTTGGCCTATTTGGTCGAGTGCAAGACATTGTCGGTGCTGGATTTGGCCAACAATCGCATTGATGACATTTTGATTGTGAAAATATTCGAACAAATGCCCAACCTAAAGGTGCTAGTGCTGCAGGGTAATCCCGTGGTCTCCCGACTGCCGCAGTATCGCAAAACTTTGATATTGGCGTGTGTAAGTTCAAGGTCTTTATATCTTATGTGTGCCGTCTGATAATGGTTTTACTTTGTGTGTTTCAGAAAGAGCTTACGTACCTGGATAGTCGTCCTGTGTTTCCACGTGATCGCGCCTGTGCCGAGGCCTGGAAACGCGATGGCTACGAAGGCGAACGCAAGGAAAATCAACGCTGGATTCGTGTCGAGCGTCGCAAGACACGTGAAAGCGTCAACTGTAAGTGCAAACCCATCGGCAATCCCAAAAGCAAACCCTATATCTAATCGATACTGTTCACTCCTCCACTTAGGTACCATACGCATGCGCAATAGACATTTGAAACCCGAAGACCAGGTGGCCCTACTGCATTCCAGTGATTCCGAGGAGGATCAAAAGGGCATTGCGGATGCAGAAAAGACACGCAAGCGAGCCGAAATGGAATATGGTTCAGTGGATGCCATGTGGGATGAGGTTTCTGGTGAAAGTCAGGCCTCGGACCACAGCACCACAAGCTCCGCATCGGCTGAGGATAATGAAAGTGTTGGCTCGCAGGAGGATTACATTGCCGAGCGCATCAGCAATCGTCGTGTAAAGTCGCTGGAGGGCAGGCCCAAAGTGCTGTACGATGAGGCAGTAACGGGCGATTTTGAAAGCATTGAGAAACTAGTCAAAAATACTGAAGAAAAGGAACAGAATAATTTTGATATCTCAGAGTTGGAGCAGCAAACCGAGGGCAAGAGAATTCTCATTGAAGAAATGGATGGAAATACAAATGCTACTTTGGATAATCAGAAAGCTGAATCTGTGGAGCCTGAAAGCATAGACAATCCTTTCAACGAAGCTCTAAAGGAACCAAACGTTCAGGAATCCAAAGGCAAGCGAGTTCTAATAGAAGAAATAGATAACATGTATTCCATAAAAGAAGAACTTAAGCTCCAGCCTGTTGGGGGAAAGGAACATGACGTCAGTAAGGAAGAAATGATAGCAACTGGGTTAAAGGTAAGAGCTGATAATAAATTAGTTTATGCAACGATTAATGAATTAAACTTTTAGGAAAAGCCAGTGCCAAGCAATGAAAGGTCTGAGGCAATAATGGAATCATATGAATCAGTGGCACATTGCGAAACAAACAGCGCCGTGGAACCGTCTCTTCTTCAATCAGACAGCGTCTCGAAGCCAGCGCTACCTCATTCAGACGCCACCTCGAAGCCGCCACTACTTCAATCCGACAGCGATTCAGAGCTGGATAACAGCGCAGATCTTGAGCAGACATGTCAAACACTGCTGCACGTGGCCGAGGGCAACAACGATGGCGAGGAACCCACACCCAAGGAAGTAAAATCCAAGCTCATCGATGAAATGTACTCCAGTTTTGGCTCGGAAATAATTGATCAGCTTTCGCTGCCCCTCGATCAGTTGCTGAACGAAAGCAACACACAATACGAGCTGTCGGCCAAAGTGTGTTGCGAGGAGGAGACACCCACCACAGCCAGGGATCTCTATAAGGAATTTGTGGACGAGTTCTCGCTGCCGCCGAAAAGCAAAGAACAGTTGGAATGGGAACAGGAGTGCGCCGATGCCAGTGAGAAATGTGCGCACGATTTGGCCGAAATGGGCAGCCACTTGGAGGAGGATCTGCAAGAGTTGCGCGATCAAGCAGAGAACATGTGTGACAACGTCCCCGAGAAAACAGAGTCTTCAGACGAGTCGGATGAGGAGTTAAACGAGGCCGCGCTGGAGGCCAAGTCGGCATTGCTAAGGGCACAGTTCCAGGAGCGCAGACAGCGACTCAAGGAGGCGATGGAAGAGCGCAAGGAACTGCAGGACAAACAAGATGCCGCCAAGGCAGAACTGGCCAGTCTGACCCAGCGCTACAGTCTATTTGCCAAGGTCATGGACGATGCCACGGATAATGTGCCGAAGCGTGTGTTTGGCGCTGGCTCCGATACACCTAGCCAGGATTGGGATAAGGAAGAGTGCATGCGGCAGTTGCCACTCACCAGCATGGAGGACGACATCAAAGAGCAACGCAAACCATCTGCCAATGCTGAGGATGATGATGACGATATACTGACACGACCCGTGACGCAGCAAACCAGCGCTGAGGCCGCTGAGGAGATTTGCGACAGGTTGAATCGAAAACTGGCTGGCGAGGAGGCAACACTGCGTCAGCTGCTCGCTGAGCTGGAAAATGAAAATGAGACTTTTTACAGCTTTGATACTGAAATCAATTACGAACGGTCCTTAAGCTCGGAGGACACGCAATTGGAGATGGATTGTGCCTCGCTGCTCAATGATCTGATCAGTGATGTCATCTACAAAGACATCACGGAAATGGGTCCCGACAGCTATCCCCTGGGACCGTTTGAGTCCGACGACGAGAACACCTACTCGGAGGAGCCAAAGGTGGAGAAGCTGGTGCCGCCACATCTGGAGAATCCAGCGGGGGGCAAGAGTCTGCGCGAATGTATGGACACGTTCAAGGAGTTCCTTGCGAACAAATCGAACGATAAGGCCCGACCTGTATCCTCCACACGCTTGGAGAAAATACGTGCAGCCAAGGCGTTGCTGCTGTCCAAGAGCCTGGGGGATTTCAGCAAGGACACGCCCGAAAGTTTGGACGCTCAATTGGCCAAGGATGAGGAAAATCGCAAGCGACATGCGGCTGCCTCGGCGGGACGCTGCTATGCCAAGCGGGAGAAGTACGATGACACTTTGGAGGTCGTCGACAATCGTCTGATGGTCGTCAAGAAGGACACTGGTGAGCTGGAGGAGCTGCCACCGCCACCAGAACTGGTCAGTGACTCGGAGGAGGAGGATGACGACGATGCCTACGACACTGCAGACGATGAGACGCACCAAAGTATTCCACGCACACCCTGGAACACACCGTACGAGCCAAAGCCACGCAAATCTGCCGAGCATTTGGTCGACGAAGCCATGAAACGCTGTCTGGCTAAACAACTCCAGGAATTTCCGGATGACACAAAGGAAAATGATTCGCTGGAGGAGGAATTCTTTTCGCAGCAGGCCAAGCAAACATTTGGCAATCTCGATTTAGAGTTCTTTGAAAAATTGGATCTCGATAAGGTAACGACGGCGAACAATGCGGAGGCTGCCACCAAATGCATGCTCAGCTACAATGAACTGAAGGCTTGCATGAAGTCGGGCGCCACGGAGCTGCAGTTGACCAGCGAGGAGAACGAAATGCTGGAGGAGATGCTGTCCACCCATGAAGATCTAGAGGCCAGGGCCAAGTCCAGCGATCCGGAGTTGGAGCGGGAAAACGAATTGTTGAACAAAATGATGCAACGCATGAAAGAGGACGAGGAGCAGGCACGTGAGTTGCAGAAACAAGAGAAGGCAGCACTGCTGCAGCGGCAGCAGGAGGAGGACTCAAAGCCCATACAACTTTCATTGAGTGCGGGATCCACGCTGTATCAGCGTTGGAATCCTATGTCTATTGAGCAAGATGATGGTGCAAAGGGAGACGGAATTCTAAAAGCAAAAGAAGTAGCTCCACAGGCAGCAGAAACAGTTCCCCAAGTAGAAGAAGTTCCTCCAGCTGATGGACAAATTCCAGAAGGAGCACAAAGAGTTCCCCAAGCCACAGAAAGATATCCACAGCGAGTGTCAATGCCCCCAGTCATTGGTTTCGAGGATATTGATGACGATGGGGCTCCATCCGATGTCACAACAGATTATTCATCCGACGAGGAGTTGGCCGTTGTTGAGCCACCAAAAATCTCAACCGAAATGCTTAAAGCCTACTACTACGAGGGCTTCGAAGAGGACATGCGTATGGTGCGCGAGAATGAGGTCAGAGCACGTCGCGGACTGCTCAAAATAATTCAAGAGAAAAAGCAAATGTTGCAGGATAATGAACTAGAAATGGAAGCGCATCAAGAAAAGCTTCCACAAGTAAAGTCTGAGACAGAAAAGCAGGACAAGCCGTTGGTGGAAACGGCCAAGGATAAGTGGGCCAAAATAGCCTCCAGATTGAATGAATTTCTCGACCCTGAGGCCTTG
This sequence comes from Drosophila guanche, assembly GCF_900245975.1. Lineage (NCBI taxonomy): Eukaryota > Metazoa > Arthropoda > Insecta > Diptera > Drosophilidae > Drosophila > Drosophila guanche. Next base: position 3,309,340 of record NW_022995752.1, on the reverse strand, counting down.
GCGCAGCTGCAAAGTCACGAATACGGCGAAAGTGATGGCGAGGAAGATGATGAGGATATTATGGAAGATGTTGCGGGCTTGGAAAACTTTGATGACGATTCAGAGACACACTTAGACGGTGCTGTGGCAGGAACTTCAGAAGAAGAAAAAGCTGCAATCACTGAGCCAAAGATTGAGCTGGAAACCTCTCCCAAAGATAACTCCGACGGTAAGTACTGAAAGTCACAACAAACTTTGAATTTTGTTAAAGATAAACTCTTAGTTTCAGAATTTTTTGAGCAAATGAGTAGATTGAAAATAGCTCCCGAAGAAACCTCTGGCCTTGTGGATTCAGAGAAGACAAAACCAGTTACTGAATATGAAATAATAATCACAGATGATGCTAATATAGGTGATGCCCCCACAGAGAAGCTGCTAAAGGAAAGCGATAATGAAAATAATATAAAAGCCAGTGGAACACAGGAAAAGGTACAGGAAAACACAGCAGAAACTGCAGAGAGCACAACTAATTTAACCGACAAAAAGACATCCACAAAATTTGTAAACCTAGACTACTTTTCGGACACTGAACCTTCTGAGTCACTAGTGGACACCACAACTACTGAAGCCACAGAACACTCAACCCAAGCCACGCTCAAAACCGAACAAATAGAATTTCAAGTGGATGTTGTAAGCGATGATGGCGATGTAGTCAAAGAAGTCACCGTGGAGGCACAAGTGACTTACCAGTAGCAGCCTTCGCTCGTTCTTTTTTCCTAGTTTTTAATTATTTTAGTTATTCGTAAAGTATATATTAAATTGTTGCACTTCCTGTAAATAAATGACCATTCCAAAAATGTACATTTATTGGTATGGCTCCGAGTGTTAATCGAGAGGGTGGCTGAAAAGTTCAGACGGTAAAACCAGTTGAAACCGCTTTAAACGTTCGTTTAATCGATGAAAAACACTTGAGAGTTTCCCCCCAGAGATTAGACTTTGATGGAACACTTGCCCCGGGCTAGAGGTATTGATAGTGCCTATCAAAATTGGCACATCTTGAACCACTTGAAACCGGTTCGAGGGCCTTTGTGGTGCATCCAGCAAACCGGTTTTCCGTTGTTTGTTTGCGACAGTCCACCCAGTCGTCTAAACCAGAGGCCAATCGGTTGGGTTATCACTAAGCTACCAATCCAATCCACCGATTACCGCCGGAATATGCCCCGGTGTATATTTCCAGTGTGAGCACAGCTGAGGACGCACAGGCCCCGAAATTTCACAATTTCAGACAGTCGCTGAGTGCGTGATAGAAATGTTATTTATAAGTACACGAAAAAATAAATATAATATATGTATGTACATTTTCTCAAATATTAAATTGCATAATTGAAAACAGAGTACGAGTATGAGAACCCCTGTGGTGTGCCCCTGACAACTGATGATTTAGCAATTCTGTGGTGTCATACGATCAGATGTTACTTTATTCTTTTGGAGGCAGGTTCCTCGTATTCTCTGTGGCCCCCAATCATAATACCATTATACCCATGTATAATATTTCCGTTGCACTGCTAGAAATCATGCGAATATACGCGTATATGTCACTTTGAACTAATCACAAAAGCAACGATAAGATAATTACTATTTTGGTTGACTTCTTTAGCCGGTTTGAACTGCTTTTTCGTTTCGCTTTTTGGTAGGTGTGATAAAGATGAGTTTTTGTACGCTTTGTTTTCCATAATCTTATCTAAAGAGTTTTTAGCTCTTGCAGCAATCAAAATAAAAGTAAAAGTACAAATGGGTCAATGTTTGGTAGTTCTTGAGCTTGCAGGGGTTTAAGTAAGTAATAATTAATATTACCCTGAAATTTATTTTTCATGATCATTTGTGATCATAATGAATAATGATATTAAAAAATTGATTGAATTGGGTTTTAAATATTATTTTATTTGATTTAAACCTACTTGGTCTATAAATGTTTTAAGAGTTTACTTAAAAATGTATTTTAATATGAAATATAATTTATAATGGTTTCCAGAGAGTACTACAAGGCATGTGAATAATGACTTAATTGGATACTTTATTATTTATTTAATTTAAATAATTTATTTCGGGGTTAAGTCTGAATTTTTTCCAAAATGTTGACACGATACACTAAAATGCATCAAAATAATCCCCCGAAAGCGATTTCAAGTATTTAAATAAACAATTTATTCTAGTTTTAAATGAGTTGCAGATTCGAAATAACTCCAAAGAAGTTTTTGTCTCTCATTATTCATTATTCATCTCTTTCTACGCTGCACTGAATTGCATTAAAATAATTAAATATGTAACCATTGCAGCGAACATCTGAAAGATTAGCAACAAAAAATTGTAAAGCACTTGAAGACTTTTTCCCATCAATAAAAAAAGTCTAGGTACACACCGACATGAGCAGTGAGTTATCAATGAGCATAAAACCCTCGGCATTAATGGCCAATACATTGTGTTCCACTTGCATGGTAAATTCTGTGAGCAGTTCAGTGTACGCGGGTTCCTTCGCTTGCTGGGGCGAAGGATTGTAGGCCAAGGCACGAACATAGCTGCCAATGAGCATGTTCTATGGAGAAGAAAGTGTTTAAAAAAGTGCATAAAGCATTAGCTTTCCTTCACTCACCTGCCATTTGCAGTACTCCCCAGATCTACAGAATGCCAAGATTAGAGCCAGTGAGGGCACAGAAAATGAGAATGCAGCATTAAGATACACAAGTCCATAGACCCCTGCTAGGACCTGTTGGGTCCAGTAAACATTCACTGTGCCATCCATGAACATTACAACAAATATGCTCAAAATTGACCAGCCAAACAAGTCATTAAAATGACTAAAAAGCTCAAAGAGTTGCATATGACTTTGCTTGAGTTCGAGAAGGAATTCCAGGGAGCACAGCTGCTTGCAATTGCCATCCGGAATGCAGTTTCCACCACCCATCGAATGACAGTGGAGCACATCCTGAATGCGTTTGCCCAGCAGTTGCACATGGAAACCCATTAAGTCGACATAGAGCAGGAGGAGTACACACTGCAGTCGAATGATGATGAGGGCCACAAACGAGGACCAAAAGTAGATCAAACTTGCGATAAACGATGTATAAATCAGGCAACCGAGTGTCCCCAGGCTGGCCATGCCCAGCATTACAATTTTAATGTAACGCACGCGGGGATATGCCAACGCTCCCATTTTTAGCTGCACTTCAAATCGCTCCCTGAGACGCTTAAATTCTTTGCACAGGATGTAATATCCTTTGTACCGGCACATCATCTGCAGCATTATCACCGTCATGCACACAATCTTAGCAACAAACACAATCGTGCTGACCAGCAGCGACAGCAGCAGCGAATCTTTTAGTGGTATTTCAATTTCCACAAAGAATATCATTAGATTTATGATGATCAAAAATAGCGAATAAATCTGTTGAAAACACTGACATGGTCGGCAGTTGTTCGTCCAGGGTACAAGACCCAGAAAGGCAAAATACTTGAGGCAGGACTGCAGGCGGTACAGCATAATGATCCGAGTCTAGGTGTGGTTGGCACAGAACTAACTTTAACGCGTAGACAGACGTTTGGAGTTTCAAACCGAGTACTTGTGATGCATGCTTTGAAAGATCTTTAAGTTTTGATAGTGTTGAAAGTAAAAGCTAATTGCTTTTAATTAGCCAAATGGTTGCTGGGTTTACTGGCTAGTTTTGATGATCTATAAAACCCCATTCCATGTAGATAAATGTATTAACTAAATTGGAACAAAATGTTGTTTTATAGTGAGTGTTTTTGTGTCTAAAAATGCAACTCTCGTTAGTAAGTGAAGAAAAACCTGTCTAATATTAGCACAAGTCATCATAACTTATAATTTTTATACCCGGTATTTGTGCGAATAACGGTTGTATGTAACGCACAAAAGGAAACGTTTCCGACCCCATAAAGTATATATATTCTTGATCAGCATCAATAGCCGAGTCTATGTCTGTCCGTCCGTCCGTCTTGTTGAGCGCCTGGATCTCAGAGACTATAAAAACTAGAGCCACCAAATGTTGCATCCATACTTCTGTATGCTTACACAGTTACAAGTGTATTTTAAAAATAAACCACGCCCCCTTCCTTCCACCCCCGCAAAAGGGCGAAAACCTCCCAAACCTACAATTTTGGAGATACAAGAAAACTAAAAAAAACTCCATTCCGTAGGGAAGGACCCTATCTATCAGATCACCAAATTGGGATCCGATTGGATCATTATTATAGCCACAATGAGGAAATTAATTTGCAGTGGCTAAACCCACCCCATCCCGCAGCTTATATTTTTTTTTCAGATTTTCTCATTCACACTCTGCTTCTGCAGTGTGCTGTAAAGGTGTTGTAGATGTAGATGACAGATGAAGAAAAAATTAAAAATTCGACAAAAAACCGCTAAGGTACAGATGCTGTACTGAGTACCGGGTATAAAAGTTGTGACGCGTAAGAAGCGTCTCACACGTCCCTTCTCGTTGTATTTATTTATTTTATTAATTATTGCCACAGTCTACAGCTTCTGCAGCACATTTTAGAATATTATTCCATATAATCCCAACTAAAAGCTCCCAAGAAAAACTCTGTTCAAGCCAACGGGAATAGCGGGGGAATAACGGGGAATAACAGGGGAATAACGGCAGCTGCAGTCACCTGGCACCTCAAATTAAATGCCCTTGCAGCACAAAAATCCATTAAATGGGACATCTTTTCATATGAAAATTATTCAGACACTTGTCGGGCGACTTTCCCTGGAATTTAAAAAAGTCCGGCCCTCTGATCATGCCAAATCAACATGCACACACCTCGGTGCTCGTGCTGCTGCTGCAGGTCTCTTCTTTGGCTGGGAGATTGATAAGCATTTCGCTTGTCGCTGATTTAATTATGAAATGTATGTGAAGTGAGCCCCAAACAAAGAGCCACTGGACGACCCAAAAGCGCATGTCTGTGCTGATTTGTAGTTTTTTTGAGCTTTTATTTATAATCAAATCAAGTTGATAACGATAATGAGCCGCTCGTGTGGCACCAAGGTATAAATACAACCCGGCTTTAATACTGTAATTCAGTTGATAGTTTGCCGGCCTTCCAAGCGGTTGAGGCATGAATGAAAATAGTGAAAACAAAGAGTGAAAAGTGAAAACTAAAAAGTGAAAACTAATTAAACTTTAATTGAAGTGAAAAGCGAAAATATATTTTGATTTTGCTGTGTAAATAATACCCAAGAAATGGCTGTTAGTATTCATTCATAATCGAATTCATATTCATATTCTAATGAAATTTGATTCTTATTTGAGTTTGCAATTTGAGTTAAATTCGTGCAAGCGGATTTTGGCCGCGGATCAGAAGCGAAACTCAAATGAAAGCTAATCGAGCTAAGCAAGAGGAATTTATATTTTTGCTGGAAAGAAAATGGAAACATTTTGCAATTTTAATGCCTCTTTTAATGCTTGTCTGGAGACTTAGTAAATTAATTTCTATAAAAAGTGCAGCCTAATATAAATTATACAAGGAACCAAACTTACTTTTTCTGATAGATTTTGGGCATTTTAATTTTTTAATGAACGATATTTTTTTTCTTTGGAAGAACTTTTATTACTTCTAAAGACTGGTATTTGTTGTTAAAGTTTTTTTTTTTAGTAGCGGTACGATTTTGTACATAACTTAAGAATCTTAGATCTGGGTGTGAAAAACGTTGCCCCCATAGAAAAGCTATTGTGCAGCTAAAAATTGGATCCAAACAATTAATTGTTTAAGTTGACCGTCAGGGAAATACAATGATTTCAAATGCAAAATATATGATTTTTGTGCGATATTTTTAAGGAATAGTGGATTTTAATAGAGATAGCTGCCCTATTTTAACAAATTATCACATCAGCGCAAAGCTTCATTTTAGTTCAGTGCAAACTGCAAACAAACTGCAAATAGTATTATATGCCACACAATTGATCTACGCGGAGCCACCTATAGAGATTCCAACAGCTCTTTTGAGTTCTTTAAATAGTTTCAAAAGATTAATGAAAGTTCCACTCGAATGTTAGGTTTGCTCCTGCATTTTTACACGATTTAAGTAATAGAACTTCGGGATAAACATAAGCTGCATGAAAATTCACCATTTTGACCTACGCGGCGCCCCTTACAGTGTTTCTCCCTGCCACCTTCTAGACAGCAAGCCGAACTAACGCCTTCCCTTCTTCTTACACTTATCATTATTTCAGTCAAAACTTCGCATTGCCATCATTGGCCAGAGTAACTTTGCTGCTGATGTTCTGGAGCTGCTGCTGGAGCGTTCCAGCATACAAATTGTGGGTGTCTTCACCATACCGGACAAAGGGAGTCGTGAGGATGTGCTGGCGACCACTGCCACAGCTCACAAGATACCCGTCTTTAAATTTAGCAGCTGGCGGCGGAAGGGCGTGGTCCTGCCAGAGGTTTTGGCACAATACAAATCGGTGGGCGCCACATTGAATGTGCTGCCTTACTGCTCGCAGTTTATTCCGATGGAGGTGATTGATGGTGCCCCATTGGGCAGCATTTGCTACCATCCATCGATCCTGCCTCGCCATCGCGGTGCCAGTGCCATATCCTGGACTCTAATTGAGGGCGATGAGGTGGCTGGCTTTAGCATCTTTTGGGCGGATGATGGCCTGGACACCGGACCACTGCTTCTGACGCGTCAAACAAATCTCGAGCCCACTGACACACTCGACAGCATATACAAGCGATTCCTGTACCCCGAGGGCGTCAAGGCCATGGGTGTGGCCGTCGATATGGTTGCCAATGGCACAGCCCCAAAAATAGTCCAAACGGAGATCGGTGCCACCTACGATCCGGCCATGTTCAAGGCGGAGAATCAGCTTATCAATCTGCAGCAATCGGCGGAGCGTATCTGGAACTTTGTGCGTGGCTTGGACTCGGTGCCGGGCGCCATAGCCACAGTAATTCTGCAGGATGGCATTGAGGAGCAGATACGTCTCTTTGGTGCTCACCTCTACTCCGCCGGTCCCGTGTCCCACGGCCAGGCATTGCGTCTGAAGGGTCTGACGAAGCCCGCCTGGGTTCATTCCGCGGGACTCCTCATTGAAGGCACCGATGGGGCATTTGTGAATGTGCGTCGCATCAAGCGCGGGTCAAAGGTGATCAATGCCAGTGAATGGTTCAAGCAGGCCGAACAGCAGCCCATCACCGACTTCAGCGAGGATGAGCTATCCAAGAAGACTCTGCTCTCTGGCATTTGGCAGGCCATCCTAAAGGAACCCATTGAGGACTCTACAGACTTCTTTGCCGCTGGCGCTGGCTCCATGGACGTGGTGCGTCTGGTGGAGGAAGTGAAGGAAGCCTTCGATGTGCCCTTGGAGAATGATAATGTCTTTATGGCGCCCGTGTTTGAGGAGTTCTTTGGGCAGCTGGTTAAAATCCTGCGTCAAGGCAGTGGCGGCTCTGGTGGCCAGAAGCTCATCTACGATGGCTTCACCTTGAAGGCAAACAAACGAGAGATTCAGGTGCCCACGCAGCTCTTCATCAACGGGGAGTTTGTGGATGCCGAGGGCAAGCGAACTCTGGAGATTGTCAATCCTACTGATGAGAAGGTTCTCTGCAAAGTGGCCTGCGCTTCGCCACAGGATGTGGACAAGGCGGTGCAGGCTGCCCACACGGCTTTCTATGGCTCGTGGAAGCAGGTCTCCGCGCGGCAGCGTGGACAATTGATGCTCAAACTGGCAGATCTCATGGAGCAGCACAAGGAGGAGCTGGCCACCATTGAGTCGGTGGATTCGGGCGCAGTCTACACGCTGGCCCTGAAGACCCACGTGGGCATGTCCATCGATGCATGGAGGTATTTCGCCGGCTGGTGCGATAAAATACAGGGAAATACAATCCCAGTGAACCCCGCGCGACCCAACAATGTTCTCACCTTCACGCGTAAGGAGCCCATTGGTGTGTGTGGCCTGGTCACGCCGTGGAACTATCCCCTAATGATGCTCTCCTGGAAGATGGCCGCCTGCATTGCCGCTGGCAACACCTGTCTGATCAAGCCCGCCCAAACGTGTCCGCTGACGGCCTTGAAGTTTGCCGAGCTGACGGTCAAGGCGGGTTTCCCGCCAGGTGTGATTAATGTGCTGCCCGGGAAGGGTTCCGATGCGGGGCAGGCAGTGGCCGATCATCAGTTGGTGCGCAAATTGGGCTTTACAGGATCCACTCCCATTGGCAAGCATATTATGAAGTCCTGTGCGGATTCCAATCTCAAGAAATGCTCACTAGAGCTGGGCGGCAAGAGTCCTCTGATTATCTTTGCGGACTGTGATCTGGATAAAGCGGTGAAGCATGTAAGAAAACAGCAAAAGAAAAGCACCATAGAACCTCCCACTTAAGCTTTATTTCTTCTGTTTTTCCAGGGCATGTCTTCGGTTTTCTTCAACAAGGGCGAAAATTGCATTGCCGCTGGCCGACTCTTTGTGGAGGATCGCATTCATGATGAATTTGTGCGCCGTGTGCTCAAGGATTTGCGTACCATGACCATTGGGGATCCACTGAATCGTTCCACGGCCCATGGCCCACAGAACCACAAGGCACACTTTGAGAAGCTGCTGGAGTTCTGTGAGCGCGGTGTGCAGGATGGTGCCACACTGGTGTACGGCGGCTGTCGTGTGGCGAATCTCAAGGGCTACTTCTTTACCCCGACGGTATTCACGAATGTCGAGGATGACATGTACATAGCGCAGGAAGAGTCCTTTGGGCCCATCATGATCATCTCCAAGTTCAATGGCAGCGACATCGATTCGGTGATGCAGCGGGCAAACAACACCGAGTACGGCCTGGCCAGCGGTGTCTTCACCAAGGACATTAGTAAGGCTCTCAGCTTCGCGGACCGCATCGAGGCCGGCACTGTCTTTGTGAATGTCTACAACAAGACGGACGTGGCAGCGCCATTCGGCGGCTTCAAGCAGAGCGGCTATGGCAAGGACTTGGGTCAAGAGGCACTCAACGAGTATCTGAAGACCAAGTGTGTGACAATTGAATACTGAGTAAGAGAAGAGGGAGATGGGGAAGTGTTCTCCTGGGCCAAGCCCAAACCCAAACCCATAAGAGTCCCCCATTCAATAGTGGATTGTAGACAGAAAAGAAAAGTAAAGAAAAGACTTGCCGTTTTGCATAGCTCATAGTTATCATAGTGGTCCATCCTAGTTATAGGCATTTACCCATTTGTACTCTTATCTATCTAATAAATATACTTGAAAAATCAACCTTAAGCCAGCGTCAAGCACCCGGCTTGAAGTGGTCTCTGCAGCCAGGCATCCTTATTATTGCCCCATTGCAATCGATATTCTCACTGGCATTCAGCTGCTTGAACCCAACAACGACGACGACGACGCCGATTGGAGGGATATCTTGACTTGTGACTTGGCAAATGCACGAAAACCCATGCACCCTACACGAGCACTCATGGAGAATATTTGCTGAGAGTTTTGTTTTTCAGGCCGAAAAGCAGTTTACCAAAAATTAAGCTACTTATTGACAGTGAAGTTTAAAGTTTAATTTCCAATATCTGATTTATATTTTATTTGCCAGATTAAAGTTTACTGAATTCATATGTGGGTACCATGGAACAACAAGAACATAGATCAGATCCATTAAATTTTTTGGGTAAAAAAATTAAAGAACTTCTAAATAGGCTCGCGAATTCTCATATATATATATCCTTCCTGCAGCATAATCTCCTACGCAACCATTGTACGTAGCAAGTACCAACGACCAAGGTAATGGTTGACTTTATGGTTATATAAATAGTTAACCTCCGTTTTGTTGTAGGGCTTCAGCAGAATCCCGCTAACCTGACCATTTCTAAAACCATACTAAACTTATACTTGTCGAGCACTTAAACTTTGCCATTTGTGCGAAAATTCGCAAACAGTCGGCAGCAGGCAGGCAGGCAAAAGAGCAGCAGGCTGGCAGGCTGGCAGGCAGGCAGCAACAACGACTTAATGCGCCCCCAAACGAATTGCAGCCACCCCCAAAAAATCCCCCCTGGAAAATTATAGCGCCCACTGGCAGTACCCCGCGGAGGACACTACGAATGAGAGGCGAGGCGAGCCTCGATGTGCAAAAAGTTTTTGGCAAGCAAAGTGGGTCAACCTCTGCCTCCGCTACGCTCTCTCGCTCTGGCTCTCCCGCTCTTCTGCGGCTGATCGTCGGCCTGTGTGTGTGCGGCTCCATAATTTAAAGGTTTAAGTGTAATATGTGCCATATTTCAATTGTTTTCATTGCCGGACAACTGGTGGGCAGAGAGAGAGAGAGAGAGATGCAAGGCTATGGCATTTATATCCCTCAAAAGTTTTGCAAGCTTTTCGCATTAACGCGACATACATTTTTTTGTGTTGCGTAAACGTAATCTCTGTTTGTATGGATTAGTGGCAGGCATAGTGGAAAAATGGATGGATGCTTGGCTGGTGCGTGTCTGTGTGTGTGGCTTTTTGTTTTAGTCCAAGCAGGCCACTCTCTTTCCTCCCGTCTATCTCTGCATATCTCTTTCAGTCCGCCTCTCACTGTCTATGCTGTTTCCCTTTCTCTCTCCTTCGCTGTCTATCTGTGCATCTCGTTTGTCTCTCCCTTGCTCTTGTCTGCAGCATAAGCTTTCTACAACACTCCTCTGTAATTGAATTAGCTGTAAGGACATGTGCGTTCCTTGTTCTATTGTTGCTGTGTCGCCCAGTTGCTGCTGTTGCTGCTGCTTCCATCAATTTATGCAGCATCCTTTGCTTTGTTTCTCTATATGTACACATCCTGTTGTATGCTCCCCTCTCTCTCAGTCTCTCCCTCTCTCTGTGTGGGTATTCTGTATCCTGTGTACATTTTCTACTTGTTTCTGGTGTTAATTTTGATTGATTTATGTTGATTGGGGCGTGACAATGACAGCAGCCCCAAGATACGCAAAACTGTGGGTTATGCGTCCATGATGTGGTAATGATAATTGGGTTGCTTCTTGAAACAAGAGTGAAATGTGAAGGATACACGATGCAAAAACTGATAAAGTTAAGAGCAAAGTGGAATGAATGATAGATGCAAGAAAAGAAGCTAGAGTTATGGGATACAGGGAATAATATTTTATAAATATAAAATTGTTAAACAATATAAAATGGTCTGATATGTCTGATTGTCAGAAACGTTTCTGGATGGAAATCGGTATGGGTGAAAGAGAATTTCAAGGACATGCGGTATAAAGAACCGTAAAAACTAGATAAAAATATGATAAATATGAGAAAAACATAAGATACATATTTAACAAACTATAATGCCAAATTTTTAAATCTCTAAATTCGATTCTTTACTTTAAATGGATCTACAAAGAGTAGTTACATACTGCTACAAATTTGAATTAATACTAATTTCCCCTCGCATACTCCTCCAGCTCGAGTGCAGAACAAACTCCAAAGCTCTATCTGAAAACACTCCTAAGTAAACCTCAAACCCTTAGAGCAGGATACCTGTCTCCTACCCAGGTCCTGCACAAGTGAGGAAATGACAAATTATGTGGCATGAAGCAGCTCCTACTAATATTAAGAGGCAGTGGGGGAGAAAAGTCCAAAACAATCAACAAAACGTCCTTCAGAAAAGTTCCATCCACACCCACAAAGCCGCCAAACAAATGGAAAACTATGATACAAAAAATAGCAAAAACCACCAAGTTTTTGGCCAACTCAATTCACATTAAAGCCATTAAAAGACTATTTTTATGCCAAGGAAAATCCCATTTTTATTCTTTCTGGGCTAAGAATCCTCCTCCTCCATCCCGCCCTGGGTTGTATAACACTTTTATGGCAAACTTTCCAAAATCAGCTGAGAAATGACGTAATTGAATGAAGGGGAAATAACCAAAAGAGAAAGGTCTGCCAAAAAATCATACAACAACACATTCCCTTCCCTCTCTTTAATACAGAAAAAAACAAATCCAAGGCAAAAGCCCATCTAGCGATGGAAAAGACACATTTTTCGGGCATATTCCGGCTTTGGACTGCTCCGTCTCTGGCTTTGCTTTAGTTTTTATATAATACGGATATAATGCCCCGGCTTCAACTTCAATCTCAAACTCCATGCCACTTGCCCTCTCGCTCTCTTTTTCTCTCTCCTTCTCCATCTCTTTCTTTCTGCTCTCCAGCTTAATAATCAATAAATATTATATTACCAGAGCCGGAGATACAGAGTCTTTGTGCCTCCCTAAGTTATTCTCCCGTCTCCAACGCGCAGGACCGCATATCTGAATTCGCCGCATCGTTGGAAAATGTCGCCACTGGAATTGGTAAACTTTTGCCGCCTTTGGCTTTCTGTTGGACGTTGCCTCTGGGGCCACCGATTGATGGGCTTCTGCGCTGATTGAATTCCATCAGACAACGACGGCCGGAGAGAGCGCATGAGCCTGAGAGGCATACTGGCCGAACAGCCAGAGACATATCCGGGGGGCAAGCAGACAACTCCTGCAATATATTCAGGCAGTCGAGGACGACTGAGTAATCCGAGAGCTGTCAAATGCATGCAAAAATTACTACAGTTTAGGGCACACTGGAGGGTTAGCCTAAGGCTAACTTGACACAGACTATAGCTAGCCAGCAACAGCTTATAGAACGACTATTTTATTTGTAATTCTACCCTTCCATAGAGCTGAAAGCTCACGAACAAAATTCAATGAAAATAATAATTTCTGTTAATCTATTTTCCTATTTTTTCATATGTTTGCCAATCATTTGTGGGAGACGAGTGGATATAACAATATAAGTTTCCATATTTTTTATGGTGTTAAAATCCAAAAATATTTGCAATCATTATTGTATCGACTAATTCAAAGTTTTACATGCACACTAAACTGCTTGGCCTGCCACTAAACAAGTTCTATGTCGCTTGTTCAGTTTTGTAGCCATTTCATAAAACTGCAAAATCACAGCAGCAAAAGTAGCTAAAAGCTTCACCAAAACCAAAAGCGTTTTTTCTCGCTCTCTCTCTCTGTCACTCTCAAACGCTGCACCGATTCCCCCTGCCCTCTCGCAGCAGGAAAACAAAGAGTAGCGGAGCAAAGTGGGGCAGCGGTCCAAGATAGGCAGCAAAAATGGAATAATTTGATGTAAGCTTTGTATAAAATGAATTTTGTAGAGAATCCCAAGCAAGACTCCACTGTGCGGCGACGACACCCAGCTGAGCAAAAAAAGCTCCAACCATATCTGGCATTTTTGTTGTTTTTTTTTTGCAAAGCTGAAGCTTCCAAGCATACACCACACACCCCCATCCCGTGGCCATACATTAACGCTTTGGGTCCGTCCGCCGGAACCGAGTACCCGAAGGCCCGATTGCCCGATTGCCCGATTGCGCGATTTGCCGAATGCTCTGCCGAAGCTCTCTGGATAGCCAGCTGCAAGCTGCGGCACAATCGTCGAATGCCTGGCACTATCATTGGCGTTTTAACTGTGGACGGTTGCTACTCGCACTCGCTGGCGGATTAACGGCATAGATATACATACTTATATGTACACATGCAGCTACATATATATATCTATATATCTGAAGCTATTATGTGCAAGTCTGCGTAGAGAGAAGGGAGAGGCGTTCCAACAACCAACAACAACAGAAAGAAACACCCATTCTGTATGTGTGCCACGGCTAACCAAAAAAAATTCAAACCAAACCAACAACACAAAAAAATTTTCACATCTCTGAAAGAACGAACGAACGCTGGTTACATAAAAAAAAACAGAGAAATCCACACAAAAACCCCATCAAAGGAAAACTCTACATAAAGAAAAGTTGTACGAACTACGTGTACATACCCATAAATCCAAAATAAAAATATAATTTCCAGTGCCTGAAAAAATAATTTAAATAAATAAACAGAGAGATAAAATGGAAAAGAATAAAACAGTTTATGATTACGTCGCCGACGACGGCGACAGCGAGAACATTGTGACAGCAGCAAGCAGCCAGAAGCAGCAGCAAAGATATCCTTGTAAAACTTATGTACATACTGAAATTCGATTTTTTTGCCTGCTCTGCTGCTTGAGAACTTAATGGCAGAAGAAAAGCCCAAAGACAATACCTAAAGTGTGTGTTTGTGTGTGTGTGTGTGTATGTGCCAACAAAAATGTTATAGAAAGCAGCAAAAACATTTTTTATAAAACATTTTCATGCCTGGTGTTAGAGTTGATATTATATAAAGCTTAGGCTCTAGTTTTGGTTACTTTTACTGAACTTTGACCTGAAATATCATAGGTTACATCAAAGCAGCTAAGTTAGAGTTAAAGTATCCAAGAAAACTCCACACTTTCCAAAGAAAGTGTGACTCAAAGTGTTATTGTAGTCACAAGGGCATAAACCCTAAACTAAATTATGCATATTTTCCATAGATCTTTCACTTATCGATTGGAATATTAATGAAATTATGGTAATAGCTCTTCCCAAATACTAAGGGATTCCCCTGCCTATAGAGAACACACCTCTGCTTTTGCCACGTAAACTTTATGCACTTTATGCAAAAGGGAAAAGCGGAACGAACCGAAAAAAAAGAAGGAAACCCCCGAGAAATACTTATGTGTATCCCCCACCAAACAGTTATCTCTCTTTGTGTCTGTGTATGTTTCTCTGTGGTGAGTGTGTGTTCGGGAGGGGGAGAACATGGCGTTGCCTACATTTGTGCGCCATGCCCTTTACTAGACATTCGCTTGCCCCCAAGTCCAAACCACACACCAGTCACCCGCATACACGCCCCATGCCACACAAATACACACACACACACACACACACACACACACACTCGAGCGCCCCACTCTGCCCCAACCAGCCACAGGCACAAGCACCAAAAGCAAAGGCAAAGCCGCAGAATTCAGAGCCCGAGTCGAGTCGGACGCGTTGCGCAATGTGCGCCGCGAAAAGACACCGACAGCGACAGCGACGGCGACAGAGCAGCCACACACACACACACACACACACAGGACACACACAAAAGTAAGTCAAGCAAAGGCATACGCGCTCGTTCGAGTACGACTATAGTCGTATACGAGTACACCGAGTTTGTAGCGTGTTTGAGTGTGTTTGTGTAAGAATTTTCCTTAAAAAGAAATCTCAGGAAAACACACATAATTGATGATAAGACGCTAGGGGAAGAGGCATCCGCATCATCAGCATCAACAACAAACATCCAAAGAGAATGTCCTTGCAGTGTGAACACATTTTCTGTTGCATGCTTTTGGGCGTCAGCTGAAAAATGCATAACGAAAATCTGCAGCAAGAACTGAAAACTGAAACAGATTTTGTGGTGTAAGGTGCAGCAAAGCAGCGGTTGGACACACCATAGCACTCCCCCACTCCACCACACTTCAATGCCGCTAGCGCGGTTATTAGTTATGCTAGCACTGCTCTCAGAACTGTCAATAAGCTGGCGCCCAGCTGTCAACTTTCATGGCAACGACAACGGCATGGCATGGCATGTACAAGTATTTTTGCCTTCGATTCCAAAATCTGCTGCTGCCACTGCTGCTGCTGCAGCACTACAAAGCAGAAGAAGAAGAAGAGCCAGCTGAGAAAAAAAAGAACCTTCCAAGGCAAAAGTTCCAGTTCTACGCGTTCTCTAGCTCTCTCTTTTTCTCTCTTTTCCACACCTCCAGCCAACCTCCTCTCTTTCTTTGGCTGTCCCTCTCTGGCGCGCGCATGTCCGTCGCAACTCGTCGCTTGGTGGCTCGCTCGCTCGGCTTTAGTCGGACGATTGCTGGTCGAAGGCTTTTTCCATGCTCCACGCTCGAGATTACATAACAGTTGGCAGCAGAGTGTCTGTGTGTGGCTCAAAAATCGGCAGAGGTGACTACTGAATATACATTTTACGTAAACCAGAGACCAGGAAATAGCCATTTTCAAACTGTTAACTAATGCAAAAATCAGAAGTATTAAATTAGTAAATTAAACAAATACAAGTGAAGCATTTTTGCAGTACAAAAAGCGCAGAAGAAAGAAAACTCAAAAGCAAAAGAAAAGCCTCTTAGGGCAACGACAGATTTTCCTCAAGTGTCCTTGTGGCTGCGCCGAATCGAGGCACACAACAGGAACAACAAAAAAACATTTGCTAACAGGAGCAAATATGGAGAGAAAAAAATGAAAATGAAGCACAACTGAAGAAAAGAAAAAGTTTATATAAGCACATTATGGCTCATGCAGAAAAACTGTGACCAACAAAAGTCAGACTCTTACATAAATGTAGAGATTTGTAGGGCAATAGTTTGGTTATTTCCAAAACTAATAAAAAGACAATAAATTCAAAAAATAAGCAATTAAAACAGACTAATAACTAAACAGTGAATTAAACTACTAAAAGACACCAGGAACATTCAATGCAAACGAAAAAAAAACCAAAAGAAAACCTCAACTATTATGTGACTCAATGGTTTCACTATCCATCCTTCAGCCTCTAGCCACATCCACTAACAGGTGTCACCATCTATGGCCACAATGCCATCCCATTAATCATCGCACAAGAAACCATCTTCTGATTAACTCTCTCTTTTTCAGTAACGAAATTTAGCGCAAATCTAAACCAACATACTGCTACGAACATTCCAAACATAAAAATCAACCAACAAAAAACCGATAAAATGTTGTACCAACGCAGTTGATTAAGAAAAACTCACCCAAAAACAAAACAAAAAATAAAACCAAAAACATAAATTAACACCAATAAATAAATATATATATAAATAATTAAAATATATTCGTTATCGATAAGCGTTCAACCTTAAGCCCACAAGAAAAAATAGTTTAAACAAAGAACTAGCTTTATAGACAGGACACCCTCCTACAACAACAACCAACCAACAAATACACAAAACCAAAGTGACAAAACACCAATTAAAGCCTAATTCTCAAGTTAAAACCCGATTAAAAAAGAAAAGCAGTAAAAATGTCCGATAAGAAAATTGGTGAATATTATTCGCCGCCGGTAAAAATGGGAAAATGGGAGGGTTTCAAAAAATTCCTATGGAACAGTGAAACTAGCCAATGCCTTGGACGTACCGGTTCAAGTTGGGGTAAGTACTTCATCTGATCATAAATGATGAACTTAATCGGGATATAACTAATTGTACAATTAAATCAAACATTCATCAAATAGGGTCTTCGATGCAGGTTCTATAGATATTCCGAATTGATTTCTAGGAAGATTAAAGTATTATTTGAGCTTCTATGGAATGTCTATCCTTAGGCATGTTCTCAGACTTTTGCTATAGAGCCATACATATACAAATATTTCTCAATGTTTAAACATTTCCAATAATTTATAGGAAAATTACAAAATGTATATCTATAATAATGTTTAGAAAAAGTTAAAAAATAAAAAATTTTGAAAGACTAGTTTAAGAATCCGGTTCGTATATTTGAATGGGATTTTAACTCATCTAAATATCAGACTATCGGATTTTGAACGAAAGCAACAACTTGAAAACGCTCTTAATTCATGTATCTGGGGTATTAATGGGTGAATTTAATGTTAATAAACTGTATGTTTTTTTGTGTTAACTAATTTTTTTTAGTTCGAGCAACACAAACTTCTTAAAAACTATTTTTTTAACGATTTTTTCAATCGATTTTGCTTGATATTTGCATACGTAAATTTCTGTTGACAGGTACACAAACGAATTGAAAGTATAGTCTCCATATTCTAACGATATTTCATCGATTAGTTTTTTATATTCTCATACATTCCAATAAGAAAATCTACCCGTAATTACATGCCACTCATTTGCCACCATTACTTTGCCCTTTTCCATCCGCCGACGCAAAAGGGGCAATCATATCCGAACTCTTATTTGTATCTCCCAGGCAAAATATCGATCAAAGTAGAAGCAGCCAGCACTTACTCGCAGTAGAATGGGGCAAGAAGCGCGTGTGTGCAAGTCACGTAGTTAGTCTAAATATAGAAATCAATAATGGACGTAAGGCCCTGCCCAGGCCCAGCCATCGCTAATGCGTGCACACCTCATGGAAGAACACAAAAATCGCACTCTGAACTGAAGCTCGCTAAACCATCATTTAGTCCTTTCCACGATTGCATAATGTGAGTCCTTGCAACCATTTTGGGTGACTTCCAAGCGGAAGGAAGGAAGCATAATTTCACAGCGAAAAATAAATATGACTAATCGCTGGATATCGTGTGTAAGCGTCATGACAACGGCCCCTCTAAAAAAATTGTCATAAATTTTTTATGGCCCCAGCAATCGGAAGCTTAACAACAAAAACAAAAACCTTTTTTTCTGTTGGATGTTTAGATATCGAAATAGATAATATTGTTTATTGTCTTTTCGTTGCCCCCGAAAGCGCTGTGTGGCAGCCATGAAAGTTGAGTAATTTGATAAATGAATTAGATAATGTTTAAGGTCTATACATCAGACGTTTTACAATCTATTTAGATTGCAACTGGGCTGTTAGGTCAGTTATGGATGGAAACTGGTTTTTAAATGCTACAAAGAGAGTTTTAATTGTGGTGCATGTGATAGAGCAGTATTAGGGCCTGGCACCATAAAAGTCTTTAAAAAAGATTGTCATCAATTTATTTTGTGTGTGTTATTTGAGTCTCCATTGGATATTGCATTTTTAGCTGCACAGAGTGTCTTTTAGAATGTCACTCTCCAGGCTCCACACCTGCTACCCCTTGCCCCCATAACCACTTACTCACGCACAGAGCTCTGCTTCCCCTAGAGACTCTGCTTAGCCCCGCCCGTTTTTCCCATTTTCCGAATTGTGTCTTTGGCACGTGCACGCCTGATGGGTTTATATTTAGAAACTCTTCTTTACTTTCTGGGTACATTTTTAATGAAATTGAATTTTAGTCGAATGTCGCATCGTATGACAGCAAAATGTGCCATTGATCGTTGTGTGTGGTAGGTGTGAAGTGTGGGGTGGTGTATCGGTATCAACATGGTATTAAGTTAGTGACGTTAGGGATTGAAAGTGTCACTTTCAGAGCTTTAGGTATACGCTTTTGTCTTGTAGTTCGATAGGAGGAACTTAAAATTGATAGTTGATGGCGGAGAAATAAAAGATATAGCGATATATGATACCTTCGGAAGAAGTTTAGATACGAATATGTACAAATAAAATATTCGAATCAAAACAATTATGAAATTAATAGCAGTGAGTAGAAACTGTCATTCTCTTAAACATAAACATTTATATATTTTGTATTTATTAGTAGACTAGATAGAGCACAAGAAACTCTTCCAATACCATCTCGATTAATTACCGAAGTCTTAGCTAACTCAGCGAAAAACACTTAAGAGCCCATCAACCCCACATATTTTATGAGCTATTCCTTTTACCACTATTATTATATTCCATATTCCATTTTTTCCTCGAGACCATTCACATCACTGGCCTGCTCTATGCGCGAACGTGTCTACATTGTATTACCTGTATCTGTCTCTATATCCACGAGTTAACTGAATGCTCAATTGCCTATAACCCAGTTTTTAGCCTTTTACTCGACGAATAGGGGTGGGTAAGGGGAGAATCCATTCAAGCGAAAGGTAGAGTCACTGGCAGAGGGCAGACATGCGATCTCCTGTTTTATCGAAAAAATCAATTCTAACCTCATTCCATATACTGCACAGAAAATACAAAAAAGCTTAGCTTTACAGAGGGGTGTGTTGCCTGTGGGGTGGGGGTGGGGGATGTCAACAAATAGGTGGGCGTGTCATGTTGCAAGCAACTGCCGCTGGCTTTGCCGTTGCTTGCTGCTGCTGCTGTCTTTGTGTGTAACCTACTTAGGGGGCAAACTGTTGTGCTGCTTCTTTGGTTAAACACTTTGGACAAGTCAACAAATGCAAGTGCACCCCAGAGAAACCCCGCCCTAACTACCCACTGCAGTCCCCGCTAGACTACTTTCTACACCCATGTCCTCTCAAGCTTAAGCCCCTACAGCCATCTACAGCCATCTACAGCCATGTTCTCCCATGCGTGTTGTTGGGTAAGCAGAGCCCCCGGGTTGACCTACAGCAAAAGCAGTTTCGCACACCTCACCAACAGTTCTAACAGCTCCAGCTGCTGCCTTCAAGCCTGGTGTTTTCCTCTATTTTCCCTCCAGAATTCTGAGCTCAGCTTTTTTCTTCAGCTCTTATTTCTGTTTTTGTTTGCAGTGGAAATTCGATAAGTTTTTTAATAATTTTTGTCCACTTGTTTGCCTGGCAGTTGGAAGATATGTGCCTGGAAAACTTTTTTGCTGCCTCTCTGACTGCCGATTTCTTTAGCTTGTCTCTGGATTTTATGGCTTTTGACCCACAAGACAGATTTATGTTCCCCTCTATGAAAGTCACTCGCTCATCCCCGCCCAATGACTAATTCATATAATTAGTGAATGAATAAGGTGAATAATGAGTGGGACATTAAAGTGAATAATTGGCGCTCTACAATATGTTCATTGAAAGACGGAGGAAACACTGCATCGGAAATCTGTGGCAAATTTGAACTGAAATCTCGGCATCAGGCATACATTTCTCAATTGTGGAGCTCCAAGGCATACAAGCAATTAATAGATCAACAATTTATAAAATTTATAAACATCTGGCATACAATTATTGACATCAATTTGCCCATCAACCAGCAGAAGGCCTGGCTGGCAGGCAGGCGGGCAGTAGTCCAAGGCAGCGAGAGAGAAAAATGATTAGAAAAAATATACAAAACAAAAGAGATATACAAAAAGTACAACAGGGAATGTAAATGCGAAGAGTGAAGTGTTTGATACTCTATAAGGTCGGGTTTAAAATGTTTTTCTTTTATTTTTGGCTGCTTTTTTACTGCTTTTTCTAAAGGTGAAAATTTTAAACATTTTCTGATGCAAATGCAATCTGATTTCGTCCAACAAAAGATCATAATTGAGATGATCTAAATATCTACTTAAATATATAACAATCTTGGCTTCAAAACAAAACCAAAACACTTCACACTCACCCACGAAAGTTGGCCCAGACCTCATGCTAAATATTTTAACGTACTAAACAATTTTCTCTTTCTGCTAAAAATGTTGCACTGGAAAAACTCATACACTTTTTCAGCGTTGCAATTAACAAGAGCGTCATAAGAAGTACGAGTATTGCATAATTTTTGCCATGCTTCTCTTTGCACACATTATTCATAAGAAAATGTAATTTATGTGTAGTTAAGAAAAAGTTTCTAAATTACAAAACTTTCAAATGCTCTTAATTGAGAGGCAATTAACGAGAGCCAAAACGGAAAGAACAAAAGCATGGAAAACAGATAACTGAAGAGAATAGAGAAATCAGCACAAAAAAGATGAAGTGAGGTGGTGGGGTGGGGTTTTTGAATAAATACAATGAAAACGGAAATTCATTGAGCAGCGAAGCAGGGAACTCAAATCAAGACGACAACTGAATGCCAATTGAGGCATCAGCGTCACAAAAATCTACAGAATTTTCATAGTATATCTCTGCGTACTGAAGAAGAGTGTACGTAGCCTGAGGTTTGCGTCTTACAAAACTGGAGGATGGTTTTCGTCATAGAGATATTAGAAGATGAGATGAGTGTTACCCTAGGGCACACAGAATATGCTATGTTGATAACTGAGGATATAACTAAAGTCTGACAAAAGAAAACTTGTAGAAAGAAATTTAGTAAACACATTTTTATGGCATTACTATATTCTTTCCCTTCCATTCCTTAAATTTTCTCCCATATATATTGATTTTTTAGTGGTAAAAAATTTATTTCTTTATTATATTAAAATTAAAATAGAAAGAGCATTCTATAATTTGCCCAAGATCTCTTTCTCTGCCTTTATCTCTTCTTTTCCATTGTTATATTTTTTCTATGCAGCGTGTGCATTGAGCTTGCAACATTTCAATTGGAAAAAAATGCACAGAAACGGAATAAAATTGAAATGTTGACAGTTGGTTATATAAGACAGATAGATAGACAGCGTTTAAGGGGCGGGCTGCAGTGGGGTGTGAGGTTGGAGTATCATCCATGACTCTAGATGGATTTCATATTATTTTCCATCTGCCTTTTTTTTTCTTTTTTTGCGGTACGCTTGAATCCGCAAGGCTCTTTCTCCACTGACATTCGAGAGAGCGAGAAAGTCCTGGTTCTGGTGCTCGAGTTGTGGTTGACATTTGATTAAAAATATTTCCTGCATTGCAATGCTGCAATCTGGATTTGGGTTTTGGCTAAATGGTTTTTCGGTTAGCTGACAGACATTTGGGATTACTAATTGATTTTGGGATGACATTTATTTGTCGGCTTTTTAATGCTGTTTGCGGTTGCTCTGCTCTTGGCCTGATTATACGGAATTGGGATACTGAAATTGATTGGTGGATATTTGTCTGCAGGTTTTGGTTAGTGCTGTAATTAGTGGGAGAGCTGGGAAAGGGATTTGCAAATTGGAATGTGCGTAAAAAAATGTGATGCAGAAGCAGTATTTACCCATAATTAGACATTAAAATAATCACTGAAATGTTGGCAGCAAACGTTTAAAACCTGAAAAAGCAAGAGTGTAATAAATAATAAATAAATTAGAAAATTAATTTACATCCTTGATTTCATGGATTCGATTTTGTTTAATTTATTTTGTTAAAAAAGTTGTATCTTTAATTTTAGAAGCTGCATGTTTTTTATATTATATTATTTTTATTATGTACACATAAAATGTGTTCAAATATTCATTTAATCATCTTTCAAACCTTTCAGCATTCATAGCGTAATTCTTTATTCATAAATATACTTTGCACTCATTCATATCGTTTAAAAGTTAAGCTGATGATATTTGCATCTTCAATCATCCGCTAGACAATCACATCTGTCTCCCACTTCTTACCACAAATCTCTTTCCACATAATCACTTTCCACAAATGCTGTCTTACATCTCTTCAGTCTCATATTTCACCCACATAAAATTATATTCTTTAGTTTTAAAATAAACCCAAAAAAAACGAAAGAAAGAAAAAAGCAAAAATGTTTATCACAATGCCTTAGTCTTAAATCAACGTAAAACCTGAAACGCTGTCAGCATTTATCTGGGTGTGGTGGACTCGACTGTTAGTTCTGTGGTATTTTTCTGTGCTGCATGTAACCTGCGGCGCTGCACGGAGTCGTCCTCCCTGCTGTTGACAGTTGAATATAAGTATTTTTTATCCTACGCCGTTTTTTTTTTCGCTTGGATTTTTCCATTTTATTTTTCACTCATTTCCTTTGGTAATTTTTCGGTTCGTTTGTGTGCCAGTTTTCAATGGGGTTTATGGGTGTCCGTGTGTAACTGAGTGTGTGTTTCTATGTGTGTGTGGGTATGTACATGTGTTATTTTTTTGCAACTGTCAAAATGTACATTAAGCGGGGTAGGGGCCCCTCCACTGCCACCACCCCCTTGCAACCATGAGGCAAGCGAAATTGTAGCTGAAATTAAAAGAAAAAAAAACGGAACGAAATATGTGGCACAGAGCGAAAAATAAAGAGATGTCCTGTGTGCTAGAGGGAATGAAAGAGAGGGAGAGAGTGAGAGCGCTAACACTATGCAGGTGCCACACACACACACACACAGCCATATGGACACACAGAAAGGACTCTTCTCCTGTAACATTATTTGCAGCAAAGAAGACAAAAAAAAGTGCAGCTCTGACGCTCAGCCAAATGTCAAAGTTCAAAGAGAGAGCCCAGAGCCATACAAGAGCTCCCAAAGAGCGAGAGCAAGAGCTAGAGAGACAGAGAGAGCTGTATAGAGAGAGAGAAAGAGGCAGAGTGAAAGCTAAGCTGGAAGGAGAGAGAGACATCTCCAAGGAGAGCGCTCTCGCCTGAGAGCGAGTAACCGCCAGAGAGCACCTGGCGTATACGTAACATTCCCAATTTGCTTTCCGTTGTCGTGCCAGGCCGCCAGGTGCTCGAAAACTTACACACACACTTACAAAAGTCCTCTATATACGTGTAGGGTCCTTCTGCCACTTAATCGTTAAGCCCTGCGACATAAGCGTAAATCAATTGGAGGAAGCAGAACTGTCAGGGGTCTCGTCCCCCCTTCGCTTGGCAACAACCCAAATGAAAACTTAATTAAGCTGATTTCCTCCAACTTTTTTGCCACTAGCAGAAGCAGAGGCAGCGGTAGTAGCAGAGGCAGGAGCAGTAGAAGGAGCAGAGACAGAAGCTGAGTCAGGAGCAGATGCAGGAGCTGGAGCAGCATCAACGGCAAGCGTATATATTGATGAAAGCGGCCTTGGGAATATGCGGATTTCAGTACCGAAAACGAAGATGAAGCTAGAGGGGGACAAGGTAAACAGATTTTAGTTTGAAGTGGAGTAAGAAGTAAAATTTGGAGAGTATCTTTTGGAGTAGGGAATGGGAACAAAGAACGGAATTAAAGATGGAAAGAGAGGTAAATGATTAATGATTAATGGTAATATTGGAGGAAATGGGACTAGCAAAACAGTGACTAGAAATGGCACATAAAGGCTACCGAAACGTTTTTTATAAAAGTGGAAGTACATATGCAAAGTGCAAATGAAGTTGAAGTGGATTTAAATTGGATAAGACTGGAGTTGAGGCCATACATCAATTAGTGGCGTTAAACACTTTACCAGCAACGAAACTCAAGATATACAATTTACGTAAATATCAAACGAAGATACCGATAAATAGAGTAGAAAAGTAATGGAATGTTCTAAGTAGGAGAGATATATCCCATTGAAATACCTTACTACACATTATACACTTCAGAAGACTAGATAAAATTAATGATTTTCAGTTCTAAATATTTTATTGACGAAAATTAGTGGTTTACAGTTTCATTCTGACCTGCCTTCCTTCTTCCAAAAGTTGTGCACTGTTTTGGTCTTTAGCTTTAGAAATCTTTCAGAATATTTCAATTTTTCAGAATATGTACCCATATTTCTAATGTTTGCCACCCATTAGTTAAGCACTCATTCTTGCTCGTTGTTGCTCCTCTTTCATATAATAAATCCTTGTAGATGTATTTCCCAACCCTAGCCATAAAAATCAATCAATCAAACATGAAAATGGAAAATGATTCCTCCATAATTGAATAAGCATACGGATAGAGTCGCACCCATACTATGCCCCACCATCAGAACCCAACTCAAAAATGCAAATAGCGTCGCTATAGAACGGGGCGTATACGTAATGCGACGACATCGTAGCGTAGTGTAGCGCGTGTCGCCGAAAAGACGCCATGGAAAAGCATAAAATGAGTTATGCACACATACACAGATACAAATAGGCAAACAAACAGACACCCACACACACAGAGAGCGAGCGAGAGATAGATAGATAGAGAAGAAGGCGAGGCATTGGAAAAGCTTGCATATTATGTATTCATGGCCAAACTACACCAACAATCATCATCATCATCACTCATCATCATTATCATCAGCATTTGCATTAGCATTCGCGTGGCCCGTAAATTGAATTTTAGCGCACAGCCATCCAATTAGAGGGTAGAAGCGTGTTCCTAACGCCTTTCCGACTCAACAAAAAAACAACAATACGAAAACTATGTAAAAACATTTATTACCATCTTGTGGTTATTGATTTTTACATTTGAGTGCGAACATTTCTGAAGTGTGCTCCAGTTTAATATTTTTCAAAGGTAAAAGATGCAAAAATATAGCTGCAGAATTAATGGACAGAAAGTCATGTTAGTACAGAGGGAAAAGATATCTTCTGTTGGCAGTTAATAGTTTGGTGATGTCTGGTCTGAAGATATCTTCAAAATTAAAAGCTAGAATGCTATAAGCTCTTAAGTGATGTTTACAGATATCTACTATAGATATGTAATATAAATGTAGTATAAAATGGCATGCGCTTAAAATGCGATAAAAAATAACTTCAAAGAGCACTTCTTTTCTATCTATAATTAAGTCATCATTCAGCTGGACTGAAAGTCACATTCTGCCAGTAGTAAAATATGGTATTTATTGTATAAAAGTTTGGTATCCCCTATTTAACTTCACAAAGGCTGGAAATATCTTAAAATAAAGAACAATTTAACAGAAAATTCATCCTCAAAATCTGCTTAATTTTGTATCATTCTACTTATACATTTAGACTGCCAAGCTTAAGAATTTTTACAACCGTTATATATTCAGATCCATAGATGATGAACACATACTCCCTTTAGCCAAATTGATGTGGTTTTCTAAAAGTTCTTTAATTCCAATAAATACTTTTATGGAATATTGAACCATTTCTTATGACACTAGTGAAAATAATGGACTTTTCTTGTAGATATAAGTAAAGCTTTTTAGCTGAGCCATAATTCCATAAATTTCTCAAAGAAGAAGGATATTTAAGATGTCTCTTGTGGCACACAGAATATGTTGGTGTACTTAACAGGAAAGTTTCACAAAAAAACCCCAAACAGCTGAGTCACTGAACCACCAACAACTACAGCAATAAAAACAGCAAAGAAAAAACTAAACCAAGAACCAAAGAACCACAACTTAACATGCAAACACCGCACCATCATGCCATCCAAGAGAAAGAATCCCATGAGGCCATTGCGACCACTAAAACCAGGGAAAACTAGCTCGTTAAGTGCAGAAGGAGACACTCGCTCACTCACACATTCAGTCACACAACAATGGGAAAAGTTCGAAGCAAAGAAGCAGAGAGAGACACACACACGGAAAACCACTTGTCTCTCGCCCCGGAAAACCTCACCCCAAAATCAAGTTTTGGTTCCTTTCCCGTGTGTGTGTGTTGCCATGCGAACGTGAATTTTATACAATAAATTATGTAAGGCACACAAAAGTGCGAGTGAAAAGTAATTTAAGCTAAAGGAAAAGTAAGAAAAATTCCCACTTGCTAATGTCCACACTTAATTACAGGGAGAGCAAGACAGAGAGAAAGATTATATTTTCCCAAATTAGATTTCTAATTGAACAGACCACACAAAAGCGCCACAAAGCCAAAGGCTTAGCTCCCTCCCTCTCTCTCTCTCTGGGCGGATTAACACAGAAATAGAAACTGCACACAAAAAAAATGCTAAATTAGCATAAATATTATAGAGAAATGTCAGGCTAAAAATAAAAACATAAATTAAAATAGCACACACACAAAAGAGTTCTCAGGGCATCTGCAAAGCCAAAGCCATTTCATTCTCCTCCTTCCTGCCTGCTTTTTTTGCCCTCCTCTGTGACGTAAGTAAAGAAGAAAATCTGATTTCTGAAGATTTTTCTTTTGGCGCACTTATAGTGGCTCTCAAACTGTGAGTGCCAGCAGCAGCAGTACTACATAACAGCAAGCTTTTGAAAGGCAGTGAGACGCAGGGCGCAGACGCAGAGAAAGCAAACAAGATAAAGGAAGGTTTTTGGTTAGCTTTTAGGGAGAATTTCGGGGGGTTTCAAGAGGCAAGTTGAAGGAATATATTTACCCGTAAATTGACTGCACCAATCCATTGGAACATTTTAAAGGAATATTCCGTGAAGTTTATGACATGAAAAGGAAAGTAAATCAGTGGAAAAAGAATCAAGCAATAAATCTACTGTTTAAAAATACTGCACATGCCTTTTCCTTACAATAAAGTTCTAGCTTAATTTAGTTTAACGCATTTTCCAGTTAGCTCTCTCCCTCTCGTGCCCTACTATACTTACTTCCCAGTTCATTTCTCCATTCATGTAATTAGAAATAAATTCACATGTGTGCCGGCAAGCAAGGAATTATTTAAAAACCATTATTCAAACAGTTTTTCTCACGCCTTGCAATCTATGTAGAAAACGGTGCGAACATTTCCTCTACGATATTTTCCCACGTCTCGGAATCCAAGCGACACTCTACGGTCTTCGGAGCAATCCGCATGATTAATGGCCTGATAAATTATCGCGATGCCAATGTCAGATATATTTGCGCCTTAGCACTGCGCTGCGCTGCTCTGTTCTGTTCTGCTCTGCTCTGCTCACACCATAATTTATTTTGTGTGGATAACAATTTTACCAGTGTCACACATGGCGTATGAGCAACGAATATCTAACAAACGGCTGGCAGTATGTACAAATGTCAAGGGTCAAACGAAACAGAGGCCTAAAAATATGCAAAAAAGGAAAGACAGAGAGAGAGAGAGACACAGAGAGAAAAGCCGCACAAAGAGAGAGGTAGAGAGCGAGCAAAATATACAATTGGGAAATGGGAAAATGGTAGGGAGTGGGGCAATAAGTAACCTATGCTTCGAAAGTGACCTTTCAATCACTCTTAATTACAAAAAAACTCGGGGAAAATGGCAAAATGACAGGCCAACAAACGGACAAAGGCGAAGAAGAATAAAAATAGAGTGGAGGATAAATGGAAATTACTATGGTGGAGGAGGCACAAGAAAATGTCAAGAGTCGTGCGTGTTGGTAGCAACAACAACAACAAGAAAATTGAACTTTGGAATTGGAATTAGAGGCAGGTAATGGCAGCGGGCAAGGACAGGCAAAGTGCCTTTCTGCAGCTGTCTTTTATCATGGCCCATATAGTACACTAAGTCCATCCCATCCATCGTCTTGCCAATTAGCCAAGAACTTTGGAGATGCCCTTTACGAATACCTTTCTAACCGTATAGCCAGGATTCTCACTTATTTCTCTTAAAGGTTTGGAGACAAGTTGCAAAGCCAAAGGTTAATGCAAGCCCAAATGGGATATAGGTTTGTCTCTTAATTAAAGTTTCAGAGAATATTAGACTACGTTTAAGCTTTTGACACTCTTTAGTTTTTATATAACTATAAGCTCGAGAGATAATTGGACTCAGAATCTCTCTCTCTCTCTCTTCTACAAAATGAGTAAAATTTTGGAATAAAAACTTTGCCCACAAAACATTTGACCTGGTGCTTTTCCCCTTTCCTCTTACCACTCGTCAGGACACTCGAACTTTTCTCATTATCTGCCGGTTTTGGGTGTTAGGTGCACACGAACAAATCCGCTCTCTGACGCTCTCTGACTCTTGCATCTGCCATTTTGGTGCAAAAGTTTATAATTGAACATTAATGAAATAAAGCTCGATTAAATTTTGCACCCAAGGAATGGAACAAAGGGTACGTCGAAACTGTCATAAAATGTGACAGAAGGTGGGCTGGAAACGCTGCGGCTTTTGGCTGAATGTTGGACAGGGTGTGGGCGTGGGCGTGCAGTGGCGTAAAGTTTTGACATTCCAAAGTCTGACCAGCAAGCTCGTGGCAGCCAAAAGTCCATTAACAGCCACAAGGACCTCGTAAGAGCAGAAAAGGAAAGGGCTACATGCATAGAATGTACTGGAAAAAAAGAGATTAAGGAAGAAGAAGGAAGATTTCAAGAAGAAATATATTCTGGAAAGGAAAACAGTTTTTGAAATTTTTGTTGCCATTTTTCTAACACAAATGATATCTCTGCCACTCACACACATTAAATTGCTACCAATCCCACCCATTACAAGGAAAGGCGTGGCAAGGACAATAATCATTTTCAGCAGCAAACGTGCAAACAGAGAGGGAAAGAGAGCGCCAGCGAGAGTGAAGCAAACGAGAAGGAAATTGTAATCAAAAGTCCTCCATTTGATACAGAATACCCGCACATATAACTAAGTGTAACCATTAGAAAAGCTGTTAGCCATTTCCCCACATCCGATCTACTGTCTCCTGGTGCTTCTTCAGTTTCTGTGTGCATGTGTGTGGTGAGTGTATGTGTTTTTAGTTGCCATTTTGGTAGGCAAAAAGAGAAGCATTCAAGGCATTGACAAAAATAGTCATAAAAGCACTAAGCAAACAAAAAAACTTTCACCACAGAATCGCAGAAGCAAACAATTTTCCTTTTATGCACAGGCATAAATGTATTTGTGGTGGGTATATACACAAACACATATACTCGTATGTACTCGAACCTGTGGAAGTGTGTGTGTTTATGTACTTCTGTTTGGCTTGGTTGGATACACAATCCCCAGACATGGCATTATATTATGTACTTCAAATACAGAGCAAAGCCAAGTGGCTTTTCCTCTGCTGATTTCTTGCCTATTAAGAGCTGCAGGCGCAATTCTGTGTGCCATCTTTTTAGGCGCTTTGATAGTGACTGTGACTGTGGCTGTGGCTTAGGAACTTAGTTGTTGTTAAGCTTAAGATCTGTCTAAGCTGGTTTAGCGTGCAACTAACTTTCAGGCGGAGTAGCACAAGCTTGATTATGCTACATGGCGGATATTTAAGAGTTTTCGTGTGATAAAATATTCTAGGAATATATTTATTGTACTTTTATCTAATATAAAGTGTTAAAGTATGCAATTATTGATTCAAATCAATAGCTGTTAATAATGTGTTGGAGAAATTTGTACAATTTGCTACGGAAATTAAGGGATCTCCTGAAATGTCGGTGTATATTTCCACCATTTTGTAGCACAATTTCCAACTGCCTTCTGCAATACATTTTAGCTGCAACAGTGGCCCTAATTGCAAAAGACATTTTGTGGGCAATTAAAGCTCATCAAGAATGCAAAGCTTAATGCACAGACAGACACACAGATATAACCCACACATCTGTAAACATATCACTGTCCCACACACACGCATTACATTTTTAAAGAAACATCCCGTCTGGTGGGGCTCTTCTGCTACGCGGAGGCTGTCATTAAATTTTAATTAGAAGGAAAAGAACGTTTGCTCGCCTCGCCTCGCATCGCTTTGCGTCTCCTCGAATTTCCATTTGTGTTGTGTTTAGCATATAAATTACTTGGGGCACATGCACAGGCGGCATGGCGCCTCCAAAGTGTGCCAACATTTTGTGAACATAAAAACAACTTAATTACTTTTTTCTTTTGGAGCGCCGTCATAATGATTTATTCCATAGTCGTAGGAAATTTTTGGGTGGGTCAAAACCCTAGCCTAACATTTTGATTGATGTTCCCAACAGATGATGTTCATGGACTAATTTTGGCGTTCGCTTTTCTCTCTGATTTTCTTTATAGCAAAAATTCTACTATTCTATATAATATTTTATGCGGCGTTAACTGGATTCTTTGCTGCCATATTTACGGTGTTCTATCAAACATTGGACAACGAGAAGCCCAAATGGATGCTTGACAATGGTTTGATTGGATCCAATCCAGGTTAGTTCAACCCACTAAGCCATAACTTCTACACGATAAAGCTTTGCCAAACAAGGGCTGTAAACTCATTGAAATTCCAGGGCGTGAAAACAAACAAAATTTCGTTTAAATTAATCAAACATACGCGCTGGTATCCTTACTTATAAATTGGCCTACCACATGAATTATAATCGAAGCAGACACGTTCCAGCACAGATGGATGGATGGGCCGCGCCCCAAGGGCACACCCATATATAATATATTAAATACATATAGCCAATAATATACATGTACATATGTATGTATTTCCGACCACACATGTGTGCGGTTACACACGCATCTGGAATGACAATGAGCCTTCGACCAAAGCCGTAGTTAAGAACTAAATAAAATACCAAAATTTAATTAACTAATTGGATGTGAAGCGAATAAAAGACGTTGTTGATGGGGTGGACAGCAAATCAATTGGATTTTCATTTAATCACGAACAACTCTTTATTTCTTCCTTAGGTCTTGGCTTCCGACCAATGCCACCAGAGGCGAATGTTGAGAGCACTTTAGTTTGGTACGAATCATCGAAGAAAGATAACTACCAGTACTGGGTCGATGAAACTGCACGATTTCTGAAATGTAAGTAGGAAGACCCTCCGGAGCTGAGTGAAAACTTTTAGCCAGAAAACTTTTTAATTGTACCGATGGACAAACAAGAACGATGGATGGTCTTTTTCATCCAAAAGAAGTACACAGAAACCGAAAGAAAACTGAAAGCTGAAACCTCAAGTTTTTGTTAGCACAGGCAGAAAGTTTTCCACTGAAAATCCAATTTCCCATTTTAATATACCGCATGTTAAGTTTTTGTTGATGTTTAACTGAAATATTTTCAATGTTTTGATTTTTGGGTAACCGATTAAAAAGATCACAGTAAGTGAAATTATATTTTGTTACCCGTAAAATATTTTGCTACATATGCTCAAAAGTATGCCAGGACCCCTGAAATTATAGATAATGCACATGACTATATTATATATGATAATAAAAAATAAACTTCCTTTAGCTTACGAGGACGAGGATAAACAGAACCATGTAAACTGCTCCTTCGAGCATCCCCCACCAGAGGGCAAGGTGTGCGGTGTTGAGGCCTCAAGCTTTGCACCCTGCACAATTGAGAATAACTTTGGCTATCATGTGGCCCGGCCCTGCATATTCCTCAAGTTGAATAAGGTATGTGAGCCACATACGCTCCTCCAGCTATCACAGACCTTTATAGAACTTAAAAATTCCCTCAATTAACAAATTTTTTAGATTTACAACTGGATACCAGAAATTTACAACGACTCAAAAGCTTTGCCCGACCACATGCCCGAGGAGTTGAAGCAGCACATCAAGGAGAAGCAACAGCTGCGACCAAATGAGGTGAAATTTATTTATAGGCTGAAAATATTTTGTCCACTCGATGGATAATATCTCTTCCTGTATCTGATTTTCAGACTGGCGTCGTTTGGGTATCCTGCGAGGGTGAGAATCCCGCCGATGTTGAGAACATTAAGGCTCGCGATTACTATCCGCGCATGGGTTTCCCACGCTTCTATTTCCCATTCAAAAATATTGCCGGCTATATACCGCCCATCGTCGCTGTACAGTTCACTGTCGAAAGTAAGTACAATTTTTCATATTTTCTTAAGGTTTTACTTCCCTCATTGGGTTCATTTAAAAGGGATCGTTTAAATAAATCCAGAATGATGGTTAACGAGAAGGGACGTGTGAGACGCTTCTTACGCGTCACAACTTTTATACCCGGCACTCAGGACAACATCTGCACCTTAGCGGTTATTTGTCAAATTTTAAATTTTTTCTTCATCTGTCATCTACATCTACAACACGCTCCTTTAGCTCGCCCCCCCTAGAGCCAAACACTGCAGAGTCATGGCAGAGGCAGAGGCTGTGTGTAAATGAGAGAATGTGAAAAAATAACAACAAAAGCTGCGGGACAGGGTGTGTTTAGCCACTGAAAATTTATTTCTTTATTGTGGCTATAAAAATGGTCCAATCGGATCCCATTTTGTGATCTGATAGATATAGTCATTCCCTACGGAATGGCGTTTTTAGTTTTCTTTTAACTTCAAAATTGTAGGTTTGGAAGGGTTTCGCCCTTTTGCGGGGGGGGGAAGGGGGCGTGGCTCATTTTTTAAATACACTTGTAACAGTGTGAGCATACAGAAGTCTGGATGCAAAATTTGGTGGCTCCAGCTTTTATAGTCTCTGAGATCCAGGCGCTCATAAAGATGGACGGACGGACGGACAGACAGACAGGGCTCAATCGAATTGGCTATTGATGCTGATCAAGAATATATATACCTTATGGGTTCGGAAACGTTTCCTTCTGTGCGTTACATACAACCGTTATTCCCCACAAATACAATATACCCTATTTACTCTTCGAGTACCGGGTATAAAAAGAACTGCAGGCTCAACATTTAAGTTTGCGTTTAGATCAATAAAATCCACTAAGTAAAGACAACAACCGTTTATTAGGATCGTGTTTCCTCTAATATGTGTCCTACTTAGCAGTTTAATTTGGGTGTACAGTTGGGATTGCTGTAAATCATTGGTAAATCTATGAATCAGATAAACAATATGAAAATATTATAATATACTTTAATTCTCAATTGCGTTAGAAGATATGAACCAGCCAGCAGCCACCAACATTTTTGGTTGAATGTGAATCGTTGAAGTTTAACGTAGCAAAGACATCCACCATGACTGCGAACCCTACTTCCCCTACAGAGAGTGTACCAACATTTTTTTATAGGTTTATGTCCCATGTGGAATGCATTTAGATAAGACAACAACCCTGGATTTTATTAAGTCTCTCTTAGGGGACTTTTCTCTTTGCTTATATTCTCACCGCTATTTCCTGTGTTTGGCTTTCTGCAAGTGCGTAGAAAAGCAGACGACGAAATCGGAGTTTTGATTAATAAACATTGCAAACTTTCATAAACAATGCTGCAGTTCACTCCATTGCACTTGTAAGACTCCACATTAGTTCTAGAATCTTCTGTTTCTTAAAGTATTCCCGCACATAAAACTAATTAAAACGGCCATAAAAAACGAGCTGAACTCACTTTTTTGGCATGAGAACACTTTAGCGGAAATAGACTTTCCATTATCGCTTTTCGTTTCGAAAACCTACCCATTTGGGCATAATCGAACTATTGTCTTTGAATATTCAAATTTTTGTAGTGGTCAGCAGAAAACGTTTTCATGGCTAAAAAGTAAATAATTCCTTGATTAGCTTTTACTTAACTAAGTATTTGGTATGCAAGATTTCTATGTAGAGTAAGTAGCGTTTTCTGTCCCGCCTTAGCCATAAATGAAGCAACATATTCTCCATTTAGCGAGACCACACAATAAATTCCAACACTTTTAGCAACTTATGGTCGATTTTTGCCCAGAATCACCATGAAATGACACGTTTCTGCGTGAAATTTAGTTCGTAGAACCCCAGAGAGCCATTCATTATGCTTAAGTGGAGTAAGGAATGGCATTATATTACCGTGTCCAGCTGATTAAAGCCAACTAATGAGAAAAGCTATTAATTACAACTAATTGACAGCCGTAAACGCTGGCTAAGTAAACATTATAGTGAGAACAAGGTACGAGGAATCCGTCGGAGGAGTGTGGGCAAGGGGCGTTCCCTTTATGCACTGAAAGGCAAAACGGAAAAGGAGGAGCAAACAAAACCAAGCCACAATCCATATAGCATGAAAAATGGGGCAAAAGTGTTTGGAATGTTAATCAAACGCAGACGAAGGAGAACTCAGAAGACGGAGACGAAGACCCACTCTGGGTTGTCGTTTTCGTTGTCGTTGTCGTTGTCGTTGTCCCTACGGAACCTACGGAACCTCCTGGCATACAGAAACCCAATTTTACGGCACAATAAACATTAATAATGCTTTTGTCTGTGGCAAAGGAGTACGTACTGGTAAAAGAAAAAATAGGAGCACGGAAATGGGAATAGGAATGCATAGAAATGCGTAAGGGAAGTTAGAGGCATTTGGCTCGTTTTCCTTTTGTTTTCAATACAAACAATTTCTAAGCCATTAATCCGCTTATGGAATGCGTTCGTTTGGCAAATGGGTTACGAATAATTGAAGATGGAATTGAGAATTGCGAATTGAGAGCAGAGCAGTGCGCACATTTCCCCGTGAAATGCCACACAGTGGAGCCAACAGTGCGTACAAGCAACACAATTTGTGTAACCAAACTGGACCGAAGCTTACGTTGAGTTTCACAATTTTCTTGTAGCATTTTCCTAGATCCTCCCACTCTGATTTGGGGGGCAAGCTTTCATTGCCTTCGTCGCATTGCGGCCTACAATTTCTCTTTTGCAAATGTGAAATTCAATATTAAATTAGTTATGTAAGCGGAAAATTGCCTTGCATGTGTACCAGCAGGGGGCGTTGGGCGTGGCAGGCTCACTTGAGGGGGTCTTTTATAAAGAGAACAAAAAAAAGTTACAAAAAAAATACAAAGCGATAGGTAGAGAAAATGGAAAAAGTTTTATAATGTAAATTGTATGCTGGCGCAAGGATTGAACTTTTCGCAGCAGTCGAATGTGAGTTTATGTGTGTATGAATGTGTGTGTGTGTGAATGTGTGTGTGTCGTATATTTGAATAATGACAGTTGAAATGGCAGCAGATAGAGCTGAGCGCCATGAATAGCCTGCCATTTATATGCGACAACAACTAGAAAAATAATAGGGAAGTGCTAGGGAAACACTCCCCCGAGTGTTTGACTTTCCACACACTTTTAGCGGGTACATTTGATTGTATAACTTATAACACATTCACTTGCCGCTATTGTCCCTAAAAACGTTGCACACTTTTTGGCACACTTTAATTTGGAGTGGAATGCAGCTGCTAAAAAAAATGTCTTTAGCTCTAGCTTTAGCTTCTTATTACATTGTTCCCTTTTTTGCCCTCACTGCCCTCACTGTGTGCATACAATTTATTTCGTTTTCTGTCACTTGATGGCAGCGGCAACACTTCCGTTTCCGCTCGAGTAACGGCACAGTGGTGGCCTCCAGCAGGGCTCTCTCTCTCTGTCTCTGCCTCACTGCTTCTCCCTCTGCCACTCCTGGCATTCAAAATGAGATAATAACGCCCTGAACCAAGCAACGAAAGAAACCAGAAAGCGAGCTACAGAAGATTTTCAATTTACTCAAAGTCCCAGCGGGCAGAGGGAAGGGCAGGGAATCATTTTGCCAGCGGACACTGCTGAAAGGGATAAACGTTGGGCAAGGGTCTCTTATTTGCGCAGAAATAATGCAAAATAATATTTATGCAATGTGCAAAAGACTGAACATAATTTGCATGCTACGCAGAATATACAGAGATTATTTGCCATGCGACAAAAGGAAAGAGAAAGGCGCACTGTTTGAGTCATTCTTATAGGTATATGTATGTATGTAGATATTATTTAAATATTATAAAAACTCCTTGAGCTTAACTAATGAATCCCACTAATTTATGATCACTTCACTCTCTTTTTGTAGCCGGCGTCTTGATCAACATTGAATGCAAAGCCTGGGCCCGCAACATCAATCATGATCGCTCGGACAGGAGAGGATCCGTCCACTTCGAGTTGATGGTCGACTAAGAGATGCGTTAATCATCTGGAGCAGCAGCGGAGTGAGCAGCGCAGAGAAAGCAATGACGGAAAGCGAATAAGAAGAGACGAACGGGAGAGTGTTTGCGAAGAAGAAATAGCAGCAGCAGCAAGAACGACAACAAAACACACACACACAAAGCAAAAGCAAAGAAAAATGAGCAAGTAAAAGCATGAAAAGAGAGAGCGAGCAAATGTAGCAGAAAAAAGCGTAAGCGAAAAGTTTTACAAGTACAGCAACAACCAAAGAGAACACTAAAAAATGCTACAAGAACAAAAGAAAAACCTTAAAAAAACAAAACCTAGCGCTAAAAAGAAAAGCAAAAAACAAAATGGAAAAACCCAAGAGAAACACAAAAAACCAAAAAGATAAAAACAAACCTACCCAACGCTAACAAAAAAGAACGCCCCACACAGATACACCACACACAAACACACATGCGAAAACAAAAGAAAATCCCTTAATTTGTTAGGCAAATTTTTATTTAGTTAACAATTTAGGCGAAAAAAAGGAAATGCAAAGTGAAAAGCAAAAAAACAAAATAATTGGCAGGCCACATAATTTAGCGCAAAATATTCTATTATCATTAATAAATAATGACAAAAAAACTTAAATAAAGATAAACAAATTGTTGTTAACAAATTCTTCTTGGTTTTTTGGTGTTATTTTTAAACAAAAACAAAAAGCAAAAACAACAAATAAACGGAAAACAGCGAAACTTAAAAAAATGAAAGCAGAGCAGCAACTGTACTTAAAAGAAAACCAAAATGGAAAAACAAAAAGAAGAAACTTATTTAAACAAAAGTACATAAAAACAATTATTTATAACAATTAAATATATATATATATATACACGATATATATATAAAGAAATTGTACAATTGGAAGACATATATACTTAAAGAGCAAGAAGCCCTCCCCATCCACCAACCAAATATAATTTGTTCTCACCAAACACATGAACAAATAGCAAAGGCGAACAATTGTTTAAATACGAAAAATTTATAAGGCAAACTCCGAACATAAAGTGTAGATTTTTAAATAAACAAATATAAAACATGAGGAAAAACCCTTGAATAATAAGAGGAAAACTGCAACCCAGGCGCGGCATAGTTAATAAACAATAAACAAATTAAAGCAACCAAACGAAAAAAAATGCATAAATGAATGGCAAACCAAAAAAAGGCAAAAAAACCCAAGACATATTTAAAATTAATACTCTTCACTTATTATTGAAAACAAAAGCAAAAGAATAAAGAACAAGCCCAAGATCATTAATGTGAAAATTGAATGGAAGACAGCAGACAGCAGACAGCAGCAGATTATTGAGGTAAACAAAAAAGCAGATACACGAGAAATAGCTGAAAAAGTAAAGTACAGAGTAACTGGTTACAATAACAATGAAGAGCATATAAAATTAAAAATATATTATGTATACAACAACCAAAAAAGCAAAACCGAAAACCCCGAAATAATAATAAAAACGAAACTTAATTCAAACTAAATACAAAACAAAAACCGTTTCCATCTCCACGATATGTTTTACAGCTGAGGGCACAAGCATAGAAGCAGAACGATGCTAGGGGAGGCCTTTGCTTTCGGATAGCACTTGAGAAATGACAGCGAAAACGCATTTCAAAACGCCACAAACACACACAAAACCAACCCACAGACTCTACTTTTGATTTACAGCCGAATCGAACCGAACAGTTGACTCGAATTGAATATAAAAGAAATACCTAGTATGTGTGTAGGCCTCAACTAAACTTGCTAACCAAACGCGCTCTATTTTCCCAAATAAGTCAAAGAAAAACCATTGAAAAAAATTAACAAAAAAGAAACAACAAAAAAAAACAAAACTCTTAATGGCATACCAAAAGCTTAATAAACTAACCCCCTTTTTCCATCCACTTTAACTAGTGTAATTTCTAAGCAGAAGACGAAGGGCAGGCAGACAGACAGTCAGGAGGCAGACGGCAGAAGATGTCAAGGCAATTTATCCGATAAAATGCCGAATGCAGAATGTACACGATGAATTGTCGCAGAGAGAAATCAATAAATAATAGTTTAATGGGAAATGTTATACATAAATATATATTTAAAATATATGTATTATTAAAAAAAGGAGGGACAAGATGATGTATTAGCCCCAACTTTCATGAAAGAACTTGAAATGTAAATGAAAGCGGCTTAAGAAATTGCAACAAATAAAAAAAAAACAAAAATGATGCCTCAAAATCGAACTAGAGAGGGGCAAAACATTTCCAAAGGTTTCCAAGAATTCTCTAAATTAACTTTTAAAAACTTTCAAAGTTCCCATTTCGTTCCTCTCTGGTTCTGGTAAAGTGCATTTCATTGGAAAAACCCCCATTTGTTTAGTTATTTAAAAGTATATATTTTTCACGAAATTCTTAAAAAAAAAAGCAAACAAACAAGAAGACGACACGCAAAATTGTTTAAACATATAACAAACCAAAAAATAAATAGTTTTCTAAAATTTTTGCTAGTGCATGTTTTCCTATGACTAAGCTAAATTAATTATGAAGAAAAAAAACGAAAAAAACAAAATGAAAATGAAGATATTTAGTTAAGTAGTGTAATCAAATGCCAGCAGCAGAGGTTGTCACTAAACACACACATACACACAGACACAACAGATGCCTGTTGGGAGATCTTTCACCATATGATAATTCACATTCAATACCCCGGCAATTGCAGACAGAGCTTCGATTAGAGCTATACGAGTATTTATATATACATATATATATGATATGTATGCCCGATCCCCATAGCTATGCGATCCTTAGTTCTATTAGAAGAATTTCACGCACAAAATTTCGACTTTCGATTGATTTTTTCCCTCTTTGTTGTTATTTTGTTGTCCCCGGCAATGTGTGTTCCCAAAACCGCCGATAAATATTAATAGGTTATCTAGGGTAAAATAAAAGAAAATACAACTTATAAAATTATAATAATAGTAACGAATAAAACCAAAAAAGATAAGTACATGAAAAAGTTGATGATGAAAAAACTGCCAAGTAAATGTTTGACCCTCTAGCTTAATAAATTGGCTTGAAAATATTTCGAAATTACCTTCTTTTTGTTCGATCAGTTCCCGTTCAGCTGTCCTGTCCGGCAATTGCCAGGGGAAAATGATGTTTCGGATCCAAATCCAAATCCATGTTGGGGGGAAGAAATGTAAAAACCCTTTGCAGACTTTTGCTCACATCGATAGGCGGCAACTACTAGCACACAATTTAAATGAATTATATTTAACAAGCATATATATAAACTGCCATTTTTTAAAAATAAAATATATGAAAAATATATAAAAAACAAAAACCAAAAAAGCCAACAAAAAAACGACATTTTTTGTGTGTAAACCGACAAACTGCGATCAAAACCAACACCAAAAGGCAACAACAATAAATGTTCAACATGTTTCACACAAGTTTTTAACAGATGGTTGGAATAACTTCACCCCTAAAATCATATATAGACAAATTCTTGTTCGACTTTCGCTGAAAGAAAATGACAAAAAAAAGCAAATAAGAAAGACGAAAGAAAAACCAAAAAAATCAGGCCGCAATTCCAATTCCTTCTCGACTAGACATCCCCAAGGGGGGTCGTTCAGTTAGGCGTTCCGTTCCGAGAGAGTAGCAAGATCGTAAGGTTTGCACATTTTTCGGGTCTTCAGTTCAAGGGATCTCTCACAGAATGGTGCAACACACTGCGGCGCATATAGCAAAACGAAATGTGTAGTCAAATAAATAAATATATATATATATACATATATATGAAATATATAAATTGTTTACAACTAATATGTTGACTTCATTTGCATTTGCATTTGGTTTTAGCAACTACACAAAAACAAATATTATGGCAAAACTAGCAGCATTAGAAAACATGATACAACTAAAAATATAACATAAAATAAATGGAGGATGGAATGAAGGACGGATTGCAAAATGAATACAAAATTAAAACATGGTGTATTTAAAATTAAGCTATCTAGAATCTAAGGTAAAAATATAACATAAAGATATATATACATAAAAATATATGAGAAATGTTATATACATAAATCGTAAATGAAATGAAGAAACAATGTAAAATTACATCTAAGTACGATTACAGTTTTTGATTTTTGATTAAAACAAACCGAACGAACAACAACCAGAACAACCGAAATTCAAACGACAATTTGAAGAACAGCCCACAAATGAAATTTGGTTAAAGAAAAAAATTCAGACATAAAATCGCGCTTTACAGCCGCTTTTAGTTTTTGACAAATTATCTAGTGAGGAATACCCTAGTAGGAACTACATTATTATTATTATTATTATTATTTACGAAAAGCAACCCAAATACAAATACCATTTGTTTTAATTCAAGAAATGGCAAATGGAAATAGGAAGGTCCTGCACCAGCGCAGAGGTTCAACAATAAAACAAAAACTACCTTTAGTTTACTTTTGCAATTCAACCTAAAACAAAAACCAAGAAAAAACCTAACAGATTGCTTTAATTTAGGTTTAAAAAAATTAAAAATACAAATGAACAAAAAAAGGACAGAAAAAAAAAACAAAAAATCCTTCATAAAATCATAGTAAAACTAAAAAAAATGTGTGTAACAAGATGATGAAAAACAAACACTGCTTTTTGTATTATTTAAGTTTAACTATAAAAGTATAAATATTAAAAAGGAAAAAACAAAAAAAAAAACAATAAAAAAACATAAGCTGTAATATTAACAAGAACTTACAAGAACAAGTAAATGAACATCAACAAACAAGAAGGGAAAGAACAACAAAAAGAAAATGCTGCATAAAACATTGAAAGAATATGAATTGATGAAAAACCAAAAATGAAATGAAACGATGTCGTGTACGAGTAACGAAAAATGAGAAAAATGTTTGAAAAATTTTACTGAATTCAATAAAAATATTATGTTGATGGAATTAAGTAATTCCAAATAAACAAAAAACAAAAACCGGGTGCGTTTTTATTCAAAAAGTATGGGTATTTGGGGAAAACTTTCTAAAGCTCGTATTTTCATATTGTGGATGTTGCATGAATATGAACATGATGATTATTTTGTTGGATATTTCAATTTCTACGGAATTATCAGAATCTTCTGTTGCTTTCCATTGTTCACTGGCCTTAAAAGATTATTGAGACAACATTTTTCAGAACGTATATTTATATATTTTTAATCATACAAATTCAAAAACTCTGAAACGCCACCTATTGGTAGTTATATGATCAATATCTCGACAACATCGATA
This sequence comes from Drosophila guanche, assembly GCF_900245975.1. NCBI lineage: Eukaryota > Metazoa > Arthropoda > Insecta > Diptera > Drosophilidae > Drosophila > Drosophila guanche. Next base: position 3,267,321 of record NW_022995752.1, on the reverse strand, counting down.
GTACAGACTGATAGTACAGGGCTTTCAGCGCCACCTCGCGTGTTTCAGGGCAAACAATTATTTACATCTACATCCATTTTACACAGCTGTTGAGCTATCTGATTAAATCAAGGGAGACTGAGAAGGTTAAGTTCCACAACCACATTTTTTTCTGGCGTATTCGGTGCTCATACTTGAGTAGCGTAATATCGATATTTTTATGAAAACGGTAGTACGGGAGCACGTCTGACAGAAGAGAATTTCCCTTGAACCCTTGAACAGCGTGCATAGCTAGCTTTATTTTGAATTAAAGTCTCTTTAAGCTTTTTGAATACCCGAAGATGTCAAACTATCGGTAGTTTTGCAACTCATTAGTTGAAAGTTCGATCACATATATCGGTAAATTATGGTATATTTCACCAATTATTTGGTATATTACGGTATATTTCTGAGGGTCAGACCATTATATTGAGGTTTAATACCCAAATATATTTTTTTTTCTTTCCTACCATTAAGTGCTCACAAGGCGACATATGTTCACACTTACACGAACTCTACACAATATCTACGTAATGTTTACACAGCTGTTGGCACCATCGATAGTGCCTACCGATAGTAGGTTTTGCAAATTTAAATCAAGTTTGTCAACCTATTTTCATATATTGAACTTTTTATTTTGAGTAAAATTAAACGTTAGGTATATGTTTATAATTACAAGCCATCCACCGACATTGGAGTCTTTCAGTTATTCCATATTCGTGCTCTAAAATTAGTGTCAGTTTCAGCTGGAAGAGGAAAAACATCGCCAAGAGCAACAGTCGATAGTATCGAGTATATGGAGGGTGTGAGCGGGATAGCAGGAGAAAAAAAAGAAAAATAAGTGGACGTGAGAAGCGAACAACAACTATTATCGTGTGCCATTCGTCCGACATCCAAAAAGAAGAGCAGAGCTAAAACTTACATCTGAACATAAAACCCTACAACAGACAGACAAATTGCAATATGTTTGCCCACAAATTGGTGCTGCTAGGCACAACACTGCTTTTGCTGAGTAGCGCAGGTGAGTGCGAATAAAAAACTACTTGAACCCAACACCCCACTCACCAGAAAACTGCGTCGCACTGGAAGCCTTTGTTCAATTTGCTTATTCATCGCGAATTATTTATATTTCCTTTGGTTTGGCTGTCTCGCTTGTACGCGCACGTAACCCGCTGATGGTGTGTTGTTGTAGCTTTTATCTGTGGAATAGTTAAAAACAAACTGCGCTGGAATATAATTAGGCGCTGTACTAGGCAAAAAAAAGTGTCGAACCGTGTACCGTGTGTTTGTCTGTTCGGTGTGTAATGCAAAAACAGCAAATACTAGAATTATCTAGATTTATCAGGCCTTAGCCGTTGGTCGTGGTTCTTTTGGTGGCTATTGCTCCGTCTGACCTTAGTTTGTTCTTCGGAGAACACCACAAAATGGTGGCATAGAACCGTTGCAATCGAACGAAGAGAATGAAGTCAACAATGTCTTCACCCCCTCTCTCCGTTGCTCGCTTATCCGGCTACCTGCATCCGAGGGACTGCGGGAACATGAGGAATATCATCCAGATAAAGCAATTTCATTGCACCCTCTCTTGCTCTCTTCTCTATCCATTCTCTTTCGATGCAGGCATATTCAATTTCTCGTCTCATCTTGTGCTCTTTCTTCTCTCGGCACCTCCGCCTCCTCTATTGTGCACTATATAATTATATTTGATTCACAGCAACAGCAACTAAATTGTTATTTATTTGCTTAATTTTGCTTCATTGTTCTTCCCTTATCGTCGCGACGACCGCTTTGCCCCGCCGACGAGGGGGCGTTTTGCGATAGACGGAGTTACTCGTAATACCCTTCTAGCACTAATACTAATTCGTTCCGTCTCCGATTTCCTGCGGTTTTTGTTATTTCTCAACTCTCTGACTTTTCCATTGCTAATCTCCCATGCCTAAGTCATATATTTGCATTCTATTCAGCCGCCTTATGGGTGCCATTCAGAAATCTGTTTAATAGTTGAAACTTGTCGTGGAAAAGTCGGAATGCGAGCGCCTCCCGAGTGGCTGCTGATAAGATTTGTTCTGCTATGCAGTCCCTATTTTACTTGCATATTGTGCAAAAAGTATTCCAAAGCAAGCTAGCCGGAGGCCATATGGAATGGATGGCAGTTGCGTGGATAGCCTTGAATCGATTTGTAACCGGAATAATGGTTAGGAGGTGCTAAAAAGATTCATTAAACTGATTACAGAGTGCCTTCTCACTTTTGCGGTCATTTGCCTTGCAGATTTATGGCTGAGTTTTACTTTCCATGGACCTTTCCTATTTCCGACTGTACTTCCGAGTTATAGCCTCTCACATATCGCCAATTAGTCCACTCCACCACTCGTATTCTATGCATATTTTTCCATTTACTCTCTGCATGCCGTTGCGAAATAAATCTTATTACCACAAGCGATTTATTTTCCCATCGTTTTTTTCTGTACTACATGTCTGGGGCCGCGACACGCCCCATGCCAGGCTGTCTGTCTGTCTTCTTTCCGTCTCTCTGTTTGCTTGCTTAACTTGCATTTAAAGGTCATCTCTCTGGACTGCATTACAGAATGGCATTGAACTAGAACAGGGCCCAAAGGGGGGAGGCGAGACCTGTAACCGCAGAAAGGACGGCGGCAGTGCCCACAGGGTTCAAAGCCACATACCAGAACAGAACAGTAGAACATTTGCTTTAAAATATAATGAAATTAACAGCTTTATGTACAACAATTAATCCATTAAGACAGCGATGAATCATGCAAACCCAATAACTACTAAAAGCTTTACTGACACTGCTTGTTTTTAAAAAAAAAACACATGACTGATTCCAAGGGAATGATCAAAGGGCAGAGTCTCGGAGGGAATAGATAAAATTGTTGACTTGCATTCGGTAGGTTAAGTAATCTGTTGCTGCAGAAACGAAAAACATGCAAATCCACCCATTTATTTGCGATAAGTTCTCTGGAATTTCGGTTCACTATGATATCATGTTATCCAACAGTTGTATAAGCTCGATTCGCTGTAAGTGTGTTCTCCCACATTTGCCTGTTTTTTTCTATTGGGTGGGTTACTTGCATTTTGTCCCGTTCCGCCACCCGTCCAGCAATCGTGATTCTTTCGTTATCAGTTTTGTAGCTCCAAAGCGCAAATGAATTATTCATCGAGCGGAAAGTGAGTCACCCTGGTGACAATTCAGTAAAGGCTTGGATGGGGCAAGCGAAACAAAGAAGATGCAATTCCAGCAAAAACAAAACTCAATAAAGAGCGTGTTGGGGGGTCTCTGTGGGTGCCCGGAATGAACTTAAACATGGAGCAATTGTGTGCGTACTCTTAGGGACAACTAGAAACTTTAATAGTACTTCAGTTTACAGGTACAACAAGTTGAATGAACCCTAGATACCCTTTATATTACCTGAAACAAAGCAAAGTCTATTGTAAGCCGGTAACTGGCTCGCCCGTCTCTTTTGTTGCCATACAAATGATAAAGCAGGGAGAACACATGCTGATAAGATAATTTCTAGACAAATAACTTTAATATAAACTGTTTATATATTTCTTACAGTTCACTCGCAAAGTTCTATTAGTTTGAAGGATGCCCACTTTGAAGAGGCACCAAAAACTGTGGAAACAACATCAGAGAAACCGCTGACATCGAGCAGCAGCACCTCCACCTCAACAACCACCACCACTACAGCAGCACCCACAACTTCAACGACAACCACTGTGAAGCCAAGCTCCAGCTCAACATCAACGACAACGACGACCAGCACCAGCACTAGCACCAGCACTGAACCACCAAAGAAAACCACTACACCTGCTCCAGTGCCAACCACCACACATGCACCGCAACCATATCCAGGACCCAAGGTGGGCACATGGAATGCCAGCTGCATTCTGCTCACGATGGCCGCCCAACTGAACTTTACATATGAGACCAAGGGTGAGGCATTGAACCCGCCGTTTAGTTATCCCTTGCTAATTATTTATCTTTCTTTAGATGGAAAGATGGCCCATGGCCTGTACAACATACCAGCCAATGCCAGCATTGGGGATCATGTGTGCGACAGCCAGACCATTCAAACGATTCAATTGAGCTGGGGACCCACAACCTCTGTGCAATCGATGCTGATGCAGTTTGACAATAAGAATGCAACCACTGTGCTCTCCACCATTCAAATCCATTTGTCTGTGCTCAGCGAGGACTTCCCCGATTCCAAGGGTAGGCAGTACCGAGTTTACTCCAGAGATCCATGCTAATGCTCCTTTTGTTTTCTGCAGAGAACCAAACTCTTCAGCTGATTCATCGTGGCAGTGATGAATTCAAGACGCCCGAGAAGATGTCCTACCACTGCACACGCCCACAAATGCTTAACCTGACGGAGACCGTGGACTTGAAGCCGGAGATTGGATGGCTCAGCGTTAGCAATGTGCAGGTGGAGGCTTTCCGTGGTGCCGATGCCAAAGGTTTTTCCGCCGTGCACGATTGTGATAGCTCGGAGACCTCGGATGTGGTGCCCATTGCCGTTGGCATTGCCCTGGCCGCCTTGATTCTGGTCGTTCTCATCTCGTATCTATGCGCACGCCGTCGCTCCACCACGCGCGGCTACGTGAGCTTCTAAGCAGGGAAGAGTATTAATACCTCCAGCAAATAGGGCACTTTGGAATGGGATTGAAACAGAGATCGAAAGAGAGGATAGAAAAGCGTTTGGTGTGTTTGAAATCAGAGAGAAAATTAAGATTGATTTTGATAATTGGAAGCCGTCGTCGTGTGAGCAATGTGGGAGGAATGTCAAAAATTTTCTTTGTTTCGTCAAAAGTTCAGTTTCAGTTTTTGTTTTGTTTTCGTCTAAATCCGTAGAACGCGCTCAAAAGAGAACAAGAAAGGGGTGGCATAACGAGGGGAGATAATATAAAAGAATTTCAATCTGAAGAAGAAGCTCTGTGTAAATCTGTGTCTGTCCCCATGTATGATCTTCTCCGTCTGTCGATCTGCAAAACGAAAGTCCCCGTCTACTTTATAGTGTCCCCCCTTAAATTTTAAACTAACAATAGAAGCACACACCACACAGACACATTTTACTCAATAAATCACGTAAATTTAATTAGCGTGTGTCACACTCCGAAAGAAAAAAGGTGAAAACGAGCAAAGGGTTCAAAATGAATCGTTAATTGTGGGGGTGTATGAAGACAGTCGTCGGTCGCGAATTTTCCAAATAGAACGAACATCATTTTAAATTTTCGAACGTAATATTATCAAAACACAACCACACACACACACACACAGATTTATGTATTATTGGCCTTGAAAGCGTAAATAAAAATTAATATTTAAAACCAATGCATTTATTAGTTTAAGTAAACTTTGTTTTGCTTTGTTGTTAAATGGGCAACAAGCTTTCAGCATTCATTTCCGCATCATCGTCGGAGTCGTCTCTGCTATGCTGGCCACGATACATGCCAGTGCGGGGACGCTCAGCGGGTGGACCCAAAGGATCAAACTGTTGCACTGCCCATACAAATATACATTAAAGATGGTCTAAGTAAAATATTGGTTAAATGGTTAAATTACCTGCAAATGTGGCAGAAGTTTGTCTATAGGCCATGGTGCCAGAGATGTCGCTATTTTCCTGCAGACGCTCCTCATTAGAGGGTCGTATAGCTGCAAAAAGAAAAGAAATATCAGAAATAAACGTTCCCGATGCAGGATGAAAAATCTCTACTTCTCATGCGACTGCTGGTTGATGTAGCCGATGACAGACGCTGCTGCTGATAGCGTTGCTCATTCTGTCGCTCTTGCTGCAGCTTGTGCAGACGAGCATAGTCCAGCGAGTAACGCTCATGAAGATCTGTGAGGCCGAGGCTCTTGGTCACCTGCATCAAGGCGCGCACACAGGTGAGGTTATCCGGAAATCGTGCATAGATCTTCTCGAACATGCCCAGATACTGCTTGGGCGGCAGATAAGAGTTGCGGAAACAGCTGGCAATACGCAGCATGAGATTGGGGTCATTGGGATCAGCGAGAACCGCTCGCTCGTAGTAGTACAGAGCCTTCTCCGTGGCCTGCAGCTTGATATAGTAGGAGCCAATGGAGCTGGCAATGCTGATGTCGCTCATGTTGATGCGATACGCTTCGTTGTAGTACTGATTCGCCTCCTGATGATCCTGTATCTGCTCATACATGGAGCCCACCTTCTCAAACAGCCGCGAATCAATGTCCGCAGCGGAGATGCCCAGCACCTGCAGATATGCCTGCAGTGCTCCCGGCGTTGCTGTTGGCTTGAAGCCACTCCCCACCATCCCCGAGCCATTGCTGAGTCGACGCTCCTGCAACTTGGCCAGCTGATAGTAGACATGGCTATGCTGCACCGAGTGTGGCACCATTAGCTGTGCCTTCAGCAGCTCAAACTGCTCCTCTGCCTGATGATAGTCCTGCTGCGCGAGCGCCACCAAGCCAAGATTATAGTTTGCCTCAAAGCTGTTGGGCTGCAGCTGCAACGCGCGTTCCAAGCGTTGCCTGGCTGAGCTTAGATTCTGCTTCTGCATGTCCACAATGCCAGCATTGATGAGGGCCAAGGCATTGCTTTCCAGTGCTCCAATATCCTGCAGCTGGCTCAGGCAATGCGAGGCCATCTCTAGGTTGCCCAACTGTGGAGTGGAGATTAGGATTTATCAGGTTAAAGCACCGAAATAACTTACACTTATGTAAATAAAACTCAGGTTTGTCAGCGCACTGGCTGTCATGGATCCCTCGCTCTTGCGGTCATACATCTGCAACGTTTCGATGGCCTGATTCACATCGTTCTGTCGCAGATAGACCAACGCTTTGTTGAGTTCGAGTTCGTTGGCCAACCAGGATAGATTCGAGGTCTTGATAATCTCAATGCACCAGTTGTAGCCTGAAGAATTATAGAATTTCAATACATAATCTACGACTGACTATCCCACACACTCACCATCATTGTAGTTCTCCTCAATTATGGGTGATATTAGATCCACAATCATTGTGATGGAACGTTTTTCCGCATTCCTTTTTTGCTTGGTGTACAGCGCCAGTTCATCCGTTTTGAGGGCCTGCAGCACTGAACGATTCTTGGCCTTGGCCGAGTTATTGATCGACTCTTGCAGCTTCTCGTAGGTGCTGCCTCCTTCGGCATCAATTACAGCCACCTCGGCACCACCACTGGCCAGCGCCTCGCCGTCTGTGGACTTTTGCAGCTGATCCCCAGCAGCTTGGCCAGCCTGTTCGGCCTGCTGTTGCAGCTTTATAATATTATTCTCGCTCTCCAGATCACTTTCGCTCTCCACGGCCTGGACATCGCACAGATTGCGGAAGGCACTCTTGATCTTCTCGACATCGCCCATGGCATAGTAGCAGAGCAGCAGATGGATGCCATTCTTGATGTCCGCCCGCTCCGACATGATGAACTCAAAACTAGAGGCAGCGTCCGAATATGAGCTCATTCGCACAAACAAAACCCCAATATTCTCGGTGATCTTCAGACGCAGCTGATTCAGATTCTTCGGCACCGAGTCCAATGCCATGCGATACATTTTAACGGCCTTCGGGTAGATGCCCATCTTGTAGTAAATGTTGCCCATGTTCAGCTTCAACTGATTGACATGGGGAAACATTTTGTTCTTGGTCATAATGCTGTACGTGTTGAGCGCCTCGATGTGCATGTCATTGTGTTCGTATTGCTCGGCGAGGTTGAAGAATACCTAAAAAAGGAAAGCATTTACAGGAGTCGGCAGCGAAGAGTGTGCTGAACTTACCGCATAAGTCAAATCAAAGTTGTGGTACACATTCTCGCCCTGCTGATCCCGGAAGCGGTGCAGTGTCCGATCCAGGGAGAAGGCTTCCTTGGCCTTGTTCAAAGCATCCGCCAGCGCGGATTTAGTCTCCGCATTGACTTCTCCACTGGCACTGCGCGAGGCCAGGACAATAGAAGCCTCCAGTAGCTTGACAATCTTTGCCTCTAAATTTTTGTACTTAATCTGGGGACTTTTAAATTTACATTCTGTTACTATGGTGCGCAACAAAAACGAAGACAAATCCCTACTTGACTTCCTTGGCTGCATCGACGGCTGCATTGGCCGAGGAGAGTGTCTGCTGCTTGGCCTTCTCCAGAAAGAACTGATCGAACCTTTGGCCAGCGGAGCCACTGCTGTTGGCCGCATAGCCCACAGCTCGTACCGCAGTGGAGGGTCGGGCTAGAGCTGTCTTGTCCCCAGCGCCTGCACGACTGCTAACCAGATTACCGCGCTGTAATACATGGAACAAAAATATATATAACTAATGGAGAGTTTTGTTTTAAGATTAGTTTTCCTTACCGAAAAGAGCTGCGAAGTGGGTGGCCTGGGTCTGCCTGCGGCTGTTGGTGGCGGCGCTGGCACTGCCTCGCTTTCGGGATTGGTTTTATCCTGTGCACTCATTTTTGTTGAGAATTATGTGGCTGGTATTGCATTAGCTATTACAGTTTGCTGCAGTTAGCAACTGGCCGCTTGTTTGGGTCAACCGTTTCCAAGGCGATGCCAAAACCAATACGGGGCTGCCACTGCGCAGAAAGTAGCCATAAGGGTAGCAGAAAGTCCGTTGGTGTTTGAAATATCAGCACTATAATTATAAGACTACAAATTTATTTAAATCATTGCTCAGCAGGTTTTTCCTAACCATTCAAAAGTGCTTACAATATATTAAACAACTCAAATGCCGCAGCATCATGAATCCAATTTGCAGGCTTGCTATTGATCAGCCCGAGTGCCAGCAATGGATGGATGATGTGTTCAAAACATGCGGTGAGATCTTCAGCAGGGAAATGGTTGAATCCGCCTGGTGGCAGGACGAAACACCCGCCGTATACAAGGCGGACTTGCAAGCCATGACCGCCTATGATTGTCACAAGCTGAAGCGTGATCTGCCCAGAGAAGTGGCGGCCACAGAGTCCGAACCATCGCCTGACGAAGCCTTTCTTTGGTGGCACAAGGTGCTGCTGGTTGTGGCCTATTTTGTGGTCTTTGGGGCGTTCATGTTGCTGTATCGATGGGTCGATGCCAAATGCCGACATGTGAAGATTGATGAGGAACTAGAAGCTATCGAACCGGAGGAGGCCCCGGAATCGGAGCCTGAGGAATCACCAAAGCAGAAGAAAAAGAAGAGGACGGCCAAGAGTTGGTTGCGACGCCAGTGTCGCCACATGTTTGTCCACAGCGAGGCGGAGTTGCGGCGCCAGAAGGCCAAGCGGGAGAAGGAGGAAAAGGTGCACGAGGAGCACACACAGCGCAAAATCGAGAAGTGGACACATGCCCGTGAGCGGGAGGAGCAGAAAAGGCGGGACAGGGAGGAAAGAAAGAGAAGCACCAGAGTCCCGAAGGCCTCAAGCCTTGGATCTCTTTAATCTGTGGCCCAAAATACAATCGTTTATATTTTCCCATGGCCAGACTCTTTTTATTCGCGCTAAAGTCACACATCCTCCAAATCATCCATGGAAGGATGCGCCATGTGGCACAAGTCCGACTCATCCGCAAAGCTTGCTGATTGCCATCTCCTCCAACTCGTCCTCATCCCCGGATCAGTTTTGGCTCTCTCTAACACCCTTGGGTTTAGCCTTTTGGCCAGGACCTGGCAGCAGCAGTGTGTGGGGTTAATAGATAGAAAAAGATGGGTTTATCCTTACATTAGTAGGCCCGGCTCTGGAGTTTCTTCATCTGCTCCATTCGTAGGAGTAGGCGCTCCCAGCGCTCGCGCTTTATGCTAATCAGGCGCCTCATTTTGGTCACTCACACAACTTATGACTAAAAATAATAACAACTGAAGGGAATACTTGATCAACACATATTTACCTATAAATGGCTGTGAGTGTGCACACACTGTGTCAATTAAAGTGTGGCTTATTAACTTTTTCTCACTAAAAACCATTCTATTAAAGTCGTAGATCCTGCTTAGCGGATATAATTTATTAATGAATGAAGTCTGCTAATTTGTTAATCAGTTCAACTAATTAAGTTAGATCGATTAAACTTCCTGTCGATACCTGTCGATAACAAATTAAATTTCGATTTACTAACCTCAAACCTCGCTAACTAATTGTCTGGATAGTTTTGGTTCGTGCTCTAGGGTAGCGTATAGGGTATATCCATAAATTCTACTAGGTTAATGAAACTATTATTTACTATTATTATTCATATTAAAACATTCGATAAAAATTACGATTTGCGCTGTCAAATAAGCACAACTTTACAACACTTAAAGCCCGGCAGCAGGTTTTGACAGGTCCATTTCCGGCAGCTGGACTCGTTCTTTTTCCCTGGCTTTGCGTACGTGCGGTCGAATTTTTTGTTGCTCGCGTGTAAGCTTAAATGCTTGCTAAATATGTGGCTGTAAGTATAGAATTATAGACAGATATAGAATACATTAAACTGCTAACAGGATGGCAGATAAAAGTTTTAGAATTCCTTAAGCTGAGCGCTTGCGCGGCTCCCCCCGCCATTTCATGCGAATTTCCCATGAAACATGTGTTTTTCTTTAAACACAAATTAAATATTTTTCAGCGAAATATTAGCACAATACAAAACAGGTGCTCAAAATAGCAATATTTTAAACAAAACTATGCACTTTACATTGAGGATTTCTAAATGCCGAGTGGGTTAAAGTCGGATTGGAGGTTAGAACCGTTCACCAACGTTAAGTTGGGTTTGGCTTTCGATCAGTAGCAAACGCATGCTAGCAGTGGTATTTCGTTCGAAATATTATCAAAATACAAGAAATAAATCATTTCTAAACCACCAACATTTCTATAACAATTAATAAATACAAAATGGACTAAAAGTATAAATGGAGGGTAGAACCGTTCAGAGCATGCCAAATTGTGTTTTAAGTCGGACCAGTGCTATTCCCTTGTGTGCCTCTGTTTACCAGGTGGAATATGCATTCCAGTTGGTTACCAGTGTGGCTGTGCAAAGCGTCATATTTGAACCCGTTTGGCATGTTTCACACATGGCAACTTTGCTCGAACATCATCTGCTAGAAAATAAAAATGTGACAAGTGCTTTTGTAGCGTAAGAAAAACCTATTCGATCCAGGTTTCAAGTTTGTCACCGCAACTCGTATGATATTTTGCTCTAAAGTAAACACCAATAAAAATTAAGATGATTTATTATAGAAGTCTAGGAATGTTTTTTGAAATCATAATATCCCCTATGGCCGCAGAGTAAAATAGATAGTGCAAGAGTACGCCACAAGTAATAATTGATTGAAAGGAATTATTCCTCCTCCTTTTTTTATTTTCTGCCAGCTTGGGTTTGTGAAACTTAAATAAAGCTTAAATAAAACTCCAAAAACTACATTTATGGGATATATTTTGATTTTAATTCATTGTCGTGCTTTAAGGCATCCGTTGGTGTTCGTTGGCCTTAGATCAAGTTACTATCAGTTGTCATCGAAACGCTGAAGAATTAGGTTAAGGACCCACACATTCACTTTGCTTACAGATCAGGGCAGCGAGACCCTTAATTTATTTTTGTAACTGCTCTGGCCTGTTAACTTAGCTTGAAAACACACACGTATCCAAGAGAAAGAACTTTAAAATATAATTAAAGAAACAATTCAACAACAAATTAATATTAATGCTAATTGAGTTTTCAACAGGCTTATGTTATTTTCCAATTCATAAAGCTGTTGTTAATCATACAGCAAGTAATGAGCAGTCGACAAAGGAGTTTATGAAAATAAAATAATACAAATATTTGAGATTTCAGTTTTAGTCTTGTTTATCATTCATTCTTGATAGCCACGGATGGGAGTAACTTTTGTATCAAGAGTTGTGATTGATTGTCAAAAAGTAACCCAGTTTACAGTTTGATAGGGCGGTTTTTTAGCCTTGCTCGGAAAATGAATTATTATATTAGAATAATAGAATTTTTTTTTTTTGTAATTTAATCGCAAGAGCGAAATTGGTTGGTCGCAGACGATGAGTCCAATTCATTAGTCTCTTGTGAGCCAGCAAATATGTGATCAATCGAAAAAGAAAAATAAAGTTTTCTCTAGATATTAACAGTGGGCAACCTTTGTACACATCGGAATTGATACGCGTTCGCTCTTAGTTTATATATTGCATACTCATGACTTTTGACAGGTGAGGTATGCATGATACGTTTATCCTCATGCATACCCTGCGTGTCTTACCTCAAGAATGTGAATAATCGACGAATGCCCAAGTGAGAAATCGAATATTGTGTCAAGTTTGTTACCTGGTTGGATTTGTGAAACGTCGCCATTTTTTGCAAACCCGTATCACACTTCATACTTGGCAACTTTGCTTGAAAAATTATTATTAATATTATTATTAGACAATTTTAATGCAATTATTGCTATTTAGTTATCAATCAATTCATGTTATTTTCAAATTGATGAATTTTTCGATGACTACACAGCAAGATGCGACAAGGACATTTATGAACGATTTGGTGGTAACCCTTTTCAATTCGGATCAGAGCTCTGTATCTTTCAACTTTGATTGTATTGAAGGAAGTGTTCAAGAAATTCAATTAAGGTGATAAATACCATGGCATTCATATCAAATTCATGTTCATGACCTAAGCCTCGAATATCACGTATGTGTGACTTGTGTATCCACATACAGGGCTTTCGTGGCTAAGATCAAGATGTGACTGATCGTCAAGGAGGTCCCCCCCAAGTGTCCAGTTGGTTAACATGGTGGATTTACAAAACGTTGCCCTTTTATTTCTACGCGTATTGAAAATTCACTGTGCCAACTTAGCTGGAATGTCACCTGCGCTTAAAGCAGTTAGAAAATAAATTGTGTATACATGAATTGTATAATTCTCCAGATTATGTGTTTTAATTTAAGATTTGTTGTACCCAAAGATGAGAACACTACTGGTACATCGTCAACAAAGAGATGGGAAATCCTACTTGAGTTAGAATCATTATTTATTTTACTTGCATCACAATTAATATTGCTCTCTTAGAATTTAGTATGTTAAATGATATAATAAGCGACTGCTGACACGCTTTACAAAAGAAACTTCCCGTCCCTTGTTCATCCTACAAACAACTTTCCTAAGCGACTAGAGAGATGCGAATAGCTGGGCTCTTATTTTGGTAACAAATTAAACAACAACAAATAAATAAATTCACCATTTTCGACCAATACATGCCACTAAAAGTGTGTGTACTAAAAAGTTATTATTTTAAATTAGCTTATGCCAAAATATTTGTGTATGCCTCTCAGACGAGTAAAAATCGTTTTGAAAGTCACGTTACATGATTGCATACAGCGCCTAATCGTCTAATCGTAACAATTTGTATATAAAATATCATCTTTGTATATATACGTATGCATATACATACATATGTATGTAATGTATCAATGATAAAATGTATTGAGAATGTCTTTTGTCATTTAGAAACTGGGTATAAAAGTCATTTGATCTGTGTGTTTAAGCTTATCCATAAGTGAGTGTTATTATGTTTTATGTACTTTATGTCTTTTTGTAAAGTTATCAAAAGCGTTTCTTTCATTTCATTATATAAGTAAGGCTCTCACTCTTAAATGAGATCAATGAATGTGTTTATTTATGCGCTCTCTAACGACTACTGCAAAGTTTTTTCTTTCTGTTCAAAGGCTACAACTATTTGGTACGCAACTAAAAAACTGCAATTTGTTCAGTTAACTTAAATGTACATATATGCAATCTGTTAACAGTTTAAAGCTACTTTGTTGTGCAAATATAACATTTTGTCTGAAATATAAGGCTGCTTTTGGTCCAGGATTTCCTATATATACAGTCGTTGTGGGCAGCAAAGCCAAGCCAAGCCCTATGTAAGTTTCTTGGCCCATTTCAAGTCATCATCGCGTGGCTTAAGGCCCGTACAATGCTCAATAACCAGTTCAAAAGTTGACCAGAATCTGAGGGAACCAAAAATAGTAAAATAAAACATTTGCACATGAGAAAAAAAGAAATTGGAAATTGCACACAAACCTTATGCGCTCCAGCGGCCAATTCAACCAGCCTGTGGTTATACAAAAGTACGTCTCATGTGGAGCCACATGGTGGATGCGATGGTGCTTCCTTGGCAGAATAATGTGACAGCTTTGAAGCAACAGCACCCATCGAGGCAGACCCCAGTACGTATGCGACCATTTGTGAATCTAAAAAAATGTATAAATTCGGATTATTTTCCATGAACCAATAAAAAATACTATAGATATTGTGGATTTGATGCTCGCCTGATTGGTCATGGCCACAAATATGGAGCAGAGGAATACATAGGCTATCCAGCCAAAATGTGCCTGAATCTCGCTGGGCGAACGAATGTAGAAATAGTGCGCCAAATAGCCGAGGATGGGTATGCCCACCATAAAGTTGTCGCCATTCGTTTCAATGAAGTCGTGACGCGTTATAGATGTGGGATCCAGGTGATGCTCGCGAAACGGACGCAGGAAATTCTAAAACAAAAAAAATATATTGTTTACAGCATAATTAAACGATGAATGCAGTGGCATACCCTGCCAATCAGTGGCAAGTCCACAGAGCCCCAGGTATCTGCTGCCCAGTGTACCAAACCAGAGGCAAAGTCCGCTGTTATAATGCCACACAATGCGGACACAATGGCCACACTGATCCTCTCCAGTCGCAAGTGCCGGACAATCAGTATCAGATTGATGATCATGAGGCCTATGCAGGTGTACACGCAAATGATTTCCTGTGCCCGCTTGCCTAAGGTAAGAAATTGCAGATTGTGTACAATGTTATTAAAATATTATTCAATTTGTTCATTCTTACAGCTACATATTTAGAGCCCATCCTCACCTGGACTGTACAAAGAGGCCAGCTCCTGGGCGCCCTTGTTCTGTGGTCCCCAGCGTGGTGCTGCCGAGGTTGATGGAACTGCTGTCACAGTGTTCGTCTTGAGTGCCGCTTCCTGCCTCTGATCCGATTCTTGATCCTTGGTTGTGGCTGGCGCGGAATTGCCATTTGGATCATCCTCGTACATGGAGTTGGCCAGAATTTCCGTGTCGCTCTTGCCCGCCATCGTCTGCGACGAGAAAGATTGGTTGCTTAACTTTGGAGCGAAACAACTTGAAGGCCTTGAAGGACTGTCCCTGACTAATGAGTCGTAGCTACGTGGTGTCTCTGGATTCAATGTCAGGCCATGTGAAGCCCAACAGATGGATCCTACCGAATCGAAGCCACCTTTTTCCCCCATGCATTATTTACAATTTGTATGGAAAGAAAATGGGAAAGTAATCTAACCAGGTGGGCGAGGATTATACACAATACTGTTTCTTAAAAACTTTTGATATTGCAGGGAGCAGCAGTATTTCCTTCCCGAGGGTGTCAACGAATGACCTCTGCACACAGCACATTGCGGCGTTGATGTCATTAGAAGCTCTGTCCTCGCAACTGCACTGGGTCCCTCACAACCGTCTGCACAGACGGTAATACCTGCCACCGAATGGGGCGACGTGTCACGCAATATTTTTGGGCTTACGGCAGGTCCCGGGTCCCATGGGTGAATGTAACGGAACGGAGAACCCACTCGAATGAGTTGTCAGACAGTCAGTGGCGGAGGCGCGCCGCAGCTCCAAAGGTGCCTTAATTAGGCAAATTGGTATTTAAATTGTTGTGAACGCTGTCTATCCTGTCCTATGCTTTGAGTTGGGTTTGGTTTGGTTTGGTTTGGGACTCCAAAACGATTGTATTTTTAGCAGGCTATTTTTTTCTTTGTTATACAATTCTTTATGTGATCCTACAAAAGGTGTTTTTCCGCCCTACGACAAAAGACAGAACGCATAAAACGAAAGATGGACATTATCGATGTTTAGTCTTACAAATGATTGTATTTTGAAGATTTAAGAACTTTGTTTTGTAATTAAAAGGGAATTTATTTTGTAGACATTCCACCAAAAATACTGTAGCTAATCTTTACCAGCAAAGGCAACTAATTCCTCGAACTTTATCAGTGAAATTATCAATAGTTTCCAGTTTACGATTGGCAGAACCAAACAATAAAACTTGCACAACTATAGAGCCTTGAAAAGCAACAAATAGTTCCACAACTTATGCCCAAATTAAAGCACATATTTTATTAATTAAAAGACATATAAAATGCATAAGGAAGCTTGATAAATACATGCAAAATTCATAAAATAAATATAATTAATGTTAATTGGGTCATTTATAACAGGGAAATCTATAAGAGAAAACTATACTCGAATGGTGTTCGAACCCTGGCCATTGGGAAATGGAGGAATGTCGTGTCCCACGTTTGGAAAAAACCCATTAATCAAAACTGGCAACAACTTATTGATAAAGCAGCCCACCAGCTGCTACACTGACCTGACCCGTGCGCGACCCCCCTACGAGTGTAAGAAACTTCACGGGAAATTGACAGACTGGCGGCGGCGGCACACGCGTGGGGCATTCACAAATATTTCCAAAGCCCCCCGAGAGATAGAAACACGAAGGACATGAAAAGCAAAGTTCTATAATCTGGGTAGTGACTGAAGCCCTGTGGGGCCATGAGCAAACATTTCCTTTTGACGTGCAACAGAGAGCAGCGAGCAGGATAAACAAAAAAAGGAAATGAAGAAACACCAGTAGAGCGCTGATTCAAATTTCACAAAAAAAGAAATGCCAAGTGCTGGAGGAATGGGAAGACCCTATAGAACCCTACCCTCTCGCGGAAGTAAAATGGGAAACCGAAATGTTGTAAGTATGTAAAAAAGGCGACAACAAAATTATTTGGCGTCGACTCTAGTGACGCCTTCGCTGGGTTCTTGGTTACCCAGTAATGGAGGAGTATATAAAGAATACTGTGGGGCAGACTACACTCTAATAAGGATATTTTTCAGCCTTGGAGAACTATAAACACCATTCTGATGGAGCCTTTAATATCATTTCAATTTTAATTCCACTTTAACTTGAACTTTAGCGTCTATCTGCACTCAAGGGGCATATAACTATCTTGATCTGCCCCAATAAACCCCATTGGACTATCTTAATCTTTTAATACAATTATTAGGGGAAATTATTGCACGTTAATCTTGCTAAAACAATAATCAAGACGTCAGTTAACAACCCTTTAGTTACATTTAAAGCCACCAAGATGCCCCACGAAGTACTCTCCTAGTCTATCCAATCATCCCACATAATATGTTTGTTTGCTTGTGAAAGGCATAAAAATACCAAGGGGGACGCCGCACAGCACCGCACACAGCCAACAGGTATTAATTTGGCACAATGTAACCACGATTTTGGTCTGTGGCGCCGAAGGAAAATAACAATCTATTACACGAAATGCACGAAAGGGCACTCCAATCCAACAACTGCGAGGTGTCTCGGGTTGGTGCGGTGCCGACGCCACCCTGTTTTTGTCAGCCCGCCTGCTTTTTTGGGTTGACCGCCGCACACTCGCTCTCTCATTCAAACTTGCGGTTCACACAGCGGTATTTATAGCACTATTATTTTGGTTGCGTTGCCCTTTTTTTCTGTTTGCTGCTATTCTGTTTTTGCAATTGATAAGAAATGGTAGTGTGGCGGCGGCTGCGGCGGCGGCGGCTTGCATACTGCACGGCCATTACGGAGGGGTCTCGTCTCGCGTCGTCACTCTATTTATAAAGGCAAGCAAAAGCAAAGCTCTGCCCGCTCTCACCTGACTCACCGTTATGTTACTGGGATTTGTTTGGTTAGCTTCCACTAGTGCTAGCTCTAGTTGGCTCTCGGATACTACTTATGTAGATGTGCTGGTTGGTCCTAATTTTTACTGGGAAACAATTAAAATCAAAATGACCGTCTGCTCCGATATTGATTAAAACAAACAACAAATTTATGCATGCACGCAAGCAAAACTACTGGTGGGTATTACTACCAAGTATTGGGATGGATTACGGCGGCCAACGGAACGTCAACGCCTGACGCTTGTGTCGTATGCCGCCACGGCAAATACCAAATAAATGCTGGGTAGTACGAGGTTCCTTTATTGTACACGTGATTTAGGCCTGCCTGCCTGCCCCACCATACCACACCACACAACACAACAACTACAGCAACACCACGCACTGGCAACGGCGACAACGACGACACGACACTCCGTTTCCGCTTGCAGTCAACGCTACTTTGCACCAGTAAAATCCGAAAGAAACTAAAACTAAAACGGTCACTGCCGCCGTTTAGCTCTTCATTCATGCCACATTTACCGTACGTGTGTGTTCGCCTTTGTGACGTACATGATGACCATTATGTTACTCACGTTTTTAAACACAGTATCAGCGACTTTGTACCACCTATATTCGTGTTTGATTAATTTTATGACAATAATTTAGAAATGACATCTAAATACAATATGTACAACAACTTTTAACTCTCGCGCCACCGGACAGTATCCACAGGGATGGAGACGGTCCTATGTCGATATTTTTAGTGCTGTCAACTTGCTTTGGGAAATTCATCTTGGGGATATTTGATTTCCGATCATGGACGGGAACGCTATTGACGACTAGTGGTTATTTAGCTGGAGCTGCCAATAAAGGATATTATATTCCGCGGTGTAATGATGCCATTTCCCCTATTCAAAAAGATTGGTCTTGAGTGGGTTAAGTCCGTATTTCTCTTGTATATTTCGGTATATTTTTTTGCAGGGACAGTCACACTGCTTGTTACGTCTTGGAAACATTCAACTGCGTTTTTATTAATTTTATAAATTACTAAATAAAAATGCTGCCCATTGCAAGAGGCATATACAATGGCTTGGCTAGCATAACGCGCAGCAGCCGAGGAGCTGCTTTGCATACAGCCAGCGCCTTCAGAAGCAAGGCAGAAACAGCAGCAGAAACCGAAAACGAAGCAGAGGCTGCCGACGGCGAGGAGGCGCCTAAGAGTTCAGCCCCGGACCCAAAAGATCGCACCCAAGTGATTCCCGTGGAGACGTCAATGCGTTATCTGAAGAGTGCCGCCTATAAGAAGACCTATGGCGAGGACTACGTGTGGACTCAATACCGGTAAGAAGGCTCTTGAGATGCTGGCAAAGATTACGCTGAGTTTTAAATGTCCTCACTCCCTTAGGCGCAACCACAAGGGCATGTATGCGCCGCGAAAGACACGCAAGACTTGCATTCGCCAGGGCAAGATCTCCACCGGCAATCCCTGTCCAATTTGCCGGGATGAGTATCTGGTGCTGGACTATCGCAATACGGAACTGCTGGAGCAGTTCATATCGCCGCACAGCGGAGATGTGCTCAGCTACTCGCAGACGGGTCTCTGCCAGAAGAGTCATTTGCGGTTGAGGGTGGCAGTGGAGCAGGCACGCGATTCTGGCCTTATTACCTACGATGTACCATTCAGAGAGTACGACTACAACGAGTACTATGGCCAGCAGAAGTCTTAATGTTAGTTAATCATGTTTAATAAACAATTGTTGAGAGATATAATTATTTTAAGAGTCTTCATGTGCAGGTTCCACTGTTATTTTTTGAGGTTATGTAAAGCAGCAGCTGTTTCTGTATTTATTCATTGTTTGTTTTTATTCCGGCATGTCGCGCGATTGCATATTCTTGGTCGTTGGCGGCGGCATTGCCGGCGTTAGCTGTGCCGAAACACTGGCCATTTGCTGCCCTTTGTCCTCAATTTTGATGCTCACCGAATCCAGCATTGTGAAGAGTGTGACCAATCTTGTGCCCGTCGCCCGTTATCTGCACCGCTTCGATGTGCGGGAGAAGGATGTGAACGAATTGGGCGCCAGCATAAACACAATTGTGGACCAACTGGAGTACGTCAACAGCCGGGAGCACTGGGCACGCACGAAGAAGGGTTTAATCCTAAAGTATCGCTACATCTGCGTCTGCACCGGCGGAGCACCAAAGTTGTTCAGCAACGGCCAGGCTGAGTCACGCATAATTGGCATTCGCGATACGGACTCCGTGCTAGAACTGCAGCGGCGACTGCTCACAGCCAAGGATGTCTTGATTTTAGGCAATGGCGGCATCGCCAGTGAGCTTGCCTATGAGCTAAAGGATATAAATGTCCACTGGGTGGTGAAAGACTCCCACATATCCGCAACTTTTGTGGATCCAGGCGCTGCCGAGTTCTTTCAGCTGGCCAGAAGCGAGCTGGATGTGCCAACAGTCGCGGTGACTGCCATTAAACGGATGCGCTATGGCGAGGTCACGCCCCCAGAGGAGAAGCAGAGCAAACAGGGCGCCGCCTTGGGCCCAGACTGGCACAGCAACTTCGATTTGAGTGGCTGTTCCACACATGCCGGCAAACTCCTGCCTAAAATTTACTACAAATCGCATATAGTGGATTACCACGTACTACCAGAGCAGGGACGTCTTAGTATAAAGCTTGGACATGAGAATGGTGACCAGGAGCAGCTGACTTGTGATTTTATTGTGTCTGCAACAGGTGTCGAGCCACGGCATGAGTTTTCCACAGATTTCCCGCCAAACTTCGCAGACGATGGCGGACTTTCTGTGGATGAAATGATGAGAACCAATTTGCCAGATGTCTATGCGGCTGGGGATGTTTGCTCCGCTGCGTGGGAGCCTGCTCCACACTGGTTTCAAATGCGCCTGTGGACACAGGCCCGGCAAATGGGATCCATGGCGGGACGCAGCATGGCCGCAGCCTGCGAGGGAGAGACCGTTTATCAGGACTTTTGTTTTGAGCTCTTCGGCCATGTGACGCAGCTGTTTGGCTTCCCTGTTGTGCTCCTCGGACGCTTCAATGGTCAGGGTCTGGAGCGTGACTATGAGCTGCTGGTGCGCTGCACCCGCAACAAGGAATACATTAAGTTTGTGCTGCAAAATGGCAGACTACGCGGTGCGATACTGATTGGCGACACTGATCTAGCGGAGACATGCGAGAATCTTATACTAAATGGCATCGATCTGGAGCCGTATGGCGATGATATACTCAATCCAGACATTGACATTGAGGACTATTTTGATTAATTTATTGCTACAGTATTAAAGAACACATTCATCTTAAATCTAAACTAAACTTAACTCTAGGAGTGGCTGCGGGTGTGCCTGGACTTGGTTTGCTTGTGCCTGTGTCATTTGAGTTTTCCCTCGTTGCCCACGTACTTGATCTCATCGAAGGCCTTTCGCGCCTTTTTCAGCTCCTCGTTCATCGTCAGCAAATCCTTGACCCTGGCGTATTTGCGCTGATCCTTGCGCACCAGAAATATGATATCCTCCACTTGCACACGACCTGTCCGCCCAATCTCCATGGCACGATGTGTCGTCTCTGCAATATATTCTATGACCAGATCTTCGAGCAAGTCCACTGTCTCGGTATAGGGATTTTTATCATCACCAAAGCCAAACATCATGCAGCGCAGCTCCTGCATGATAATCACAATAATTATAGGAATTGCATTTAGTTAATTCAACAAACTTTGCTAAAGAGGCGCTTCCTTCCAGAATTTGTGCTCGATGCCACCAATTGCTCGTCATCGGCGTCGTCCTCAAAGTTGAACTTAAACAAGACAAAAGAGTGAGTTTACAAATGGAAATGATGAGTCAACCACTTTGCTTACGTCTCCGCCCTCGAAATTCTCTTCAGGCATGCTGTTTGAGGCCATTTTGGCTTGTTTTCATTAAATTTAAAGTCTTTTGTTGTTTTTACATAGGAGCCCAGTGGTGGTAAAATCGTCAGTGTTTCAGTGACGTTTTCTTCGATTTTCGGAATATTTCAACCCTGTCCCCCCCATCGTGTGAATTATCAACCACTGGCAAAATCAAAAAAAAAAACATATGTTGCTTAAAGTGACATATGGAGAGTTAAATTGTAATTTTATTTAAGATCAACACACAATCAAACAATCAAAATATTGTTTCACCACCTGTGTAGTCAATCACGCCAATAGAAGAGATGTACGCGATAGATCGATACCCTTTAAGCGATGATAAAAACACGATATACAAATCAAACAGCTGTCCCGACGGTTAAAAACAATTTCATTTGTTATTGTTCTCGCCGCCAACGGTTGTGTCGCGCGCTATAATTTTTCAAGTTCAAATTTTTTTTTTCGCGTTACTCCGCATTAGCATACATTTTGTGCGCTAGAGAAATTGATAGAGAAGGAGGTCAACGTCTAATGAACAGCATTTACCCTTCCTTATATAATTATCGAAATACACTCGCGACAGAATAAATGCAGGTCGCGAAATTATTAACAAAGCAACTCAAATGACTGCAGTGCTGCGCCATTATGCAAATTGCAGCGACAACAGCAACAAAGAACTTAAAAAGTGCCTTCATCTCGCATTGAAACAGCGACAAATCGAATTCGCAACGCGACAACTATAACAGTTTTAGAACTGAACTCTTTATATTTTAAACAAAGACGTAAATCAGCAGAAGCAGCATGGGCGGTGCTGGCGGTGGAGGGCTCGGCAGTGTGGGGGGTGGCAGTTTATTGGACATTTATGCCATGGCCTGGGAGCATCTGAGACCCGGAAGTTCGCCCGTTGATTGGTGTGAGGGCAATTATTTAATATCATCGAATATTGCCGAGTTTGTGAATACGGTGCGTATAAGCAATTTATTGTTGTTTAAATATATTATAGAACAAATATTTTGTAAATATATTTATGTGGGTGTCTGTGTTTTTGTCCTACTTATTGCGTTGTGTTCTTGCAGAGAGGGTAGTGGGGCTTTGAGAAGTTGCTTGAGAGTATTAATGATTCTTCGCTAAGAGATCTCCCTTTAATAGTAAACAGTGTTTGAAAAACCGGTCTTTGTGTTCGGAACACCAGTCTCATAGGTAGATACATAATTCATATCAATGAGAGGAAAGGGTATCAAAGACTTCGGCACCTGCGTCTAGCCCTTTTCTCGCTGTCTTTGGTTTTTACTGTAACAAAAGGCAGCTGCTATTTTCCTCTCGCACTTAAACCACACACACACGCAGGCACGCTCAAACACGCGCTGTGACAAGGCCTTGACCTTTTTCCTCAGGCCAGAGCGAGACCACATGTAATGCAAATGAAATGGATGCTGTTAGCCACGCTTTGTCTTGGACGAAGAAAGAGGATGGAGGCAGGTGTCGCTGCGATGCATGCATGTGCATGCAAAATATGAATCTTTCGTGTTCCCAGTTTCATTTTCACTGAATTTGATTGAAAGTGCAATTAAGAAAACGCTGCTGATCTATTTTAATCTTTGGGGGTTAACAAGCATTGAGTGTAAAGTCCAACCAAAACATTCTTTGACACAAATATCAGTTTTTTCTTGTACTATAATAATTCCACATTCAAACAAATGTAAGCGGAAGTGCAAATGGGAACAAGGCTATCTGTTTGACACGCTTTGGCAGTCGGCGGTTGTGTGGGGTTTTGTATAGAGCCAAGTTTTTCCTTATGCACAAGTGGCTTTTCTTTTTTTTTTCCCCAACTAAATCGCAATTTCGCAATGCGACAATTTTCTCACTCTTATCACCTCAAGGGGTGGGTACGGCGTCCAACGGGGTACTGCTTACAGTCAAACATTTATGGGTTACATTTTCCATTCAACTACGCACTGCTGAAGTGCGTCTTCCCTTTATATGATGTACATGCATTAATATGTACATATTTGATAGGGGGATGGTAACGTAAGCACTTTCATTATGTTATCAAGAAATAATCAGCCCATAGAGAGAGCAAAGAAGAACCTATGACGCCATAAAGTCCACTCGAAAGGTATATTTGCCCTCAATATCGCACCTCTAAATGCAAATTAAATAATTTCCAGCTCAAGACTGTTCTGTTCCTAGAAATATTTATACAATTCTCGCTATGTTTAAAAAAACGTTGACCCCCAAAAGGTTATCAGTCCAAAGCCACTCTCTACGATTAGAAGTAGACCCCACTTAATGGACAAATACTACTCATAATATTGTGTCCCAGTGGTCATACATTATTATCAACACTTCTTTGTGTACACGCCGAATAAGTAGAGGAAACACAAAACTTTCTGGATAATAATGTGCCATAGAACACCAAAGGGAATTAATGATGATATGATTGGGTATTGGGAGCGAGCCTTCCGTTTGCGGAGAACCCACAGACCACATTCGGTTGGTCATGTAATTGATTTTCGTTGTCGTGAGTCAGGGCTAATGGGGATTGTGTGCAACTGTTGTTTAAAACGCATTTTGGCTTTGTTTAAATGGAGTTGCTCAAGTTAAGTGAATGACCCTGCCTGACTGCACTTCACAACAAAAGCAGACGGCAGTGGCCTTATATTTTTTGATGAAATCACAAAGTCAAGAGCTGTAATAAAATGTATATACATATACTCGTATCTAGACTCTCCCCTTTTCTAGTCCCCATTTCGCCATCAATTATTTCCAAAGAACATGAATATGTTAATGGTTTCCCCCACATAGATATTGTAGATGTGATAATTGCTACAGTTCTCGCTTTGTTGCCCACACAAAATAATTATTAATTGCATTTCATTCAATTTACACTGTAAATTACGTGACAAACAGAATGACACGTACGATATGGAGATAAAAAGACAAAGGAAGAAAGGGTTTCCACAGAACTTTGGACTCAAAGTTGAGCATGAAAGGAACTTTGAACCGAAACGGCATGTAAAAATCCTACGTTATTCAGTGTTTAAAACGGTCTTTCTGTTCCCTAAAATATCGAACTTTATCTAAAATTTATTCTCATTTCTTTTCCATCCACAGTTTAGCAATTTCTTATTTATACTACTGCCCCCCGTGCTAATGATGTTGTTCAAGGAGTACGGACGCTTTGTAACCCCTGGCATACATGTCATTTGGCTGCTACTAATCGTCGTGGGACTTAGTTCAATGTACTTTCATGCCACTTTAAGTTTGATTGGCCAACTGCTCGATGAACTGGCCATACTCTGGGTCTTCATGGCGGCCTTCTCGCTGTTCTATCCCAAGCGCTACTATCCCAAGTTTGTCAAAAACGATCGGTAAGTGTTTTAAACCAAAAAAAGAACAGACAAATTTACTATCTCAGGCAACGACCTAACTTTGTTTTTATCTTTTAGGAAAACCTTTAGCTGGCTCATGCTGCTGTCGGCGATTGCGGCCACTGCACTATCGTGGTGGAAGCCTGTCGTTAATGCCTTTGTACTTATGTTCATGGGTGTGCCGACCATGCTAATGCTCTACAGAGAGCTTCAGAGGTAACCACCAAATGTTCAAGCTCTGACCCGCAACGAACCCGCAACGCACCAACAAACCATCCATTTATCATCAGTCATCCACCTTATCGGTGATAGTGGCTGTGTGATATCTCCCCACCTGGGAACAGGTGTACGCGTATGCCTACGAATCGCCTGTTTCCCCCCAGAATTGATTGTGAAATTATTTCAACCTTATCGTAATGTTTATTCAATTTTTGTCATACATTTTCTGTGTGTCAAAGATCAAGCGGAAACGGTGTTTCCCTGATTTATGTGCAAGGTGTTTCCCTGTTTCCTGAATGGAATGAAGGTTTGGCCGGAATATGTTTCCCTTCTTGCTCCACAGAAAGCTGTTTTCCCTTTGTCTCTATGGAAAGGTGTTTCCCTGCCCACTCCGTGGAAAATACTCGTACCTTTAATCAATCATTATAATGATTTAAAGTTTAACACTCGACTCTTGAGTGTCATTTAGATAAGCCTGAAGTTGGCCCACTTAAGGCCTCACTGAAGGGTTTCACAGTGGAAGATTGACTACTGCTTGAGCGATGGCCATAAAAGTTGGATGGGTCTGTTGGTTAGACTCCTAGAGATAGGCTACTGTTTTCTGGGTAGGGGTAGGGTAACGTGGACCTGGACAAAAACGATCCAAAAACAGGTTGAAATACTTTTATTTTTGCATCCTAGGGGAGTTCGTTTTATTATGGCTCCATGAACAGTGTCAATATAAATAATTATGCAGATTCCAGGCTGCTCTAAGTGGTTTCAATATCAAAATGACCGAGGAGTACTGCTGCATGACGTGCCAACCCTTTTTTTCAAGAAAACATAGAGTTTAGACTATAAAATAGGTCACTAAGATTAACAATTATACAGCCTTTCTGATGGTTTTAGGTTGTTTGAATACCAAATCGATAGAGGACCGCAGTTGCATGTCTTGGAACATGTGGGATTGACCATCCTAAGCTCCTAGGACCCCTAAAAACGTAATTCTCTGTTGCTTTAAAGTTTATTTTAGCCCAGAAAAATATCCATATTGTTCGACTATTTTTCTTGGTGTTGTTGGCTTTGTTGTTCCTTTGGGAGTCCTTTTTATCGTTCTAATGCTATCCTTGCATATGCAATATTTCTTTGCAATCTTGTCATTTATGCAGTTGGAATCTCCGTTATAGGAATTCAATCTGCTCAGATCTTCCACATCCATGTGGAGTTTATGTTTGCGATGGTTCCATCGAACTGTGGCCTCAAAGCGCGGCTGATTGGGGAATGTCCAGAACTGCAAGATGTAGACAGTCTCGTCCTCTTCCAAGCTGTTGTCATCTGCAGGTTGTTCCAGCCTGCGTACTATTTTGTGCACATGCGTCAGGGTAAAGTTGTGGCATATGTGACTGAAATTTCGCTTCACCAGATGGTCGTTCATTCGCCGGACCACGGCCAAGGCAAGGGTCCGTACGAAGCCGTTTTTCTTGAGCGTCTTGGTGGCATGGCAGCAGCACCATTTCTCATCAATGCC
The DNA here is from genome assembly GCF_900245975.1 of Drosophila guanche. Lineage (NCBI taxonomy): Eukaryota > Metazoa > Arthropoda > Insecta > Diptera > Drosophilidae > Drosophila > Drosophila guanche. The sequence continues at coordinate 3,240,602 of NW_022995752.1, read as the reverse complement.
CGCCTGCTGGCAGGCCCGATTGACGGGTAATTCGAAGAGAAGCGACTGACAGCTTGGACACGCTACCGATCTGTGTTTCATGGAGAAATCCGCCAGGGAAGTGCTCTCCAGTTGCAGCAGATGCTGGAGAGTCATGTGTAAATCGTAGCTGGAGGACAAACGATTGCGATTCCTCCTCAGATTATCCACCAAATGGGGATACTGCTGGCGGAACCAGGGCGGCACATAGATAAACATCATGGGCAATCGTTCCTCATAGTATCCGGACGCAGATTGCCTCAGGGTATTATAGCGATGGCCATGATCACTCATTAGGATCACAATTGAATGCTCAAACAGTCCCGACGCCTCGAACGAATGCAAATGCTTTAGAAAGAGCTGTTCCAAGGCGGTGGTCGCTGTGTAGTAGTCATGGGTGAAGCTGTTGCTCCACAGGAAGCCAAATATGTTGCGATTCTTTACGAATCGATCGACAAACTGCCTGCCAAAGTCCCACACATAATCGAAGCTTAAACGGCGACCCACACAGAAGGGAAAACCAAAGTTTTTGGTCACCGGAAACTTTGACTCAATGGCCACCAGAAAGGGACGCAGATAATAGTCCACTGGTTGAACTTGAAATCCCGGCAGGAGGTAGTTGAATGTGTTGATCCCCTTGCAGTCCTCGGCAAAGGCTGTCGTGTAGTTTGACCTCTTGAATCTCTTCCAAATGAAGGGCACACGGTCCAGGCAGCCAATCTTCGACACGTTGCACATCTTCGCCAGAGTATTGGGAGAGTGTCCCGACAGAACAGCCAACAGATTGGGAAATGTGTTGTCGCCCACCTTGTTGTAGCCCTGCAACTCAAACCATCCCGGTTGACTCACATATTTATAGACCAGGGGCATGGCTCGACGCAGATTCATGCGTGAAGTGGAGTCCAGACCCAGCATTAAGACACTCGGCTTGGGGTTCTGCCGTTGCTGTTGGGCATAGGCCTTCTTTTGATCCTCCTGCTGCAGATGTTCTTCAATGAATGTCAGGCCATCGGTTTGCAACAGCTTCAGCTGCTTTTTCTGGTCTTTTACATAGCATTTGGTGATCATGAAGTCTGTGTGCTTGGGCACCAAGAGATAATCTGGTAGAGGACGGCTCTTAAACTCACTGAAAGAAAGAAAAGTTAAGGAAGAGTTGGACTTGCAACTGGCCCACATTTACCTGTAGCTATTGTCGGGTTTCTCATTAATTCGATCCCTGCTAATCTTTTGATATTTGCATTCCAGTGTAGCATTACCCATTGATCCATTTAGCATACGCCTAGCCAAATTCTTGTGTAAATGAAGGCGATATTGGTTCAACTTAAAGTCAAATTCACTCGTCACCAGATCACTGTCATTGTGGCACTCCCTGTACGTACGCTTTTGAAAGTCCTTCATGGTATCGGCGGCAAATGGATTAATGTAGGGTATTTCGCAGACAGAACTCTTTACAAAGTATTTTTGCTTGAGGCATTGACCAGTTTTGAGCGAGAAACCAAGGCATAGCGTAAGAAGCAGCGTTTGAAACACTGCACACGACTGATACATGACTAGAACTAATATCTTAAATTATATTTCTGTTCCAAGAGGATACTCTTTAATGGGTCCTAGTACGCTTTAAGTGAATGATGTAATGTTTTGAGTGTGATGGAATAGCAGAAATCAATAAATTCGTTGTACTAAAGTGTTGTGATCCATAGCCTTAGCTTTAGTTATGCTTATTATGACATTTCTTATAAATTATTTATATTTAAAGGTGTTAACAGTCGCTAGGAAAAGCTGGAAGAGCAAATTATATAATTTACTTTCGTTTTTAGCACACTTAAAATTACAAACGTCAGCTAATGGCACCCTTATAATCCCAACACAACCCACCCAAAAACGAGAAGGGACGTGTGAGACGCTTCTTACGCGTCACAACGTTTATCGGCACTCACTACTACATCTGCAATTTTAAATATTTTCTTTAACTGTCATCTACATCTACAATACTTATCACACCAACACGCTCCGTTACCTCGCCGCCCTTCCCTAGACCCACACACGTGCAGACTCGCGGCAGAGGCAGAGGTGGGTTAAAAGTCGGAAAAGGCATCGGCAGGGGGAGGGCAGAGGCAGGGGCCGAGTGAAGCAGAAGCAGAGTGTGAATGAGAGAATGTAAAAAGAGCAACAAAAGCTGCGGGACAGGGTGGGTTTAGCCACTGGAAATTAATTTCTTCATTGTGGCTATAATAATGATCCAATCGGATCCCAATTTGGTGATCTGATAGATATGGCCATTTCTTACGGAATGGCGTTTTTAGTTTTCTTTTATCTTCAAAACTGTAGGTTTGGTTTGGGAGGTTTTCGCCCTTTTGCGGGGGCGGGGCTAATTTTTTAAATACACTGGTTTCAGTGTGAGCATACAGCAGTCTGGATGCAAAATTTGGTGGCTCTAGCTCTTATAGTCTCTGATAACTAGCCGACAAACAAGACGGACAGACAGACATGGCTCTATCGACTCGGCTATTGATGCTGATCAAGAAAAGATATACTTTATGGGGTCGGAATCGTTTCCTTCTGTGCGTTACATACATTCACTTTGTGCACAAATAAAATATACCCTATTTACTCTTCGAGTGCCGGGTATAATTAACAATTTCAATTACCATGAAAGGGTCTCATATCATCCACTTATCAATCAATTTTTAACCCTATTTTCACTCTCTTTATCCCCTCCAATAGAGTCAGCGATCAGCGGGTCTATCGCTTGGGCATTCGCTGCACAACCGTTTGGGCTGTAGCTGTCTTTTGCTGGATTAACGATCGCATGTTCTGCGAGGCCTGGTCTTCCATTAACTTTCCATATCTGCATGGCTTCTGGCACATTTTCATCTTTATTGCTGCCTATACGGTGTTGGTTCTGTTTGCCTACTTTTATGTGGAGTCGGAGCTGCCACAGCGACAGCCCTTGCTCAAGTACTGGCCAAAGAATGAGTTTGAATTTGGGATACCATTCATATCCATTAGGAATCCAGGTAAGACTCTACGCAGCACCATCTAAGGAGAGCAACAAGTGACAAACAGCAACAGCGACCAACCAAATGACCAAACAACCAAAACTAGAGTGGAAATACCATAACAAAAATGCTTTAAAACACTGTTTAAATAGATATAGCGCACAATTTTGAATAGTTATAGTAGCGAAAGGATGAGCAGCAGATGAGAGGTTGTGGGTTGAGAAGCAAAAAGTCTGTTAAAGCCTTAAGGTTTGTTGTGCAATCTAGGATATACACATACATACTTATGTAGGTACAGAAATAGAAACCAAAGAATTGTTGTAGAATGCAAAGACATATCCAAAACGAAATTCCGCTTAAGCCTTGTACCCAAGAAATGTTTTTAGTTTTCAGAGTCGTTTCTGTATTTAAAAACAGACTGTGATATGTTTATAAATCCATCCCAAAGACTTCCAGTTAAAGAAAAAAGGTTCCTACCCCTATGCTAATTTTGTTCCCGATATGTTGTACCTGATTTGTAGTCGTTACCTAATCCATTACTAACACTAATCCGACTAATCCGTTGTAGTACTTTGCTCAAATGAAAATTTGATTTGAAAATCGACATTTGCCCATTGCCTGATTCCCACAGATACAAAAGATTGGCTTGACTACTGCAGACTGTACTGCGTGCGGCAGGAACAGGACTACAAGCACGGATTAAACAAGATTTCAGGGGACTAGGAGGAGCTTTCTCCACAAAAGAATAGACATACTTAATGTGTACGCAAAAGTGATATAAATTAGTGTTGAAAGGAGCAATAAGGAATGCCTAAATTAAAGCCTGCTCAACACAAACAACAAGAAAAAGAAAACAATTATTAAACCATAGAAAACCAAAAACGTATCGCCTGCCATATAGAGCATTAAAAATTAAGACAATATGATGTTAATATACATAGCTAATAGTTTATATTGTTAATAAACGATTGACGTATCTCTCACAAAATATATTGCTTTAAAATTTATTGAATTCAATGCTTCCATAAATCAGTATAAAAAAGATCTATTGCTATATACTTTGTAATTCGTATAACTTGTGTAAAACTAAATGTTCTGTCTTTTTCTTTCTGTTTTTAATTAATTTTTAAGATGAGTTTTAGGTGTGTCTGTGTGTTTTTCGTGTCTTCACTGAGCATTAGGGTCCAAAATAAAATTCGTCAGGCAATAGTCTCACATACCTCTCTTCCCTTTAATCCGAATCGGATGATATATTGGTACAGGAATCATGCGCAATGCGTTTGTTTATCGGATTATAAATGCCATTGAGTGCATAGGGGCCGCGATAACTAATTACATTCTTTGGCGTCTCATGGATCTTCACCTCGTACAGCAGTTCTGGTTTCTTTAGCTGCAACCGAATGTTGTTCCAAATGTAAACGGCCAGATTCTCAGTGGTGCTGGGCTGAAAGGAGAGTAAATTATTATTTTTGGTTCTTTTGTTTATTTGTGCTAGTAATATAATTACGGTCTTGGCAAAGTATTCCACATCCTTGTCGAGATTCTTGTGATCTAGATTCTTCATGATGACCTCCTCAATGGCATCCTTCAGTTCGGTTATGTTCAGGACCATGCCAGTGCGTTGATCAATGGGTCCACGAACGGAGATTTCCACTGAAAAAGAGGGGGGCGAAGGAATTGCGTTTATTGGGGAGTAATAAGGGATTTGTCATTCAGCAAAGCCTTGCCAATTGTACGTTGCTTAAGGACGCTACCGCCGAGCGATATCTTCAATTTAAAGTCATTTTACAATAAGTTTTCTCTACCCTGTGTTCATGCATCAATTATAAATTTTATCCCAAACTAAAACTAAACCTCGATCCCCCAAACCACATTTAATCATTATCTATTGCCCGCCTCGTCTAATAATACCCATTGTTATGCCCCTCTGTGCGTTGAACTTGAATTCTGGTTGCGATAAGCGAGCTTGTCGGCCAAGGTTTTCTCTGGGTAAACATTTTTTGTGTCTCATATTACCCCACCCCGTCACTGGGTTACATATATCAGATTAAAGCCAGTTCGGTAATGCGATATCTTTGGCAATTTGCAAAAATTAATCATGCATTAAAATGCAAGCTCACCTGTGTAGTTGTGGCCATGGCCGTTTAAATTATTGCATTTGCCAAACACTTCCAGATTCTCGGCATCACTTAAATGGGGGCTGCAATATCGAAATAGAACAAAACGAACGAGTCAATAAATTGAACTAAATTGCTGCGGCAAAATATAATTGAATCAACTGAGTTGAATTGAATTGTTTCATTGTGGAGCTGGTGGGGATCGTCACCTATGCAGTCTATGACAGGCGCTAAAGGTTTCGATGCGGGTCAGGAAAGCAACAGGTTGTTGAGACATTTCTCTGGATGCGTTGATTTCAGGAACTGGCTGGCTGTCTGGCTGTGGCTGCTGCGGTTGATTAAATTGTAGGAGCGTTGTTTCTGTGGCTGCTGCACGCGTTGGGCACTGTCTTACAAATGAATGCAAAACCTGCTGCTTAAATACACGTATTTATATGGCTGGGGTGGAATAGTGGGTAAGAACGAACAGGAAATTATTAACAACAAATTCAAGTCGTAGTACAAATCAAAACACGCCCGAACTAGTTCTGGTTCTGCACACTTTCAGCTGTTGCCTCGATCAAAGTGCAATTATATTTACATGCAAAATTTAGCACGAACGATTTGACATTGACAAACTAAGGCAACGGCTAGAACAATGCACGGTTATTCAATTATTTTAAACAATTTTTACTTTTGTCTACGTATTTGGCCAGCTGTTATCGAAATTCGCGGGACCACGCGTGCGCTTTAATCGATTAATTGATTGCACGGACAAACATACCCTACATGTATAAAACATATTATTGATTCATTATTTATTTAATGCAGAGCCGTGAAAGTGTTCCAAACACCTTTTATACTCAAAATTTGACGCCCCTAAAAGTTGGCGCCCGAGGCGAGTTCAATACGAAGCTGATTTTTTGTATTCCGTCTGTATTCACTGGACCATCTCTAACGTGAGGGAACAACGCTGCCAGACCTTGTCGCCACACATGTTTCCATCAAATCAACCCTGTATTCTATCGTTTGTGTCACATCGCTAGAAATGAAAATTTATCAACAAACGACGCCGCGCTTTTATTTGAAACTTTCTGCATTTCCATTGTTTGTTAATCATAATATCGCTAAATAATTAACTAAAAGATGAGCAACAAGAGCACGCCAGTGCGGCAGCGCATCCAGCAATTCCAAACACGTGGTAGCACCGGAATGGTGCAGAAATCGACCCCGGCGTCAGATGCCAGCGGAGGACTACGGAAAAGAGTCTTAACAAAGACGCCACGGCAGAGCAGCGAGGAGCGGACGCTCCTGAATACAGCGTTCAGCAATGCCGTGAAATCACCGCTGCAGCCTAAGCTCAAACCCACAGCCTTGAATGCCTGCTATACGCCATCCTCTCTTTATAGACCCACGCCCGGGAGGATGAAAACGCCGAGTGGAAAGTGCAGCTCAAGCAAGCCCAAGGACACGATGATGGACTCCTTTCACAGCGTATCCGAGGAGAGCAACATGATTGTGGCCGTTCGTGTGCGCCCTCTGAATGCCCTGGAATGCACCCGCGGTCAGGTCACCAATGTGGTGCAGGTCCACGGCACCAGCAACGAGCTCACTGTTCAGGCAGGCAGCAGTGCCGATGCCTCTGCCGGTGTGACGCACTTCTTTAGCTACGACCAAGTGTACTACTCCTGCGATCCCGAGAAGAAGAACTATGCTGGCCAGGCGAAAGTCTTTGAGGGTACAGCCGGGCCGCTGATAGAGACCGCCTTTGACGGCTACAATGCCTGTCTGTTTGCCTATGGACAGACAGGCTCGGGCAAATCTTACAGCATGATGGGCATAGAGGCTCTCGATGATGCCGCCTTAGATGGCGGACCACCACATGACGAGGCTGGGATTATTCCCCGTTTCTGCCACGAACTATTCCGTCGGATAGAGGCCCTCAAGGCAGAGCAGCAGCTCCAGGTGGAGGTGGAAGTCAGCTATTTTGAGATCTACAACGAGAAGATTCACGATCTGTTGAGTGTGCAGCATGCGTCAGCTTCTTCGGTGGACTCGACGCCCGTGCAACAGCAGCGACCGGCTCTAAAGGTGCGAGAGCATCCCATTTTCGGGCCCTATGTGGTGGATCTGAGCGCCCACTCGGTGGACTCCTATTCTGCTCTCCGCAATTGGCTGGCGGTGGGCAATTCGCAGCGTGCCACCGCCTCCACGGCCATGAATGACAAGAGCTCGCGCTCCCACTCCATCTTTAACATTGTGCTGAACCTTACCGATCTCTCCAGCGATGATGGCCTGTCCTCGGACACTGATTCGGAGAGCGTGCCCTCGCTGCGTCAAACACGCAGGAGCAAGATCAGTCTCGTGGATCTGGCTGGCAGCGAGCGCATTAGTGTATCCGGCTCGAATGGCGAGCGCATACGCGAGGGTGTCAGCATCAACAAGAGCCTCCTGACGCTGGGCAAAGTCATTGCTGCCCTGGCAGATGGACGCAAGGCGGGCGGCGGCCACAATGGTCCCTCCACGCCCAGCACCTTTGTGCCCTATCGAGAGAGCGTGCTCACCTGGCTACTGAGGGTGAGTAGCATTGCCACACTTTTTGATTATTATTATTATTAACTTGCTATCAATTGGGGCTATCATTTTGGACTACTTTTGTCGTAAGGTTGGGGGGGGGGGCCTCATGCCTTGAAGAAATTCCTCACGTTTCCCCATAGTTTTGCTTTATCAACACTTTCGCCTGGCCCAAGGGAGGGCAGGGGACTGTTCTACAATCACTGCGATTACCCGGAAAAGTAATCAGAGCTGGTAGGGTTCCCCATTCTCTCTGCAAATCGTTGACCTGCAACCCAGAAAAACTTTCCAACCTGACATGATGTGTGTGTGTTTTCCCGACCTTTCAAATATTTACATAAACTCAACTTTATCGCCCTACAAATTTGATTTTGGGTTTCGTGATGTACATATTTGCTCTCTCGTGAGAGAGAGAGATTGTCATGAGAGATCTCTTGTATCTGGAGCTATTGTCTCTATGCAAATATGATCTCGTGATAGTCGTCTGTCGTTTTTCTTCTCTATTTGCCACACGCGCTTTTGTACCTTGCTTCCACTTTATAATGGGGCGATTAAGTTTTTGTGACATTTTAATGTTTGTTTAAAAAATGTATCCGTGTGCTAATATGTTGCAAAAATAGAGAACGATTTTACCAGAGACTTCTATGGGTAGGGGAGATGGTAGAGATAACTTATAACAAGCTACCTTTGAGATGCCATCGTGGGAGTTTTATTTGTCTGAAAAATAATGAGAGATGATTTGATGATTAAGATGATATCATATATCATATCAACAACATTAAAAATACCTTTCATATTCCATAGTTTTACCTAAACGCTATAAAGATATTTGTTTAATAAGATTCCCAAGTTTTCCCTCAATTATTCTTTAAGTTTTACGCATTTTCGCTTCATTTGCTATAAAATATTTAAACTAGATCTATCTTCTGCACCTCTTCCATAGTTTGTCCTTGCTTTAACTTCTCCTTTCATTCTATTTCCATATTTTATCATATAATTAACACACACTTTTCAAAATTTCTTTTTCCAATTCTTTATCAATATTCAAAGAGTAAGCCTCTTTATCGCGGGGGCTTTTGAGCCGAATCGTATCAAAGACCTCCCCAACGACCGTGTTCCAATCAATTGTGTGTGATTGGGGGGAGCTTCTTATCATATCTATTTATTCGTATACCTTGGCTTTTCTATTTGCTTATAACTTTTATGGTCTGATGCAAGAGAATGGAGGGGCACGTGTGTTCTAGAAAAATTCTAGTATACGAAGCCAAAGCAACAAAGAATTAGAAAGGTGTAGCTAAGGGCTTTAAATTCACTACGAAAATTAGGAATAATTTAGGACTAAGACTTATCGAATATGTTCAATAATGTAACTATAAATGTCATCGAATTAATTTTCCCTTAAGGAAAAACATTGTTCCAAAGGGTTTTCAAATTATTTTCGAATCTTTTAATAAATATTCCACTTTCTTTGCATGATCTAGTAAGATCTACCAACGTCTTTCCCCTATTAGTATATTCTCTCTTAGAGTAGATTTTATAGTTAAAAGATAAAAGCCACTCAGTCCATGGAGAACTTTTAAATGAATTTCTGGAATATCTAGAATATATTGCAACTGTGTGTAAAGCTGATATAAGTTCTATGATATAATGAGGCCATGTAATCTTAAGTTAACTTAGAGCAGTTGCGGTTATAAACCATTTTAATCATATCATATAGTTGCAAAGTGTTGTAAAAAAGTCATGGGACTAGAAGAGTTTGTTTTTATTCTGGGAGCGGCTTTCGAGAGGTTATATTACCCTTCTGTTGGATTTGGTAGATATTTATCCAAGTTTTAAGAGAAATATAAATAGTTTGAATAGAATTTTAGGCTCCCAAGTTTTTGTGCTTATAGATGGCATATAAATTTCTTAGGGGTCATTTGAGTATTTAAACGTTTCTCAAGTTCAATCCTAGGTTGAGTTAGAGAATGTATAATTACTAAAATAAGCGTTTAGCAGCTATATAATTTAGTTAAACTACAGATTTGTTGCTCTTCATCTATCATTAGCATTGAGTCTTTAGATATTAACGTTTAGTTCCATATAATGTTCAATAAAAGAATAGGCTCCATATCTCATATCCGAACCTTTCTTAACAATTTTGATAACCAAGTAGCTGCCAGATAGGAACGGAAGCTTCCCACTTAACCTTCCAAGAATAGCGACACTCCTATCTATTGGAACTTTGCACAAGACAAGATGTCGCATTTATCATTTAATATACGACGTAATTAATAATCAATTCCCATGATTCAGTATGCACAATAATTATAATGTTTGTATATGTAAATATGTATACTATTTTGTGGTGAAAGGCACTTGATTAAAAAGAATCAGAAGACAAGAGCTTGTCGAAATCAGTTGTTAAGTCAAGTGTTATTGTACCCTAGAATAAACACTAATCAATATGGAAAGTTACAGTAGTACCCGCAGTACTCCTTTTAGATAATCAGCTAGCCACTCACAGACACTCCATGGGGAGTGCAGGAAACCTTGGGGGAGCGACTTTCTCAATAGATTAATCCTCCGCGTTGTGCAATCGCCTCCAGGTGGCGCAGGTCTAGCGACCTTCCGCTCTGTCTCTCAACGATTATTCCTATATTCTTTTGTGGCTACTCCAAACGCCATATCTTTTCGAGTACTTTTCCTATCTTTTTGGTTTCAGTTAAAAATACTTTGTGGATAAAGTGTGTGTATTTCTTTTGTTTTTATTTTGTTGCTGTTCAGGGCATACTAAAATAATATAACACTTGATAAGTTATCGCGTCTTCGGAGTTGGGACAACAATAATTTCAGTTGTTGCTGTTGCTGTTGCTGCTGCTGCTGTCGCTTCCTGCCACATTTGCAGGCCGTTGGCTCGCACTTGCAAGTGCCTTTCATGCCCAATCTCTTGCCATCCTTATAAGCTGCAATAACAATTTGTAAAACAAATATATGAGTGTGAATTATTTATTAAGATAGCGTAGATATGAGTGGGTGGGGCAACACACGGCAATAAAGATTAGTCCAATTGCAAAAAGGGAGAATCTGATAAAAGGTACAGAAAGGGAAGGGAACCTTGGGTACTAAGGAGTTTGTTGGACTTGAATTTATAGTTTTTGTATGTTGGAAATGAAATAGTTCTTTGATTATGCTGCAATTAGCATTCGAAAATTGTAGTGCCCAGCAACACCAACTAGAAACTTGTTTCGCGATCGATGGGCCCTTGGGAAGATTGAAGATTAATTAGTTTGAATGTATTCTGTTTTGAAAATATGATGTTTTTCTTGCTAATGGATTTCCCACTGATAGAAGGGATTGATTCATTGAAAAATACTTGAAATTTCGAAAAAAAAAATAGGATATTTACTTTAAACATTGTTCAGTCTTTAGCCCCTTCAACAATTTTATGGAACCCCCTATTCAAAAAGAGTAAAAAAATGTTGAACTGATAACACTTTTGACTATGAGATCATTTGCGGGGAAACAAATCTTAAGGACAAGCACTCAAGATTATATTATGAATCAATTAACAAGTAAATATTGTAAATTGAGTAGAGATGTAAGCGGTAGAGTATTACATGATAGGCCTCACGCACACACTCTGAGAAATCTATGAGCTGTGGAAAACGTAATACAAGCATGTGACCACGCCCCAATTGAGTAAATGCCTTAGCACATATGTATGAGAGTGGTTTTAGACAGGTTTTTAGTTGTAAACTTGTTTGCAAATGGGAAAGTATCTTTGTAATACAAGTAAGTAATCACAGAAAATGTATTTAAGGTAATAGATGACAGATGCATATGGATATTATGGGTCAGGTAGTCTGCCTTTTATTAAGTTAGTTGGGTTTTCGGAACGATTTTAATGCGAATTTCCCGCGGGATCAGGTATAGATTGTTTCACGGAATTTTATGTGTGTTCCTTAATTAAGGACACATTAACAAAGTTAATTATTCAATGAACAATCGACAAATCGAAATTTAATGAGTTCAAGTAACTATAGGTATAGTTTTGTGGGTAATTGTGTGACATTTAATTGGCTTCTAAATTAGGTGTATGATATTGGTTTCATTTACAGTATGTTTAGGTTTTAAATTAAATATTAAATATTCAACCGGTTTTAAAAGTCTTTTTTTTTACATTTTGAGTTTCCTGCTGAAGAAGTTTTCAGTTTATTCAGCAAACGTTTCATCATTTTGGTAATTTATTTGTACAGAAAACAATTCAAGGGGAAATGTTCCAAAAGATTTCTAAAATTTTCCAAAAAAGTTGAACTTCATGTAAATATTTTTAATGTTTATCCTTCTATATTTTTGCTGCACGTTTTGTGTGTTTTGTAAATATTTTGCCCGACTTGTCTTCACATCACTGAATCAACTTTGAAACTGCACTGAGTGAACCCCAAGTTAGAAATTTGAATACGTAAATTCCCAAACCGAACCTTTGCTTGGGTTTCGAGTGCAAAAGAAACCCCTAGAAAACCGCAGTGCATGTGTGGTGAACGATTCTACGATTCCCAGGGTACAAGAATTGGTTTTATCAGGGGATGTGGGCTTCCAGAAATATCTACACAAATCCATGTGCAGTATACGTGGCAATAAAAATGTTCCTGATATTTTTGTTTTTGGTATATACTTGAAGCGTGCCACCCGGCGACTACTACGTCACTCTCGAAATATTTCTCAAAATTAGCAGCACACCCGTGGCTCCACACTTTTTGAAATAATCGTCAGCCACGTTGACTGCTCCACAAATAAATGCTAATTTGCCGACTGCTAGCTGGGTGACAATTCATCCAAAAACTCCATAATATTGTCTGAAAAGCTTTTGGTTTTAAGCACCCAAAAGTGATGGTCTAATTATTGTTGCTAATTGAACGGAAAATTAAGAAAATAAACTCATGCATGGGGAGGCGGAACGTCTGGAGCTTGTTAAGTCATCAAAAAATATGAATATGTTTATAATATTATACCAAAAACTATCGTGATTCCTAAGTACATATCAGGAACAATTTTGCATATTACAGTCGAAATAACGATTATACAGCTAAGATATCCACAAGCTATTTACGCATTTTTCAGGACATGGACACCATAAATATTCCTTACTCCATTGTTATTTATTTTCTAAAGAATTACTCAAGCTCTTATCTTCTTTTATATGCGGTATTGCATTTTTAAAGGTCTATATTTTGAGATATGTACATATACATGGACATAAAAATGCGACCCCTTTAACACGTTTTGCCTGACATAATAGCGTGTCGTTTTGTTATTGGTTCCAGTTTCCGCGCACAGCAAAAAATAATTGTAATACGAGAGCTCTTGCTTACAATAATAATACATATTTGTTCACCCAATCGCCCCCTACTGCTGTATTTTAGTTCCATTCTCCCCATTCTGGAAAAACTAGTTAACATTGAATTTAAAATGAATCAAATTCATTGCATAAATAAATAAATTGCATTTATGGCTTCCCTGGCCTGCCATGTGTTGTTTTTCTCAATGTTTACCCGCTGTACCCGCAAATGATATTCGTACGCCCCGTGTATACCATACATACTATGTATATTGTATTATTTATACTCGTATTCCAGTAGCGTGCTGTTGTGGTATTCATTAATTTGATCACCCGGTCGGGGCCTTTGGAGAAAGAGCAATTTAAATATGCAAGCAATTTTTGTGTTGTGGGCTTGTACTTGGAGTGCGGTTAGCTCTGAGCTCATCTTTTCTGTTCTGTTTGATCTAATTCAATTGAATCCACTTGAGTCGAGGCTTAGATTAATTGAGGTTCTATTTGGGGCAGATTTCTCTTCATAGAAATCCCAGGAAAACCTTCATTGCACATGCACACTCTCAGGCATGGTCAAGTTTCAGGTCAAGTCAAGGATATCTTTTATTTCTGGGTCATATAACCGTCTCAGGGTTAGGTATTTATGTGTAAATTCCTGACCTTAGCCATAATACAATTTCTTGATTTTGTATTTAACTTTTTATTGCAGCCGTGGGACTGTTTTGTGTAGAATTTGTCTCCAAAAGATTAACCACAATTAGCAAACTGGTGCGAGACGGAAAGATTTCCGAAAAGATTTGTTTAAACAATTAGGGGAAAGTTTTGTGGAAGAAAAACTAAACCAGTTCCTATGGGAACCTACCTCAATGTAATACATGCCAACTAGGAACAAGAAAGAATTTGAAGAATCATGTTGAAACTAGTTTGAGGGAATCCTTCTATCATGAATATTTTCTGAGGGAATTCTATGATACTTTTATTATTCTCAGAGGCGGACTGTCACCTTTTGAACGGTGTCAATTGTATAAGAATAATCTGATATCTTCGAACTATTAATCAAGGTTCTTTGACCCTTTCGAAAAGTAAGTCCAATAAAGTCCAGAGCTCCCTTTTCCTCTTCCCATTTGGTGGACATCTCCCTGAGTCATCCTTTAAATTGAATGTAATATAACCAACAATCACTTTTATAATTTTGCATCTTTTAATTGTTTTTAAATAGTAAATCTTTTAAATTAAACAATAATATATAATATTTATGATATATAACATTTTTTTTTGTAAATTGAAAATTTTCTCAGTACCCGCAAGCAAATTCTTCAAAAATCAATAATTACGCTTAAACCGACTAAAGCAAATGTTTAATGGTTTCTTTCTTTGTTTTAATAATCTTTCCGTCTTTTGGTTTGCACAGTATTTTCGGGTATGAACTCGACATAACATTATATTATATTTTTTAGTTTATTTCTCGGTAGTTTTAATAACAAAAAAAAAGCATTATTTAACTTGGCATAAACTTTTTTTTTTAATTTTCAACATTAATATATAATAATGTATTTTGACCCAAAAAACACTGTGCAATGATCAGATTGGTTTTTGTTTTTTACAATAAATACATAGGAATGTCTAATATAGACAAGGATATAATAAAAAGTCGGGGTCCAAAGCATATGTACTCGTATAAATGGGCGCCAATGAAGCATTTCTTCTTCCGATTTTTTGTTTGTTGGGTTCTCTAAATATATAGCTATGCGCCTAGATTCCTGTAACTGATCCAATTGTGGGGGAAAATTATAGGAAAAACTAAATACAAATTTTATCTGTTGCTTAAACATTTTCTACTTCAGTCTCGTGTACGCAAAATAGAAAATTATTTTTTCTGGGTTTCTGGTAACATCTTTTTTGCTTCCCTTGTTATGTATTTTTTTTCTCTGATTTTTTTCACACTTTTTCTACGTTTTGCCTTAATTCAGGGAGGGCAGTCAGGTTTTTGTGTGTTATTCCTTTTTTTTTTTTTGTAAAAAAAAATGTTATATAAGACGAAGAGTACTTATGGGGGCACAATAATAAGAGTAAGCGGTCTTGTAAATTGGTATCAAGTTTTTTCGGGCTTGTTTTCACTTGTAAATGGTAGTGTATTTTGTGTGTGTCGGTTGTCGTCATCAGACGCGGAAATGCTGGAGCGTCACTGTGGGAAGGGTACAGTTGCATCTTGATTATTATAGTTGTCTCGCTTGCTCGCTCGTTCGCCATTTCTTTGTGTGTTGTTTTTGTTTTTACTGATGCTTTTGATTTTCTCCTTTTTACAGTTATAATATGGCATTACGAATTGCAATTGTTGTTTTTTGTTTGGCTTTTTCTGACGTGTTTGTCTGCACTGTGTATTTGTCTCGCTCTCTCCCACTCTCTCGCTGTCCCTCTGTCCTGTCTCTCACACCTTGCAGCTCTGCTGCGTGGGCAGGACTGACGCCAGCACTGGGGTCTGCTGCTGAACCCCCTCATCCTCGTGCTCGTGCTCATGCTCATGCATCTCCTCCTCATCCTCACAGATGCTGTCATGGTGCTTTCTCTGCTGCCGCTTACGCATGTAATTGATGAGTGGCCGCTTCTTGTGCTCTTTGCAGAACGGGCAGTCCTTGCGCAGTTGTTTCTCAGATTTTGTTTGCTTGAATTTTTCTGCAAGTAAAAGAGTGGGTAAAACATGGGTTAATTAAGTATTAACAGGCGGCAGTTAATTGTCGAGAACTTTCTTGAGGACTGTCCTCACCTTACATAACCACACCTGCGGCAAGGCCATCCAACTGGACTTTCTCTCACGCACTCCCACACTCACTCTCTCTCCCTCTCTCTCTATGCTCACTCTTCTCGTTTTGGTTATTTTTCCCCCTTACCACTTTGTGGCCTACGTGCTGTCTCCCCTCGCGCCCTTTTGGGCTGCCAGCTGATTGCCGACGTGACGTAGATGGTGTAGTCAGCACTGCTCCAATCTCAAAATGCCAGATGACCCTGTGACACACACACAGACAGGGTGCCTCTGTGTCTTTGATTGCTCAATTGCGAGCGTGTCACAACTAAATGGTTCTCATTGATTGAAGCAAAGCCGTGCGGATATGCTATTTATAGCATATAAATATATATTATACCATATCTGATAAGCGACCTTGTGCCCGTGTTCTGACAGGAATTGTCGTATTCTGAGGTAATCTCTACCCTGGACTGGATTTTGGGGCAATTGGCATAATTAGTCATATGATGATTGTACAGACAACAAAAACAGCAGCGCACTTCTCTCTTCTCGCACACCTGAGATCCATTATTGCGCCTCAGTTTTTTTTCACACAAACACATTCCGAACATTTCTTTTGCTTATTTTTGTCTTTATGTCCAAAACAGAGCGACCACCTGCTTAACTTTTTTTGTGAGTCAGTAAGTCTCAAGAGAGGTACAGTCTCGTGTTGTCTATCTTTTTAATTAGCATTCTTTGTACCAGCAGAAGCGGATGCACGCTGACTGGACTACAATGACCTCCATACGAAGTGATTGGCCATACGCAGAGTTGAAACACCTTTTAAGAGTCAAATCTTTTGTTATGATATCCAACTACGTTTTTATTGTGGCATGCCGGAAATTTTTGTTTGGCCCTGTCTACGTGAGCGAAGTTTTCTAAAACAAATTGATTCCCAGCAATATATTTTTGCACGTAGATTTTCGCAGGCTGCAGGGAAGGAGTACTGATAAGCGGATGTTCTCAATGGACACCCTGTGTTTATGCGCAAAATTTTAAGGCGTGTTCCCCCACCATACACACACACACAGACTCATCGTGAACTCTCACGGACAACGCATACATGGACATAAAATCAGGCTGTCTATTTTTAAATTCTCACAAAAACAGCATACACAACACACGCAATAAAATGGGGGGCTGGTTTTCTTCGTTTTTGTTGTTGCTTTTAAACATGTTTTCAGCGCTCTCAGTGGCGCCGACGAAAAGCTCTTGTATGATAATTACCTTGGACGCGACTGTAGGAATCCTTGACGGCATAGGAGGATGCTGTGCTGGACGACTCCAGTGTGCCATACGGGAACTGCTCGTAATCGCGGTAATAGTCGCTGCGCATGGACCCGCCATACGACATGGTCGAATCGCTGACACAAAAGCCCCAAACATCCATAATGGAAAGGTGTCAAAAAGGGTTTCCTTGTGGGGGGTGGGTGGTAATTGGAATTTCTGTCTATCTATTTTTCGCAGTTGGCGCGCGTTGTGTGAGGTCGTTTCACTGTCTTTCTCTCACTCTCTCTCTGCCTTTTTCTCTTTTTGGAGGTTCTTTTGCGAGCAATGAACTCGGTTTGAATCACTTTGTTTTTGCAGTGTCTTTGTTAAATACGCGTATTTATGCACTTTTTTGTTTGCGTGTGTGTTGTCTGTGTCGACTACCCCGTCAAGGTATGAGCCAGTTTTTTTTACATTTGCATTGAACTGAAATGCAGCTTTCTTCGAAATTTCATCGGATTGATTCGATGTGTTTTCTTGTGGAAGTCTCGGCTGAAACTGAGAGCCGAATGCCAGAATTACTGCATTTTTGTAGCGGTTCGGGCTCGTGGCTTGATTTGCCGACGACTTCGTGTCTCGCTTTTGCGTGCGTAGCGTGTGCATACCCTCCAAGAGAGAGTTGTATCAATTTCTGAGCTGTTTGTAACAGTTTTACAATAAGGCCAAAAGGCAGAGTTCGTATCTCGCGATTGAACGGGTTTCTCTTCGCATAAGGTGTTTGGGTCAAGAGGATTTTAATGGCATCTCATAAAGATGTGATTTAATAAATAATATCCAGTTATATTCGGCCTAAAGGGTATAGAATCGTAATGTGCCAAACTTATTGCTCTTACTGGCCGTTGTTTGTCTCGTATGTGCCCGCATGTGGCTGTGTGTGTGCTGTTGTTGTGTTTTCGCGTCTCGTGCTTTGTTGAAGCTTCGCTGTTCTGCCATCCCGCTCTCGCCGCCTGCTTGCGTGTGTAGTCTCCCCTCCATATACATACCAGATGTGTGTAGTGCTCTCTCTCGCCATTAAGTACAGGCGCTCTCATGAGTTACCGTGGTGCACAACGTTTGGTTTTAGCTGAAAACCAATTTCCATATGATTCACGCTATTTTAGTTTAAAAAATCTTTAATAAATGCTAATTGTCTTAGGGCATGATAAAATATCGTTAATGTTGGAAGTTTTTCTTATTAGCAACGAATTGCTAATACCATAAGAGCTGACGAAAATTTGTAGTCATGAGATGGATCTCAAACGGCCGTTAAGCCAGTGTATTGAATACATCTCTTTTAGGTTTTGCTAATCACCGTCTAGACTGTATGCCTGCCATGCGCTTTAAAAAGCCTTATTTCCCGTAAGAAATTCAGTTGCTAAGCGGTACTTTTGATTATTTGTGCTGTGTTAGGCTGTGGACTTTCAGTTCATCGAATTGGGACGAAATAAATCATCCAAAAATCAATACAATCTCGTTTTTAATTATTTGTATTAATTAACATATAATTCTCTGGCTGTCGGCAGCCTTCAAAAACTAATCTGAAGCTTGCATTTTTCAGTCTGTGAACATTTGTTTGGTAAATTTGATTAAATTTTAGTGTTAATAAGTACCTACGTCACTTCGGCCGGTTTAAATTAATGTGTTTGTTGTTTTTCGGTATCATACGTACCACGTATTAGCAAGTTTCTGTGGTTTAAGCCTTTGGAACCCACGATATCTGGTCAGTAAGGGGATCGTGATACATTTCTAAAGGTGGGCGTATGCACGAAAGCTATATTTAGCCACCAAATTTGATTATATGGTACGATTTGGTACGTGGATGACTAACTGAGATTTCCAAATATTCATTGATTGAATATTTTTGGTGAACGGCGTGAGTTTCAGGGTTCAGCCTCCGTATATACAGCATATCGCCATTATGCCGTGGTGTAGAATAAACTGTGCGCATGCAAATAGAGTGGACCCACTGTTCGTTCCCAATTAGCTACTCCTACGCCCGCTGTTGCTGCTGCGCAGTTTTTGTAAACAAGCTTTTGTGAAAGGTATGCAATGTCGGAGGGTATGGCAATTCCGCTTGTCGGTGAACCCACACTCTCTCTAGCTATATCATTGTGTTAAGCTGGGAGGCACGTGCGTTTCCTTACCTGTTGTATCAAATACCTTTGCTCTCTCTCTCTATTTCTCTGCCTATGTCTCTCGGCGGTGCTGACCTGCTTAATCAAACAAGTGTCTTTTACACATCCCACACACTAACACTCACACAACCTAATATGCGTACTAAATACTAACCGTACTATGCAAACATACATTCATGTATGTACATACATAGCTGTGTGTGCTCATATATTTAGTTGGCACAATAACTAAACTCGGACTATCTCTTTCTGTTCATTGCACTTACTGATAACGGTTCAACGTTAATGATCATTAATCATTGGCTTGGGTTGCGTTGGGTTGTCTTTGCCATCGGTAGTTTAAGGTTTGTTAGAATGCCGCAAACTGTCCGAAGCCTTATCATTGACACTCGCATTATCTTTGCCTGATTATGCACATATATGTATATAAGCATGTACACATGTACATATGTATGTATGTATGTATGTATACATTAGCATGTGTTTGTTTGTATTCATAAGTGTGCACTCGAAGGTTTGTTTGTGTATATTTTTCATTACTTAAGATTTCCAAGCATCTACTCAAGTGACCAGAGAGCCATAATGTTTACATTATACACATGTAGTACCCTGTACCCCGTAGAGGGTAACTCAAGGGTATATTACCCCTGGTATGTCAGCACTGTATGGATGTAAAAATGTCGTAAAATCAACGAAAGACGAGCTCATGCATACTGGAAATAAAGTAAAAAGATTCTTAAGTGCCTAGAAAAGGGTATCAAAAGCCTGTGCTTCGATTCCTTTTTCCTTTAACCATTCCGTTGTCTTTGTTTTTGAGCCCTTTGGCTTTTTTTTTTGGATAGAGCAATAAATAAATCGGCAGGGGGGAATTTCTTTTCTTATCAAAATTAAACTCAAATCAGTTTGAAATTTACATCAAACAATAGATTTTTCCACATTGAAAATGCAAAGTACTAAAATTTCCATTACTTCTCGCTGCAGGAAAATCTTGGCGGCAATTCAAAGACCGTTATGCTGGCCACCATCTCACCCGCCAGCCTGCATGCAGACGAAACTCTGGCCACTCTGCGCTACGCCTGCAAGGCGCGCTCCATCGTTAACCGCGTGAAGGTTAACGAGTCCCCGCACGACAAGATTATCAGGGATCTTCGCGCCGAAGTGGATCGCCTGAAGTCGCTGAGGAACGAGTACGAACGACAGCGACGATTGTCGGGCAACAACAGCAATCCAGCGCCCCGAAAGATCATCATAGAGACCTCTGTGGATGAGTCTGAGGTGGAGGGGCTGCGCCAACAGTTGGCCGAGCGCGAGCGGGAGCTGAGTCGTGCCCAGAAATCGTGGATGGAGAAGTTGCGCGATGCAGAGGATCAACGCAAGTCCGAGTTACGTTTGCTCAGGCGCAAAGGACTGGCCCTGGAGCTGACGGCGGACCAGAAGCAGGCGTGTCTGGTCAATCTGACCGCAGATCCCATACTGAGTGGCACGCTGTTCTATCTGTTGCCCCCTGGTCTGGTGCGCATAGGACGCGGCCGTCTGCCGGGGTCGGCCAACTCCCAGCCAGACATTGTCCTGGACGGTCCTCTGGTGGCGCTGCAGCATTGCAGCATCGAGCATGAGCGCAGCGGCAAACTGTATGTCATTCCGGGCAGCGAGGACTTTGAGACCTATTTGAATGGAGAACTAGTGGCCGAGAGACGACAGCTGTTCCACGGCGATCGATTGGTGATCGGTGGCTCCCACTATTTCCGCATTTCCAATCCGTTTTGCTCACACAGAGCCAAGGCCGAGCAGCTGGTGGACTTTCAGCTGGCTCACCAGGAGATCCTGCAGAAGCAGGAGCAGCAGCTACGCTCCGAGCTGGAGGCCGAGAAGCTTGCTGCTCTGACTCGCATCGAGCAGGAGCGCGCCCAGCATGCCAGAGACTTCGAGGAGCGGCTGCAGTGCCTCGAACTGGAGCAGTTCAAGTATCAGTGCAACAGCGAGATGCTGGAGACGGAACGTCAGGTTTTGGCCCAAGCCCAAAAGGAGCAGCAGACGCCGCTCAAAGAGACGGGCGCTGTGTCCACGCCAGCCCAGAAGTCCACCCTGCTGGAGGACATACAACGCATCATGCTGAACCCCAGCGAGGAGAGCCTACACAAGACCCAACTTATGGTGAAAGAAGCCACCCAACGATGTCGCCAGCTGGGCGTGCAGCTGGAGTTTCGGCAAACCCAAGCTCCCGACGAATTCGGACTGCTGCGAACGGTGATACTGCTGTTGGACAAGCAGCGTGGTCTCAAGGCCGAGTGGCCCATTGCCCGACTGGGCGTCTGGCTGGATTTGCTTCGGGATGATCACACGCTGAATGCACGCACGATCTTTCAGAGCGTCGAGGTGGACTGGGAGCCCTTGGATGCCGATCTGAATGAGACTCTGAGCGATGCGCACAATTCTAGTCGAATTGCCTTGAACCTAAGTGCCATGCTGAAGCAGCCGCTAAAGAGGCTGCTGAACGTCTCCACGAGTAGCAACACACCACGTCAGACATCCACACCCTCTGGCAAGACCCCTGTCAGTCCCTCGCCACGCAGCAAATTGGTACAATATACCAAGCGTCTGTTAACCTACGACCCCGAGGAGACGACACCCGAGGGCAGCCAATTCCAAACGCTCGTGCAGCAGGAGCTGCAGTTGATGCAGGGATCGGCCTTGCGGCTGAAGCGTTACTGCGAGCACGCTCTGCACGAGCGCGAGAACCAGGAGGACAATGGAGTCCTACCTGTGAGCCTACAGGAGGCTCTGACACGACTGGACAGTGTGCTGCACGGCATGCGCAGCTCACTGGCACAGTGCGAGGCGGCAGCCGGTGCCAGCTCACCGACAAAGACACCGAAAGCCGTGCGCTTTCTTATCGATTGACTTGACTTGACGCTTAGTTCGCACCTTGAACTACATTTTAACGTTGCAATGTGCTGCTTGTGTTTTTGTTTTTATGTTTTTAAATATATTGGTTTTATGAAAAATAAAATAAAATAGCACCCAATAGAAAACACTGCGTTGTACGTAATAATAATAGCATCAAATGGCTTCCTCCTCCTGCTGCGGCTCCAGTTTGCTATTCAAATCCATCACCCAATTGCAAAATTGTCCGTCCTTCAGCTCTACAAAATCACCCAGAAATACATTGACACGCGGCTGCTGCTTCGGCTCAAAGGGGCCTGGCGTCTGTTCTGTTATCCAAGGATATAGCTTCTTGTCCACCCGCCTAGCTGTGCGCTTCAGGGAGAAGAATAAACGAAAGGCTATGTACCGGCCAGTGGGTGTGATGAGGCACTGGGACACATAGCCCTGCTGCGGCTGGCGAGAGAGCAAAGAGTCCTCGAGGAACGACTGCAACTTCTTGACGCTCGCCTTGTTGGGCCACGGAGTGGGCCAGGCAAAACTCGGCCAGAAGCGCAGCGGCAGGGGAATGGGACATCTGCGGTAGATGATTACCACCTGGCGTTGCATTTCCAGGCATCGATTCAGTGTGCAATCGAGCAGGGAGCCATCCACAGTGGAGTAGAGGCGATGGCCAAAGAACTGTATCAACTCCTTGTGCAGCTGCTGATGATGGTTAGGCGTCAGATCATAGAAGTGCTGCAGATCCAGCACTACCAACTCCTCCGGATGGCTGTCCAAGAATTGACGCAGCTCCATCAGGGGCTCAAAGATTTCCATTGCAAACAGGGCATGGCAGTAGTAGAGCTTCTCCTCTCTTTGTGCTATCCTCAAATCAAAGTAGCGCACACCCAGATGTAGTTGCTCCACGATGCTGGAGGCTTGTGTCCTGCTCCAGCGACGCACAAAGCAGGGAAAAAAGCGATACCAGCGTCGGATGGCTGGCTCGGCATCCGGCGCCAGTTGGGAGCTCCCATTAATGCCGTAGGTCATGGAATTGTGTGAACCTATACTAGAGATTCTCGTGATATTCATTAAGTGGCTGGGAATGATGATCTCATTCGTACCGTACCTGGAATGGCCAAATTAATGATTGACATGTCCCGCAACTCAGGCGGCAGATCGCGCATCCAATGCTCCTTGGACATGGTGCAGTGTGAAGTGTGTAATAATCGTTAAAAGACTCTTAATTATAGTAAAACCTTTTCGGGGGCGTTTGTGCAGATATCTTTTTGTGCGTAAACAAAACCAGAGCGCTGCCAGATCGATGCTCTTTAGAGTTTTGCATGTATCGATAGTTTACCTTTTCGATAATTTACTTGCTGCCTCACTTGAATTTTTGTAAATTGTTATTAATTTTTATATTTATTATGCAACTTCTTTATCGTAAACTAGGTTTTAGATTGTTAAAAGAATTTGTTTGTCTTTAGGCCGTTTCAATGTTTTCCTTATTTTCGCTCTCCAGCTCCTCCCCTAGAAGATGTTGCTGCGAACGCTGTGCCAGCAGCTGATCAGATTCATTGAAAACTCGCACATTTCGCGTGCAATCAATGAAATTGCAATTACCCAGCCAATTCCTGTCGTTGTAGCTATAAAAAACACACATTTAACAACAGTTTAGAGAGGATTCAACTCCATTCTTACCGCTTAAGTGCGCTGTATTGCTTCAGAATCATCACTTTATCCTCTTTGCCGGGCAACGTCAGATTATCGGCCATTATTCCTATTTTGCAGCTGTCGAAGCTGCACTTGCTACCTTGTAGATTCAGCGCCACTGTCGTATCTAGCAGCTCCACTCCTGTATTGCAGTTTTTCACTTGGACATTGCCCAACTCGGCACTGGACTGCGGACGCATCGAAATGCCCACGGCAAAGTCCTCAATGATGCAGTCGTGCATCTCTACGCTGGCATTTGGCATGCACACAATGCCTTCTTGGGTGCTGGAGTTGCCGTCACCGATCAGACGACAGCCGCGCATGGTCAGCGTTCCATTGCGCAGCAAGATGCCGCGGCGGACTTGACGACAGTCGAGTACGAGGTGCGCGAGCGTGTAGTCCCCATCGATGACCAGCAGCGTGCTGCCCTCGTCGCTGGAGCAGACTACGGGCAACGTGGGGAGCTGTGGCTGCGCCACCAGTATGGCCTCGGACTTAACCAGCCCCTGGAGGCTGCCCTGGTTGTTGAGGTTCTCGAGGAATTTGATTGTGTGCTCGCCGGGGGACAGCAGAATGTCATCGTCGCTCCGGCAGATGCTCAGCACATCCTGCAAGGTGTTGGCCAGCTGAACCTGCGTGTCCGGCTTCACCTGCTTCTGGGCCAGCGATAGCAAGACCATCTGCTCCTGCAATGTGTTCGGCACAGTGACCACATGGCAAATGGGGGCGCGCTCAGTCAACGGCAGCTCCGATGGTCTCCCAGCTCTGCGTTGCAGCAGATGACGCTGCGGGGAGTTGGACTGCAGCTCACTGTAGGCGCGCCTCATTTCGGGATTCTCCAGAATCTCAAATTCACTGCGTATAATGGCCATGCGCAGGTGCAGGCACATCAGATCCGTCACGGGCAGTGTGGAGACATTCAAGCTCGCGTTGCCACTGCCCGTCTTTGCCTGTTTCCTGGCCGGTTCGGCAGCATTGTCATTCAGCTCGACAGCCTCGTCATCGCTCTCCGCCTCGGTATCGCTCAGATCTAGTTCGAGGTACTCCAGACGCTGCTGAATATACATGGCCTCCATGAGGAGCGTGCGCATGTGCAGCGCCAATGGGCGCGATAGCTTGTTCTTGCTCAGATCACAGGCTAGTTGAATGCGCGCCTGCAAGTGCATCTGCACCCAATCGCGATCGTCGTCATAGTCCTTGTCCCACGGCATCCAGACGTGCGAGTAAAAGAAACGCAGCCGATCGATGCACTCCGCTGTTGTGTCCACATTCAGGGCATCGTTCTCCTGCTTGATGGTGGGCCACAGCTCCACCAGGGACACCTCATTGCTCTCCGGCAGATGGACATCGCTATCCTGCACGGCGGTGACCACAAACACAGCCTTCAGCTCGTCGAATATCACCTGATCCACATAGCCATAGACTATGGTGGGATAACGTAATTTGAGATCCTCACAGATGACGCGAGGTATTTTCCAGATCGCCTGCCAACCTGTGTGTGTGCGTGTAAGCCCTTGATTGCCCTTGTCTTTGTGTTGGTGGCTTACCTGCTGGCTCAATCTTCAGCTCGACAAAGGATTTCCACTCGTTGCGCACTTGGCTGGCGGGCATGACGGCCCCATCCCAGGACAGCACGGCTTCAGCCTCCTTGAGACGCTCCAAATATGATTTTTCAAATGTGTATACGTCCATGCTTGATTTTAATTTTATTTTTGTATTGGCACAAGCCGGTGCGGCGTCGAAAAATTTGAAATTAGTGTTGTGGCATGCTTCGATAGCGACTACTCTGTTCACGCAACGCTGCAGTACAGTGGGATGTATCGATACATCGATATAACCCAATCACTAAGCGCACTTTTCTTTACACATCCCTAGCCGCTCACCACATTTGTGGCCGAATTGTTAACTTTTTTGTTTTTTGTTACCCTTCTGCTGATAATTTTCGCATCCAATATGTTTCCTCAACGAAGTTCGGAGGTATATCGGAAGCCGGATAGCCACGACCCGCCGCCAAACATAGAGCTGGCCGGCAACCTCGAATATCCCAATCTCAACGCTGCTGATCTGAGTGCTCGCATGGAGAATCTTTCGCTGCGGCTGCACGGCTGCTGGGACAGCAT
This sequence comes from Drosophila guanche, assembly GCF_900245975.1. Classification (NCBI taxonomy): domain Eukaryota; kingdom Metazoa; phylum Arthropoda; class Insecta; order Diptera; family Drosophilidae; genus Drosophila; species Drosophila guanche. The sequence continues at coordinate 3,214,738 of NW_022995752.1, read as the reverse complement.
CAGCCTCAACGAGCAGAATCACTTTGCGCTCGCCACAAATCGCCGCGAAGGTGGCGAGTGGTGGGGTGTCTTTCTTGGCTACTCGGAGGAAAATGTGAAGCACATGACGGTGGAGAATGCCGACTACAAGCTGCAGTCCACCCACACGGTGAACATTGTGCGCTATGCGAGCAACAACGTGCTGCTGGCGGCACTGGGCAACACCAAACTGCAGGCATGGTCCACCTACTCAAAGGTGCGGAATCCAAAGTCCCCTTATTGCCTTTTTATGATGGGCGAATCAGCGGCACATCCCTCACCCATCAGCCATTTGAGTGTGTTCAAATCGGTGCCAAATACGGCTGTCAGCGCATCGCCAGATGGTACAATAAATGTGAGTAAAACTGCGACTGAAGGATCTTTTTGACTTAAGTTCTTTCTCATAGATGTGGAACTTCTCTGGCGCAGATTTGGTGAGCTCTTATCGCACCAACTATGCCCACACGGATAGACTCACGGGCATGGCCACACCCGTGAGCACTGCCAATCAGTTTGTGACCTGTGATCGTGGTGGATGTGCCCGCATCTGGGATGCACGTGCCGCAGCGCCCTCATCCCTGACGCTTTACAACGACGCCAGACATATGATTAGCTTCACCTGTGCCGCCTGGGCAGAGACCACACAGCCACAGGCCGACAATTGCATTTATTTTGGTGATTTCGATGGAAATGTTCACACTATAGACACGCGAGTGCCCAAGCAGTTCCAAGAGACAATCCAGTACTTTGAGGACAGCATAATCTCGCAGCTATCGGTCAATGGGTAAGGCTACAGATTTATATTGAGAGATTTATATTTTACTTTCAATTCCACTTGCAGCTCCCATTTGGCTGTTATGAGCAATGAGCCCGCTGGCGTAAAGATAGACAAAATAGAGAATGGGAAGCATGAGATTATCTACACAAATATGGACACGCATGACCGTCAGACGGACGCCGTTTGGACCAATGAACGGACACTGCTTACCATTGGACATGGCCGCAAAATGGCTAGGCATTCGATACCCTAAGTTCCTGTTGCTTGACAATTTAAATACAAAGAATGTACTTCAAAGGACTTGTATTATATTAATGCAAATTCTGGAACAAATTTTCCATAGAATAATTTGTTGTTGAAAGTGGCAAATGTTTAAATAGACAAAATACCTGTGGATTATTGCCTCGAAAAGTTGCTTACAATGTCATTAATGAGCGTCAGCGTTGCCCAAACAATGTGAAAACATATTTTATATCGCCATCGATATCGACTGTCATCGATACCTATTGTGTGTCATCGATGACTATTTGGCTAACGTCGAGGAACTACTTTTAATGGTATTTACATTCAATTTTCATGCTCTTATAATCCACAAACATTTCTTTGTAATTTCTGTCATGACTCTTTGATATTATACTCAAATCTGTGGCTAATGTCATTTAAATCACAACAATTTCTCAATAATTTCTTTGTATAAATTCATAATCTTTATTTCAGTGTTTATCTGTGAATGATCAACAAATAGTCAAAATGTCATAAGTAATAATTGTGGGGGGTTTTCCTTCATCTTATTTACAACTAAATGCCCGACTGTGGCCCATCGAACTTAAAACAAAAAACACGTAAAAACTAAACAACCTCAGAAAACGAAAAAAATACTTGATTTGGGAAACACAAAAATTTCATGGCGGAACAACAGAGCGGCGGATCGTCTGGCGTGCAGGGAAAAATGTTTTTGCTTAATTTTAACCAGAAAATTAAAACATTTTCCTTTTGTCTTTGGTCCACACACTATCGCCGCGTACGCTTAGTGGGTGGCTCTAGGAAATTGTTCTCCTCCTCCTCGATCTCCATGCGATCGAGTTTCATTAGCCGTTTGGCCTTTTGCAGCATTTGCGTATCGCGCATCCAATTAGCTTGCAGCACATCGTCGATTGAGGGTCGCTTCTGGGGATCCGCAATGAGCATTTGATTGATCAGCAGCTTGGCACGCTGCGATATGCCCTTCCAGGCAGGATGTCGGTAGGCAAATTTTGCCTTTTTAATTTGTTCAGCCACGGGAGAGCCGTAGTCATCGGAGAAGGGCAGTGTGCCGCTCAAGCTAGGGGAAAATAGAGCCTTTAGAAGTGCACTTTAAATGTGTAGCAAAAAGATGAGAGCAACCCACCAGGTGAACAGCACAACACCCAAGCTCCAAATGTCCACCTTCCGGGTGTAGGCCTCTCGTCCGCCTGTGATTAATACTTCGGGCGCCACATACAGCGGTGTGCCACAGAGTGTGCGCATCACAGAGTCCTTTTGTACAAACTTGCTTAGCCCAAAGTCCGAGACTTTGAGAAGTGTGTCCTCATCGCCCGACTCTAGCAGCACGTTATCTGGCTTTAGATCGCGATGTGTGATGCCACGATCGTGTAAATATTTAACCGCATGGCACATTTGATAGAAATACAACTTGGAGGTCTCCTCCGACAGCAGTTTCTTGCTGATGATGCGATTTAGCAAGTCGCCGCCGCGCATAAACTCCAGCACCATGTAAACCGAGTCCGGTTTATCCACAATATCATGCATACGCACCACACACGGGTGCGCCAGGTTCTTCATTATCTTTGCCTCATTGAGCACACGGTCGGGATCGCTCAGATTCGTGGTGGGATGTGCACTGCCCGCCAGCATATTTTTCTTCACAATTTTCATGGCAAATTGCTCGCAGGTGCGCGTCTCATAGACCAAACGCACCAGGCCGTAGGCACCGGAGCCCAGCTTACGATTTACATAATAGGTTTTGGTAATCTCCTCGGGCAGGCCGATGGCCTCATTCGGGCTGAGATCCTTGAACACAAAGGCTGCAAAGAGCAAACAATTATTTTTCTCTTTAATCAGCAGCTGCCTCCCTCTCTTACCTTTGTATGTGGGATGTGCCAGGGAGATGACATCGTCATTTTTCAGTATGCGCATTTTATTGGTGCCAATTTTTTCATTATTCACAAAAGTGCCATTGCGTGAGAGATCCTTGGGAGAGCAAAAGATGACGAAAATAAGGGATGTAAAGGAACCCTAAATATTTGAACATCTACCTGTATATAGACCGGATTTGTCAGCTCACAATTGGCGCGTTTTATGATAAAATGAACCTTGGAAATGCGCGTCAGTATCTTTTCAGGCAAATCGTTGAGTGTCAATATCAAATCATTCGCCTCTCCACGTCCAGCAGTAAATTCGTCATTATTCAGATCTAAAGGGGGCAAATCAATTTAAAAATTATTTCAAATATTTGGCTGGAACTGCTAAAGATCACATAAAACATGGACGTTTTGGGTTACCAACAGAAAAGGACGAATGCGTATACATTATGCTGTAGTTGGTGGTCGTACCCAGCGATTTGATTTTGATATTCTTTCCATACAATCGGCCCCACACAATCCTCTCCATGGGTTGGCTCTCCACTTGTGTAAAAATGTTGGACGCCTGGCTCTGGGTGGCTTGGGTGCCGCCGTTTTGAGTGCCGTCGCGTGCCATATTACAACTCCAATTCTCCTTTTGGTCACCAGTTTCTTGGAATGCAAAACTGCGCAAAATGGGAAATGTTCTGTTATTCTCCAGCAATGCTCTCACACACACACGCGAGAACGCAGCAGATATGTTTGATTAAAAAAAACGGGAAGCTTATCAGATATTGGCACAGCTTTGATTGGAAAGGCACTGTTTTAAGCGGATTTTTAACATTGAATTGGGTTTTAATTCTGAGCTTTTTTATACAAAAACAACGGAAAGTATCAACAATAACGACATTGATAGCGCGATCTGCCAATTTGCGTGGCTGTGTGTGTGTGTGTGTTTTGCCGCCATTCAGGGCTGCAGAGATCAGTAAGACAGATATCGATAGCTTGAACAACTATTGATACTATCGATGGCACTTTCCGATGTCAATTCAAATTATAATTATTTAATTAAAATAGAAAGCGAAAAACATAAATTACATTCCGTATTAAAACGGTATTGTTGCCTATTTGAATAATAACTTGCATTTATTTTTTAACATTTCAGCCCTGCGCGTGTTAATGTGGTGTGCCAGCCCTCAAATGTTAAGTTCAACTCTCCATCCCTAGATTGCGGCGTCGTTTGAAAGAAACTGTAAACTATTACCAATACAAACGCAGTTGCTCCAAAGCGAAATCTGCCAAAATAAGCAACAAAAGTCAAGTGAAAAACAGATTGTTATAGCAAAAAAACCATAATATTCCCTGTGCACGGCATTTGGTATTTGGGTTAAATTTATAGACAACCATGACGTTGCCGCGCTCGGAGACGCCACTGCGTCGATCTGCGGTGGGCAGCTACCGTGAGAGCATGGCCCGGGACACAACGGTGATCAATGACGATGAGGCTGAGCGGCGGGAGGCACGCCGGCGGACGCTGCTCGTGCAGCAGGACACCCGCAAGAGTTCTGGGCTGGAGTCGATTGAGGAGAACGAAGCGATACGCTCCTGCGTGGATCTCTACAACTGCAATAAGCTGAGCAAGGACAATGCCTGGCACATGTCGCTGATTGATTCCCTGGCTAATCTCATGGATCGTCATCACAAAAAACTAAGCAACTTCAAGGTGCGGTTTTAGACTCTTTTTCGGCTCGTCAGCTTACCGCTAACCTACTTTTCTGCCTTTACAGATGGCTGGCACATCGCTGGAGGCCTCCTCCAAGGTCTACGGTCTGCGTGTGGACTCCATTTACATCGATGCCATGCGCATATCGGCGGGTCTGAGTGCCCGCACCTTGACGGACAAACAGATCAACGATGCAGATGCAGATGATGGAGGGGGCGCACATGATGGCGCTCCAGCTGATGGCGAAGGTGACGATGCTGCTGCTGGCAGTAGTGGACAGCAGCAGGCGGCGGCACCGAAGCCCAAGCGACAGAAAAAGAATGTGTCCACGCTGACAAAGAACAAGGAGACGTTGAATGCCCGCTTGGACATGATGCCCATGCAGGATGCGGTTTTTGGGAAGCTCAATTCGACGGTGGGCTCCATCAATGCCTCCAATCGACTGATGCACAACATACTGCCCAGCGTAGACTCGGAGCTGAGGCTGCGCACCACCCACAAAGTGTGGGACGCGACGGAAGAGACGAACGAGCTCGTGGATAGCGAGACGTTGAGTGCCAGAGGGCAGGAGTGGCCTGACACGGCACTGTGCAGTGCGGAATGGCTGCATAAGTTGGCCAATCATGTGGATAATCTAATTCTGCGGCCACTTCATACGGGCTATGTAATCACCAGTGCACCGAATCCCAAGCCACAGGCGGACAAACCAGAGACATCCATGTCCGACCCGGCAGCTCCCGAAAACGATGACGACGATGAGGGATTGGAGGCTGCGGATGATTACTGTGTGAATGCCGGCGAGATATCGGTGGCCTTTGACATGAACGCTGAGTGTGAACCCATGCCGGATATGGAGACTGGGCAACACATCGTACTAGAGATACCATCGAATGATTTGGAGGAGCTCACCGTCGAGGAGCAGGCGGTCGTCCAAAACTGTCGAAGGTTGAGGAAAACCGCTGAATTCATAGACGATCTGCGACCCGTGGATGGTGTCTCGCGGCTGGACTACTCCTACCGACCCATGGAGCAGATCTCACAGTTTTGGGCGGGTCCGGCGCATTGGAAATTCAAGCGCACGCGTCCACGCTCCACTCTTGCGCAGACGAATGGCCAAACGGATGCTGTGCCGACAGCCAAGCCAAGAAAAACGGCTGCCGTGGCCAAGCGACGCTGCAAGGAGGTAACCTATGGCAAGTTCAAGGAGGAGCACTTCCAGCCGATCGACGCTAAACTCAAGCAGCGCAAGGTCAACTATCAAAAGAAATGGGACGCCCGCAAGCTGATGCTGCCAACAAAATTCAACTTTGAGGATGATTATTTTTTCAAATACGATTCGGCGCCAAGCATAAAGGTTAGCCAGCGCTTCGGTGTGGCCGATGTGGACGAGGGCCTAGGCAATGACATGGACACGGATGGGGGCTCGCATCATGGCGATGCCGACATTGAGCTCTTTGACAACGAACACTTTACCAGCGATGATCCGGCGGCCATCAATCGCATGTCGGGCGCTGGCATTGAAGATCCCATGGATATGATGAATATGGATGCGTGCGAGGGTATGCCCAATCCGAGCCAAAGCATGCACATGGGACACGATACAATTGTGGAGATAGCCACCGAATATGAGGGTGCGCCCAAGCAGGTGGGTCTCAAGCAAAATAAACGGATTCCAAGGGTGTCCACTGTAATTATGTTCTTCCTTTTTCTAGGTTACCAAAGTGATTGTGCCATTTGCCAAGCGTGCCAAGGTGATAGACATGAAGAATCTCAAGAAGAGTTGCAATTCATTGATCCAGAAACAGCTGCTCAATCCTGTGGTTGAGGCTGCTATACCCACACATCCACAGGTGAAGGATGAGCGGTACGCGAAGGGTGTGGCCAGCTTCCAGGAGGTCTATTGCACGTTGCCGGATCTGTTGACGCCCAAAATGGCCGATTCTTTGTCGACATCGGTGGCCCTCTATGCGGTGCTCCATTTGGCCAACGATATGAAGTTGCGACTCATACCGCAAGAGAATTTGGAGGATTTTAAAATTCGACAAGTACTGGATTAGCATTTCTGTGACGGAACATGTTCAGTTGTACACCCCCCAATGTTTTTGTTTCTCTTAACTGAGAAATCGTATAGAAAATTTCGTACCCTCGAACATTTTATCAGTATTTCCCATACACCTTCCTCGCGCCTCCTCTCCATAAAACATTTTATCCACATTTTCAGGCAACAAATAAGCAGTTCTCATCTCCAATGTGTTCTCTTATAATTGTTTAGATCTATCTCTTAATAAATAATAATTATAAATTAATATTTTCGATCAAATATAGCTGTAGTCTTAAACGGCCTACGCAAATGCATCTCCGTCTCTCTCACACGAATAGACCATGAAGTGGGCACACACACAAAAAAAGATCGCTCTTCTTATGCATTAGTATGGGGATGTGCAAAAGGAGAGCATGAAATAAACCTTCCAATTCCCGGTTCGATTTCGCACGCGTTTAAGCCAGCTCTGCGATTATTTCCGGTTTCGGAGACGTAAACGTAAAATGCAGCGAAAAAAGTGTATAATAAGTGTATATAGTATAATAGATTCGCGAAGTAGCTACATAAAAGTGCGGCAAATATGGCAAATAAGAGGAAAAATAATCTAATGAAAGGACGAAGCATCGCCATAAAATGGCAGATCTTGGTTTAAAATTTTCAAAATGTGGGTAGCCGAAACCCCAGAGAGCACCCTAAGTTCCGTTATGTCCGCCCACAATTTGTTCGTTCCGCCAATAGATTGAAATTGCAGAAAGTCTACAAATCTATTGCGGAGAGTAGGCGGCGAGTGCATGTCACAGATGTCTCCAAATATAGTGAGCGGAGTTGATGTCGCTCTCTCTTCCCCTCTCGTGGTGCAGTTTCAGCGATGGCAGATCAAATGGCAAATTAAAGGAAAAAAGTGAAAGTGTACTGAAAAAGTGTTTAATCGAATGCAGCAAAAATGGCATCTCCAATGGCAAATAAAGTGTTTAATCTAATGCTGGGGCGAAGCAGCGGCAGAAAAAATCAGTTCAAATGGCAAATTATAGAAAAAAATCGAATGCAGAAAAAATAGCGGATGAAATGGCAAATAAAGTGTTTAATTGAATGAATTGGCGGAGCAGCAGAAGAACGCACGCTAGGTTCCGTTATGTCTGTGGTGTCGCCCAGAATTTTATCGTTCAGCCAGGGAATCTTGAGTTGCATGTGTGTAAGCGCGTGCAAAAGGCAATTGCAGAAAGTCTAAAAATCTATTGTGGAGAGTTGTCCTACGTAACTTCAGCGGATGTAACCACGTGTGTCCAAATATGTTGCGGGGAGATGATGTCGCTCTCTCTCTCTCTCTCTCACGTTTGGCTTAGTGTCTGCACTTGCACTTCATTAAAAAACTTTTACACTGTGGGAAGGGGAGATGATGTCGCTCTCTCCACCTCCCTAGTTCCATGTGTGCCTTTGCACACTAATAAAGTTTGCGTGTATTGTGAGATTTTGCAGATCCGATCTGTCAGGGGTGAACCAGCGGCAAAAAATGGTAGACAAAATGGGAGATCACATGGCAAATAAAAAGAAAAAATCTATGGCGGAGGTGAAAATGGCTGAAAGTAATTTTCGCTGGACCAAAGGATGAGAAGTGAAATCGTTTGAGATCGTCGTCCGTTCCCGAAATCGCGATCTTATAATTTTGTTAATCTTAACTCGAAATCGTCTCTAACTCTGCGAGTAAAAAAACATCAAACTGTAAAACCTCCGGAGGAAAATGCTTGTTTTGCCATAGGAACAATTAAATGTATGTGAATGAAATAGAAGAAGAGGAAAAACGAATGCAATCAAGGTGAGTGAGAACCTCTTTTAAATAATAATCTCTTCTCCCTGGAGACCTTGTCTTTTGAAAGAATTTCTCTTAAATTATTTTTTTTTTACTAGGCAAGATAGCCAGCCCTTCCTTCTTCAATGTCATGTGTCGTCTTATCCTCTGGAAAACAGAACAACTTTTACTTTAGTTTTAGTCTTTTCTTATTTATAGAAGAGGAGAAAGTGCAGGGGAGGCATGCGTCTCAGACAGAAAAGGAAGCAGTTGTTAACATTGTTTGCTGTTGTTGTTGCTCTTTCATTTGCATATTCACATGTGGCGAACGGGGCTTGCAGGGGGGCAGGCAGCAGCAAGCAAAGCGATTCCGAAGGAGTTTGCACGCGTTTTTAATCGCAAAATGTTTCTGTCGCTGCCTGAAGTTTGATTTTTTGGATCTTCTTCAAGAGCGGGTATAACGACAATATATGTATATCGCAACAGCAAGAATAGGTTTTCGTCTGAAATATAAAGTAATTTCCTTCCATCCGGATGCATCCGTCCGTAGTCAAAATACGTTTATTAAATCTTATTTATTATCTCCTAAACATACATAGATATAAACGGTGCATGTTTTAGGGTATCTAAACGAACGGGACTAAAAGTATTCTCGCTTTCTGCTTAAGCGTGTGTGAGTGACACATTTGTACCGCTTTCCGTGTGTCCTGGAAAACTTTGGTGTGTTTGCAGAGCGCTTTTAGGCTGTCTGTGTATGTGTAATTGCATATTATTTGCATAAATATTTACCAAGTACTAAGTAATGTAATGCTGTATCTCACACACATATAAACCGTTATATGTGTATGTACCGTATGTATGTGCAACAGAAATAACATTTAGATAGAACATTTAAAAACAGGTTGCCATAAAACTTTTGACATTAGCAAAAGGATGCCGGCGTGAAGAGTCAAAGTTTCAAGAGTTAAATGTGGAACTTCTGAAACATCCATTGCCTGTTGGGTAAAGTAATCTTTGGCTATTAGCATTTTCTGTGGTTTTCAGAGTTTTAAAGTTTTTCAAAAATGTTCAGTCAAATATGTTTTTCAATTTTTACAATTTTGTTGTGCTTCTAAATGATAGTTGAAACTTTAGTCAATGCAATTTTCATTTATGGAGATTTTAGAGTGAAGTAAAGTTAATTTTCACCTAATTTACTCCGCAACTATTAAAACTTTCAAAGCTTACCAATATCATGCGAAAAGTTTTCATGATTAAAGCGCAGGTTGCAGTGCATCGCTGTCCAACTTTATCCCGCTGCATCATCAAGCGCCACAGAATGACCCAATAAAAGTGCCAACAATTATCAACTTGGATTCCCACAGCAACAGACAACAGGCGAAGAGTGTCCTCTGCAACGCGATTAAGGCCAAAAATGTGAAAGAGTTAAGCCAGCAACCAAACAGGACACAACAGTGCTGAACACTGATGAAAATGGCAGAAGCCGCAACATTCCGGCAGCAATAATGGAAAAAGACAAGCAAAACAGACATTTACAGGTGCTTTCCACCTGTGGTGCGACATCTAACGAGAACCCTTAACACCATTACCCCAATCGGCTTTTACATTTTGATGTTTGTTTTTCGTAATTAACTTTTCAACTCCACCCCGCTCTGCCTCTGTAAATGGAGCGCGTTTTATATTTTTGTATATTGCATTTGACATTGGAAATTCGACACGAAAATGCACTCATTTACGGTGGGGTTCCTGTATTAGGTTATGGTGTTTGGAAGGTAAATTTTGTGACATTTTTGAATTTTATGAGAATTTGTTTGGTGATTCGGGACACGTGTTTTCGAGGCACAAAAGAGTAGAACCAGCCGTGCAAGCCCACTCCTTCCCAATAAAAAAACTTCAAATTTGTGACTCCTTCAGAGTTTCACCATAGGTATTTTAGGTATTTATTATATATGTATATATATAGCATATAGATCGAGTAAAATAGTGTGTGTCACTTGTGAGTGTGTTTTACATTTATTTACATTTATATTCATATGATATAAGTATAGGGTATATATCTATACTCCGATCTCTGGGCTCTCTGTCCTGTCTATGGGGAATAGTGTTTCAAAATGTTTTTTTTTTTAGTTTTGGTTGCTAAACAATAATTTCAATGATGGTGTAAATTAAATATACAAAAGTGTGTCGGAAACAACATTCAATGGTATTTTGTAATTGGATTTTTTTTGTAAGTAAAATACATTGATAAAATTTCATCCGATATATGTGTATATCTATATAGTCGTATAATATAATAGTTGTTATACATATACATACATACACATATGAAGTGTATATATAGTATATAGAATTATTTTATTTTGTTTTTTTTTAGCACACAGAATATAACAATTGTCGCAGTAATACATCTTTCCTTTCATTTCTTCCGCGGGGGCCTTTCATGTTTTTTAAACATGGTATACCTTTTCATATATGTAATTTTTATTTAATCAAAAATTTGTTTGCTGACAAATTAAATGTTTATATATTTTTATAGATTTTTCTTTTTGTTTTTATAACAAAATTGCGCTAAGTTTTAGGGGGGTTTCAAGTTTTTTGATATTTTTTATATACATTTGAGGCTAGACAATGTTTGGCGATTCATTTCATTTTTAAATTGAGCATAACGGGAATTTAAAGAGGTTTCCAGGAAAAAAGTTAAAACAATCATGCAAAATATTTTTCTACAACAGAATTAAAATTTTAATGAAATTTAAATAACAGATAAGCTTCAGATCATGAATTTGGTGCCAAATAAACCCACCCAAAATTACATATATTTTAAAAACGATTTTTAGAGTTTTTTAACGTTATTAATCTTTTAGATACTTTTTCTGTTTTACCTGCGCGACGCCATTTTGTTAAAGTTTCATGGACAAATATATATGTACATATATCTTTATGTACGTTTTTCTTTTTGCTGCTCAGAAACGAAATGTTAGACATTAATGGGTTAATCATATGTTGTATATGTATATGTAAGTATATATAGAAGATATATGTTTTTTAATTATATTTATATGTTTGTATTTCTCAGCCATTGCCTCTGCTTCTACCATCTCCATGCACTCCACTCTCTTGCTCTCTCTTTTTAAAAATTGTCTCAAAAACTTTTTTTTGTTTGCTTTGGAATATTTCGACCGTTTTTAGCTTTCCATTTTCCCATCATTTGATGTCATCGCCTTTGTCCTTTGGAGTTCCTTTCGCCTTGGCCATAAATATCTGCAGTAAAAATTTAATTTTTGGGAGCAATTGAAGAGGTTTCAATCTGAAAGAAAAAGGTGATTTAATTGGATATAGAATGGGGTTTTTTAAGGATTTTCCTACCTTCTGTTCGGTTGCTGGGGCCTTGCCAGTGCTACGACCCCAACGCAAACGCATTGGCTTGCGTGCCTCACGCTGGAATTCCGACGTATCTTCATCCAGTTGCGCCTCGGTGTCGTCCCCATCGTTGGCATAGTTTGTAACATGTCCGGGGGCTGCCTCATACTGCTGCAGGGCCAACAGCATGCGACGCATTTTCTCAGAGTTCCACAGAGAGCTGTAGAGCTGCAACAGAAAGCGATTAGTGTACCTGAAATGTCCACACTTATCTGTATTTTTTTACCTGATCATTATACCCAGTGGTTGATTCAAACTGTGGCACACTGCGACCCCAACGAAGACGCTGCGGCTTGCGCACCACACGCTCATAAAGGCCATCATAGTCGGCACTCAGATCGTCGGCTGTGTCTGCCAGTTGCTGTTGCTGCTGCTGGTTGTTGAAGGTTAATTCGCGTTCCAAAAGATCATCGTAGGCTGTGCGTCGCATCTGTGGCAGAGTGGGATCGCGGCGTCCGAAGCGCAGACGTAAGGAAGGCGATCGAATGGGCTTCTGGTTGACGTCGCCGAACCAACGCTTCTCCATGATATTGTTGAGCATATCGGGGTCGCTGCGACCAAAGCGGAGACGCAACGAGGGCGAGCGCTGAGCCTTGCGCTCCACTTGGTGATTGGGAAAGACCACGGGTCCGGCATACTCCCGCTGGAGGAGATTATCGTAGAGATTGTTGATGGGTCCACCGCCTAAAGAAATTAGGGAGAATTTAGAGACTCAGAGACTTAGAGACTTTAGGTGTTAGAGACTCACCTTGAACGACTGGCGAGAGCTCCGCATTGGTGGGTTGGTGCATCATCAGGAGATTCACCAGACAAAAGATGAGGGTCAAGGCACAGCCTTGACCTAATTTTGGATTTAAGTGGAACATTACGGAACTTTTGATCGGAGGAACTGAAATTTAATAAAAATGAAATGGGGAAATAAATTGAATAATGAGTATGGAAAATGTATTTTTTATAGCGTGTATTTTGGTTAAATAATATTTGAAGTTCCCCATTGTGTTCCCCATTTTTAACTTCAAATTAATTTTAAAATATGCTTAAGTCCTTGTACTCGTTCCTATTAAATTTAATGTAATTTCCACACATTCAATAAAAACTTCTTGCAAATTACAATTCATTTTCCAAAAACAATTTTCTCTTTATTCCAAACATATGTTCAGACAATTTCACACAATTTAAATATCTTTTCATAATTCACAAAAATTGAATATAAAAAAAAAACCTAAAAATATTGCCACCAAAACTGTAATAAGTTTCGATTTGTGAAATATTGTTGGCACTACAAATTTGTTGTTCCCTCTTTTGGGTCACAAACGATGCATGACTGCACCTGAATGCTGCTTGCACCTCCCCCGAAACTTTCCATAATATTTGTTGCAAATGTAAAGCGAAGGGTTAGACAGCTGCGGCTATGCAACCATTAGTGGCAGCAGCAGCAGTACCTAGAAATTTATTTATTGGAATTTTATATTTTATGAGATGCGAAGGGAAGGACGTGTAAATGATGTCATGGCCTAATGGTTTTTAGCCATTATTAAAAATTGAATGGCCTGTGTGTGAAATGTAATCCATGCATAAAATAAAATGCCTTGCATTTAGACAAAGGAAGGGCTAGACAGAAGGCAGAATATTAGGGCCTGGGTGGCGGAGTCATGAATACAAAGTAGAATGGTAATTCAAATGCAACAAGAAAGGGAAGAATAGCGACAAGTGTCTAGACAATAAGGTACTCCTTAAGGCTGTACAAAGAAAAAAAGGAGTATGAGTAGGAAGAGCAGTGAGGGTTCCTCTGATGGCTCCCATTATTCTTTGGTTTAAATTTAATACAAATACTTTATTGAGGGAAATCTATCTGCCTTTTGCATTTTGTTCCATGCATGTAGCATACCCTCCTCACACCCTCTTTCTTGTCTATCGTGTGGTGTGAATGGAGACTTCATTGGAATTCATTGGAAAAACGTCATATGTTTCATTTTACAAGTAGGTGCAAAACGAGGGCAAAGAAAATGCAATTGAATTATTTATAAGCAACAGCACAGAGAAAGCAGAGAGCAGGAGAGAGAGAGAGAGACAGCTTAAATATGGCACTGAGTCTTTGGCTGGGAGTTCCCCTTTCAGTGTATGATGAAAACAGAAGTCAAGAAGCCTGATGGATGTCTTACCTTGAGGGCAACACCCGTAGACAAAAGGAAACAATGCTTAAAACGGGAAGAAACAGAGAGAGAGAGAGAGAGAGAGAGTGGGGTGCAAAGAGGGAGAAACACAAGAGAGAGAGAGAGAGAGACGCAGCAGAGAGGTGCTAAAGAAAGTGCTGAATGCTTGATAGAGAGCGAAAAAGGATCCAGAAGGGGTTGGATTCTTCAAATGCTGTTCTTATGATGAAAAAAGTTTGAATGCCTGAAATGGGTCTTGCAACGTTCAACATTATGCAGCAGATGCTTCTTGTACCCGTAACCCCCCAGCCCCAAGGCTTCAGCGGCTTCTCTATTTGTTTTTCTCTTTGTTTCGTTTTTTTTGCTGTTGTTGCAAGCGGAAGTATAAAGTCTAAGCCTTTGCCACTTGCCACTGTAGAAGCAGCCAGCATCCTTGAGGCATTAAGTGCCCGTCGAAGGATATTTTTGTTAAGAGATGCATCCCAGCGTATACGTGATAGCCGGCGTTCGTATCGCTTCGTATACGTGATGTCAGATTGAGACAGGAGACGGCCAACAAACAGGAGACGGCCAAACAGGAGACATGAAGTCGAGCCGGAAATTAAATTGTAGTTTAAGCAGAGACACGCTCCGTCAACGAAAATTGTGCCGCCCTCTGACATTTGGCCCAATATTTCAAAAATATGAAGAAGGAGAGGTGGCACAGAGGGGCAAAATGTAAATTATTGGTGATATCTTTAAATTCTGGTTTTGGAGGAGGTCTAAGGACTTTTAAGAGTAAAGGGAAGTGGGAAATTTTCATATGGCATTTCATAATGGCCTTTTGAATAATAGACCACGAAATTTTACAAAATATTTAAGAAGTTTGAATACAAAATTTAAAAACATTCTTGCTCCCAAAATACAAATCAAATTTCACTTGAGGGCAGATTACCCCGAATCATTTCTAGTAATTCTCGTAATCCGTTTCTGTTAAACCGATTTTCTATTTGTGATTTGCTAGCCTTACGGAGTTGGTTCCTTTCTCCCTTCTGCTCCTCCCCACAGTGCTTTCTATTCCCAGAATTTAATCGAATTGTGACTTTCTCTTTTTTATTGCCCTGTCTGTCTGTCATCTGTGTCTGTTGCTCCGCTCTCAATGATATCTCGGATGTGTCCGTTGCTGGAGACTGATTTGTTGGCGGAAGCAAAGAGCAATTGCCACGACCAGGGTCCGGGAGTCCACCACTCGTTATGGAAATTTGGTCCCAAATATCTCTGTATCTTTGTGTGTCTAGTATGTGTGTGTGGTTGGAATCTGTCGAGTGATGAAATGTGCCTTTGGTCTACGCGACATTTGGGCGACGTTTGTCCAAATTGAAAGTGATTTATCATCGTTCTCCTCGTCTCTTCATCTCGTGATGCGCCCGCTTGCTTGACTTTTGACGAAATGACGAATGAGTTGTGCGATATTTCATACAGATAATGATGCTATTTATGCGTGGGATGCACTGAGCGAAAAATTGTCTAAAAATGATCAGGAAATGTGTAGATATCTGTAGCGGAATCTTGAATTTCTCGAGGATATTGAAAGAAGTATCAGATATAAGAATAAATATAAGAAACGGATTAAATTTGAATTTTTATATTTTTATATTTTTTGGATATTTTTCTTCACATTTTTCTCTACTTTTTTGTATAGCATTCATCATAATTCATCCGTAATGTTTAAAGTATTTTCTTTACATTTCTCTCCGATGTTCCATAGCATATTTTTAATAAAATGTTTTGTAATTTTCCTCTGTGCAAAGCTCTCCCCCAATGCCTCAGTTAAACCCTGCTTTAAAAAAGACAAGAAGAACCTTATTTTAGTTGTTTTTGTTATTGTGTTGCTGTGAGTGGAATATAAATATAATAGAGGGTGTGGGTCTAGAGGAATAAAATGCCTGATTGACACATAATAAGCAATCCCATTAACACATTTTGTTCGGGGCATCGAGTGGTCTCCTGATGAAATGATGCCTCATTGAGCGGACTGTGGTGTCCCGCATGCCACAGCTGCCAATTGGGCTGCTAATATTTACACTGTTTAGCATGGCTGGGGTTTAAGAAAGGAATGTACAGAGCGGATGCAGAGGATATAATTTCAATCTGTGTTGATCTGGACTCTTAGTTGAATATTTTATACTTTTTGCCAACACATTTTTTTATCACAGTTTTGTTGTCTAGTGTAACCATGCCAAATCCACAGACCGACCAACCGCTTTCCCATTGAAGCGTGAAAAACACATTGACGAGGTTTAAATAGCCTTTGGGGTCTTTGGCCCACACAACTACAAACACACATTTAACGCCCACAAAAATCCACAAAATAGGACACGCAGACATATCCTTAAACACTCTGGCATACATATAATCTCACACTCTCACAGACACCCTCTGAAATGTAAACACACACATGCCCACAACAGGTTGTTTGCACCCTCGAAATGACAAGGTATTATGATGCAGAATAAGGATTTGTAAAAAAATTTATTTTTCGATCCTTCCAACTTGCTTTTTAGCTCTCCGACTTAGCTATTTTTTTGTGCATATTTTCGCCTATTCTCCATATTTTTATTATTATTTTTAATAAAATATTTCTCCAAATTTTCTTTCTAATCTTTCTATTATTTTGTTTCTCTGTTAGCTAGCCCCAATTGTTTTTCCAGGGTGTCTAAGCATTCGTTCCTCTAAAACTATAATTCTCTTCTCTTCAGTGAGACATTGATGGTGAAGCCGGTCGGTCGTCTCTCCCTTTCACATTTTTATTTGTGTGACTCACAAATTTTATTTGCCTTTTATTTAACAATTTTTATTCTGTGGCTGCAGAAAAGGTCATCTATGGGGTTCGGCCAGCCACGTGCACCACTCCCCTTACGCCCCTGCCGTACCCCACTAGCCTGCCAGAAAAAAGCAGGGAAAAGGTTACTGCTGGGGCGATAGACCAAAACATTTGTAGCTTTATGGGTCCCCAGACCCAGTCTGATGGATCAGAGCTCTGGGCATTAAAACGTTTTGACAAACACATTAGAGGGGTCTTTGGTTCTGGGCCTTTCGGAGATGCCGCTGCTGTGCTCCTGCCCTGCCCTGGACGTACAACCTGCCCCCTGCTTTTGGCCCTATGCCTTACCCTGGGACCCTTTATTTTTTCCATGTACCATGTAATCTTTTGTGTTTTATCAACATATTTGATGAGACTTTGGTGCTGCTGCTGCTTCTGCGGCCATTTGGTGGGCTTTGTGTTGCCTACTTTGTGGCTTTTGGGGGCGTTAATCATACGCCCTGTCGTTCTTACTTTTTTTCCCCCCAACCCTTGGCCATGTGTTTGGTTAAATTTAGTTTTCTTCTTTTTGTAGGCTTATGCCAGCCCCAGAGATGTGGACAGAAAGTTTGGATAAATAACGCAAGCAAAATTTGACAGTTTTAGTGGTAATTTGTTAGAATTTATCAGAATTTGTTGAGTGGGGTACAAAAGTCATTGAGTTTAGGCGGATTTTAAACGAGTTTATACAATTTTTAGGGATAAGTTATGGTGAAGCTTTTATGGAGTTTTGAGGGAATATTTCGGAAGAATATAAGTTTTTTAGGGAGCTCTAGAATATCTTTCAAATTTTATTACCATTTCACGCTTTTACATTTTTAGATGTTTTCTAGTTTTACCCTTAGTTTTTCCAGTGAATATTTTTGTCGTTGCTCTAAAATGAACCAAAAACTTTATTGCCAACGAGATCGGGAATTGTTTTGTTTGAACTGTGAAACAAGCAATTAAAACTGGTGCCACATGCAGCTGCTGCTACTCCGTACCTTTGGAATAGTTGTTCTCTTTGTCCGCCCAACCTGGCCCACAAAGCAATATATAGCCCTTTCCTTTTATCCCTTTTCCTTGCCATGTGGGGGCGGATACCAAGTGGGCGACAAAGTCATGTTGATTAAATTTTGGTGCCATTTTTTTGCATCTATCCAGGGAATCCGTTTTTTTCCCCTTCCATTTCCTATAAATGTACTGTTTTTTCATGTTTTTCTGCTGTTTTTTCTCACTTTTTTTCATGCTACTGATGATAAAATATATAGTTTTACGAATGCTAAAGGTCCTGCTGTGGGAAGAGTAGAAAATTTATGTTTTCCGACTCTCTGGCTGCCCAAAGGGATGAGGGGTGAGAGATCGGTGTCTGGGACCAGCAAAACTTGCTGCCATAATGAGGTGCCAAAAGTTGCTGGCCCCTGAAAGTTGGCTACATTCTCAGGGGTAAACAATTTGTACGGCTATTATCGCATTTTGTCATGGTCCGTGCGTCTGAGGTAATTTATGCATTTGTTTGGGAATAAAATATAGTTTCGGCAGAGAGATTTAGAAACTTTTCTGATAGAAATTGATAACAAAAAGTTGTTGTGCAAGAATGTGGCATGATTTTTATGGTAGCAAGAACATTGATTGGAAGTTGGAGATGATGTTGAAATTTGAGAACATTTTTCGATCATTTTCTTTAATTGTTTGAGAATTTAGCCAGAGAATTTAAACAGGAAAATGTTCTTTATTTAAGTATTTCTCTACTTCCCCCCATCTTCATTCAGATCCAATAGTTTAACACGTCCCCATAAAATGAGTTTACAAAACGTTTACTAACAGACCAAAAGCCCAAAACCATTCCAATGTCCTTTGCGCAGGATGTTGGTAATTTGACCTAAACTTGAACAAAAACAAAAAAAACAAAAGCCAGACAGAGGCCCAAAATCATGGGAGGGCTCCATGGCGGCTACGTCATGCCCGGAAGCAGGAAATTATTGTAATGTTTGGATCTGTTGTTTAGCCAGGGAAATGGGAAAGTGTGGAAAAGCTGTTGCAATTGTCGTTTCGTTTATGCTATGTACCGCGCTCTACCGAAAATCGTTTATTTTTGCCCTCAGGCGAGGATTATTTTTCACAGTGTTGTCCTTCGTTGACTGCTGTGATTTTCCAGTCACCTGAAATTTCCGTTTTAAAGTAGATCAAATGAAATTAACTTTTAAATATTATTACACGAAAAGTGGCAGCATCAAAACTGTGTTGTATGGCTTCTGCATTGATTGATTGGCTGGCTGGCTGGCTGTCTGTCGGTCGCCATGGGACAACCCTTGGAGGAAGAGAAGTGTCACAAGGGGAAGGAAGGGGAATCCAAGGAGTCATTGGGTGTTACAAAGGAATTTGCTTGTGGACCCATTGCTGGGTTCCAAAAAAAAATATAAGAGAAGTGTCCCTGCCGTCTCGACGACAACTTTCGTGTTAGATGCTTAGAATTATTGTTGTTAAAGAGGAAGGGGAAAAATCCTTGTGGGTCCTTTGGATTATTCTCACAATTTGTTTGTAAATCTTTTTGGCTTGCTTATTTTTTTAGGTCAGGCCACAGATCAGAAAAAACATCTTTTGGGGCAAAGAAAATAACACAAAAGTGGAACCAAGAAACGTATTTTGGGGCATACAAAATTCAAGGATACGACCGAAGAGAGGCTTTAATTTCAAAATGTTTCCAAGGAATTAAATAGAAACATCGTTGCCGTTTTCTTGAATCAGAAGCAACCCTTTGACTACTCCCATAACTTATTTTCATGTCCAATGAAGTCTTTCTTTGAGAGGAAACCCGTCCGGAAAATTCGCAGGGAAATCTCTCAGCAAAATGTACAATGGAAATCCGTCTTAAGGGTCCATCCATTTGAAATCATTTACATAAGCAGCTCTATTGGCTCTTAGTCCTTAGAAATCCCAGACTTGTTGCAAGTTTTTTTGTACTTAATGACGCGTTTCTGTTTGTTTGGGTTCTGCATAATCTTTTTTAGAGGATTCACAGAATAAGCGGCCACGTGTCAAAAGAGGCTTTAAGCTGCAAGAAACAGGATTGAGCAGAAGAACAAAAATGTGTGTGTGGGGGGGAGCAGAATTTAGGGAGAGAACATTTCGGGAGTTGGGTCTGTCTTTTGACCAAAATTAATAGCCCTGACCGTAAGTTAAAGTCGACAGACCACATGGGTCATCAATTCCTCTCTCAATTTCTGCTGCAGCCTAAAAAAAGACACACAAAATAAAACTCAAATTACGAAATAAACAACAAATAAGCACTTGAGAGCTTAAGCTCTCGAATATAACTCGTGTTTTTTTATGGACCAAGCCCAGGCCGACACAAAATCCAATATAAATTGATCAATGCCTTTGGCTTTGCCAGTTGAAAATTTGAGGCCCAAACGGGGAACGCAGGCTTATGAAAAATCGAAAAGAATTTTGGTAATATTTTGTAATAGATTAATTTTTCCAATGGCTCAAGTCTAAAATTACAACAGCAATTGATGGCTTTATTTATATTTTGTTGCGAGGAAAATGGAGATGACCGAAATGGAAATTTTCAGGAGTAAAATGCGTTTTTAAAGACATTTTCGCCATAAGGATATGGCATGTGTGTCGTTTTTAGATTAAAATCAGTTAAATCAGATGTTTCTACTCCTACTTTCAAGCGTTACAAATTTGCCAAGCTATTGCCCGTTTTTTAACATTTTCATTTTTCGACTTAATAATATTTTCTGGCAATCAAACTTCTCTGACATAGCCATAAACTCTAGAAAGTTTAGCAGAAGTGGCAAACGTTTTGGTTTCCGGTTTAAGAAGGCCACAAAAACGAAACAAATCTTTTCAAACTAATTTCTTCGGCAGAAAACAGCTTTAAGGGAGTTGCAATTTCTTGGTTTAAATGTATTCTAAGAACTTGAGGCTAAAGTTTATTTTGAAAGTTGTTTCAAAAGGGATTTAGAATTGTATTGATTGGTAATTGATTTGTGTCTTGCTGAATTGCAAATGGAATGATAGTGATTGAATGAGAGTTGATAAGAGATTGATCGTCAGACCATGCGAGGATGCTGGAGATTTAGGTATGAGTAGGGAATAAACATTCGCTTTTCTGTTCAATTTTGTATTGAAATAAAATTGAAAACTCCTACAAATTCTTCCTTTTGTAAAAAAATGCTTTTGCCTTAAGAATTTTTTTTTTTATCGTGTTTCCTTTTTTTCAGAGTATTTTTTATTTATTCCTGATTTATCACGAATGTTTTCTATTTAAAGCTGGGATTCATCGTGGAAAAAACTCATATCCTGTTTTTCCCACTTATTGAGCAGGTCATTGATTTTCATTTGCTTCTGCCATCCAACCATCCATCATAATCAAAGACAAGTTGCCAAGTTGCACTCACATGGTCTGTTCTGGCCGGAACGACCGCCAAGTGGCCATCAAAAGTGCAGTCAATGAATGGCAATGAATATGGCCCCAGGGATATGACAACAAAGAGGAGAAGAGGCTTAGAGTGTGGCTTAAAAGAGGAACAGAATGGCCTCTCCAGAAGTAGGAAGCAAATGCCAAGAGACTCTCTCCCCATCAGAAGAAGCAGCCAGAGAAGGCCAACCTGCTACTGTTTTGCCATGTCCCCAAGACATGTCGATGGACAATGACGTATGTCACATGGTAATGGTCATAATGGCAATGATGGCATTTATTTATAAATAAAAGATGCGTCGCAAAACTAGACACCAGATTGCGCAGATAAATCTGAAAGTAGACAGAGTGTGACCAAAGAAAGTTGGGTGTGTGATAAAGGCCATTTCCAGAGTTTCAAACTAAATTAAATTTCAATGGAAGTATAAACAAAAATGATGGCTTTGACATCTTTGAATGCAAATAAATGTTACAGAGAGTGTGTCATATATTAAATTAAATCTGTGGTAAATACACATTTCGAACTAAATTTAAGGTATTTGCATAATTTTGGTGTTACCTTTCATTACTTTGCTTAGATAAAACCTTTGACAAACATTTCTGTTTGTGCTATGTAATTTATTGCACTTTTGTACTTATCAGACATCAACACATTGTTTGTGACACAAAATATGGCTTTTGGCCATTAAAATACGGCCATAAATCGACGTTGATAACTTATTGAAAAGCATAGATAAAGCAGCATCTCCCCTGCTACAGATTCAACTTCGCCTCTCGACACTTGCCTTTTGTTTGCTCATTTGTTCATTAGCATAATGTTCTCTTCTGTTTACAAGTTGTTGCTGGAGAAGATACTTGGATGCCGGAGGAACAGACAGAGTCTGTTGTGGCAAGCGTGAAATTGAAATTTATGCTATAATTACAATTGAATGCCCAGAAAGTAGGCTTTTTGCTTCCATTATTCGTGTAAGCGGATTGGGACAATTGGAGCCTCCCCGACAACGCGGCAACAGATTTAAGTCAAGTGTTGGCCGTTATTCTCGTGGTTTTCGCCATGGGGTTTTCTCCTGGTTCTCCTGGTTTAAAGGAACAACTTAACGGCAAGAATTTTTAAGCGTTTCTAATGAGTGGGAGGGGGGGAGGTGGAGCCGGAAAATTGTATTAAACGGGGAAATGCACAAAATAAAATGAGGGAAGGTATTATTTTAAATGAATAGAAATAAATTATAACAAATATTTTACACATTATATTTATAAAATGTATTATTCAATACAATTATTTCAACTTCAGAAAATGGTTCGCTTAAAGGTGAGGCAATTAATAGAAGTCCCCATAAAATATGGGTGTTCGTTTTTTCATTGGATTAAATTAAAAAATTGTTAAATATCCATTTACTAATTAGTCATAAATTATAATAAATCGTTCCACCAAATAATGAGAAATATTCAAACAAAACGAGAACGGACGTGTGAGACGCTTCTTACGAGTAACATTTTTTATACCCGGTACTCAGTAAAACATCTGTACCTTACCGGTCTTTTTTTTAAATTTACATTTCACATTTTTTCTACATCTTTCATCAGCATTTATCATTTCATCAGCACTGCAGGGGCAGAGGCCGCTGACTAAACGAAGCAGAGTGTGAATGAGAGAATGTGAAAAAAAACAACAAAAGCTGCGGGACAGGGACCACTGCAAACTTCTTCATTGTGGCTTAAATAATGATCCAATCGGATCCCAATTTGGTGATCTGGCAGATATGGTCATTCCCTACGTTTTTAGTTTTATTTTATCTTCAAAAATGTAGGTTTAGGAGCTTTTTTCACCCTGCTTTGGCTTGTAATATCCTTAAAAATCTGTCCATTAAATGTCCACCGAAAATGTGTGCCAAGTCAAAGTGTATGTGTGTGTGTGCGTCCTCCAAAGTCCTGCTGTTGGCTCCCTTCTTTTTGATTTCTCTGCGCCCTGTGTCCTGTCAATGTCCTAGTGGCAGTCCCTTTCGATATGTGTGTCTCACTTCCAATTCCAATTTCGAAGCAGACGAAACACCAAAATCGCTTGGTCGCAGGAGCTTAATGTCCAGTGTCCTGTCTACTTTCTTATGGCCTTCTGCCGCCTGTCTGCTGTGCCCCCTGTGTGTTGCCTTTGACCTTTTTGCGCTGTCCAAAAAAACTGGAAATTGAACTTTTCAAAAGCGAGAGATTGAGCGGTCGAGGGTCCTGTAATTACACAAGCAATCAAATGTACAAAAATCCTTGTGACCGAGTTTTTTTATGCTTCAATGACGAATGGACCAAACAGGACAGGACATCTTTCTGTTGTACCCTCTTTATACAGTATTCAATTTTTGTTTTGCATTCGCAAGGGGCACTATGGGAAAAGTCCTGACGCTGTCGCTCACATAATTGAAAGCCCATTAACATCGCTCTGTCGGCGCGGCTCCAACGTGGCTGCTGAAGCGTGAAAACAAGCGACAGTTTGTGTTAATTAATTAAATAACTCTTGGGGTGGAATGCTCCACAGGAAGAGAGAGAGGGGAAGAGGTGGAATTAGTAGAGTTTTCAGTGGAAAGGATAAGCGAAATTATGGGCTGAAATATGGTTAAATTGTGGTTGAATTTGGGTTAGAACCAAACAGAATTTAGGGAAGAGAAATTAATGTGGCATTGATGTGGGGACATATGTTAGAATATTGGAAGAATTATGGAGAACCTCTAAAAACTCTCCATTCAATTCCTGATTCCTGGCTCCACTTTTCTTTTTCTTTTCTGTTTAACCTCTATGAAATGCAATTAAAATTGTTATTCAATTCATTTGTCAAATCGTTACTTCATTCATTTATGCATTGGCATTTAATTTAGAGTGAAACGATTTTCATGTCATTCTATTTCATATCCGGACAGTCACAATTCATTTCGCTATGCACAAGAATAAAGAGGTTTTTGCAGGTCGAAGGATTAGATACACTTGAAGATGGATTTTTTCTTTGTTAGATAGTGATATTGAGATGTGAAAAGAAAAAGGTAGAAAAGTGTGACTTTTATGACTAGTCTTATCAGACTTATCTTATCTTATGCTTATCAGAAGGAAACCCTTTGGGGTCTAATGGGCTTCCATTGCTGCCCTATAAGCCTTTCTTCTCTCTTCTGAAAGGGTATCAGGAGGCGCCACAACTGCAAGAAGATCTGCCCCCAAAGGGGGCACAAAGAGAATTGAGGGCAGACCATCTGTTGCCATCTGTAGCATTGATTTCCGTTTCCGTTTCGACTGTTCAAGCTTTAATTTCGAGTTTCGAGTCTGAATTATAAATGAATATCTGAATGAATTTGAAGGGCCAGAAATGTGGGACGAGTCAAGTCGTCATGTCTATGGAAAATATATTTCAACGGGAAATGAAACAGCTCCCCAAGGACCTGTTTAAGGGGTAGATGCTGTCGCACTCAGAAACGTGCCACAATACAAAAGAAGTGGAGTGGAGCCGTGTAGAGCGCTGAGCCCATGCAACACGCAACAAACCAAACGAACATTAGGCGACACACACACACTTCGTGGCAGACACACAAATGTGTTTTTTATGTTGGTCCGTCACTCGAGCGGGGTGTCTCTCGAGGCAGGAGCCACGACGAGGTATCTGCCACATTTGCGCTCATGATTTCACTTCTGCGAGTATCTCTCGTAATGAGTCTCGAAAGGGCAGCCACAATCCACGTGGCTAATCAATTTATGGCTCTCGTTATGAGAAATCTCTTAGCTCTTCTCAACTTAAAGTTTTCTTTGAAGGGCCAAAGGACAAACGGCCTTGTCGACCCGACTCTTAGGAGGGTCACATGTTTCTGCCATAAAAAAATATAAAAAACCCACACGAGGCTCATTGTTTTGTGGGTTTTCCATCCAGCCAGCAGCCACTTTCCTTATATTAGCATTTTGTCGTGAAATATTTTTGATGGCCGAAAAGGCAGCGGCTGTTGTGTGTGAAATATGAAATGGATTTCACAGATAAGACAATTGAATTTCACAGTAACCAATTGAAACTGGATTTTGAGATTTGGATTTATATTTTAGAATG
Organism: Drosophila guanche; assembly: GCF_900245975.1. Classification (NCBI taxonomy): domain Eukaryota; kingdom Metazoa; phylum Arthropoda; class Insecta; order Diptera; family Drosophilidae; genus Drosophila; species Drosophila guanche. The sequence continues at coordinate 3,189,404 of NW_022995752.1, read as the reverse complement.
CGAACATTTACTGGTTCTGTTGTATTCCAAAATGAATTGTATTATATTATTATTATTATTAATTATTACATTATATCTCAGCACAACAGATAATTTCTAATAGTTCCTAAGAATTATTTTCATTAACAAGAATTTATTTTTATTTTATTTTTATTTACAGCATTTCTAAAAGTTTCTGCCAGCGCTTGACCTTGCTCTCGGGACTGGGATTCACTCTATCTATATTTCCCCCCACTCGCTCAAATATTGCTATCCTCCTCCTTCACACTGCTGTCTTTGTTTTCCATGTAAATAGCGGAGCGACACTTAATTTTGTTTGCCAAACAGCAAATACTTTTGCATATTTTCAACAGTCGATGCGAAACGATTTGACACAACAGCAGCAAAAACTTTTAAACTATATGGAAATCGCTAAACTTTTCTGCACCCGAAAATTAAAAGGGAATAGGAATGGAAAGAGAGGAAAAGAAGTTGTTTAGAGAGGTAAAAGAGGTGAAGGGAAAACCGTGTCAGGAATAGTTGTTGTGCATTCAATTGTTAACGAATTTGTAGATGTGATTCATCATTATTTTAAGGTGCTTACAATGGAATGTTGATTGAAATTAAAGTTTAAAGTTCATTCTTAATTAAAGTTTTTAAGTGTGCCATGTTTGAATTTCAATTAGTACAGCTTCCTTTCTCTAGATTTTTGTAGGCCCTTCCGCTTATTAATAAACTTGTAATTACAATTGTCAAAAGGCAGAAATGCAAACAATAGAACAAGTAGAGCTCATCCCCAATGATTATTTAGAAAAACGAAAGCCGGTTGTCGCAGAATCCTGTGGGATTGTGCCCTGACAAGCCACCGGAAAGTACAGTTTAAACAGGAGTTAGCGCAAATTACAATGGCAATTGTGCTCTAACTGTAATGCTCCGCTAAATCAGAATAAAAGGAAACTGAAAACCGCTTTCCTCACTTTTCTCGCCTTTTGTTGTCCGCTCGCTGTTCCACGCGGTATTTAATAGAAGTCTCTGGTGTCATAAAGCTTGTGGCAACCCCAAAAAAACTCTCGAAAGGATGTTTTTTGGGTTGGGAGCGGGAAAGCATTATGTGGGAAAGAAAATCCCTTTAGTTTTCCCTGCTATTTGCACATCGTTTTGCTGTGTAATGCTGTAATGCGAGTTGTTGCGACAAATTGCTGGGGATTTGATGCCACTCTCTGTGTGACACTCCTCGGATGTCGTCTACCCCAGAAGAGTAGAAGGAGGTGCCCGAGTCTGGTGCAGGCTAGCGTGGCCCGCTGTTCGATTTGTACCCTTTGGTTGCAAATTAGTTGGAACTGTTTAAACTGGTTGCAAGCAGTCGTCCGTCCGGGGCTTAAGAGGTGAATGGCTTCGTTTTAATATCTATTTGCGTTTGGTCTACGAGTCTCTCCGTCACTCGGTTGTCGCCTGCTCATTTACGCAAACTTCACACTGTCAGTAACAGTTAGTACACCGGTCTCCACCGGTGGCCACTTTTGGGTCGTGGGGTTTGGGGTCCATTTCTGTCACCCTGGCATGTGTGCTGTATTTGGTTTTTGCACCCTGTCTTCGCTTGTAAGCCGTAAACTGAAACTGTTTGTGCCCCGCAAACATAGAGCTGCCACAGTTCTGGTCTGCCCCTGCTGCTCTCAAGTGCCGCCTGTGTCCGTAGCTCCGCCTGGCTCTAATTTGTTCTCTTTCTGGTAGTTTGCCTTACCATTTACTCGGTTTTCGTATGCATTCGAGTGTGCAGTTTTGAAATTCGAACACCAAATGTATCTTGAGTGTGAAATTCAAACACACATTTCGTAGCTGTGCAATGAATTTCATTGCATTTGTAGCCTTAGAGAGAACTTCGAGCACCATTTGTGTGTGTAGTTTAGAGAGAGAGAGCCAGAAAGGTTCTGCAGCTGTTCAATGTTTGGCCCTGCATAATGTGACCTCCGATCTCCCCTACTTATGCCTCAATGTGGCATTAAGTTCCGAGTGGACATTTGCTTAACTTCGCCATGACTTTAGATACTTTAGGTGCATTTAGTAGGCCATGGAAATTCCATCATTTAACTGTTGCAGTCAGATATGTTCTGCTACTTTAGATCCTTTTGCATGGGAAGTTTGAAGGATTTCTAGTGAATTTCTTTAAATTTCTTTGGAGTTTATTTTGTTTGTTATAAATTTCCATCATAAAATGTTTATTCAACACATTCTAATCAATAGAAAATGTATCTTTTACAGTGATATTTATGTGTCTGATATGACTTTCGAGTGTCTTTAAAAGGGGAATATCTTGCTCTTAGATTAACTCAATTAAATGCTTCTCCCCTCGTGAACATCTACTGTATTTAAGAATTTACTTAGAGGCGCCAAACAGCTCTAACTCTGTATTTTGACACAGCGGCGCAGGCGTTGGGAATTCATTAAATTAATTTCTGCAGCAAATTTTGATGGATGGCAGCACTTTGGCAGGCGGCAACCTGTGCGCCAGCGGAGGGACTCAAAGAGTAAGAACTGTGACTGGGAGTGCGACTGGGAGGAATATCTGCAATTAATAATCCCACCCACGCCAGAGACAAAAGATGCTCACGGCACACTCTGGCCTCAAAGGTGGGAAAGATGCGCTTAAAACCCAGCACCCAAAGGTGCAAAAGATATTCCAAGGAGCAGGCTTAAGGGAGAAGTCAAGACCCCGCCGAAGGCAGGCGAAGAAGAGAGATTTCATTAACAAATTGCCCCGAGATGGAGGGTTTCACGGGACTGTGCACGAGTGTATTGAATGGAATTGAATTGTCTTTGAATGTTGCTTGTGAATGTGTGTTTGCTGCCATAAATTATCTAAGCATTTCGCAGAAATGTGCAGTGTGTCTAAGTGCAGAAAAAAGGACTGCGCCACAAAATGTGAATAAACTCGAAGAAAAATGCGAATATCAATGACATTTTATATAAGCCCCAGGACGTTTTTCCCTATTGCATTTGTTTACTTTTTCCCATTTCCCCCTCTTTGCATTGCCATTTGCAGTCCACCTTTTTCATTTGTTTTTTATTACCTTCTTTTCCGTTTCTTTTCAATGGCCATTGCCCCTGCCAACATTTTGCATTTTCCTGTTCCCACATTGTATTTGCATTCATAGTTAGAGAATATATTTTTGCATCTAAACTTGGAATCACTCAGCAGATTCCAACGTTTGGTAATGCGAATGGACAATGGCCAACTAGACGAACGCTTCACATGTTGTGTGTGACAGGTGAGAGGGTAACACACTCTGAACCCTCGACAGAGGGGACACTGATGTCCATTGTTGATTTTATCAGCACACACACAAGTGGCTGCTGCACTCTGCACGGGAAAAAGGACTAAAGTCTTTCGTAAGTTTATTCAATAACTGAATGTACAAATGGGGAATGGGGAGGGGCGGGACTTCTCTTCAGGTTTCAAGGTCCTCCATCCTGGTGACAAGTGTCTAGAAAACAGTGAAAATGCATTTGGGTGCCAGGCCCCTTCTCGACTTTCCTATTTCAGTTGAATAATCGTCACATGCAATGAATATTCCATATTCAAAGAATTATGCAAATTGGGAATCATTTTGTGGGTTCTATTTTGTTGACCTCACATTAAAGGTAATTGTTGGGAAGGATTGTGTTGTAAACTATTCTTTGATTTAAAAATTAGATAATCCTATATAACCTTCTCGAGCAGCTAATCAAGTTTTCCATTGATTTATATGAGATCTTGCGTATTAAACAGTTTCATAACCAATAGAATGTAATATGTTCAAGATTTCTTCTTGACACTTACCCAACAAAATCGTGAACTTTTTCTTTGATCTTTTGTTGCTGCCAAAAACAGGCTCCCAAAAATAAAACTCTCAAAACTCTGCGCTGCTGCAATTGTTCCTGCCCCAAAAAAATGTTTCCTCTTCTTGGTTTTCCCTCATATATTTTTCATTTTTCCTGCTTTTTCTTCGCATATTTTTCATTTCTTCGCATTTTTCCGTTTCTCTACTATTTGTTCTTGTTGTCAACACTTTAAATAATTTTCGTTTCTTCTGCTTTTGAGTTTTTATCAATTAAGTTTTCCTTTCCATTTTTTTTTTTGTTGCCACACCACAAATCGATGGCTTAATTAAGCGTGAGATATTCTCAGGTCTTATTAATAGGTTGCCTTGGGGCATCCACATCCGGCCATCGTTCGCATCGTTCGAACTACTGTGCTCTTGGGGAGTCCTGCCCGTGTGTGCCATTGCCATTGCCATACCATCATCACCATTATCCATCCATTCGCAGGTGCTGCCCTGCAGGTCAATTAGTCAAAATTGTGGGCCAGAAGAGCAGCTCTCACACTTTTACCGCCCCGTAACTCCCCGACAGCCTCACACTACCGCGCTCCCACGAAGCTTCACGGCTCCCACACACTCTCTTGATATGGATCCTGTTTCCATCTGCTGGAGTGATGCTCGCTCCTGTTGCCTTTTTCTGGTCAATATTTGCTCATTTAAACGTGCCTTAAAGCTGTATCTCAGAGCCCCCGCGGTCTCTTATTTGAGCCTCTGATACGAGTCTCTCTCTTGTCCATCCCGACGGCCTCTGATTCAATGTGGAAAAATGTATAAGGTTAAAGCTAAAAATATGCTTTAAATTTTCCCAAAGGCAGCAGCCTCCAAACCTCTTCATTCCTTTCCCCCAAAATCCATCCCCAAGGCAGAGGTAACATTTTGATTAGAATTTCCCTTCGATTTGCACTGAAAATGTTTGCCGTGCAACAAGTTTCTGATCTAATTTCTGTCTAGAGTTGCCCGCAAGCCCATTATTTAGTGTCAGCTGTGATTAAGTTTCTGCCCCCATAAGCTTGTGGGAAATGGTAAAATGTTCTACCTGGAAAAGTGGCAAGTGTAATCCAAAGGCAAGGTCAAAGTTTTGGTTTTATGTTTAGCCAAACAAATTGCGCATACGACATGGCAGTGATGACAGGACAGGAGACAGGAAAATGTACTATATGTATATATAGAATGCAGCTAAAATGAAATGGAAACACTCGTGCAACATTGCACAAAAACAGATGTCACATATTGCCCCCCAGTAGCAGTGGCAGTGGTAGTGGCGTTGGTGCCACAGCAGCAGAAGAATTTAGCAAAACGATCTAGTTGGTGTTTCGCCAAATGAATTACCTTATATGAACTCTAAGGCATGGCAAATGGGTGTCCATACTCGTAGCTACTATAGTCAAAAGACACTCTGCTGTTGCTGCTCATCATAATACTCGTGATAATAAAATGTCGCCTTTACGCTGTGTAGCTCGCCAAAAATTCTAACAATGGCAATTGTCTGCATAGCCCCACGACATTGTAGAAGGGGAGCGGAAGCCGGCAAGCAGGCAGCGAGGAGATGGATGAGTGGCTGAGAGAATGAAGGCCTGGCTAGGATGGCTGGGATGATGCCCTGAAGGTTGGAGAGTGACTGCATTGCATGTTTGTCGTAGCTTTACAGATTAGTTGCTCGCGTGCTCTCCGTTTCCTGTATGACACCTTGAATGAGTGTAATGAGCCAACGTGTACTCCCTTGGAAAGAGATGGAAACTATCTATTTGGAAAATGAAAAGGTTAGAAGTGAAGCCTGAGAGGAAACTATGGCACATATAAATTGGTTAGAACAAAAGCAATGGCTTAGAGGTAGAATAAGATAACGGAGTTTTAAGGGAACTTGTTTTCCAGGAACAGAAAAGGAACGAAAAATATTTCCAGGCACTGGTAATGATTAAAATTCTCTCTACGCAATAGAAAGTTATTCAAATCATCGCTCAAAACCTGCCATTTGAATGAAATTCTCAAAGGGTATTCTCTGTTGTAAGCTGGAAATCTGAAATTATCTCTCAGGAACTGATGAATGAAGTTATCTTCTAGGTACTGCGAGTAAACGATATTCTGCAAAGAGGTCTCAGGACCAAACAGTTATGAAAAACAGACCTCCCCGGCAAAAGTAATGGAAACAATCTCTCAAAACCAACCACAGATCCAAATTATTTATCAGAAACAGTAAATTTTACAAAAAGCACTCCAAAAACAGCAACTGGTGCAAATTATCTACCAAATTTATTGTATTTTACACAAAAACCATCCAAAAACCAAGCATAAAAGGGAGGAAAAACTAAGAAAAATAGAGGGAGACCATAGAAAATTCTTAGTCCAAGCTTAATCTAAATAATTCTTGGTCTCTTTTGTTTCCTTTCTACGAATCCCTTTCCGTTTCTTGAGGAACTCTTTTTTGTATTTTTATTTGCTAAGTACAAGTGGGGTTTACCCTACTTTTACGAGTGAAGGAGGAAACACGATATCCCGCTGAGCATTGGGGAATCTACGTCAAGTTACTTCTTGAGCTGCGGCAGCGCCAAGTGCTAATATGCCCATTAAGTACCCTCCCACAAGCACCCCACGAAAAGAGCAGTCCAGAGAGAGAGGATGAGAGACAATTGTGTGTGTATGAATGAGAAAGCGGAAGCTGTCAGGGCAAGGGGAAAACGAGAAAGTGGGTTGTGATGACCCAAAAAAACATTCGTACAGCTTTTGTCAACGCTTTTTGAATGCATTGCCAAGGGAGATGAGTACCAGAGATCAGAAGCAGGAAAACGGAAAGAAAAACCTCTTGAAATACCAAGCGGGTAATTTCCCATGACACAAAAAACAACAAGAAAATAAGAACTACTTTTGGTTTTTTCATCTGTCACTATTTGCAGGGCCACCTGCTTATGAGTTTTTAAACCCATGAAAATAGGAATTAAAAGTGTGGAAAAAGCTATGAAACGGTAGCCACAGAGGATCGAAAAAACCGGAATAAATATTTGTTAAACGGGAGCAGACGATTTTAACCTTAAAGTGGATTAAAAAGATGTTTTCGTTACATAAAACAACAAAATTGTACAATTTTAGGAACTTTGAGAGTAGTTAGAAGAGCAAAATGTACACATATGTGAGTCCTAAGTTTTCTTAAGTGTATAAACCTTAAGAGGATTCAAAGAGCATTCCTTTTGCAACTTCTGGGCAGAATTTCTCAATACATTCCAAAAGATTTCTTATACAAATATAAGGAAAATGCAGCTGTACTTTAGTAGAAACTCTAAGTAATTGCCCAATCAACAAACAATTAAATGCCAATTTTCTAGAGCAAGAATCATTTACTAGAGTAATTAGCTTCATATTTGAATGAGTAACTTAATGAATGTACCCCCTTTTGTCTTGATAAACTGTCATAATTAAACACCCGAAAGGACTGGCCCCATAATTACATTTAAGTGACGACAACTCTGCTTTGCCTCAGAACAGATTCCCAATTACAAAACCAATCGATCAACAGAGTTGATGAAATTTTAATTAGTTTGGTTGGCCACTCGCTTAAATGGAAATTTCAAGACAATGGGACGGCCGATGGTTCCAGCTGCCTCCAGGCACTCGCTCAACTTTCGATTGTGGCTTTAATGTTTATCATTATACAAACACACATATTTGCGTCTCATTATAAGCAGCTTAGACATCGATTGGGTAGCGCATAGCAAGGGGATTTATATTCCTTGAGAGATAAGGATGTTACAGAACATTTTCATGGATTGAATATGCGCATTTAAGCAGCTTGCTTGCTGCTGTTCTTGGCTCTCCATGAGAGCCAATTAGCGGAGATGCAGTCTCTCGGCTGTCTGTCCATTTGAATGGCGATGCCTTTTTGCCAGGGCAACCAATTCATTCGTCGGCCGCTGCTGCACTGAGGCGCCTCAAAGGCGCACCAAAGCCAACGAACAACGCCCAATGCCAATATCTGTGCAACTTTTATTTTTTGTGCAGGCTTTAAGTTTCGACTAATGGCTTAAAGCGCAACAGACAGGGACAGCTGTGGAATGCAACAGCTGTTGCATGCTGCATATTGAAGAGCCTGGCTGCTGATGGGTCTCCTCTGTGGCACAAAAATTGACTTGGAATGCCTTAAAAGTTGATCCCTTAAAATTGTATCAACATCTGCAGTAAATTCCCATGTCACTTCTTTCTACATTTTTTTTGTAACATTTTCCACTTCATTTAAACCATTTACACCCCTCTCGAAATTTTTTCTTTGATTTCATGCGACTGCAAATTAAATCTAGAATCCGTTTTCCCCACTCTTTTTCTATGGAAAAATAAAGAAACTATGAATGGCTTTGATTGCTGTAACCTTTGCCTGGCATGTAATTGCTTTGAAACAACTTTGACCTACAAAGAAAACAGTCATAACTATCTCTTGGGGAGACTCTATACAGATACTAGATACTAGTCAGGACCGTGTCATGGGGGCCAAAAACAACTCAAGTTAATAAAAAATTAAAATTTAATACAATTGAATGAATTCAGAACAAATAACCATATACATAGTGTAGAAAGCCTGAGGAAGATTTGGCCAGAGAATATAATAAAGACTTAATTCCAGATGAATTTTCCCATGAAGTATTAAGCGCAAAAAAATTGTTTCCTGGACCATCTTGAGGTTCTCCGGCTAATACTAAATTTTAACCAACTCAATTTTCTTTAGGTCATTAAAAATAGTGCTGAGTTTTCATTTATTTTTATTGTTTCTACTATAATTAAGTTCAGTGGAAAAACATAACAAAAGTCTTTTCTAACATATAGCATCTTATTTGCTTAAGAAAAATTGTTTTCCCTTCTCAAAATGTATACTTATATTATGAACAAAAAAGTAATAAGCTAATTGTTTGAAAATTCTATCAACAAAAATTGCCGTTTGGGAACTTCACCCTGGGCGCAAATATTCCTCGGCACGGCCCTGAATATAGTACAGGGCTATGGGGTGTCCTCCACTAAATAATTCATTAATAAACAAAACTATATGAGGAGCGTACGAGTGCCAATCAATTGCATGACTTGTGGGACGTCCTTGGCATAAAAAATTAATTTCAAAGCAAATAAATGGAATAGAACGAAGAAGCAATAGATTTTCAATAGGGGCAAACGGACTTTAAAGAACCATTAACCAATCGATTCGGTTGCTGGCTGTGTGGTTTTTCAGCCATTACTTGCTTGGAACGATGCTTCGAGCCTGGCAGAATCCCAACAGAACTTTAAGGAACAATTCATTGAGGTTTTGTGGTTCCTTCTTGGGTTGTCCTACATATTGGTTCTTGTCTCATTTTGTGGTTTTCGGTGTTGGTTAATGTATTTACAATGCAATATGCAGGCGTAGGCGCCGTGCCCCTGAGTCCTGCTGACGTTGCTGTGGCTACCATTTCCTTGACAGAATTGGATGTGGGATTATGGGATGGGTGGACTCTGTGTCTGTTCTGCTAATGTTTCTGTTGGTGCGACTGTTTGGCGGACAACATACCACAGACCAGGGATCCAAAGTGTGCGTTTAATTAGTTGCGTGGAATTTCACTTTGTGTGAAATATTCCAATGCATATTGTACATAAATATGTGCGGGAGGCTTAATCGAGTGGAACAGCCGGTGCAGGCGCCAACAATTATCAATTTCCATGTAATTTGAGGCGGGAATTTGTAACCCAGTGTAGCCCGCAAAAGGCGATTTTGAATGAGGGCGAATGTTTTAAATAAATACTCTATAGGAATTCCTTATTTATATAAGTATGTATGTATAAATGAAAAGGCATAAACAAAACTTTACCAAAAAAAACAAGGAAATATAATGTCAGAAATGTTAAGTTCGTAACGGAAAACTTGATTTTCTATATTAAAATTGCATTGCATTGCCTTTTCTTTGTAGCAAACCTCTTATGCATCGCAACATACCTCTAGGACCCGCACCGTACCCTTATGATGTTTGTAATTCCATTTCTCGGTAAACACAAACATTTTATATTCCATTTATTTAACGAAAAAAAACCCTTGAATATTTAATGCAAAAACACCAACCGGGGAGATCGTTATCTGCCGAACACGCAGAATTTTGTGGTAATTGAAATTGAAGTACCGTTCGAATGTCATGCAATAGTGCTGTACCCCGTAAGTAATCGGATTTATTGAATGACATACGCCACAGGCATTGAAGCATTACTTTAGAAAGAGTAGAACGGGTATTTTACAATATTTATGCCAGAAAAAAAAAATACTGCTACCGAAATGACATTTAATGTACTGTAAAATATAATAAATATTGTGTGTCCATTGGGAGTGCAAAATGCAAAAAATGTGTCTGGTTTCGAATTTTATTTTTAATATCAAGCGGGGAACGTGGACGGTTGCCTTCCCCTGTGGAATGTCCTTTTATATTTCCCCAACGCTCTCCCTTTTTCCCCTTCCTTCTGTTTCCTTCTTGATGTTCTGTCAATTTTGTGGATGGCCACTTTACGCTTTTATTTTATGGGACATTGCAGAATGAATAGTCATGTCATACCTTTGTTTATGGGGCTTTATTTTACTTGTTCAGTTAGGTGTGTACTTTTTTTAAAGCTGTGAAATGTTAGCCATTGATTGGCTATAAAGCTGTTAAGCGGCTGTTAAGTTGGATTGAAAGTTACTCGAAGAGAGTGTTTGTCTGTGAATCTACGTCTGGAGTACATCGAGGTTTTGTTTTGGGATTCGGTTAAATAATTATTTAAATATTATACTGCTGCAGCACTTTTAATTGAATAACAATTACAAAAATATATTAAGATCTAAAATCTGCTACAAATGGAAAGAATTAAAAAGGATGAAGTCAATTAAATTGAATTGATTTGCATTTAGGGATAATATTTCCAATGAATTTCATTGTGTGACAGATATAATATGAATTTCAGTGAACAATTATATGACTAAAACTTGATACCTTTACTAGAAGTTTTTAATTGAATAAAGCTGATTGATTTTTGTTGTGTAATAAGGACTGCATCATTTTCTGCAGATGTATGCTCTTAATAAATCCCATTTGATGAGAAACTTAACAGTCTTAAAAGGAATTAGAATAAGAAAAAAATCGAAAGAATTAGAGTTAGTTGGGCAATAGTGATTTAAAATTTAAACTGAAATGTTCAAATTAAATCATTGAAAATTTAAAATATTTATGGTTTTTTTAAGAAAAAAAGCACATTAAGTCAACACAGAACTATAAATAATGATATGTAATAGGGAAGATGATAGAACAATGATGAGAAAAAAGTGGTCCACAGGGAGTCCAAATAATCAGCATAAACAAGATAAAATAAAATGAAGAATAATTGCAGGGTATCATAATGAATTATGACATTATTATCCAACAGCTTATACAATTGGCAGTGGTTTTGCCTTTGCCATAATGAATTATGTATGCGATTTAACTAAGAATTACCAACTGCTTGCTCTAAAACAGCAGTTCTTCCATTTTCTACGAACATTTTATAGTGCAACAAGGCACAGAATGAAAAATGCTAATGGGAAAACTACATAGGTATATTTTCATTAATTCAATATAGATTAATGAAATGCACATAAAAAACAGCCAGAAAAACAATTTTAAGTTCAATTAATTTAACGTCTCTAAAAATGGCAGACCTTCCCACCGGATAATCATAAAGAAACAATGAATTTTAGGTGAATATGCCAACTGTTTGAATATTGTCTGACTTTTTTTTAGCTGAGCCAGGGCCCAAGGGGCAGACCCGAACGAAGCAAAGACTAAGCCTAAGCCGCGTAATGTGCTCGCAAATGGAATTTCAGCCTGCGGGCTGCAGCCATAATGCCGTTACTTACACTGTGTTTACAGTATTCAAATGAATATTTTGGTTGGGCACAACAAGTGCGCAACCAGCGGCAGAAAGAACCAGAAAGGAAGGGGAAGTACGAGGACGCCCTTATGCCATGCCAATCATGAATGAGTAAATAAATGTGTAGGCTGATTGTTTGCTTTCAATCATGCAGCAAACAGGGAGCATAAAAACATGTGTGTAAGGACAGAGAGTAAGCGCGGAGCCTTCCTTTAGATTTAACTATAAATATCACTTATACGGGGTCTTTAACATATTATTATAGAGATCCCACATCCTTAATTATTACAATTATTATGACCCCCGAAATAATTATACAATTGCCAGTGGGTTTGCCTTTTGCCTTGAGAATCTCTTCTGCAAAATCCTCGTTAAGTGCCCCATGAAAAGTCCTTGCCTCTGCCACTCCGCTATCTTGGCTATTTTTTTTCTCTGGTAGACTGGAGCGCTTTTTGATTTATGTTTCGGTTTCTATTTGGTAGAACATTTTGTCTGAATTAAGACGGGGACGGAGTCGAGGACTGGAGTTTGGTTTCGTCTCGGACAAAATTTCTCCTTGATTTATGTTTCTTTTTTTTCTCTATGGTGTTTTTACTGCCTGCCGCTTTTCTTTTGCTGTTGCTTTTTTGAGTAAAAATGAATTTAAATAAAAGTTTACGGCAGACGCCTTCGAATTAGAAAAGAAAATAGCTGAAAATCGTTTGAGCATTAAGCATATTTCATGCTGTTTGGGGAATTACTAAGGAAAATGTAAAATCTAATTGAAATTCATAATTGGAAAAATTAATTGTTATTTTGAAAGGAGAGGAGGAGGGTAAATAAAGAAGAAATTCTTGTCAGATATTATTTTAGAAATGGAAATAATGCAAAAATATTATAAAAAAATGTTAGCTTAAGTTCTTCCTATCATTTTTATATTTCCATATTATTACTCCATTTTTTTTTTTCTTTGAAATATAATAGAAATTTAACATAAAATAATAATTGAAATATTTAATATTATTATAGAAATATTTCAAATTAATATAGAAATGATATCTCTATAATTTTCACAAATCCTAAATACATACATTTATTTCTACAATTACATATTATTCTAAAGTATCCTTTGTCCCCTTTACTATATTTTTCATCTTTTCCCATTGCCTGTGGGCTTAACCCGTTATTACTTCATTGCTTTCGTGGATTTTACAGTCTAATGAGCTTTTCAATCTGGCTGCTAAAGAGAGAGAGAGAGAGAGTCCCCAAAACAAATGTTTGCGCGTCCGCTAATTTTCCCAGAGAAACAGAATTTAAGGCAAAATGCCTGAGTAAATACACAGAAATTGCAATTCAAAGCAATCACACAAAAAAATAAGGAAAATCATGTGGAAAATAGCAAGAAAATGTCCACATCATTCCATAATTAATAGGAAAATTTAATGAAGCTTGCAAGCAAAAAGTAGAATTAATTTTGTCTCTTATTTTGAAATAATTATAAAGATAATTGGGTTTGTTGGTGGGATTTGTGTGGCCGCGAATCGCTTCCTATCGTATAGAATCGAGTTGTGTACGTCACTGTTGCGATAAGGCATTTTGTGCGAACACAATCCATGTGTGTAGCTGGTCCTGCTATCTCTACGAATACGAAATATCATTCCAACGTACAAGTTCTCGTTACATTTTTAATATGAGAAAATGTACGAGTATCTAAATAAGGGAAGGGAAATGGGAACGGGTGAGGAAGAGGGAGAGAGGAGTGGGCAAAAGCAGTGAATAAAACACGTAATAATCGCTGCTTTATCTGGCCATTCACTTGACTCTCATTTGAGGATTAGATATCATAGGGCTCTGCCCCGGCCACCCATTCCCTTTCCCACTTGCCCTACTCGTACTGCCACTGCAATCGATGGTTGTGCAATAAACCCCCCCGCTCTGTGGCACGTGATTTTCATCATTTAATAGAATTAATACTTTGTTAAATCCAACGTCAGATGAAGGAACAATGAACTTTAGCTATTTTTTTTGTGTTCCATAAATTTAATTAATTTAGGATTAATATATTTGGGCCTGAGTGGGAAATAGATGATGAATGGCACTTGCAGTTTGAGACGTAGTTGTTGAGGTTGAAAACCTGACAGACACAGAGGAACTTGCACTTTTTTGCAGAAATAAATAACGGAAAGAATAGTCAAAGAGAAGTCAAAGTATAGACCAAAATGATGAGCTCTTCGCTACAAGATTCTGGAAAAAATTATGATAGAAATATATATTTTGAAACTGAAATCAGAAATTTCATCAGCAAACACTCCGCAAAAAATTTCCTCGATTCCTGCGACTCCCCTCGCATCATATTCTCATATTTTTGCATGCCATAAAGGTACAATTCTCACATCGTTGCAATTTCCAATTTTCGTGTAGATTTTATTTGTATTTGACAAACAAATTCACACAATTTCCAATGACATGCCAATGAACGGAGGGTCCTTGGGTGCAGTGCAGCAACACATGAGAGGAACCATGGAAAAGCCATGCCTGGGGGCACCGATTGTTGTCGCATCAATCAGCGGATGCAAATCCTAATCGAATTCAGATGTATCTCTCTTTTTATTTGTTTTCCTATTTTTGTGGCAATAACATGTATGTGACGGAGTTTACAGGAGTTTTGTAGGGAAATTTATAGAGAAAACTAAAAGTGAACTGGAGAGGAATAAGAATATAAATGGGAAAAATTAAAACAAATAAAGAGAATAAAGACAAAATTTGGTATAATGGAATAGAAAGGTGTATAGAAAAAGAGCACAACGAGAAAATATTCTATAAAACTCAATTGAAAAATGAATTGAATTTCAATTTTGATATTTAAGATTGAATCAAATGTACCATTGATATGATTTATTCATTGAAAACAATGTTGACAATACGCTTTGGAATTCATTTGCATGCATTTTTCATACGATTTTCCCCCACTACTGAATGAATGATGGATGTTCAGTTTGACTATCTGAATGGGGGGAGGGTGGGGCAGGGAGCAGTCCTTACCGCGCTCTGGAAGCTCTGATTGTGAGCGAACTCTCCCTCTGCACTGCTCTGAATATGCAACCACAGGGTCCAATCAGCACTCAAGAGTAATGCTTATGGATACGGTTTGTAAGCCACTCTTTTGGCCAACCCTTAAGACCTTTTACCCACCGCCTGGCCATACCTCAGCACCCGCCTGACCACTGTTTTAAACCCCTCTTTCCCCTCGTTTTGTGAAGTGCAATCTTCTCTGCAGGACCTAGGTATTCATATTAAAAAATGCCCGAGTGCCTGATTGATTTACGAGTTGATGTCCGACTCGCTGGGCCAACAAACCGAATGAACCCTGAAGGTGTTGCATGCAACAGACAGAGATACAGAGCAGTGCCACATGTGGCAGTGGCACCTTGTTGACCGCCTGCAGATACAGGAGCGCTTCTACGTATCTCGTATGTAGAATATATGAACTTTTTATTCGGTTACTGTTGGTCTTTTTCACCTCCCCCACAGATAGAGAGAGAGAGAGAGAGAGATTCTCTGTGATATAACTCTGGAGGCTATTTTAGGTGTGTTCAATCCTGGCTTTTCCTCTAGTTTTCCTGCCATCACATAATTAACTTTCAATCATCGGAAATGTGTGATAAATTGTTTTGCAGCGTTTACAACGTTTGTGCCATTTTGGCCAGCAAATAGAAGGCGCAAATGTCATGAGGGTAACGTGTTGTACGCATGAATGTTCAAGAACATTTTGTGAAAATCTCTAGTAAGTCTGTCAATTGCTGCTGGAAAATGTCGAAATGCTGTAGTGTGGAAACCTGTGAAAAACTGCTATGCTGCTCCGCTCTTCGGATTTTCATTTGCCATTGAAAGTAGTTGCGGCATCGAAACTTTTCTCAATGGCAAAGACGCTTTGAGCATTGATTTTTCTCGGAAATTTTAAAATGTGAGTGCTCTAATTACTCTTTCTAATTTGAATGAATTCTCTGAATTGAATTTCACTCTGCTTAGTGAAGGATATTTAATATGACAGGTAATAAAATTATGATTAAATGTGTAGTTTTCTATTATCCAGTTGTGGACTCTGTGGCACAAATTAGTTTATCCAGCTATTGATTGACACCGGCTTTTCTCCGTCGCCTAATTAGTTTCATTTTTAACAGTTTTCCGCCGCCTCCAAATTGTTATTTCCGTCTTTCCTTTTTAAATGACACTTCAGAGATTTTTTCCTTATTTTTAAAATTACATTTCAGCTAATTTTAGCTTTAATCTCTCAAATGGCATTTATTTCTGATTAGTTTCCATTTTCTTTCTCTTAAAAGAAATTAAAACGAAGAAAAATATGAAGCTTAATCTGTCAATTCGTTTTGTGGTGGCTCTAACGCGCTTAGGCCTCATCTCTGCCTCTCCACCTCTCGCCACAAAAGTCTCCTCTAATTGTTTTAAATATTTCGACATTTATGAGTGTTAGGAGCTTATTAATACTTTTTCCTTTTGGTCTAAGCAGCTCTCCCTACTTCCTTTTCTCTTATATTTCCACTCCAAAAGGCATAACGTACCAAAGGGCAATTAATTAGCTAATGAAATTACAATTTGAGTCGCCGAAAAACTGGAAAAAAACCCGACCGACTGGACTTTCAACTTGTTGACACTTTTACAGGAAACTTCCCGACCTTTCACTTTTTCACGTTTTTTTTTTTGTTTGAGCAACTGTTGGCATTTACTTTATGGTCTGCCCCTTTGCACCTGCCTCTTGGGGCAGGCAAACACATTTTTGTATTGCTACTAATTACCCAACAATTAGGGCTACAAAATGCTTGAAGATTTGGGCGTTTTGTTGCACTTGAATGTAATGGAGTCGGGTAATTGCAACTTTAATTAAATAATTATGTTCTTGAAATTTTCATTGGGGTAAAGGTCTACGGAAAGCGGGGACGGAAAACTATGGAAAATGTGTCATAAAATATTTTAAATTTAACGAACTTAGACTGAAAACAGGAGATTTGCTTTAAAAATGTTCTCATAATAGTGAGAAAAATCTAGAGATCTAAAATTCGGACATAAAATTCAAAATGAAATCCCCCAAAAATATCCAAATAAATAAGCCTTTATTTTTTGGTTTTTGTGTAAGTCCCCCAATGACAATGAAGCTTTGAAATTATTTTCAGTACAATTTTCATTCGAATTTTGCAAACAAAAATGTAGCTCTCTCCTCAGGCAAATGTCAACCAGTGTAAATTTCGCGATTAGTTGGACTGCAGGACAGCCAAATCCTTATTTAATAGGAACACGTGGCGGCGTTAGCGCAACATGCCGCAGGCTATCGCTGGACATTAAGTATACGCCTCAATTGACGATAGCTCATTACTGCCACAAGGGCAGAGGGAGGCGTTGTTTTTAAATAAAAGGGGCGTGAAAATAAAGCCCACAGGATTTGCGTGGCGTGTAACAGAACTCAGAGAGCAAGAGAGAGAAAAAAGGGAGGAGGCTAGAGCCACAATAAGCGAAGAACGAGCTTCGCGGGACTCCATCTAGTGATGAAGCAGCGACTGGCAGGACTCTGGCCTTAAATCAAGTGAGCCATGAGGGCCCTGAATGTGCAAGGACATCTTGTTTGTCAGCTCATCACACTGATTTAATGACCTGATGGATGGCCCAGATGTGATGACAGGATGGACACACGTCCAGATCCACTTCCACATTCACGTCCACGCAGCAGTAATTATAGTAGTTTTCCAATTAAGTAAATTATAATCGTGTGCGGGGATGGAGATGGATGGCACTGCAACAGACACAGCTTGTGCCTCTGAATGGGAAGGACACTCGAATCGGAGAGGAATGCCAACCGATATAAATTCAGAGCTAAAAATAAGAGCGAAATCCGAAGGCATTTGCTTAGGGGCCAAGAAAATCAGAGAAAAGCGAAGTTGGAAAGGAAATTATATGTCTTTTGAGTAGGCTGGCTCTCCCAGTGGCACTGTCTCCATTGCTCTTTCTCTGTGTCTTTCTGTTGCTCTGACTCCGTGTCAGGCTCTGTCCCTCTCTCTGTGACTCTCTCCATTACTCCTTCCCTCTTGCCACTCTGGCTCGGTTTCTGTGGCTCTTTTTTCTGCGAAAGAAGGAGTAACCGTTATTGTTGTCCTTGTGGGCGGTCTAAGCCAATTTGTGCGCTTATTGTGCAGTTAATAAATAGTTAGAAATGCTTTCTTGTTGTTGTTCTTTGAGCCATAGAAGAGATCTCTCAAATTGTCCATAGACTGTTGATTATTTTGTGCCTATAAAAAATATAAATTGTGTTGCAATTTTAGAGGGATTTGGCAGGAGAGTCTAGCTGTAGCTGTGTGGGCTCCCTCTCTTTCTTTTGTTTGAACCATCCCAAAAGCAGGCCTAAAGATAATGGAATAAGCTTTTGGGTCTATGGCATGACAGCTAGGATAAGACCCATCCCATTAAAAATATTTTATCAACTTTGTATAATTTACAGAGGGACTTTTCCCTTTCGGGTTCATTTAGAAAATATCTTTCTTGTGGAATGTAAATATTTTTCTTGCTTTTATTAAAGAAGAATGAATAACAGGGCATCTGTCTATTCGAAGCCCCAACAGGCACCTTCAAATCTACTTTCAAACTATCACACATTTGAATTGGAAAAAAGAAGGGACAGAGCAGACAAATGGCAAACAAAGAGCTAGAAAAGAAAGCCCTCATGCTCGTGTCTACTGTTTACCATTTGTCTACCCTTTTCTCAGGGTTTTCTCGCCTCTGTTAAGGGGGTTATTTCATCTACATTTTCTTACCCTTTTCTCAAAACTTTCCCCACGTTTCTCATACTTTTTCCTTAGCTGCCAGTGCCATGACAGGCAAAAACAAGTTGAAAATTTAATAAAGAGCTTAGAGTTTATGACACTTTTCCGGGAGTGGCTGTGGGAAGCTCAGACGTTTTTGCGCCACCTGTTCAAACGCTATCCGTCCACGTTGCAGGATAAAACGAGAGAGGCAGCCAGCCGCTCGAAGGTAAACCCCTATTTGGCACCTGTTGATTGTTTGTTGTCCTGTCAATCTGTCATCTCCCGTCATCGCTTTTGGCATATTTTAAACATGTTTGAGTTTATACGTATGTACATATCAAGGGATTTCTCGGGAAACAATTGTCTGGCTATTGTCATGTTGCCTATTCATTAAATATCCTTAATATGATTATTCTTTGTTTTGGGGGATTGCTACCAGAAAAGGTAGAAACTATCTCTAATTTAGCCATGAAATTTCATTAGCTTTGTTTTGTTCTTCGTTTCCCTCGTTATATGTGGGATTTAGGCCTCCTTGTCTGCTCCTGTCTGCTGCCTCCTGTTTTCTGTTTAATTTGCTGGAAAATTGCAATTGAGGCAGCTCTAATTAGGTTTTCCTTTGCCCAACAAATAGAGAATACTTTTGTTGGGGGGAGGCATTTGATATTGCCAACACCTGGTCTCATGGGCTTAGTACTCTGAACCGCTGGCTTACCGAATATATTGAGAAAGGTCAAATGTTTTTCGTTTTTTGTGTGGGTGTTACGACTTTTGCTTGAGTAATGCAGAGAAGAAAATATAGCATATTAATCTAAGTAGTTGTGTTTTAATACATTGCTGCTAAATTTAGGAGTCCTAGTTTTTTTTACTAGGATTCGAACCGAACCAAATACAATCGTAAAAGTAAAAGAAATTTAATTTCATGGGAATAACTCCTTTTCGACTCTGAGGGAATTTTGTACACCAGCAGAAAAGTTCCCTGTAGCAGAAAGTTAGAGAGTGCCTCTCCATCCTATCTCTGTTTTTTTTATTGCACCGCAAATAATTGCTTTACAGCAGACATTAAATCCGAAATTAAGAAAACTTCTACCCAGTAGAGACTCTGATAAACTTTCTACACTCAAGTATGTTTTTGAGTCGTTTTCTGGTAGACTCACATTCCCAAATTGGTTCTAGAAGTAATGTTAATAGTTATTATATAAAATTGGCAAATATTGACTTGAAGATTGAATCTTTCACATAACCCATGGATATTTAAGGGTATTTCTTGCTTCGGTCCTTGGAAATATCCTTTCTCTTCTTTAATTTTCTTGTGTTCCTTTGAGGCGACAAATGTTTTTGTATCAACGAGCGTCTCCACTTGATTGTTTTCATTTCTTGCTCATTCTTTCTTTTGTTTTAGTGTGTGTATTTTTTCTTGTGCGTGTGTGTTTGTGTGCCCCAAATTTGTGGCATTGACATTCGCCGGAAGCCAAGGAAAAACACTTGCCCGTCGGCTCTGGTTTTCAGCTCCCTTTGCTCTCTCGCGCTCTCTGCCTTTGCTGTCTGGCATTTTCAGTTGCAAATCTCGCGGTCTAAGCGTCAATTTTTTCTTGTTGATTTGTCAACACGATACATCAATATTGTGGCATACGCCACATGTGGCAGCTGCGGCATCAAATTGTATTGAATTTCAAATAATTTCCAGGAATTTTCATATTAGCTTTTAATTTTTTTAACAGCGTTAAAATAAATTAGAAGAGGCATTAACTAAAGTTCAGATTTTTTGTGAGTTTTAAGTGGAAGTTAAATTCATATTTCTTTGCTTAAAGTGCGTGCTAAACTTTTGTTTATAATTGAATAGTGTTTCTCACACTCCTTTGTTTTTTTTTCCACTCAAATATTTGTATTAGCTTCTCTGCCACAAACACACAAATCTTACATTTTTAATTGGATCAACCTGATGAGGGAGCACCACATGTGTTTAATTCTAAATTTAATTAATGCCATTTTGTTGCTTCCGTTTGAAGACCCTTCTGTGGTCTGCCTAACAGCTTCCTGGCTGTTCCACCTGCCTTGTGCATAATTTATGGAAATTTCTCAGCAGAGACAACAGACAAATGTTGCAGCAGCAACGAATGTGTCTGATGGTCGGAAACGTTTGACAAATTGTTTGTAATAAGTTCTTTGAATGCAAACTAGAACAGCAACTGAAACTACAATACATTTTAGGTTCTATAGGTTTTACTCTAAGTAACAGAATTCCTATGGATATTTGGGAGTACTACCAAGGACGTTCCCTTATCTGTTGGCTCTTCACAGTATTTATTCAATCAAAAACTAATTTTTGACTGTAGTTTTGGGTGATGCTGAATCCAACGAAATACAAATATAAATAAATAATTGAAAAACAGTTGTCGAAAACACTCGAGACTCAACGGATGAAGGGTCAGAGATGTATTGTATTCCAGCCACAGTAACAGCAAAAGCCACTCGAAACGAAACTTGAATTCATTTTGCATAATAAATGACAAATGAACTTTTTGTTGGACAGATCCATGTGGAATTTTTGCATTCGTTTGCAGGAGAAGTGGTCGAGTTTTTGTGCTGGGAATGTCCCCTGAAGTTGTGAGGAAACGGAAAAA
Organism: Drosophila guanche; assembly: GCF_900245975.1. Classification (NCBI taxonomy): domain Eukaryota; kingdom Metazoa; phylum Arthropoda; class Insecta; order Diptera; family Drosophilidae; genus Drosophila; species Drosophila guanche. Next base: position 3,168,290 of record NW_022995752.1, on the reverse strand, counting down.
GAAGGAGACAGTTTGCGAAGGGAAAACGATTGCCCGTTATTTTCGGAATATGTTCAGGGAAACCTCAACAGCGACAATGGGAATGGTTGTACTCAAAAGAGATGTCCTCCGATTGAATGGGAAACAATTGATGGAAATCGGACTGATATAGCAAAATCACATGTAACAGCAGCAGAAAAGCGATTTGATGGAGTGTGATTACTCCTCATTTATTAAGTGGATTTATTTGCATTCAATGCATTTTCGTGCATCTAAAAATGTTGTGCTACTTTTTGTCTAGGATTTTATCTAAAGCAAACCAAATTAAACATAACATCTCAAACAATTTTAAAATAATATTTTCTATACATTTTATTATGTATTCTGGTAAAATAATATTGTACTAATGTGGCTGATATTTACATATGTATTTTATTTTACAATTTTTCTTTCCACTTGTATTCACTTTTAATTACACAAAAGGGAATATTGAGAAGTATTTTTTCCGAGATATTTCATGTAATTTCCATGCATATTCCATGCATACCCATTTAACTAGCAACGAATGGGTGGGTGCTTTTTTAGTCCGTGGATTGACCATACGAATATTTTAAATATTCATGTATTGAATTGTTTACAACTTGAAGCAGACATAGCAGACGGTGCATGCCACAAAATGTCAACAACAACCCATAAGAGATCTCTCGGTCGTTCTCCACAACCGAATAAACACCATAAGTTCTGCTGCAATGTGAAAATGTGTAATTTTTCAACAATTTACGACCATTGGTGGTTTTTCATTTACGCCAATTCTGATTATATTTTTGTTATGGAATAGGGATATATGTGTTCGATTTATTGAAGTTGCAGTTGTTGTCGCGGATAACAATAATAAACGCAATTTACAATTTGCAGAACGGAACGAAAAAGCAGCCAACGAGAAGTTCCCTGTCTTGTCAACAGCCGACGGAGTTTCGGTGATTTTCCAAGAATCCCTACAGCCGTCTCTGCCCAACGCTTCTTCAGTAATTCCTTACATCCTTCGATTAACATCTATCTTGCTTTCCTGCCTTCCATTTTGCCATAACGCAATGTTTTTGAAATTACTTGACACTTGTCTCCTGGAGATATCATCTTCATTTTTGTTCTACTTGTGCTTCCGGTTCTTGTGAGCTTTGTCTAAGTAAATGCAGGACTCCCAGGACCTCACGCACTACCATTTTCGAAAATTTGTTTTTATCAAGGGCACAGATCTTAATTGTTGTTTTAAATATTTTTTCCTGGTTTTGTTACACTTTTCTTTTGATTTTTATTTTTCTCTTGTTTCTCTGCCTTTTTACCTGGTATTTTCTGTGTGTGCTTTTATACGCTTTTTCTTAACATTTTCGCTTCCATTTTCAGAAATGTTTTTGCCTGTTTCTCGACCTGTTTGCGGTTATGGTAGTGATAATGGTATTGTTTTTGATTCACATTTGGCTGCTGGAATGCTTTTTCGAGGGGAAAAACGCAGACGCGGAATTTGTGGCCTGTAAAAGTGATATTATTTTGGGGGCTGTTTGTTTAATAAGTTTACGAGAACGAGAACTAAGACGGATCCAGCACATAGCAGTGGCTTTAAATTTACAGAAAACCCTTCTTTACTTTACTTTACTCCCACGTAGCCATAAATTATCCTTTGCTTAGGTTTTGCCACACATTTTTCATTAACGAAGATACAATTTACGGACCACAAATTTGCTGAAAAATATTAGGCTAGGTTTGAATGTGGCGGAAAACCCTTAACCTACTTAAGCCTAAAGAACCTACTAATTTGGCCGGAAAAAACGACCGACTTGCAAGTGTCATAACATTGAGAAACGTTACACGCTTTTGCCTATTTTCGACGCCAAAGGGTTGTACCAAAATTGTTGCGTTGCCCTAATTTTGCTGCCAAAAGAAACCCCAAAAGGGAAACAAAATTGATTGACAATTATTGATATTGCTATTGAATATTGCTGCTGCTGATATTCTTTTGATACGAAAAAGAAGGGGAACAAAATTGCTGTTGACATTTCAGATACTTTCCATGACAAAAAATAACTTGAGCATAACTTTATGAATGTTGGAGATCCTTGTGATTAATTAAAGGATTTTCTTTAATTATGTAGCTTTTTCAATTTTAAATGTTTTGAAAGATTTCTTTAAAAGTGAAGTATAAAACAATATTTGTTTCAGAATGCTTGAACCATTTGATTTTGCACTTTTTGAGAACATAAACATTTTGTATACAAACTGAATGCAATTTTTTAATAAGCCAAATATACGAAAATGTACAACTATATTTCCTTACAAAATTCCTTAAAAGAATTCAAAAATATTTCAGTTTTCCTATGAATAAGTTCAATAGAAACTTGAATAAAAACAGCTAAGAACTAAAATTCTTTTCGAACATTTTAAAATATACAAGAACTATTCAAAACTCACCTATGTTTTTTAAATTAAAATATTGTTGCCAATAAGTAGATGTATAAAAACGAAATGATTTCTTTGAGTGACTTAAATGCACGATTAAACGTTGTTCTACCAATAAAATATATTTGTTTCCACAGTCAATTTTCTCTGAAAGTTAAAGTTTTTTCACTGTTAGTCACACGAATTATTCAAACACTTTTTCAATTAAATACAGTTTTGTGCACAAATGTAGGCTACACTTTTTAACTTTGGAAAAATTTCCCTGTCGAGGGAGCAAAAACGTTTTTTTGAAAACTAACGGTCCAAACGAGGGCTGGTTGATTGGTTGTTGGTTCGATCAGTTGTCGGTTGTTCTGGTTGTTCGTTCGTTGAGTTACCTTCAAAGCGCGACAAACGAATGCAACGGCAACGAGGAGGCCGACTGGTTTTATAGCGAACGACGAGACGAGGCCGCAACGAAACGAACGAGCCGTCCCGCCATCCCGAACGCGAAGCAACCGAGAGGCAGGCAACCCACGAGCCAACCCCCTAGACGAAGTGAAGAATGGTAGGAGTGCCCACTCCCCTAGACAACTCCCACTGGGAAAGCCGTTGCAACTTCCACTGGTTGCTGACATTTTTCCTGTTGCTTTCGTAAGCTTCCCGCCGGCTCTTGTGTTAGGGTTTGTGTCTTGGCTTATAGAGAAAAGCTTTCTCTTTCGCCCACGCACTTGTTTGTTGCATTAAGCCTTTTGGCTATCTGTGTGTGCTTGTGTGAGTGGGCGTATGCGTGTGCTCCCTCTCACACTGTGACACGTTGACTCCTGTTTTTGTTGTTTTTGCTGCCTTTATGACGTCAGTGGGCTCGGGGTGGCATGGCAGGCTACGTGGCGTTGATTTAAAGCTCCCTGTCCTTTGCAGCGCCTGATGCCCTAGCGCCTGCTGCCTTGCCTCTCTGCCATTCGCTGGAATACGATTTGGGAAATGTGTTGGATATAGTTATTTTTGTTGTTGTTGCTGCTGGTCGTTGGTCGCCTACGCACATTTGTTTGTGTGTGTGCGCGTTTTTGCGTGTGGTAGGCGGTGCCTACGTTTTACCTTGAAACGACTCCATTAACAAAAGAAGGACAGGAAGGGTGGATAAGCTAATGAAGCCGAGGTTGCCTCAAGATACGAATTCGACTGATTGGATGATAAATAGTTGAGGATTCAACAGAAATGGTCATTAATTTGTGCTAATCCTTTTTTCCCCCAGGAGCTTATTAACTTTAAATAGAAGCATTTTGTGTTTTTAAAACTATGGCCAATGGTATTAATTTATTTTTAAGCAATATCTTTTCAATTTCGTACAGTGTGCTATAAAAGAATTATTCGCGAATTCAATTCAAATAATTTCTTTCTTACAAATTAATCATGGCATACATTTTAGTAGGACAAACGTTAATTATTATAGATATTACAATGTAACATTGGCAATTGTGATTTCTTTTATAGTTTTTTAACTTTGGCTTACTGCACCTTTAGATTAACTTCTCATTGATGAAAGTAGTTTTAAAAGCATAACCATGCCATGAAGAATTGCTCTATCTGGGAGCTTCTACTAGCTCTAAAAAACAAACGAAATTCTGCGAAGAACCTGAAAATAGTTGCAAATTTAAACTAAAAACAAGAAAAGACTTCGTGCCTCTTCCCTATAGCTACCATACTGTGGAAATAGAAAGCACTAGCTTTGACCAAAATTTTATTTCCATTTCTATTTATATGTTGACTCAGGCGGTCATTCCCTTTCCTTGTTTGTTTGTTTGTATTTTGATTTAATCCCCATTTAGTATTTATATTTAGGTAGGTTCACTCTCCCCGGCAATCCCCTATTGTTTGGAGCTTAAATTTCATGTTTGTTCATTTACTCAGCTGCATTTTCCCTTTTGACATTTGACAATCGCCTGCATGGATAATGAATAATCACTTAAAATGAAATTGAATCCAATGGACAAAAGGGCGACGGACAATCGTGTGGATGGTTGATGAGTTATTTCAGATAGAAGGCATACGCAATGTGGCACGACATAAATGCAGAAGGGGAAAGCGATTTTTGAGATGAGATGCAAACAAATTATCCGATTTGATGTCAAATGAAAAAAGGGAAAAGATGCTGCTAGTCTTAGAACTTATTATACTTGGCACATGTCAAATTGAAATTAATATATTTAGATGTAAGAATTTCCAGCGCAAAGGGAAAGTATTGTTCTTTCTATAACAATTTTCACTAGATACTATTGTCTATTAATACGCGGTAGTCGTAGAGTAAATATATATGAGTGGTCGATGTAGCTATGGCTGTCTGTCCGTCCGTCCGTCTATCCGTCCCGATGAGCGCCTAGTAGTCAGAGACCATAAGTGCTACGGCTACCATGTTTTGCATCCAGACTGCTGTACTATCACACCATTACAAGTGTATTTAAAAATTTCGGCCTCGTTCGCTTCCGTCCCCACAAAGGGCAAAAATCTCTCATATCCACCTTTTTGAAGATAAGAGAAAACTAACAAGGTTAGAGGTTAGAGTTTCTTTTTTAATTTTGACATTTTACTTTTTTTTTACATCTGTCATCTACATCAACATCATTTCTTACGCCAACAGTCGCATCTTACACGAAGCAGAGTGAGATAGAATGTGCAAAAAATAAAAAATAACTGCTTGGCGGGGTGGGTTTAGCCACTGCAAAATTATTTCTTCATTCTGGCTGCAAGAATGATAGATATGGCCCTTCCCCACCGAATGGCGTTTTTACTTCAAAATTGTGGACTCTGCAGACTGTTGCCCTTTGTGGGGGCGGAGCGAAATTTTGAAATTCACTTGCAACAGTGTGAGCATACAGCCATCTGGATGCAACATTTGGTGGCTCAAGCATTTATAGTCTCTGAGCTCCAGGCGCTCAACAAGACGGATGGACGGACGGACGAACGGACGGACGGATGGACGAACAGACAGACTTGGCTATATCGACTCGGCTATTGATGCTGATATATAATGATTAATATAAATATGTACTTTGTGGGGTCGGAAACGTTTCCTTCTCTGCGTTACATATGTACATTCACTTTTCCAGCAGCTTTGATTGTGCTTGCTTATTGTTGTCATTCTTTCTCGACTGCATACTCTGCCTTATGCCACTAACCAAATAGTATACTATTTGGTTAGTGCTTATGCAGTGCTTGGCTCTGGGGGAGGGTGGCTAGCTAAAGGAGCGTGTTGGTGTAAGAAGTAGTGTAGATGAAAATGACAGATGTAGAACAAATTTAAAAAACGAAAAAGGCTTTATATATCAGGTTATTTTTACATATGTACAGATGTGTACAATATGTAAAAAACAAATGAATGTAAGTACACACATGCATTAGTACATATGTACATATCTATGTATGTATATGCTGACTGAGTATAAAAGATGTGACGCGCACGAGGCGTCTCACATATGCCTTCTCGTTTTTCTGAGTTTATGTCGTGAGATGATAAACTTTTTTCCTGTTATCATGGGTTGTTATTAGCTACATTAACAGTATATTTAACAAAACGTGGCAATCTAGGAATGGAGAGTGAGATCTTAAACCGCACCATCTAGCGTTGAGGTTTAACAGCTTTTTATTAAAAACTGCCTGCCGTTTCCACTAGATGGCGCACAGGGAGCTTCACTCGATTCTCATGCCGGAAAGCTTTTGTCCAGAGCGACAAACCGTGTATTGGATATAAGTTTATTTTTGTCATCTCTAGTCAATTCTCGTTTGTTTTTTTCAAATTAAGCAAACTAAAATATATGCATACGTGAAAGTATCCCATCTTAGACGGGAAAAAAGTTTATCATCAAAATAACAATATACGATTTTTTTAATTTTAAAATATTATATTTTCTTTCCCCCAATGCCATCATTACCTCACTTGCTCGTCGGTAGCGATATGGTGGTCAGGTGGAAATTCATTGCAAGAATTAATTTACCAAGAAAAAATGTCGGAGAAAATAGTCATAAAATATATAAAATATAAATATATCGGAAGTTGATGATAAAACAGATTACAATTACAAAAATAAATATTATCTCCCCCCAAATGAAAACATTTTGTAAAAAACGAATTGCCAATCCAAAACTCTGTGGGTGGTGATTTGTATATTTTTAACTTTTTACGAGCTTCTTTTTTAAACAATTTTTAGCACTCTACCCACTCGAATTTCATTGCCGAAACGTAGACGTAGACGGAGCCAACCTTAAACCGAGTGCCACCTATGGAAAACACTAGACGGGAAAGACCCAACACGCAGGCAAAAGTATCAATTAAACACTTGGGGCTTGAGGGCTCACAGAGCCACCGCTTGACTGCTCAATTAGCCAAAACTCTCATCAGGCAAGAGGCGGCAGCAACAGCAACAGCAACAGCAAACATCTGCCACAGCAGCAACAACAACAGCAGCATGAAGCTTCCAAGTAATCAATCGACAGGAAAGGTGTGAAAAAATCACATTGAAACGAAGCTTTAATTGAAAACCTATCTGCCACACAGATTTGGACGGTGTTGGGGTTGGGGCATGGGGCGGCAGGCTGACAGCATCTTGTGGGTCGTTAAATATGATTTGCAATCCGTGCAACAGGCAACAGAGGCAGTCAGCCTGTGAGCTGTCTACGTGTTGCCTCCTGCCGGTGCTGGGGAGGGGCTTTTGGATAATGATAATTTCGCATGAGGTTCTGTTGTGGTTCGTTTTTTTGATTCGTTTTTCCTTTTTGTAATGGTTGTAAAATTTTATCGCCAAAACATGACGAGCAAATCAATTTTTATTATTTTATCATCCATCGACGCCTGCTTAAAGGGGCTTCAAAATCCCCACCATCCCGCTGCTATGGAATCGGAATCAGCCAATGGATCTGTCTGCATCTGTGGTAGTGGCTGGTATCCCATCTCTAGTCATCCTCTGGCCGCAGAATCTATCTCATAACTAAGCAGGCAATCATCATCCCAACGCCGACAATCGACATCCCTGCCAGCCAGCTAGCCAGCCAGCCAGCCAGCATGTAGCATCCATCCTCTCGGAATGAAGCCTCCAAACAGAACAATAGATGTATCTGTCAGATGCGGCAGTGCAGAGGCGGGAGGGGAGCACCAACAATGCGCTAAATCATTATCAGTAATTATGCATTGTGTTGCGCCCTCGCCCTCGCCCTCTCCTTCCGCACCACTCGAGGGAGGACCCCAATGCACTGGGGAAGGGCTTGTACCTTTTTGTCTTTTATTTGTTGCGTTTTGTTCGCTTTTTGGATTGCGTTTTTGATTGATTTCGTTGATTGCAGTTGGCCTTGAGCCCCACGTGCCCGTGTGCCCTTGTGTCTATTAATAGTTGTATAAGTAATAGCCCCATATACTCACCCTCCCCCAGTTGTATTTTTGTGGCTTTGCAGCTGAGATATTTACCCAAAAGTTCCCTCTTTCTCCAGGCTACAGACACCTGAGAGTGGAGAGTTGTGTGTGTTTGTGGCTGGAAGTTGCTTTTGTGCGAAATTTATTGGCTTTGCGCAAACATTTTGTTCAATTAACTGCCAGTTAATGCGATTTACAGAAGCGCTGGACAAACCCATCTTCCAATCTTGTTTGGTCGGAAATTTCCACAATTGATAGAGGGAGAGAGGGAAAAGCTGGATGAAAAGCAGTTAAACAGGGACAATGCAGCCCAAAAACTGAGGAAAAATGCAGCCCAACAACAAAGTAAGTGCTCCGTAAAGTGTAGGGAAAATGCAGGCTTAAAAATAAAGAAAAAACAACCCAAAAATTAGGAAGTAATGCGGCGATTAGGGAGTAGGCCTAAATTGAGAGGAAAAGTGATGGAAACTAAAGGGAAATGCAAACCTATACGGCATGGAAATGCAAACCAAAAACAGCACTGGAAAGTAGGAACCAAAGATTGAAGGGAAATGCAGGCCATAAATCAATCAATGTGTGACTCGACTGGATGGTTTGTGTATTTGCTAAACGGGTGCCACAATGGCCCCACGAAAATGGTAGAAGAGTGCAGCAATGGGAGACGGGAGACGTCCCTAATCTATAAGTGGGGGGCTTTCTGTTAAGGATGATGCCAAAAGAGGTTCACAAAAGGTGAGGCCCGGCCTGGCCTGGCCAGGAGTGCACATGAGTTGATATGAGAGTTTTTTGCAAAAGGGATCGGCTGTTGCCTCCTTCTCTCTTGCAACCTCCTCCACCCTTTTCCAATCCCGTGTCCAGTTCTGTTCCCCACTCCACTGTTGGATCCATTCCCCACTGTTACTTCCATCTCTACTGTTCGTTGGTTGGGTAATAAATTAAACCTGCATTTGGCTATTTTTGTGGTCATTAGGCACGACTGCAGTTTGTCTGTTTTTGGTTCTGCCACTCGGACGACTACCAATCGTACGTACAAGTCACTCCTACCCATCTGCTACTCCTCTCCTATCCCTATCAATCCCCTGCCCCGCTCCTTGTCGCGATTCGTCTACCAGTCGCTGCCACAGAGAAGTTTTTAATGAAGTCTCTTAAAAGTTCTGTGTGCAACGCAGCGCAAGAGGTAAGCCATCAACTTCCACATGTGGCAATGGCAATGGCAAATGGCATTATGAGTTATGGGTGTCTGTGTCCCGTGTCTCATGTTTCTCTGCGGTTCATTCTATGTGGTAGATGGCTTAATTTCTAGCTCCGTGGCTCTTCAGACTACTCTTCAGTGTGTGTGCCACAGTTCAATTAACATAATTAATGTGCGCTCCACGCTTCACTCCATACGTTTCGTCTCAGGTCTCAAGTACATCCCTCTCTCTGTGGTTCTTGGAGTTTCCCACTAATTTGGTGGGAGATTTTCGTACCAATTGTTGCTCTAGCAATACTAACACACCTTTTTTTAGAAGCTTTTGAAACTCTGGAACCTCTCGTACCTCTGTCTTTCACTGCTTTAATGAACAATTAACTGGAACTTATTTTTAATGATTGAAAGCTTAACCTTTTGGAGAATCTCCAAGGCGAACTTTATATGGGTTTATTTTGTTATTTCTAATAACATAGCTCTAGTTGTTTTAATCATTAAAAATATATACATATAACTATAATTGAATTTTAGCGAAAAAATTCTCACAGTTTTTGAGTGGTTTTGGCTTTGTTTTAGCTTCTGGTTTCTAACACCTTTTTTTTTATAACAATTTGAACTTTACATTTTATTAAGACTTCCATTTCAAGGTCGAGAGTTGTGTGAGCCCACGCTTTAAATATGGCATGATACGATAATATAACTCTTGGGAAGACACAAAACCATTGTCTTGTTATAATTGTAGTTGTCTCATATTTCAATAGTTTATCAATGTAATTTTTAATAGTTTTTAAATGAAGCATGAATGAATTATTTTTAGTGCTGATCAGTTTTAGTATTTTGAATATATGCTCATTTATTTACTCTTAAAATGTAATATTCTCCTTCGATTACTAAGTATTTTCCATAATTTCTCATACTTTACCAATACATCAATTTTCTAGCCAATTTCCAACTGTTTTGCTTACTTTTCATGGCTAAACCACTAAAGCATCATATTCCTAATGCACTTCAGCTTGTGTTTCCTTTCGTCTAAACCAAGTTTCAGCTAAGAACACAACCAAAATACAACTTAAAGTTTGATTGATTCGCCCAAAGTATGTGCCACAACTTTTCAGTCAATCAAAATCAATTTTTAGTGGGGAACCAAACGGCAAAATTGGAAGGCTAATGCGAGGTTTATAAAGTTTTTCCTTTCTTTAGAAGAAGTTTTTTCTCGCTTTGGAAATTGTTGAAAGCCAGAACTGCTTGCTGCTGAAGCTTCATTTGCCAGAGGATTCCGCTTGCTCTCGTATCTCCATTTGCCAAGGACTCCCTCTGTCTCTCACTAAAGCGACAGTGTGAGTATAAATGGGATATGTTTATGTGCCATTAGGTGGCCATATTAAATGACTTTTTCGGGCAGCAGCAGCAGCGGAGAGTATCCAGTGGAAGGGTTTTTGGTTTATGGTTTATATTTCAGGCCATTTGGCAGCATAGAATTTCCAGGCAGGCAGGTGAATGCTGCACTCAAAAACAATTTCAGATTGCACTCGAAAGTTTTGTGGAGGGGTTGAGGGGTCGAGTCGCTTAATGTGCGCTTAAAAAGGTGTTGATGGGGGGGGGGGGAGGGCACATAAGCAGCAGCCAAGCGGCAATGTGTGAAATATGATATGCTCATTAGGGGAGCCCCTGACACGCCCCTAAATAACCCAGCAGCCCAAGAGGCAAAGGCGAAGGCGAAGGCGAAGGCCCGCCCAAGGCGGTGGCGTCTCCTGCTCTCACACATTCTCTCTGGCAAGTCAAGTGCATAAATAAATGCCTGGCATTTGCCTCTGGTTGGGGGGAAAAATGTGAGAGATGATGATGGCAACGCAGGCAGGAGCAGCGTTAAGCGGTTGAAAGCAAAACGCACACCTGCCACCCGTTTATGGCCGCGTTTCTTGTGATATATCATCCGGTTGCCAGGCAGCAAGGACACCTGACAACGCCACGCCACCCATTACCCACGAGAAATGTAAAGCAGTGGGACAGCCAGCAGCCAGCAGCCAGAAGAAGAGAGAATCTCTTGCTAAGAAGGCAAAGCAGCAAGTCAACGCATCTTATGAATACACTCTGGGCTGCTCCTTGGGGGAGAGAGAGTAAACTTTGATTACTCGTATCAAATGGGTCCATGAAAACGATGATAAGAAAGTGGAAATTAGGACTGGAAAGAGTATACATTATTCCGATTATTTTGGCACCAACTGGCGTTCCAGTTTTTCTTGTTATACGCGCTTTGTTTTTAGTTGAAGTTCAGTGCGTGGTCAATCGGCATAATAAATCATTATAACGCCCACCAGAACCCATTAAAAAAGCGCTGGCTCGCGATCACCGATTAAGTCATCATCAACGAAAGCCACAAGACACAAGACAACAAACAGACAACAGACAACAGACAGACAGAGGCAACAGACAATGGCACAGAAGAGACTCTTTGCAATGGAAACATTGCGTCGTCGTCGTCGTCATCATCGAGTGGCGTGCCCAAAAGTAGCCTTGGGGTTAGGGTCGGGGTTCGGGGTTCGGGGTTCGGGGTTCTTCTCCAGCCTGGCTTGGGCTCGGTAGTGTCTTTAGGCCACAGATTATTTAAAAACCAATAGAGATGTAATCTGTTTGACTTGGTAATAAAGTCATTTAGAATGTAAATATTGCCTCGAAAAATGAGTTAAAACTCCATTATGACAGCAGAACCAAACGAAAATTGAAGACTTCTACCGGAGAGTTCTGCAAGAGAATCGAAGATAATTATTATTACTTTGCCTCTGACCTACTCATGCATTCAGGAGAGTGTTTTTTCTGGAGTTTGAGCTATAAAATACTACCTGGTGAAAGGTTTGAAAATTATTAATGAGATTAACGTAATTATTATTTCATAATTCGAGGATATTCGAGAATTATTCAACTACAATAAAGTATAATTTATGGCCCAGTCGTGTGCATAGTTTCTAGAGCTCGTAATAATCGTTTGAGTTTACAATTTGAATATTTTATACAATTCGATAAATAAATTTCCCAGAAATCTGAATATTTTGCTTGTAAAATATTTCCTTAGAATTTTGATAAAATTACGAAAATTACGAAGGTATTTGCGTAAATTTCTCCATAATTTTCCGTTTTAATGTTCCTGGGAAAAGTATGTTCTGTTAATAATTCATTACAATTTTCATCATTGAAAATATGTTAACACGACTCTACCAGTGCCAACATAGAGCAACAAATTTCTAAGAAAATTATAAGAAGTATCTGTTAAATAAATTTATAGTATTTTGTCATGTAGCCATCTCCCCACATGTTTTCCATTCATGGCTCTAGCCTTAAAGTCTCTGCCCATTTATTGCCCACTTTTAGCCAAGTGGAAAAGCCTTTTCTTTTGCATGGCTTCAGGCACCTGTTGCCCCCACAGTACTATTAATATTATTTACATCTCAATCTGCACGATGCAAGCACCAATAATCACAATATTTATTCGCCGCTCTCTCTCTCTCTCTCTCTCGGAGTTGGCGTCGTCGGCTTCCGCTCTTCAATGGAGGAAACAGCATTACTCTTCAAATGCAAAATGCAAATCAATTGAAAATACAAATAGAAAATCTGAAAGGCAAAAAATAGTCGACAGGAAGGTAGAAAAAATAAACTAAATCTTGTAATAAATAAAAAAATCAAGCACCGTTAACAGGCAACTACAAATACACCCACAGCGACTTATTTGTATAGAGGTTGCTGCCAGAGGGGGAGAGATGGAGTCGCAGGCAGAGTTTAAAGCAGAGTTAGCGCTAAAGTTTCAGGCAGGCTCCGAGTTGGAGGCAGAGTTAGAGCCAGCGTTAGAGCCAAAGTTAGATCCAGCGTTAGAGCCCAGGGTTTGTCTTGCTTTTGGTGTGAATTTATTGCTTAATCATACGAATTTTTTTCATGCTGATATGTAAACTGAGGGTTTAACTGTGTCTTCGGAAACTGAAGTTATAGATACCCTGAAATCCGAAAACACACATAAAAAAATTATAGAAAAATGCACAAAAAACTTTAAAATTCCATAAACCACTAAAAAAATTAAATGATTATTATTAAAATTATTAAAATTAAAGCAAATTTACGTATAGACGCCAGAACGTATTTAATAAAACTGCTGTTGAAATTGTCAGATTATTACTACTAAAAGATTAGTAAATACAACAGAAGAACTTGGCATAGAACTACTAGAAAAATACTGTAGAAATACCAGCGAAAATGACAGAAAATTGGGTTAAAAATATCCGAGATATCACTGGTGGTAAAATAATTTACAGAACATAATAAATACCCTGCCCCCAAAGTAGAGTAAAAAGCGGGTTCAAATCCAAATAAATTCAGCCTGAAATCCAGGTCCAGGTCTCAGTTCAGATCTCCCTGCTCCATGGTTGAACTCCAGGCTGCAGTTGATTTTTTTTTTTTTTTTTTTTTGTGGAACCTCTAAGAAGGTGTATTGCTTGTCTAACTGGACGTTCCTCTGCTGTAGCTCTCTGTGTGTAGTTCCTTTCTTCATGTAGGCGTTTTGGCGTGGTGGGGTCAGCCCAGGCCCCAGTAGCATACTCAAATTTGTTGCAGCAACAACTTGAGGTTTTTGCCGTTTTTTTTATGTGTGTGGGCGACAGACGCAACTGGTAAATGCTGCAATTAATATGAGGCACATGCAGTACAACAACATCCACAGAAAAAGCGCAGCAACAGCTTGCCCACCCACACGGCACACCGTGGAGCTCCCATCGAGCCGCAACATGTTCGCTTCAAACATACACATTTTCGTGTCTCAATCTCAAGCTTTGGTTGGTCGCTCACTCGAAAAACGAGTTTCGCCGTTTGACGCTGGACGTTGGATCAAACATGTGTGTAAGTTGCCAACGAACTCGAACTCCTGTATATGCCATATGCCATGGAACTTCAAACCAACTGAAAACTTAACTCAGCAATGCAACGCAAAAATGAGCGCAGACATGTCCAGAGCGCGAACTCGAACTGATGGATTTCGTTTCGGAGGAGGATGAAAAATGGGGTAGTTTTTCCATACCTGAAAGAAATTTTTTGTTGCGCATTTACCCGTTGTCGACACCTTATTTTCCATCCTCTATTTCCTTCCCTTCCCAATGTTAAGGGAATATGTACGTATGGTGAAGGGAAACCGAAGCAAAGCAAACCAAGCCGTTGTGCGTTGTGCATTCAATTTCAAATCGTCGTGTTTACCGTTTCGTATCGTGAATTGGCTTGTGTGGAAAGTGCGGATTGTAGTCTCTGTGGCTCTCGTTAAACGATCTATACAAAATAAAAATACTGCTACTGATAGCCGTGCTACTGCCTAAGCCCACATCAATTATCTCTCTTGGAAATAACCACAAAATAAAAAACAACGTATCATTAAACAACACAAATTTTTTGTGTTTAAGTTGTGTAAAAGTGTTACAAAAAAAAAAAAACATAATATATTTTGTCGTAATGGGTAAATCCAACACTAACCGCTACAACATTAAATTAGTGTTATTTTTAAGGCCATAATTTACGGGAATTATCAAAAGAAATATATCCGAGAATATTTTGAAATCTCTTCAATATCTCAATATCTGCTTGCAGAGTAAAGTGAGTGTTAAAGTGAGTGCTCCAATTGCTTTGTAGAACGTGCAAAGAAAACGGTTAATACTTGAAGCAAACAACACACGAAATCTAACAAATAGATGAACCACACATTAAAATGAAGCTTAAATTTCCCGCCCCCCAAGCGCCACTGACTGCATGCTAATGGAGCTGTAAACAATCACCCAGACCCCGGCCACAGAATTTTGTGAGTAACTTTTGACTGTTTTGTCGGTTTTGTGGGTTTTCAGAAAAGCGGAATGTTGATGTGATGTGCTTGTCGAAAAATGGGTTCAATTGCGGGCAAGGTGTGAGAAATGTTATGTGTAGGAAGATTTTCGATTTTCGACAGCTGCAATTGTGTTAATTGATGCTCCGGGGGGTACAACTAGGTACATTTATCTATGACATTAGCTAAACGTAGTGGGAAATCTTTGAGCTACTTTTGCTATCGAGCCTGGTAATATTTGGAATATATCTAGCACTCATGTTTATTTTATTTCTTCTTTTTCATGGGCATATTTTTGCTCCTATGTAGGTTCGTTCTTGTAGGCAGGATTTTTTCAGTTTTACTCTCTTGTCACACGCAAAACTTCTGCTTAAGTGCAAAATGTTTGAGCATCAATAAAAAAGTTGTACAAATTGTAAGCTGATATTTTGAGTGGAAGAACGGAAGTTAAGTGAAGGGATGGCAAGGCTTACATAAAGTGAGAAAAAAAGGATGCAACGGCAATTGTTTTTGGATAGAAAAGTCACAAAAAATATCTACATTTTTACCTGTCAAGCAATAAATAAAAAAAAATTGATAGATATCTTAAAAATAATATTATATATTAGAGAATTACCAGAACATTACAAAAAAATATAGAAAGAATTCCAGGAGTTCCTTAAACTTCTTGAAATATACCGACAGATAACTTGACAAAAAAAATGGGATTGATTAAAATTTATAATTTGATAATGCAGAAAAAGGTAAGAAGCCCCAAAACCCCTGTATATGAAAAATGCTTTGAAAGCAGTACCATTTCCAATATTTTTCCTCAGGTTTTAACCGTTAGGATTCCTGTTTGGGATTATGATGAATTCTGTCTGTCGCTGGAGAAGTTCCTTGACTAGCAGTAATACACTCGCATTCCCTGTCAGTTCTTTTTTGCTCATTTAGTCTGCTGCTTTTGTTCTCCACACACACACGCGATGATGTGATTTGCTGGGGGGTTTGGTGGCGAAATGATTCCACTTGACAGTTGGCTAATAAACTTGACTACTTCATGGCCCCCACTCACTCGAGAGCTCTTCAACGCCTCATTACTCATGCTAAATCTTTTGGCACTTTACACCTTCGTCTAATGCAAAAGGTTGTCAACTTTTGGTAGAGAGTGTGTTGCGTTACACGGTTGTTTCTGTGCTCTTTAAGCCTTATGCAACAGCTCAAATTAGCCCTGCAATTTGTACTTAACTATTTACAGCGCAGCAGAGAGTGCTGCCCCAGAGAGAGAGACACGAACTAGGAGTGGGGTTTAGTGAGGGATTGGGGGACTCAGACAGGGGGCAAATAGCTTCTTGAGTACTATTTTTCTGTGCAGAGGCGTTGGGGGTATGTATGTCTTCGGTCTCCGTCTCCGTCTCCGTCTCTGGTCTGCGTCCATCCGTGTGTGAGGGACGAGAATAATAAAATGGCAAAGGACTTAAAACGAGACGCGACGCAAAGCGACGACAACGTGCGGATGGTATGGCCGACGTAGACAAGCGACAAGTTTATCACTTGTTAAGCCAAACGTTGGACAGGCGATGCTTCAGCAGCAGCAGCAGCCCCAGTCCAAGCCCCACTCCCACTCCCAGCTCCAGCCCCAGCCTCAGTCCCAGCTCTAGGGTCGGTCCAGCTACAGATGCAGTTCCATCTTCTGCTGCAACCAAGAGAGAGAATCAGCTAACAGCTCCCTCCTTTAGTCGCATAGCTCTTAGAGCAGAATACGAATCAGTTCCATCTTCTGTTGCAGACTACGTCCAGACGATGTCTGGGGGACGACTACGACGACTGGCAGGCGGTGATGGGCGCGGCAGATAAGGCACTTGGCCAACAGAATGTGGAGCCCAGAGATAGGTCGTATACGGGATGGGTGGACCAATGCAATTTGCATGGGAGTCACACGAGAGTGAGTTACATTTAGGGTTGAGATACACAAGGATAGCCATGGGGATATCCAAAGGGAATGCGTTAAAAGATGCAGGTTTGAGATAGATCGGGGGGATATCTATGGGAAAAGAAAAGTAGTTATGAAAGATGTAGTCTGGGAATGATAAGGGAAATTATGGGAACATCTAGGCCAAAAAAGGATTTAAGAAGATAGAAAATAGAATTCTATCGTATTTTAGCCAGTGCAAAACATTCACATTTATATTTAAATAGTAGAAAAACTCTGAAATTCTGGAACACAGTTTTTTAAATACTTAACACTTCAAGACTATAACGTTTTTTTTGTGTATTGGAAAAATGCTTAAATATATTGTAACATCCAAAAATTAAAAAAAAAATATAAAGCAAATATAGAGTTTGCTAGAGATAATAAAACAAAAAAATAACACTACTCGAATCAAAATACATAGCCAGAAAATTCCAATATTTTATGTCAGATACTAATTCCAACAGAAATATAAGGAACAGTTTAAGTGATAAATGAATTTTGCAACATTTACCATTACCATTTACCCGTTTTACTATTTAAGTCGTGACTAAAGCCATTTATTTATCCTCAGATATTCAAAGACTATAGCTACAAGCAGCCACAAAATATAAAGATCAATAAAAAGATACAATCCATGTCTTACAGTAATGCGATTACCCTTTAAACTCTTTAGTAAGGCATCAAAAATAAACGTTTAAGCAGCTGGCTCCCTCAATAAAATACGAAAATCCCCTTTTTGGGAGAGGAGTCCATTTTTGAGTCCAACTTTCGGCAGCTGGGTCTCCTTTTTTTTGTTTGGGTACAAATTGAAACTCCAATGGGATCTCGCACATTTATGAAAGCCTCACGAGCGGGTATGGCCATCCCACATGCACGGAAGAGCAGCCCTAAAGCATCCCAAGAGTATCTCTAGAGCAACCCACATGAAGTGGAGGTGGAGGCGGAGTAGCAGCTGTGCTCCTCTTTTAAATAATGTCTGCAAATTTCTTTGAGATTTCTTTGAAATCGATGCTCGAAAAGATGCAGCTTTAAGCCATGACAACAAACGACAGCAGACAACAGGCCGCAAAGCCATGGGCTATAAATACGAGTAGAGTTTCCCTCCACACACTCCTCAACACCCCGCGGTGATAAACAGGAAGTAAATGTCAAAGTGATTGTCAACTCAAAAATTACGTATACGCATTCAATCGGATGCTTTTGCCATTGATACGATGACGACGGGGACGAGTGTTCGTATCGTATCGTAGTTTGGCGAGACATTTGCTGTCGTTTCCGCCATCATCATCATCGGTGGTGGCAAAACAGCAGCCAAACAGTCGATTGTCTCCGGACTTTTTCAATTTTCATTTCAATTTTTTCCTGCTTGCCTATCACATTTTCACTCTTTTAATTTTTGGACTGCTTGTCACTCCACTCCTTTGTGTGATGTTAATTTTATTGACTTTTCCCAAAGAGAATGGATTGCAATGGTTCTACCGCTTGGCTCTTGGATTGAATCATTCAAAGTTTTTGGCAGCTGCGAACAGGTGTCTCGTGTCTCGTGTCTGAGCATATAATTGATTAGCTGCCGTGTTAATTGCAAAGCCAACAGAACCACAGCCCACTGGTGCCTGCTGATGCTTTTGCTATTTCTGATACTGCTCCTCTTGTTGCAGCCTCTTCTCCAGCTTCTGCTGATGAGAAGGAGGCGTCACAGAAGTGGCATGTTCTGTGTTTAGATGGCGCCCCTAGAGTGGGGCGTTGTATTTAAGAGGCGCCATAGCAACGGGGGCCTGCTGTAGCTCTCTGTTTAAGTGGGAGAAGCCCTTCAATTACGAGGCTTACAGCAGGCTTGGCACCTGTCTTAATTATGGATAACATTTTTGTAAAATTACATATTTGCCAGTCAGTCAATAAACGGAGCAAAGGATATGAGTAGGTATACATTTCTGCATAAATTATAGTAAACATCCAATTAAGTACAAAGTCAATGTTTGAAAATGTAAATGTGATTAAGAAATGCTCATTTGATAGTTGCAAGTGCATTTAAAAGGTGTCTGGTGTGGGAGTTTGCATAAATTAAGTTCGTAAGAGGTGAAAATTAAAACTAAAATGTGAATTAATGTAGTTTTAAGAAAGAAAAAGGATTTACAGTTTAGTGAATGATATTTTTGAGACTATTTGGAGTGAGAGATACAGGGCAACGAATGGAAATAATATAAAATAGAGCAGAAGCAGTATATGGGTATCTGAGTAGAGAAGGGTATACCTTAGAGAAGACTCTGAAGTGAATCTATGAAATATTCCCATAGTGCAGGCGTGACCTCTAAGCGCCACTCTTTCAAGCAAATTATAATCCTCTAAGATTATAAATACTAAAAGTTAACTCAAGGCAGTAGCTACTTATTCAAATCCTCGCCCTCTTACTCTCTCTTAAACCTCTCTAAGCCCACTCTTAACACCCCTTGAAAGTAATTAATTAGCTCACAAATCTATTAGTAAAGAGTTTTATTCCTAAACATTCTATGTTCCTCTCTCTCTCTCTTTCTCTCTCTAGTAGCAATTAGCTTTATTAAAGCGCAACAAATTGTGGTAGTGACTTCCGTTTGGCTTCGGTGGACAGGTGCGTAAACATTGTGCTGAGCGGACACTCCCGACATTTCTCTTTGATTTACACAAAGTATCTCGAAGATACAACTACAACTACAATATTAATTAGAAAGACAAACAGCACAGATTTCACAGCACGGCCTAGAGGTGCTTTTCCCGCAGTACTCTTGAGAATTTTCTTCGTGGACAAAGGGGAAAATGAATATATTAAAATATAAACGCCAGGACAGCGATGCAATTTAATTAAAATTGTAACTGGCAACAAAAACACAGACTGAACAGGACAGGACACGACAGCACAGGCTTTGGGCCATGCGCTGCGTATGCGCAACATTTACTGAATGGAAAATGTGGGGAAGTCCTCGCTCCTTAGAGTATCCTCCTGCCATCGCACAGCAGCTGCTAATTGAATTTACGCCTACAGCACCCAAAGGGTATTCCGAGAATCGAATCTTTTGCTCTGATTTTGGCAGTCATTGACCCTTGCCTCTACAAGTGTCTGCCCCAAAATTGATAAGCCGTAAAATATACGAATATTGGCCAATGTCTGGAAGCAACAGCTTTTTCCTTTAAGCATCTTAAAACATGAAAGGGATGTGAGGGTCTTCGCGTTTGCTTCCGTCCCTCTACCATTTCCCTAAGTCTCAATTGCAACTCAAACAAAAATCCTAAAAAGAACAAAAAGTTGTGCCAGCAGACGAGACTCTGTTCCCTTTTGTTTTCTGCTTCATTAATTTAATTTTGTTTTCACAATAAATTTTCTTGAACAAAAAGGTAATTTTTCCCAGACGACGACACGCTTATGATAATCCCAAAAAAAGAAAAAGTATAATAAGATTTACATGCATAACTTTTTGGGTTCGGATCTTCCGTGTATGCACAGGGGAAAAAGAGATGGAGGATTGTTAGTAATTGAATTTAATTGTTCAAAGTTTTGTTCTTATATTTTGTTTTTGAATTTATTCCCGCTCTAATGCTTATGAAATATTATGAATGAATCTACTCTTTGCATAGAACGTGATTTTTTGAGGAATTACACATGTATTTGAAAGGTGTTACTCATAAATAACTGGGAGGCATTTCCTGTTGATGTAACTCAAAAGGTAAAATATAAAAAATGGATAAAGATTTCTTGGAAAGGGTATTCAAATATGCATCTAGAGTAGATTTCTGCTTCGTTTTTCTTTTAGTTTTCGTTTTTTGGTGACGTTATATTTATAACTAAAGAATCATGAATGTAATGAAACGCTTTTAGAACGTGATGTACAAGTCGTAAAGTTTTATATTTCTTTTCCTTCCTGTCTGCATATTGTGATCATTTTCAATAATATTCTCCCACTCTTCCCCAAGTTTCTACACCCTTAAGTTCCCTATGTTATCATTCCCTCTGTAGCTTTCCACTTGATCAAATCGTCTAAAGTTTTTATTAGATTTTCTTCTGTTAATACAGCAAACTCCCCTCCACATGATACATTGAGCCCTTCACAAATGCTTCTGCCTGCCCCTTTTTGATGGGGTTAAATGGTGGGACTCCATCAAACACTTTGGGGGTTCTCTTTGCTTCACAGGCGACTGGCTGCCTGCCCTGTCAGCTGTCTGGCTGTCACGTTCCTATTCTGTCAGAACTTATGACTGTGTCAAACGAATAAAATGTGAATCAGGTAAAAGACATGGCTAAAACATGAACAGAACAACATTCAGACAAACTCATATATAAGTGCTGGTATCTGGAGTGGGAGTTCGTTTAAAAATTTATTAAATGAGCTTTAAACTGAGGGAAAGGGTTGAACACCCACAACCCCAACCTGCTTTATTGGAGCGTGAGGTCAGGGTTTGTAACGTTTCCCCCCTCTGTATGTAGTTTTGTGCGCTCGTTCACTCTGTCACGCTTTGATTGAGTCTCAGCTTCAGCTTGAGGGATCCATCTGCTGTGGGCATGGGCCATGGCATCCATCAATTTGGCCAAAAGGAACACAGCATGTTGGCAGATTCTTTGACCCCCGGGACCCTATGTTGTAAAACAGTTGCATGTCCATTAGGGCTGTGCTGTGCTGTGTTGTACGCTCGTTCGTTCGTTCATTGGTTCTTTGGTGAACTCTAATCAAGTGCCATGACTACGAGCAGTGTAGTACTACGTGAAACTATCTGTTGTGAAACTGTTTGTTACGAACAGAGAGCGAAATGCACTGAGCGAAAATAGAGATAAGCTTGTTAGTCATTATTATTTGATTGAATAATCAATTATTAGCTATCGATTCATGCATGGCTTTAATTAATTTTTTTGTTGGTTTTTGTTTCTTTCCTTTCTACTGGATTGTTATCATTGTTTTTAAGTTATTTGTTTGTGCATTTCGAAATTATTTTTTAATTTCTATAGTGATACTCCGCAAAATTTTCTTTGAGTGCTCCCAGTGCACTTTTACACTGATTCGATGAAGGAAGCCGCACACACAGTGCTTCCTATTAGCTAATGGACTCGCAGCTGCTGGCAGTGCAGCCACAGCACTGATCTCCAATTGCAGTTGCAGTTGCACAGACTTGTTGTTGCATTTGTATTTTGGCCAAACTCGTGACCCAAGTTCTTGCCTCGTTCTGCCAGAGGGGGATTGCCACTGCCGCTGCACTTGCTATGGCCAAAGCAGTCGTTGTTGCAGTTGCAGTTCGTTTTTGCCGGGCCCAAAAAGTATCGTTTTGGCATTGGCTCGATGGTTGCTGGTTGATGGCTGCTTGTGCTTGTTGCCTGCCTGTGTTTGCTCTTTGGTTACGGCCACACAATTACCCAAACAGACAGAGAACAGAGAACAGAGAACAGCGAACCAGAGAACCTTTCTCCCCACTCGAACTAACGAACAGATGTTGGTAGATGCAAGTGGCAAAAGATGGAGAAGGGTGTGCAGGGAGTGCAGTGAATGTGTGTGCAGGGAATTGGAGGGGCCCTGGGCCCTGGACATTCTAGCGGAACTGTGTGTCGCATTATGCCGTGTTTTTGAGTTGTCAGTGAATGTTGTTGCTGCTTTGCCGTTTGCTGTTTGGCTGTTGTCGTGGCTGCATGTTGACTACAATGTTGGTTACAATTGTTTTTCCTCTCTTGTTGTCAGAATTTGTATACGGCGGATTACATTGTGGTGTGGACAGAGGGTAAGATGGATGTGGGGAAGGGTATGCTATGAATAAAAGGCTATTTTAATTAAAACTTTATATTTAATAAAAATAAATGAATAAATATTATGAATCCAAACGGGATTAAAACCGAAAAATGAATAAAATATTTAACTAAAATTAAACTTTAATTAAATTAAGGTACAATAAATTAATAATAAGTCCAGGGGCTCTTAAATCGTGATTTTACTCGATATTTGGTTGCGTTTTGAGTATCTCTTTACTGCCGGATAATCCCCCAAAAGTCTAGAAATATCTGAACGTATGGCTAGCTAGGCTCCCAGGTATCTTTTTGTCGTTTCCATTTCTTATACTCATTGCCTTTTTGTTTATTTTTGTTGTGTCTGCAAACGACATGCACATGCATAGATACAAACCCAGATATATGCCCAGATACAGATACAATTGTATCTGTTACTGTGCAGCCAGTGGCCATATAGCTCTTGACTCTTTCGGTGTTCTATGCTCGCTCTCGCTCTCTCGCACTAATTATGTTTCAGTTTGCGCTTGGCTGGTTGCTGCAGCAACCACCTCCCACCCTTACCCCTACCACTCACCTCCCACCTGCCGCTTATCATATGTAGTATTTGGTGACCAACCAACCCCCATGGATGCTCTTAATTATTTTGTATGTCACAATTTTTGGTATGCTCTCGTGGGTTTTGTTATATCAATAATAATACGAGGGAAAATGGTACGAAAATGCTATGCTAGGAAAATGGGAAAATGTTCAAGTGCAAACAGCCATATAGAAAAGAGCATGTGTGAGAATGAAATGATTTGTGCTCCAACTGCTAAGAGCGGGGAATCATTAACACAAATAATTGAGCAGGTTAAATCGATTACGAATGCCCTGGGCAATCCGAAATGAAAATGCATTATGTTCGATTGTCGATGGTCGATGTGCGTAGGTTTATCTCCAAGCGCACAAAGCACAAAAATGTTATAGTAAATACTTGATTAAGCAATTACTTTTGTTTTGTTTGTGTGGCCAAAGTAAAATTTGGGTTGCAGGAATTTGTTGCCAGATGCCAAAAAAGTTGGCCAGTGTTTTGATATAGTTTTCGCTTTCCAGATGAGTAGACAAGAAAGGATTTTGCGTTAAAAAATGTGCAATGATGGGGAAGTTCTACATAGCTCTACATTCTACAGCAAAGATGCAACTTCGAACGCAATCAGAAACACTTTAAAGCCTGTCAAAGATACTTATTTCAGAGGAGTTTATACTCTTTCAAAATATACAAATGCTACAGACATCAAACTTTGAGTGGGAGGAAAGAGCGATCACTTCAAAGGATACCATTTTTGTTCATGGAAAACACCTTCAAAAAAACTTACAAAATACAACTACCAAAAAACCTAAAAAAAAATACTATTTTCACGGAGGAAAAAAATTCATAAGTATACAATTTCCTTTGACTCTAAAGACACAAAAGAAAACCCGTTTAAAATCCTCCGAAAAAAAGCCAAAAAACCTCTTCTAAAATTATAAAGCTTTGAAAAGCTATCATTTCTATTCAGGTAAAACCCATACCTAAAGTTTCGATTAATAAACAAAAGTTTCCCATGAAAATTAGGGCTCTTTTCAGTGGCTGCCGCGACCTTGCTTCTTAATAGAGAAACCTCCTAAGTACAGCATTATTAGACCATTATTAGATCGTAATGAGATTAATCATGGAGGTACATACTTTGCCCTACAGCATTAAACCATGAAGTTCAGGGTCACTGTGCACCTCTAAGCACACATTATACGAGTAGGCACGAGTTTAGGCAGTACGTGTGGCAGAAGACTTTGTGTACCGACAGCCCCCGACATGCTGAAACATTCAACGCTTCAGAAGATGCATTTCAATGCCATCAAAAGTCGAAGATAAAGTTTATTTGATGACTTTAACTGGATGTAAAGGTTTGGGGGTTCCCTTGGGTTTGTGGCAGGGAAGAAGCAATAACGTTATGGATCACTCAAGTGGAGTTGGAACAGGGGGAGGGACACGAGGAGGAGAAGGAGTAGTCGTTCAATTATATGTCCAATGGCTGCTACAGCGACTGAGTGAAAGAGAGGCATCAGCACCATAAAATGATGAATGAAAATGACATCAGCAAAAGATATAATACAGAGAGGGGTGGTAAAATATACAGGGAGGAGGGGCAAATGTAGAGCAAAAGTTACAGGCAGTAGGGGGCCCCAAATTCAGGCAGTAGAGTACAAAAAGAGTGCCCAAAAGATACACGAAGCAGAGGCATACAAAAATGACCAAAAATCATCTGGGGGACTGGTCGAAAAACAGGGGGCATTGAAACACGAGAAATTGGGGCACCCCTCCCTCGTTTTTGGGTTAATCAAATTTAGTTGTTTCTGCTGCCTGGCCGCCTCTTTCCATCTTTAGAGGGGGAGTAGGGCAGGGCTGGGGCAGGGGCGACCCATTAGCCAGCTGTGTACCTGTACCTGTCGTTGGTTGTATCTTGCGGATAAATGTTTCACATGTGCCGCAACATTAGCCTCCGCAGCCCCTCAGCCCGCTCTCTTTGTCTCTCTCTCCCCCCTCTCTCTGTGTTTCTCGTATCTTGCGGATATCAAGCGTGTGGCATTCCGTTCTGTGTTCTCGTGTGCACGCATTTTACGTTAATTACATGTCAGGCTTTTGTAATTATTTTGACAGCGAACAAACGAACCAACGGGAAGAGAGAGAGAGAGAGAGGGAAAGAGTGGCAGAGTTACAGTTACAGTTACATTCGTCACCAGATTTGTATGTGAATTTTTGTGCTTCTTTATATCTAAGCATTCTGGCTGTCTGTCATGTTTGTCGACTGACTGTCTGACTGACTGTCGCTTCTGTCAGCAGCATTTTGTCTAATGAGCTTTTTACGAGCTGTGCAATGAGAAAAGAAACGCCACACACACAGATACACACATACACTGTCACAATTGACAGGCTACAGTTAGTCGCAGTAACCCCTTGGGCTGCAATGCATCTACTACGAGTATATGTATCTATTGCTAAAACCTTTTGCTCGCGATAATCAAACAATTGAATTGGTTTCTGAGGTTTCACTGCTGCCTGCCTGTCACACCGCGGAGTCAGAACAACAACAACAACGACAACAACGTTCTTGACGCATGAAATGACAGTCGAACATCAAAGCAAAAACCTTCAGGCTGCTGGCTGCTGCCTCCGCCAGGCTTACTTCAGTCAGTCAGTGGTTTAAGTTAGCTTTCAGCCTCTAAACTGCGGTCTCAGTCGCTACCACCCAGTTCCAGTCTCAGTCTCTGCCACAGTTTAAGTCTCCGCCACACAGCCCCCCCGTTTCAAGTGCGAATGCATTTCAAGTGTAAACCGAGCGATGACTGTAACTGATGATTGTTTGGTTGTTTGTTTGTTGGCTGCTTGTTTGATTGACTGCTTGACTAACTCTCGAGCATTGCACTCTTCCCTCCCGCTGTGGGGAGCGAAGCTTCGCTCCAGTTAAAATAAAACTATACATATGTGTGTATAAATATTGGTATATGTACATACATACATACATATATGTAGTTAAATATCTATGCAATTATGTACATATGTATGAATGTATGAACGCGTGCGCGCTGTTACGCTTTCAGTCAAGCGACATGCGACCAGCCTGAAGCGTCTTTGGAGTCATTGTAATCGTCATCATCGTTATTATCATATGGCTCCAACGCCTTTAGTTTTTTTTTTGTCTCAACCACTGTCGGGTTTTCCCTGCTCTGTCTCTATATTTTCCACACATTTTCCCCCTCTCTTCTTGGGGCTCTTCTTTCAACAGTCAAAGTCATCATCATAGCTGGTCGCATAAATGCATAAAAAGCGAAACGAAATCATTTGCATAAGCGGGGCAAAAAAGTGCTTCAATATCCGATCATCATCACAGCAGCAGTAGCAACAGCGGCAACAACAGCAACAACAGCAACATTCGCCATGGCAATTGTATCTCTTGGAAGCATCTACATTTGTATTTATGCACGAGACAACTCGGGGGACAATCATCTGCATATATGTATGTGTATGTATTCGTTTTCGTATTCGTATTCGTATTCGCATATGATGTACGATGTAAATGATGCTGTATTTTGTTTCTATTTACGAGGTTGTTGTCGCCGCTTACCGCCGTTCGCTGCCGCTACTGTTGCTGTCATCTCCTCCGCTAGTTTTGTATCTTGTGGGTTGTCTTCTTTGGGATTGTCGCTGCCAGGGCTTGCGCTTCGTTTCGACTCTGAACTGGCTTACCCTTTTTTTTTGCTCTTGGGTTTTTGGGCTGTAATTCAGGTTTCAATGTTTTTATGGAGAGCATTGCGCCGCTCAACGTCAACTCCCAGTGGCAGGGCGCATATGGAAATGATATCATATGCGAACCAGAGGAGGACAACGCTGAAGGGAAGCCGTAAGGACATGATAGCCTTGGGAAATGGGCATCGGGGGTACTCTGGTACCATATTTATGTGTAAATTATGTCAGAATCATCCCACAAGTGAGATATTAACGCCAAGAAAGAATAATATTAGATATTCAAGTGATGATAGGTATTTCTGTGGAACATCCGATCAATATTCTACACATTTTCATATCGCATTCAATGATTTTTCACTCACCAATGGCTAAATGCGCATCTAAAGTGCACTTCTGCTGCTACTACATTTAGCCTTTTCCATGCAGTTTCCCTGGCAGCCATTGCCTTTTTGCAGTAAATATGAAAAATCAATTTCAGATGCCATGAAACCCACGACAGCTGCAGCAGCACAGCAACAGCTACAGCAATGGGAGCAAATATTCAGTGAAGACAAAACCCATAGAATACTGAGCGTCCGCTGAACCGCTGATACAAAAGCTAAGCACTGCTCACCAACAAACCAACACACGAACGTGAACATGTGAATGTGACACAGGGCATCCGCCAAGAGGGTCCAGAAAAATAATAGAAACGAGAAGAGACGTGTGAGACCCTTCTTACGCGTCACAACTTTTATACCCGGTGCTCAGTACTACATCTGTACCTTTGCGATTTTTTTTTTTAAATTTAACATATTTTCTTCATTTGTTATCTACATCTACAATACTTCTCACACCAACACGCTCCTTTAGCTGGCCCCCCTTCCCAAGACCCACACACTGCAGACTCACGGCAGAGGCAGAGACGTGGCATAGGCTGCGGCCACACACTGCTACTCTGATAGATATGGTCCTTCCCTACGGAGTGGCTTTTTTAGTTTTCTTTTATCCTCAAAATTGTAGGTTTTGGAGGTTTTCGCTCTTTTGCGGGGGCGGGGCCTTTTTCGAAATACACTTGCAACAGTGTGAGCATACAGAAGTCTGGATGCAAAAGTTGGTGGCTCTAGCTTTTATGGTCTCTGGGATCCAGGCAATCAACAAGACAGACAGACATGGCTCAATCGACTCGGCTATTGATGCCGATCAATAATATATACACTTTATGGGGTCGGAAACGTTTCCTATACAAATCCTAATTCCTAAATCCAATATAACCTATTTACTCTTCGAGTACCGGGTATAAAAAACTAGAATGAATTTAGAGCGAGAGAGGGTGACAAAGCGTGGGAGGAGAGTGTAGCGACAGTGGTAATACCTAGGGGATCAGTATAGAAAATAGGGGATAAGATGAGGTGTGTAAATTTAGGTGTAGTTGAGAAACTAAAAGTAACTAAAGTAATCTGGTAGTAAAATGCAATCTTGTTGCTCACAAAAAACACGACCATAGGTTTTCGAAAAAACAGAGCTGTGTATTTCAAATTAAGGATTCAACATTGCAGCTAGATAGCTGCAGATAAGATTGGGAGTACTATTTACATTTTTAAAATTACTAATTTCTAAGTATATGTAGATACAAGAACATGGATGGTCATGGAATGAGCTAAGACTGAGAATTGAAAAAGCGTTTAAGTAGCAACTGTAAATTTGTGGATCTATTGATGGCGTATTATCAATTAAGATTCTTGTCTTTTCCACTCATACCATATACCCTTCAAAGCCATAGCTTAGTGTACCAAAACGCCACAGAAACTTGTGTGAAATGCACCCCGGGGGAACCAAGAGGCACAAGAGGGAACGTGAGAGAGGCGGAGGTCATGGAACCAGAACGATTATACGATTACATAGTACGAATATATATAGAAATGCGATATGCATATGCATTGGCCAGAGGGCAAGCTGTGCTGAAAGGGAACAAGTGGGCGGGAGGATAAAAGGTCCTGCATCTAACTCTCTCCCTCTCTATTAACACCAAAAGTTTTCCATTGCCCTTTCCGATATTTGCATAAAATGTGCAACGGCTGTAGGAATATTTTGTTGTATTTTAAAATTTTTGTGTTTTATTTATGCAGCACGACTTGCTTGTGGTTGTGCATTTCCCTTCAACGCCTTGTCCTTCGTTGTTTTCATGTCTTTTCCCCGTGGCTGTTCTTTTTTTCTGGTATCCTCTGCCTGAGGAGAGGGCAAATGGCCCCTGTAATACCATTTATTTCTAGCCCAAGTCAAGTGGCAGGCAGAAAAGTTGCGGGCAAATTAATGAACTTTTCCCGCAGTTTTCCTTAACCCCATATGATTTTAAAACTTTACTCTTTGGCTGCCCCTCCACCCGAGAAAATTCTGCTCATGCATATGCAAAGTTCTCTCTCTCTCTCACTCTGTTCTTCAACACATTTCCGTCTGGATTTTCCCATTTTCCATTTGGCATAAGAGCTCGTTTTATGCCCATGTCGCCTCTCCCATCGGCCGGCCAGCCAGAGATTTTTTGACCCACTTTGTGGGGCCTCTTGCATCACGATTCCATATTTAAGTTTGAAGTTTGAGTCTCCTTCCCATTTTTAATTGCTGTTTTCCTTTTGGTTTTTCCTATGTATTTCGCTAATTTTTTTTTGTTTGTCTGCCTTTTCTGTTGCTTTTGTGTGGCCATCGTTTTGGCCAGATAAATAGCCAGGAGCGCTGTGTTATGGCCATGAATAAAATAATGAAAGAGTATTTTGTGTTGTGTTTTGTGGGGTGTGGGTGGGTGGTTTGCCTCTTTGGCTTTTTTTTTCTTTAACTTTAGCTACCGGCGGACGACAGGGGACGGGCGACTGTGGGAGTGGCAGTTAAATATTGTATATTCTGAATTTGGCATTTAGTTGATGAGATTTCGAGTTTTCGGGGTATTCAATTACTGGAAATTACTAAAAGGAAAGGAGAAGATTTTTTATGGTGCAAATTGGCAGTTGAAAGGGGGAGAATAAATCCTAGGAAATATACATACAAATTTATATTTCTAATGAATTCTGATGGACATACAAACATACATATAAATATTGATGCATCTTAGAATATAGATTTTGGGTGAAATAAATTCGTGAAAACATCATTGAAATTGTTATTATAACTTTAAGAGAATTTTAAATGAAGAAGGTTTTTTTTTTGCACCCAAACTAATGGAATTTAAGTATTCAAAAATACATAAATACCTTTTAAAGAGTAAAAGAAACTTGAAATAAATTTGTTATAGGAACTCAATTCTTGAGGAGTTTTCAGGAGGCAAAGATTGTTTATTTATTCTTCAAATATTTTTATATTTCTTCTAATATCATCTGCAGGCTGCTCCTCTCCGAACTCCCTCTAATATAAGTCCAAACTTTCTCTTAAGTAAAATTCCTCTTTCCAGCATTTTATCCTAAATTTTTACTGGCGTATATCTGTGACACTAATTTAGTCATAGGATTTACAGCTAATTTGGATAATTCGCACTCGGAAAGTGGCCCACAAAAAGGGGGAAAATACCTGAAAAACTTGTTGCTGTTGCTGTTTTTGTCTTTTTTTTTGTGTGTTTAACGCCAACTGGCAACAACAAAATCGTGCAGTTCAGGGCCTGGGCCTGGGCATTGGCTGTTTTTGTGTTTAATTGAAATACCAGTAAAGAAGGAGTAAGGGAGAGGCCCTCGACCGCGGTAGAGCTGACTACGGCTACGAGTGAGAGGTCCAAGCGTGGGAGACCTCGCTCTGTCTGTCCCTATGTCTCTCTGGCGAAGGGAAACCCGTCAAAAAAGTGGAGAGCAAAACAAAAAGAGTGGAAAAAGGTCATATCAGGTACTGAAAGCGAGGCAGTGGCATCGGAACACAGAGCCTCCAAAGACAGCTGCGTTGCATTTGGCTTTTGGCCCCGTTATTGGATCTGTGACTGGAACTGCGACTGGGATTTTGAGCCCCACGGCAGCTGCTGGGAATTCACTCAGTCGTGAGTACGAAACGATTGTGGGGGAGAGAAAGGGATAGGCAGAGGCGGGAGGTCGAGGCGGAGGCCCCACCAGGAGTTGACTTGATTAAAGATTTCACACTTGATTAAACACCACTGTGTGTGTGTGGAGTAGCCCCAATAGCGTGATTTAATGGCCAGAGGCAAGAGGAAGATGCAGGGGCACAGGCAGAGTTTCGGCAAGGGGCAGAGTCAGAGGCAAAAGGCACAGTGATGTGGCTTCCCTTTTCCGCCCGCCCAGTTTCAAGTTCATTCCGGCAATTCGATGGTTGGGAGATTGGGGAGATTCGCTTGCATTTTCTCTTGTAGTTTTTCCATCGATTTCAGCTTTTTTTCTATTTATATTTTCAAACATATTTTGTGCAACGTTTGGGCTTAACAACTACTTTGTGATTTCCATCAAATTTTGGTCAAGGTAAATCCTCGGTGGGGGCAAACGATGAACGATTTTGGCATTAAAAGATGTATGGCCAGGGGATTAGTGAGTTCTGTATGCTAAATGCACACGCTGTTGGACACACTGTTGCGTTCTTTTGTTGCATCCTGTGTTGTACTTGTTGCTTAATCCGTCTATTAGGGATATAAGGGAAAAACACTTTTTATTCTGATTGCTCTTCGGAATACTCTTTTACTTTACATTTTTTTTCTGTGTGTCATTTATGTACTTTAATACGAAACTAACTTGTTTTTATGTAAATATTGCCAGAACTATATAAATGCTCAAGAGATATTTCTAAAGATATACTTATAATTAATTAATATAATTAAAGTATTCAAATTAAATAATTTCAAGATATACAACATTTAAAGTAAACTAAACAATAAAATTAAATAAAAGCTGCAAAATAAATATTTCTTAGCAAATTTTTAATCGTAAACAATTTTATAATTTTTACCATATTTCACCCTCCTACTCCACAAAGTTAACCCACAAAGTGATGGCTGAAACCCTTTCAATTAGTTAATAAAAATGAAAAGGATTTATATCCATTTGCATTAAGCCCAAAGTATCTCATAACTAAGCCACAAAATATCTTACAACTAAACCCAAAAGTATCCCAAATTAGTCCGAAAACTATCTCAAAAACTAAAACCAAAAGCCATATCATTATTCATATGCCAAAAACAATCTCGGCAAAAGAGCTCCCAAAAAATATCATTTTACACCCTCCTTCTCTCTCTCTTTTCAGTTAATGATACTTCTGAGAAACGTTTTCCCCGAACAGCACCAGCAGCAGAGGAGGTGAGTGGGAAAAAGAAAATCCATGGCATATTTTGCTTTGCCTTTGCCGTTGCCTTTTTAGGGCACATGTGTGTGGTGGGGAAACCCCAGGGGATGCATCGGTATCAATCTTAATTTATAACAAATTTAATATGGTTCCTGCTTTCTCGAGGATATCGATGAGCAGGAGAAGTGGCGGAGGGTCCTTCAGCCGCAGGATTTTGTGCAAAAATGAAGGCCAGAAGGAAGCCTATACATACGTATGTATGCTGTAAAGGGTGCTCCACTTTATGCTGTCTGCCACTTGAGAGGTTGGAGGGTTCTCTCTTCCACTCTCTTCCTCTGAGAGTCCTCTTGCTGTCTGTCGTTCTCTCTGAGAGTCCTCTGTCTGTCTTTCTCTTCCTCCCTGACGCCCCATGCAAATGTGCAATGTGTGTTTTTTTCTGGTTTCTGGTGATTCGGTTTTTCGTTACCACAGATTTTTGCCACACTCTGCCACAAATCGCACACACTGTGCTCTCTTTTTTTGACAGCAGCCATCGGGTCTTAAATCCTGTGCGTCAACGCCCGTAAATATGCCACAAAAAATATTGAAACGCCACGGAACGGCACAGGCCCTCTTGGGTCCTGAAACGTGTACACTTAAGTGATTTTATGGCGCCATTCAAATGTTTTTCAAATCAACAAAAAACGTGAAACGCGCTTACTTTTTTTTATGGCGCGGCGCTGCGGCTTTTGTCTGGGTACCCAGGGGAGCCGGAAAAACAAATGCCATAAATTTTTACTCAACGCCTTGAGGTAGGCGCTTCCCCCATCTTTAAGGCATATCCGGACTTAACCGTTCTCCTGCCACACGTGTTGCTACCACCCTAAGACATTTACCTTAAGCCGTTTCTTTACACCCCTTTTGCTGCATTCTTGCTGCCTTCTTTAGCCGTATCTTTGAATCCGTGGGGTTGTAAAATACCAAGTGGAAAACGTTTATCAGCAACAAGTAGCAAGAGTTTCCCTGGCATATGCCACACATAAAGGGGAAAGAGGGGGCAAAAAAGTTGGCCGGAAGTGGGCGAATGTCTGATTTGCTTATCTGCTCACAGCGCCTGACGTTTTGCCGATTTGTTTGGCCTTCTGATTGACTGACTCTGCGATTGAGCGACTAACTGACTGAATGACTGACTCCTGAAGTGAGCGATGGCGCAATTGAGCGGGAGAGCCAATGCCGCAAGCGTTTAGGGCAGTGCATATTTTAGGATAATGCGGGGTACTCCCACCCATCATTAATTCCCAGGTAATGGGGATATGCTCGGAGATTGATAAATTATTATGGGAGGATTCTCTTGAATGGCGGGCAGCGGAAGATTGTTTTGTTGGGTGAAAGGTTACGATAATATTTATACGGAATAGCTAATGAAGCTCGGGATGCTTCTGGCAGTGCTGGAACTCTAAGAAACATAAGCTACATACTTTTAACCCTAACCTCCAACGGTAATTATCCTCCAAAATACACACCTACCTAACCCTTTATCATTGACAGCCATCAGCATATCCCCGACTTCACAAAAATAATAATTTTCGTTAAAATTGTTTGCCCAGAAAGGGGGTAAAATATTCTTGTGGTGCCTCCACCAAAAATGTGTATACAATTCCAGCAGCAGCTAAACCAAAAAGTGTGTATAAAATTACAGCCGCAACTCCACCAAAAAGTATTCAATTCCAGCAGCTATTCTTCCACCAAAAATTAATATATTCCTGCAGTCACTGATCCAACAACAATTTTAATATGCACCTACTCCTCCACCATAAATTATAATATTCCTGCAGCAACTTATTCACCAAAAAGTATATTATTCCTGCAGTTACTCCTCCACAAGTCCTCCATAAATATACAAGAAAGTGTATTCCTTATGGATCGTTCTAAAGAGTCTCAGTTGCTACTCCCGTCAAGTACACAGTTTCCTTCTACTTTATGGGGCGGCGGATAAAAGTCTGTTGAAACAAATATTTGCAGTAGGGCCTCCCCTCTCGCAATTTTTGTTACTAATGTATAAATAATTGCATGTCACTTTCTGACTGAACAAACACACCAATTCCTCACTTTATTGTTTTGTTTGACTTTGGGGTCTCTTTTATTTTGGTGCTCTTCTCTTTGTTTCTGCTGGGGGTTTTTTTTAATATGATTTTGGATTTCGGATGTGGATTGCGTTTTTCGTGGTTTTTATGCCGTTCGTGTGGTTCGTGTGTTGACAGCCAAACACCTCCACCATAATTGGCTGGAGTTTGGGGTGTCTGTCATTATCATAATGCTGTATATAATTACCTCCATGTTTCCCCCAAGGCGACAGCAGGCGGTTCACCAAACAAGGGCACCCGAGGGCAAAATCCAAATTAAACCACAAAATAAATATGTAATATTTCCCTTACCGTGCAGCGCCAGTCAGTGTTTATGTCACAATCGTTTATCAAACACAAAAATGAAACATGAAATCACTGAAACCCGTAAATCAAAAACGAGGGGTGTGTGGATTTGCTATTCTGTCATCCAGGGGCTCCCGCGGATTGCAATTGACAGTTGTCCTGCTGCGCGCTGACGGATGCTTCTTGAATAATGGAACAAATATACTAAAGGGGAATACAAATCTGCCTGAATAAAATATCGAAGAGCAGCAATTAGCGTTAAATAAAGTGTTGGTTACGAGGGACTTTAAGCGGCTTAAAATGTGTGCTTTGTTGGTGTGGGGTTATGGATGGGCTCATGGTTGATTGTGTGCTGCCATTTAATTGAGTTATCTTTTTTTATGATTCTTATGCTGATTCTGATTTATTAACCAGAAAAGTGGATAACGCTTAACGAAGGCAGGGAAATTGAAGAGAAAAAGATAAATATTGGAGTCACGTTTTTCGAAAAAATTGTGTTGTTTTATAAGCGCTTTCTCTGGCAACTATTTTGTTGTAGATTTATTTCCATGCTTTTAAAATTGAAATCCATGGAACATTTATACAAGGGAATCTTCTTTTGGACTTTTCCGATAAGTGGCTTTGTGGCAAGTGGCCTTCAGATGCTGTCATTCAATGTGCTTCAAGGTTCTTCTGGAGGGGTCTCTCTATAGGATATAGAATGGGTCTGCTTTCTCTCCCTCACTGCTGCTGTTGTTGTGACCGTCATGTCTCGCCGTTCTGTCTGCATACATCAGCCCACAGTCCAAGTTTGTCGCCCTCTCATTCTCGACATTTTTCGTTGCCTTTTGTTGCTGTTTTTCTTGTGCCTCATAAATCACAAAATCAATTTTGAGCGTGTAAAAAAAAAAAAGAAAATTAAGAAAGAACGAAAAAAAAAACTTTTTTTTATATATAAATTTTGTATTTGTATTTTTTTGTTTTATTTTTGAATCTTTTTATTTGTTTGCTTTGCGCGCGGGTGAGCAAACTGAATTACCTTTTGTGGTGGGCAGGCAGGGGATAGGATTGCCAGACACAACGGAAACGGAAGTGCGTAATGCCATACGTGCCCCACAGTACCCAGTAGCCAGAAGGTAGCCAGCACAGCCCTCTGTCTGCCTGTCGCTTGTCGCTGCGGTTAAGGTGCAAACAATATTTTTATGATTAATTGCAGAAACTCGCAAAACCTCAACACAAGAAGGAAAGGAAGAAGCGATAACTCTCTGTTTCTCTCTCTCTCTCTCCCGCTGCTGACCCTCTGGGTGTTTCTTTTGTGTGAAACAATAGACGGGCTAACACTAAAAATACAATATAGAAGGGGAATACTTACACTCGTATCGTAAGCACCTCATAAAAATGCAATAAAGAAAAGGTTTTTCATGGTTTTTCTCTTGTTCGGGTTTTACTCGTATGTGTGGGTCATTCGGTTGTTGTTTTCTTGATAATAAAAATACAGATTATGGATATCTAGGCGCCACGCTGCGGAATGGTAGGTGCCCCTTTTCCCTTCAGTGTGGAAAGAGTATTGAGAGTTCCACATTTCTGCAGAGCAACCAACTTTTTGTCTTCCGCTCCTTTTTATTTGTGAAATTTTTGCTTACCTTTTTGCCCTTAAATGTTTCGTTAATTTGTTAATTTTTGTGCCATATAGGAGTTTGGGGATTTTTAATAATAGTAAATTAGAGCGAGTAAAATGCTTTCCCCTAAACAACGCCCCCCCAAAAAAAGTTAATTAGGAGTCATTGCTGAGCCTGACGTAATTGTTTAAAGCACAACAGCCCCATCGATACAGCCTCATGCTTTGGAGGCACAAATGTGAAAGCCAACAGCTGTTGGCCAAATGTGCGAAAATTGCAGGCAAATTGCTAAACAAAATTAGGCATCAACCCAAAGGCTGATTTTGCATGGAAAGGTGAGAAAGGAACGTCGTTGCATTTGCAGTTGCAGCCACAGTCGACGAAGCCTCAATCATGAGGCACCAAGTGCTTGCATTCGTTCAGTTATTCCATTAGTCTGTTGTCCCGCCTGTTATTCTTTCTGTAAGTCACTCGTGTGTCTGCCTGTTATTCTGTCAGTAAGTCAGCGAGTCAATCGGTGAGAGTCCGAGACGAGACCTACCTCCACTTTCGCAGCATCATTCTTGCTACAGCAGCACAGAAAAAAAGGTTCTGCCCCAGCCCCGGCAAACGAGTATCATTTTCTCAGGTTCTACTTCTTGCCCTGCAGCCAGCAGGCGGCATGTGCATCCGCTACCGACTGCGGCGCATAACTGTGCATGGGAGATAATGCCGTAATTTCATTATGCAGATCGACAGGCAGGCCCCCCAGTTGCACGCACAGAGAGGTAGAGGGAGGAAGAGACGATCGAATTACTGAGATTTGTACATTGTGGCTGTGGGGGGGTTTCCTTCGACTTTGCTTCAAGACTTTTGAATGATGTTCGGATGGCCTGAAGAGCCTGAAAGAGGCTAAAAGAGACACAAAATACCCTTGCCAAAAGGCAGAGAAAGGTGACTGACAGGCAGCTGAAGGAAGAGCCAGAAAGATAGTGGAGCCACAGAGAAAGGAGAGGAAGAGAAACAGGCAGCGGGACAGCAGACAGAATAGGGTATGTCAGAAGAACATGCCAAAGGGATTGACAGCAGAATCGGAGAACTCAAAGAGGTGGAGAATCCGAGAACACAGAGATGAGGAGGAGAATCGAAGAACACACAGAGGAGTAGGAGCAACTCAGGATGAAGAGACAGGAGGCATCCGCCAAGAGCCCGTGTACGGATATTTGAGGATAGAGAAAATCGTGCAAAGAAATATTGACTGTTGTTTGCCTGTCTGCCTGCCTTGCCTGATGATGGCTGCTCGTCAAAGAAAAGCAATATTTTACATTATTCTCTTTGGAAAGTATTTTCTCCGGCCACTTTCCCCACTCTTTTTGCTCTTCCCCTCTGCTGACTGCCTGCCCTACTGATATTTTCAAATTAGAATTTCCCTCTACAGGATATTATATTGCAGCAGTCGAAAGTACAAATTCACTTCACAAAGGACACTCTTTGCCGGAGGCTCTTTTTGGAGGAAAACAAACTTTAAGGAAACTTAAAAAAACAGTCTAAACCGAATTTTATTTTTAACCACTTTTAAAGTAACGGAAAGAAACGGTTAATCGATTTTATGAAGGGAATTTTATAATATTCATATTATTTATTTTTATTATTACTTTTATTTTTGTATTTATTTAATTTATATTTCTTATTATTTTCCATACCATTTATGGCAATAAAATACCATCAATTCCTTAAACCAAAAGTTCCATAAGAACATCCTTCAAAACTACTTTAATTCAAGGGTATTCCGGTTCGTCCATCACTTTATATCTCTAGCACTCATCCGTCTGCTTGAGATTTTTTAATTACGGCAACGTGGAAAACTTTTTCAAGTGATTTTCTTTTTCTCTCACTCTCTCTCTGTGTTTTGTTCTGTTTTTCCCGGAGGGTTCCGGCAATTAACGCCACGTTGTGAGTGCGAAATGTTTTGTCCTGTTTGCTAAGTATGGCCCCGCTTGCCCCCTCGTTTTGGGGTCTTGCTCCCTTATTAATTTGGCCAATTCTGCGGAGACGGAAATGCTTTGGCAGGCGTCAAAACTGTTTGTAGCAGAAATTAATGAAATTTTCCATATTTTCT
Organism: Drosophila guanche; assembly: GCF_900245975.1. NCBI lineage: Eukaryota > Metazoa > Arthropoda > Insecta > Diptera > Drosophilidae > Drosophila > Drosophila guanche. The sequence continues at coordinate 3,130,158 of NW_022995752.1, read as the reverse complement.
GGGCTCTGTTATCCCGAAAAGTTAACGAAAAAAATCTTTTGCCGGTTTAATTTTGAGTTTATTTCCCACACGCATCCCACAGATGTCTGCCAAAAGCAGAAAAGCAGCCAAACTGGCGACTGGTTCCCACATTTTTCTCACTGACTGTATTACTCCCTCTGTGTGTGTGTGTGTGTGTGTTGCCGCCACATTGGCTGTCCAAAAAAAAAATTGTTTACGACAGCCAGGACTTTGCTTCGAATGTGGTTTTGTGTGTTCCTTTTTTTATGGCTTGTGACAGGAGCTGGAGACCCTTTGCTTGAAATGCAAATTGACATTTCCAAATGATGTTTCCCAATACAATTTCCTCCGCGTAAAAGTTGCTCAATTAATTTGTTTTCCATGGAATTAAAGTGGAAGGAAAAGGATATAATTGAGTAAAGATTGAATTGATCATATTTAACAGCCATCTGTGGCGCAAATTCAATCGAACTTTGAGTGGAAAACGAGGCACTCCTCTAATTGAAAATAGAAGGATCTCCACTCGTGATTCCATTCAACCCAGACAAACGCATCGGCTGTCCATTATTCATCTTCTAAAGAATATTTTCCCCTCTGTCTGTAAGGCGGTCTTTGGGTGGTCATATCGATTGACCCAATAGTCAGTGGAGGGAATGTCAGTTTTTGAGGGAATGGATTGGACATTCTCTTTCGGAGGAGCCTGACAGACAGAAATTTCAGTTCTTTTCAGTCATGGATCTGCGATAGACAGCAGAGCAGAGCAGAGCACAGCACGGCACAGCACTCTTCTGGTGGGTTTATCGATTGGGATTGAGACTGGGACTAACAAGTGGATATTGCAGGCATTAAATTAAAGCGTGCACCCAGGCAAACGGTAGAGTCGTGATGTTGCAACAGAAAGCAGGCATCAGCCAGCTCTTAACCCGCTGACGCCCAGATAGTTAACCTACAAATGAAAGAAACGAAACCAAACCTAGAAAAAAGCAAAACAATGCTCTACGGGGAGACGATAGAGGGCGATTTGAGTGCTCGAGAGAATGAAGCTTTGGCCAGGTACCCATTCTTTGTTAGATAGATACAGGGATACAATTAGGATAAGTAATAGATATTGAAACTTATAATAAATATATTGTATAGCTTGCTCGGATTAACTTGGGAGGTTTTTAGATTTTCCTTGGAAAGAGATGTTTTTCGAGTATTTTTTAGTATTGAATTTGGAATGATAGAAAATTGTTCAATAGAAATAATTATCTGAAAAATAGTAATATAAAATATTATTATATTATAAATCAGACCGTTCTCTTTCAGTTAATTCATGGAATTATTCTTTCCACCTTCTTCCCTCATTTCATTGCCAATCTCTGTCTACAAATCGTAATACCCTTCCACATTTCAAAAGGTATCGTATCCACGGTGTCAAGGAAACGTACAAAGGCAGCAACAGGCAAGAGCGACTGACTTCTTTCTTACTTGCACGCTCGCTGACTGGTGCCTTTCTTTGGCCACAAAATGGATTATTATGTTAATTACTGTCACGTCACGTTGCCTCCTAGTTAGCTCCCATTTCTCCCCCTCTATCACCCGTTCTACCGTCTCTCTTTTCTCTGCACAAATGCGGGCTGACATCTGGTGTGGCATGCCTCTGCAGCAGCAGCACCACCACCACCACCACCAGAAGCAGATGCATTTAAGCGCCATTCAACTGCAAATTAGCGCCCCATACAAAATATGAGCACACAGCGGGGCTCTTTCCAGAGCTCCATTCAGAGAAGAGGGAGGGCGTTTGCTTCTCCTTAAAGAGGAATAAGGAAGAGTGGGGGAGACCCACACCCATTAAAGGAGACTGCAGGTCGGCTTCTGTTAGTGAAAGGATGACCCCCCATTGTGGGTGGCGTTTGTGTGTGTATAATAAGTTTAAATTATTTTCATTGACATGTGCTAAGCGGAAAAGGGAAAACTTTATAAATGAAATGAAAAATAGAGTAAAAAAATAAAGTGGAAAATAGTTTTAAATTGAGAGAAAATGTGGGGTTAGTCTGACAGAGAAGAATGAGACTCTTGTGTGAAGTTTGGGAAATTTTATGATAATCTGCAGACAAAGCAAGATTTTCTTAATTGTTTAAAACCGGAAATACGTATAGAAATAGGAAATGGGTATTTAAACGAAAGAAAGCGTCTCAAATGAGTTACTTCCGGTGTAAAAATATGAATTAATCATTAATCAGTCAAATATGTTGAAAATATTTAGTAAATATGGCTCACAATAGAATAAATAATACTGAACACTGTTAATACAAATAAAACGAAAAAAGTAAAGGTATGAAGCAGTTCTTAAATATTTAATACTACACAACTTATAAATGTGTTAATGTGTATTAAAACCTGTGCAATAATTCTGAAAAACATATAAATAATACTCTGAAAAGTCGTTCTAAAAATACCACCATTCCAGCTACTTCCAATAATTTTTCTTTTATTTCCTATCAATAATCTCATTGCCATATTTATTTTATTTTTTTATACCTGGTACTCGAAGAGTAAATAGGGTATATTGTATTTGTGCACAAAGTGAATGTATGTAACGCACAGAAGAAATCGTTTTCGACCCCATAAAGGATATATGTTCTTGATCAACATCAATAGCAGAGTCGATTGAGCCATGTCTGTCTGTCCGTCCGTCTGTCCGTCCGTCTTGTTGAGGGCCTGGATCTCAGAGACCATAACAGCTAGAGCCACCAAATTTTGCATCCAGACTTCTGTATGCTCACACTGTTACAAGTGTATTTCAAAAATAAGCCCTTTCCGCCCCCTTCCGCCCCCGCAAAAGGGCAAAAACCTTCCAAACCTACAGTTTTGAGGATAAATAAAAAAACGCCATTCCGTAGGGAATGACCATATTTATCAGATCTCCAAATTGGGATCCGATTGGATCATTTTTATAGCCACAATGAAGAAATATACCTCACTTATATTTGTTTTTTTCACATTCTCTCATTCACACTCTGCTTCTGCTGTGTGAGGCCACTGCCTCTGCCCCGAGTCTGCAGTGTGTGGGTCTAGGGAAGGGAAGCTAGCTAAAGGAGCATGTTGGTGTGAGAAGTGTTGTAGATTGATGTAGATGACAGGAGAAGAAAAAATGTAAAATTTGACAAAACACCGCTAAGGTGCAGATGTAGTACTGAGTGCCGGGTATAAAAGCTGTGACGCGTAAGAAGCGTCTCACACGCCCCCTCTCGTTTTTTTTTTTGTATTGGTATAAATAGCAAACACTAATTGATGAATGCATTTAGTATCTCTCGTAAGCCTTTAGAGCTTAAAATCCAATTAAAAATTCAAACAAATATATTTTGTTGGTTTATTTTTAAACAATAAAATGATGAAGTGATGAGACTTTTTGGTGGAAGATTATAATACCGAATTATTCATGTTAACAGCAGAATGCCATGAGGAGGAACACCATAAATGGTTGCCAGAAACTCCCATTGGGGGCTCACCAAAAAGAATTAGACTTTGACATAAAAGAAAGATATCACATGTCACGGAATAATAAGAATCTCGTATCTGGTTACGGTTCGTTGGCACCCTGTTTTTGGGTGTATTATTAATTCAGAAGCCAAAGACAATGATGAGGGGAAGAAGAATAGCTTTAAGTAGACTCATTTTTGGTTGTGTTTTGTTTTGTTTCTTTTTTGTTTTGGCAAGCTCCATTTACTAGCCCATGGCCAAGAAAGCCAAAAAGCCGGTTATCTGACGTACGCGTACGCGCGAGGTCAAAATGCGAGTGGAAATAGTTGGAGGGGGGGGGTCTCTCGATAGCTCAAAATAAGGCCCGGCGCAAAGGCACAACAACAATAGCAACAATAATACAATAATAATCATCGTATGAAATTAATATAGAAAAATTATGTTAATCGCTCATTCGAGTGGACGGGGACGGTAACGGGACGGACTGGGGCCACCGGTTGGACAGAGCCAAAGCTCGCCATAAAAGGAAGCTTGTACCCAGAATATACGTACGCCTCTTGCGTAATCGTCGAGTGCATTTTGGAGATGCTTAAACAGTGCTGAGATTTAATTAGCTGTGGAGGGAAGATGAAATAAGAAGTAAAGATCGTCTCGGGTAAATACAGAATCTGAAGAAATGTAGCAAAGAGAGCACGAAAAAATAATTTCTTTAACGGTTTATTTTGATTAAAAAATTACGTACACTCTTAAGTTTTGCACATTTATGTAGTATCTTTCCCTGACAACAATATTTCCTGAAAAGAAGCGAGTAGCGCTGGACTCTGCTCCTCATAAATTATTCACAGTGTTGAGCATTAAGGGAAAATTAAATAATATATTTTAATGTCCCTTCCCGGGTTGTCCTTTGGCGAACAATCACACACAGCACAGTTCATTTAGCTTTCATGGCAGTTCCCTGGCCTTCTGGAGACCGGAGACTGTCCACTGGCCAATGGACACTGGGCGTGACACTGCTTTGATATGTAATTAGAATTTATGAAAGTGTCAACGAAAAAGGCAAAACTTTTTTCCAGACACTCACCCACCTTGCAAGCTACCTGGCGGCCAGTTGTGGCACGACACTGGCTGTGGCAGTGACAGTAGCGGAGGCAGTGGGTTCTATGGAAAAACAATCATTATGCATAAAAAGGGCGACTACTGTCAGACATGGGACATGACAGGCGCTGATGCCAGGCGGTCCAGCGAAGTGGCCCCTAAAAGTTGGAGACAAAAAGTTGTGGAAGGACCGGGCCAATCATCATCATCATCAACATCATGGACTGTGGACTGGGGGGGGGGTATGGGGGTACTCGGGGTATGGCTGCTCCTCCGATTGCAAAACGGAACTGAGCTTCAAAGAGCATTAAACACGAACGTAACTGCTACGCCCCCACAAGCACGGTTGGCTCTTAACCAGGCCAAAAGGCATGCAGGGGGCAGGGACGATTCGGAAGTTGGCTATAATCTGTCTCTTATGTAAACTGCATAACGAACCAAATTGGCAAAGTGACGACACAATTGCGCCCACAAGACGGGGTCGGGATTTATATCAATGTTTACTACTTGCAGAAGAAGATGCTATGCTGCGACTCTGACACTGCCACTGGCATTGCCAGTCTGCCACACTAAACGTGCAATTTCTTGTTGGCCAATACGTATTTTAAGCGGCTTAGACGAGCGAACGAGTGCGGGCGGACTGACAAATTGTGCAAAACGATTGCCACCCACCAACTCTCATTGCATGGCGCACAACTGTTGTGTTTTTAATGCTTTATTTTCGTTTTATTAATTTTAATGAAGCATAAATACGAAAAGACGAACGGAAAAAGTAAACGAAATTAAGGTCGAAGCTTTGGATACACTCAAATATGGAAGGTTTTGATGAAAAATACATGAAAGTAAAGCTAAAGAGAAAATAAATGAAACATTGTTGTGGAAGCTGAGGTTATGATTGATATCATAGCTATTTTTGGGATAGTCTTTTGATTATGATTACATTTGTAGAAATAAAAAACCAAAGATGAGAAATTCATGAATTTTATGAAGAAACGCCACGAACTTTGAGATAAACCCAAAATGCTTTGTTTCCTCTAAAAAATAAAATATTTCTTCCGAAAGAATAATCTTAGGGGTAATGCAGTAATAATGCATTATAATATAAATATTATGCAAAATATTTCTAAATTATGTTTGATTTTAGCTAAAAAACCCTCTTTTCTGTAAGATATAAAATCTATAAATATCGAAAAATACGTCCTGGAGGCATATGGACGTATTTTAAAAGGCTTAAAAGGTTACACTGCAAAAAGTCACAAAATAAATGAAACTTTTAGTTATGTTTTATTTTCATTTATTTTGTGTTGAGTTTGTGTTCGTTTTGTGTGTTAAGGGAATGGCATGGAATGGATGTGACTTGCGTGTTTTAATGATGTCGTTGCGGCATTGCGTGCTCAAGAAAGTGTTGAAAGTTTTCTTTCTGCTTTTGTGGCCATGATTTTTGTACGAACTAACGAAGACTGGCAATGCGTTTAATAAGCGTAAACAACGACAACACATCCCTCCAATCGAAAGAGCACCCATGTCTGGTAGGGTGTGAGGGTGCGAGTCCCCTAATTATAACGCGACAATGAAAATAAAGTGGTGTTTTTTTGTTTTGCTTTTATTATTGTTTATACGTACAAACACATTTCAAAGTGCTTTACTTTTATTTTCGTTGGTAATTAACGTCATATGAAGTTTTTCCTACTCAAGAGTTTTTCATGAGGCAATCAAAAAGAGAGAACCACAGGAATAGAAAGCCTTTCTAATGCATTACTTTTGTAGAGAGGAAGATTAAGAGACTGAGAAGTATGATTGCAGCATAGTTAAAAGTAATTGCTATTCTTTATATATTTTTCTCGTCTTTCTTTGAAATGATGTTCTAATTGCTCTGCTTGCTATGGTTTTTTCTACGATTTTTCTTTTATTTCCCCTTGCAATTAAGATCACTGTGTATGGGTCGTCTGCTCTCCGAATGAGATATTTCACTTTGCAGATGAAGTTATCATCGAAGGAACTTAACTTGAACTAATAAAAAAATTTGAAGGAAGAGTACGGTTTAAGTACTGCGCGTTTTATGGTGAATATAAAAGGATTATAAGCATTCGAAAGCATTCACTTGGGAGAACTCGCTCGAAAGATCATAAAGAAATTTTGCACAGAGAGGTAGCTATTTATGGGGTTATCAAGTGTTGGGATGTTCCTTGGTGGAAGAGTTCTTAAGGGGATACTATTATAAAATGTATTTTTTAAAAATTTTAATGCGATTTACATAGGCATATGTAGGTGTAGGTATGTGTAGGTATCATTTTGAAGCTCTGAAGGGAAGATATAAATTAGAGTAAAATAAAGAATAATATCTAACAAATTTAGTCTTATTTATATCCAGTCTAAGCACTTTTCAAACAGTTTTCCTTAGGAAAAAGACTTGGCAAGAAAGTCCTAAAGTGGCACTTCTCAAGCTGTTAAGGTAATAATACATACTCGAAGCAATGCGTTGGAAGAGTCAAAGAATTGTCTGCTAGAAATACACATTTTTAAGATAATAAACGAAAGCTCCTACTTTTCGGCCCTCCATGCCCTTCTTTTGCATTCATTTCTGTTTATTCTCCAAAACATCTGCTGGATGAGTTTTTAAGTAGAGCTTCAAGTAAACGTACACCACAAGCAAAGTAGAAAAGTGTCTCAACTCTTCACCCTTCAGAGTACTGATAAATCCTTTACCTAATATTTACCCACAACTTTCCGCCCCATCAACCATCCATCCTTCAACATTCACACAGCATCAGCCACAGACATCACCCACAGATAATTGAGAGCACTCCGAAAGTGCTGCTGCTGCTCAAGTGTTTAGCAGTCGGTACACAGTACAAACCGCAGAGCAGAGCGGCCCGGGCACTGCAAAACTTTTTAGATATTTTCCACCCATTGTCTTCCCCCCTTAAAAAATCTGAAAACGCACTTAGCGCATAGAAAATTGTGAAAGTTGGTGGAAAAAGTTGAGGCCATGCCGTGGCTAGGGCCCTAGAAAAAGCAAAGAAGTCGACGGCGAATCATCTAACCATCTCATGCCATGCGGCCTCTTCTGCCTCACTCTCTGGCGCCGCAACAGCTGATTGCAGAAGTTCGCAGAATAAAGAAGGAAAGCAAAGAAAAACCACTGTGGCTGCTGCTGCTGGCTGGTCCCAGGGTTCTATCTGGTGTCTCTGGTATCCCAGATGCTGTGGCTGGAACGCAGCACGCACTCGCGCCACACGCTGTGGCACACAGAGACTTGCAAAAAAGTTGCAAGCGTCCAAAAACGAGTTTTGCTTATAGGCAAAGTTAAATTTAACGTGCCGCAAAGCAACGGCACAACCAACAGAGACACAAAAACGTGAGAAACCGGAGGCAATAGGCTACTAGGGAGCAGATATCCCACAAGGGGGAATTTGGGATGCACTTTCTGTGGTTATTTTGGGGAAGCTCTGAGTTTTAAGTGAGAAAATAAGGAAGATGTTTATATGGGGTTCCAGTATGCAAAAATATATTTGATATTGGAATTTGATTGAAATTCGTACTTACTGCTGTAATTTTCGTACTTTTTAACAGAGATCAAATAAGTTTTTGTTTGTATTAAATCATTTTTGAATTGTTGAAAATGTTAATCTATATTTAAATTAATTTACAGGGTTTATTCTTAGTGTATGAGTTTTCTTGAATTCATCTTCAGTTATGAAATATAATTGTAATATTTCTAGTGCTACTACAGCTACAAAAGTACATGTGTAAAAATAATGTAGGAAGCTTTTAAGATCTTTTTTATATTCTTCAGAACTATTACTAAACGTAAGTTCCAGCGCTCTTTTGATATTTCGAAAAAGGTTTGTACTCCTTTTAGTTTTAGCCCCTTTTGGGGCTTTAATACGTTGCAAATTCGCACGTACCCCCTTCCAAAAGTAAGTGTATACCGATATGGCATAATTATTACTGGACTTGCTCTTCAAGAAAGCAAACCCCATAAAATAAGAATAGACATAGAGAAAAGGAAAACAGCATAAAAATGGAGAAAGAAAAATCCCAGCAAAAACGCGGAAAATCCAAAAGAAAAACTAAGAGAGAAAAAAGAGGCAGCGGAGGAGGGCAGTAGGTTAAAAAGTTGAAACTTTTGACGGGGGGCACGACACCAATGCGTGCCCCATGGCGCCCCTCTGGTGATGGCCAGCAATCGGTGTAGGAATCGCTGGCTTTACGATTATTATTTGCTCTTTGGATCACTTTTATTTATTTGTGGCAGAGAAACTGAGGAGTGTAGAGCAGACAGAGCAGAGCAAAGTAAAACGATCACCGAATGAATGGCTGAGTGGCAGGCTGGAGATCATGGCGCAGGGGGGCAAACCGGTTGTCGCTGCGCTGTGACTTTTTGTGGGTGTATTTGGCAGTACTTATTCGTATTGTTACTGTTGCTCTGACTTTTGTCTTTCCACTGCCACTGCTGCCCGGGTGCTGCTGCTGCCCCCGCTGTGAGCTCTCGATTATGCAACATTTCGTGTCGCCGCCGCCGCTCCAAAACCTCAACCAAAAAAAGTTGTGCAAGCCCCCAAAGTCGGCACTGTGAACGAGTATTTGCTGTGTGTGTTTGAGTGATATTTTTTGTTGCTCTCTCGCCAAATGTAATTGCTGTGGAGACTCCCCCACCCAGGCTATGCCACACCACCATCGAGAGGCACCCAATCGCTACGCTCTAATCAGCAAACAAATTTCTTGACATGTCGCAGAGCAAAATGATGGCAAGGCAATTTAAATCATCAATCCAAGAAGGTGGACGAGTGAGAACTCGAATGGGAATACATTTGCAGAAAGATATAGGAGCAACTCGCGTAGAAGTGAAGTAGCATTGAGCAGCAGTTTGCACAGAGAAATGTAAGGCGCTTTGGTTCCTTGTTTCTCTATTTTGATTCCATGGCTAAAAGTGCTGCTCTGCTGCTTCTGTTGTTGTGCGATTGGGATACAATTTTGGATGTTGCAACTCTTTGAAGGGCTTAAAGTTCGAGGCATTGAAAGAACATTTGAATAGGGCATCTATTGCTTTTCGAAGGGTAGCCCAAATGGGGGAGAATTAAAAGGGTGGCAGACTCTGGCAAATAATATGCTGCACTCTGGTTCTGCAGTGAGTCAAAAAATCTTCGCTTCTCTTTTATGTATGAATTCAGCCATGAACGATTTTTTGTATATTTTTGGACAATGTTTTTAGGACTTTAAGTAGTACCAAGCTTACAAAAAACTATTATTAATTCTTGTACTAGTCATTTACATATTTTTATTTCTTTTTTATATGAGGGAACTACTACTAGAGAAAATAAAATAATATGCAGACAATACATATACTCAACGTGGAATTAAACGATTTTAACTTTTGGATATTGATTTAGTTCTTCTAGGTTTTGTTATTGAAATTATAACTTAAATAATATCCTAAAACAAATTTAATTAAATTGAATTTTAAATTTTTTGTCACTTCAACAATTCTTGCCTCTGCCAGAACTAACAAATTACTTTGCTGCCCATAAGAAAACCTCTCTCGAAAATGTTATTTAATCTGCTAAAAAATCCAAACTATCGTTCTGTATAACCTCCTTAGCACTGAGAAACGAACCTTTTTTGGAGCCTAAAAACTAAGCTGCAAACCCCCTCCAGTGGACACACACAGTTTTATAGCACACGCTTCGTACCGTTAAACTCGTAGAAAACAACACACATGAAATCCCTAGCTTTTGGCTGCAAAAGAAAAATAGAAGAAGAAAAATATAATCTCATTGCACTTTTGACTCTGTCGCTTCGTCTGCGTCTCCTCCATGTGTGCCCCATATAAGGTGATTTTCGCTTCCGTTGTGTGTATATTCCCGTCGTCTGTTACTTTGTTTGCCCCTGCCACACGCCACACACTGGCACACAGCCGGTTGGTTGGTTGCTTGCCACTGCCACTGGTAGCCCCATTTCCTGCAGACCGCATTAGACGACGACGACGACGACGACGACGTCAAGTGGATAAACAACAATAAACCAGAAAGCAGACGAAACCGTTGCTTCTTTCAGCCATGTTGTTGCTGTTGTTTTCTGTTTGACTTTTTGGTCTTGGCCTTAAAAAAAATATGCTATATTCATGCAACACGCGCAACTTGTTGCGCAACAAACGCACCCAGAAAGACAGAGCGAGGCAGAAGAGGGAAGTGGCATCAGAAGATGCGGCTAGAATGGGGGCTTATAGTGTGTGACGATGCCAGCAAAAAGTTGCAGTAGAATGGGGGCTTAAAGTGTAAGAAGCTGGCAACCAGAAGTAGAGGCTGCTTTTGGGGCCTAAAGAGTGATTTGAAGTCAGCTGAACTGAATTTCGTAATAGGAATAGCGTAATAGGAAAAGGAGGGTTTTAATGCAAAGGTTAGCCCCCAAAATAGAGACAGACCTCACGGTCAAAGACAACGAACAAGCTGCCCCGACAAGCGAGAAGGGGTTACAAAAATTATCGCACAACCCGAACCGTTTGTAGGTTTGGCTCCTCTTCCGTGAATTTATTTGCAACATTCGGTTGCAACGTGTTTTTTGTTTGCGTTTTGTTGTGCTGCAGCAGCAGCAGCTGTTTTGGCCCGCTTTTGCCGGTTGCTGCTGCTGCCGCCTGTTGCATGCTGCATGTTGCACTTGTTTTGGCTGCCTCCACCTCCTTCATGCTCGTTCTCTCGCTCTCATTCTTGTTATCGGTGTGTGCTTCTCCACCTCCTTCGTGCTCGTTCCCATTCTCGTTATCGGTGTGTGCTTCTGGTGGTGGTTCTGGTGCTTCGCTTGGCTTCCTTTTGCCACATTCAAAAGCCACTGAATGGCGTTTTTTTGTTTTGTTTGAATGCAAATATTATTTGTTGTTGTTGTTGTTTCCCGAAACGACTGCTGCTCGACACACTACCGTTTGAAAAATCATAGCGGAAATGTGACAAAAGTTATGATTTATGGGGACAAACAGAAAAGTGTCTTCTTGATACGAGTAGAAATGAATGATAGAACGGTTGAAACTGTTGAACACATAAAGGAAATGCATGCAAATTTGAGGTGGAAATTGTTTAGAGAACGAAACATTTGAAATATGCTTTAGGAATAGTCGAAAATTGCTTTCCAATCGATTTCTAATAAGATTTGGAGCTCTCGGGTAAGGAGAGTATAAGAGTTTCAGACATTACTGAGTGTAATTTTTACCCGATGTGAGCCAAATTCCACAATATATGGGAATTTTTCGGGTTAAGGGCTTTAAAATGTGTAAACAATTTATACAGAATAATAGATAATTAATAGAAGAATAATTTCATAATTTATAAAACATTTGTAAACGATTTTCTGCTAAATACAGAACTAATACCTTAATTTTTTGGAACAAAATGAAATTACTCAGCCATAATATTTTTAATTCATTTTCTACTATTTTCACCTACAGATTGACCGCATTGCGAGTCTTTATAAAAATACAAGCCACTTCTTAATTATTTACCAGTGCTGTTCAATCGAATGCCTTTAAAAACAATCCAATTTTAATATAAGCAAAAGGTGTTTTCTTGAATGGAAAACCGCTGCTTGCCAATTCCAGTCCCTTACTTCCTTTGGTGGCAGGCCTGCTTTTGTGCCCTGCTTTTGTGGTAAATCAAGTCTCGGTTTCAACACAGCAGCAACAATTGAGAGTTGAATGAACTGACCACAAAATCCCAAGTAAAATAAACCATAGCATAGCACAGCACAGCAGCTGCCCCAACAACAACAAACAACAGAAGCGGCAACAAAAACAGACAATAAAGTGCCTGGCCTGGCAAAGTTCAAACTTTAAAACTGAGAAAAGCTGAAAATAAAGATGAGGCAAGAGGAGAGAACCGACCACAAGGCGGCCGGCCTGCCCTGGGAGACCTGATCTCCATGAGAACCGAGCCATACAAAAAAATCAGAAAGCGATGAGGGATGGGGAGACGGATTTTAGCACGTCATTCCATCATTTGTTCAGTTTATCACGCTGCCACTTTATCACTCTATAACTCTTTGGCTCTATAAAAATTACAATTAATCATTTAGTCATTCAATCGTTTAGCCATTCACAAACAAAATTAAGCAAAGGAGCGGGGGGCTCTCTTGGAAAGAGGAATTACTCGCCCCGGTGATACCTGTTAACCGGTGGCTATTTGGCTATTCTATTATATAAGAGATTAAATAATTTAAAGAGTTAATGTTGCGGATAATTAGTTAAATTTATAAGTGTTCTAACTATGAATATCGCAGAAATATCTACACAACTGAGGGCAGAAAATTATGCAAGCCAAAGACTGCTAAAATTTGTTATAGTTCTAGATATTAAGCTCCTCTTACACGTCGAAAACGAATCAATTTGTAATATGCAACACAGCCTTTAACTCTTAATCAGAATATATAGGTAATGAAATATATGTACATATGTATTTATTTTCTTTATTACTTTATATTCCCCTCCTTTCATCGGTTGCATACCCGATACATAAACCATACCCACTGAAATACCCCAACCATAACTATAATCATATTCGTTATGAATCCATTTACCATATCTCTGCTCGTACCATATGCTCGAATTGATTGAAGCACATTAACCAGACCGTCACTCAACCTGTACGAATATTCGCTAGCTCACACGCTGTTGTTCAGTTGTTTGTCTTTTGTTAACTTATTTGCCAGCAAAAATGGAAAATATTTAAATAAGATGAAAAAAAGCCAAAGCAAAGTATAAATCGGTTTAATAACAGTTGTTAAAGCCACTGCCACCCTGCTACAGCTGCCACCGTTGCTGTTGTTGTTGCCGAAGTTGTGTATTTCGGTTTGGTTTGCTTTTAATTATTGTTTCTAGTGCGGACGAAAAATATGCAAAAACCATTTTAACCCACTCTCTTTCTCTTTCTTTTTCTCGTTCACTTTATTTGTTGTTTACATATTCTTTTTTTTTGTTGCAATGGCAGCAATCTCTTTGCAAAACTTTTTAATTACATAGTTCCGCAAGGAGGAGGAAACGTGGCAGAAGGGTGGAGTGTAGTGGGGAATGTTTGTAGGGGTTTTCGGATTGGCTTTTATGGAGGGAGCTATGTGCTGTGCTAGATGTAGTAGTGTATCGAGTGTAGGGGCTTTATAGGGATCAGGTCAGGTTATAGGGATTCAAAACTATAATCCATAAATGGTGCTGATAAATAGCTTAAAAAGTTGGGTTTTTCGAAAATTTAACTTATTTATGAGAGTTTATAGAGGGAGCTCTTGCTGGAATCTTTTGTTAATTTTTTTGAGTTATGGAATAGAGATATGCTTTTAAATTTGTCTAAATTAAATTATACAATTTTGTTTAGTGATTTTTTTCATTATTTTTACTCAAAGAAAAACATATGTCCTTAAACATTGTAACTAAAATCTTTAAACAAAATACAAAAAGGCACAAAATTTCTTTTGGTTAAATAACCTTAAATGGAAGAAAAATCTTTTTACATATTTTTGCATGCATACATTTTCATTTTAATAATGCAATTATTCTCAGAAACAGAAAACGAAACAGAAATACGATATAATGTAATCAAATCAAATGCAATTATTTTTCTTTATTAAAACCGAAAACGCAAAGAACAACACAATAAATATTCTGAAACGCCTTGAATATATTCCCATTCGAATACTTTGGAGAAGACGCTCTGCCATGCCACATGGCAAAAGTGTATCAAAAACAAAGCAACACTAAGAGCTGCTGCTGCTCCTCCTTCTGTGGCTGCTACTGCTCCTCCTCGCTGTAGCTGCTGCAATGTTTATTTAGCTTTCGCTTCGAAGTGCCCGGAATACCCGGCGTATACCCGTTGTGTCGGAGGTACGTGCCAAATGAAAATAAAACCCGAGCTACGAACGCGCGAGCAACAAATTTAATAAATATGAAATGAGGTTTGTCATACGCACACACACGCACACACACACTCTGCCGCTGGTGGTGGTGGTGGGAAACCCTTGCCCCAATTAAGGGGCATGGGATGACTGCCGTCGGCTGCCTGCTGCACGCCTTCGATAACGTGCCGCAACGGGACAAATACTACGGGCAAATACCTTTAAGCCAGACCCGAAAACATTTCCCATAAACACAGAGAAAAAGAGAGAGACTGAGAAATGGGAAATAGGAAGGATGTAGGACCCAAGCAAATAAACACGCTCTTACAGGACTTACACAGGACTTTTGGCGTCCCGCACAAACACACACACACACACACACACACACAGAGAACGTGCATGGCACATTCCCATGGCCTGGAATTACATGTGACAAAATAAATGCCACTAAAATAAAAGGATCACAAGTCAGAGGCGTGTCCTTGAGGCATGCAACAAATGCCAAACAAATCGAATACCAGCGAGGAGGGCAGAGAGCGAGAGAGTGAGCTATGGCAGGAGAAATATCTATGTGATTATAAGGACATAAAATTGCCCGAAGGTCCCTGCCTGGCTGGCTGCCTGCTTGGCTCACTTCCCAACAGGAGAGCCCTAGTCCTTGGGCTGTCAAGTCCTTTAGTTTGGGTCGCTCTCTCTCTCTCTCTCATTCGCAAAAGGAACTTGTTGAATAAATAGGGAAATGGCAGCCAGACTGTCATACAATCTGCTGATTGCTACACAGGAATTCCTGTGCCACCGCCACCATTCCATGACGCTGCTGCTGCTCCTTGAACAAGGGCCTTGGTCCCTGGTAAGAGGGTTTTTTTTTGATGCCTCGAATACCGTGAAACGAGCGAAAAGTTGGATAATGATGATGACACGGAAGGAAACGACAGGAAGAGTGCTATAATTGGGAGATGTTAAAGCAAAAGAAGCGCACAAGAAAGGTAAAACTTCAACTGCCTCGTTTTACAGGAGTAGAGTTTTTGCTCAGAGCATTGCTCAAAACTGAGATCTGTACTACACGAGAGTGAAACATGATTAAGGCAGCAATATTAAGAAGAAGTGAACAGGAACGAGCTGAAATTGGAGAAGAGGTAGAAAATCAAGATCTTAAAAGAAGGTAGGATTAGGTTTTATTCCTCCTGTTTGAACAGTTTTAATACACGACGTTGACCAATCCTAGAAATCGGTGGTTGAAGGAACGAGAATTGAGCAAATGGTGGAAAAAATACATAAAACAAAACCCTACAACATCTCAATGTTGAACAAGAATTCTCTGAAAATAGAGTGAAGAAATCTCTAGCTAAGTTCCGTTTCCCAAGAGGTAAGTACAGTTCCCAGCGACGCACACACGCACTGGCAACAATGAAGACATTGCCCAACACTAAATGCAAACCATGTCAGTAAATTCTTCTCATGACAAAAATGCACAATTGATGGGCAACAATAGGTGGGAGCCAGTGAGTGAGTGAATGAGTGGCCAAGTGTTTGTTTGCCGAGCGAGAGAGAGAAACGAAAAACAAACAACAATTGCTAAACAAACTCCTACTTCCACTCGTTCCTCTCTATATCCATACTTTTTCAGTCACACCGTGCTCCGTTTTCGTTTCTTTCCTTCTCATGGGTTCTGTGTTTGTGCAACCTAATGGCCAGCATTTCATATGAGCGTGTAACAAAAGAGAGAAACAAATATTTGCGTGTACTATTACTATTATTATTAATGTGTGTAGCCCCCTGAGAATAAAGACCAAAACCAACCCATACCATTCTTATGATAATTAAGATCGCTTAAGCAATATAATGGACCTAACCTACTCTGAGCTGTGGTGCCTCCCAAAAAGTTTTTCTTGTTTATTTGTTTGCTTCTAGTTAACTTTTTCCGATTACCTGTTTGGCGGGATGGGTAGGAAAATTGTCTTGTTTGCTTTCAATTTGTACACAGAATTTGGTCAAAAATTTGGGAGAAAAAAACACTGCGGCGGAAGCAAAAACTTTTTGTTTTTGTTTTGGGGCACGCGCTACGCATACGCCACCGATGAGCCCAGAGCCCGGAGAAGTCCTTTGGTACATCCGGTGCCGCGCCTGCTGTTTTATGCGTGCCTTCATTATTGCCTCGCTTTCACATTCCTCCTGTGTTTGCCTCTGCCTCTCTTTATTTTCTCTCTCATGCTCCGCTTTTTTTTATATTTCGTTGTTTGCCTTTTCTGCTGTGAATTTTGCATGTGTTTTTGTAGTATTTTGTTATGCGGCTCATGTATATTTTCTCTCACTCGTGCCCTTTTGATACGTATTTTGTGTGTTTGTGTGTGTGCGGCATGACCTTGCCATTCGCCTCCGCTTTCAATGCAACATCAATGCAACAGCCTCGCAGCGTCTGTGTGGCGAAAGGCAGCCCAGGCAGCAACCCCTCGCTGGAGGCTTTGGCATTGTCCTTGCCGACTTTTTGTCCTTTGTTTCATTTTCAGAAGGGGTATTAGTGCAAATAGAAAGTGCAGTGGCTGAACAAATGGCTATTCAGCTGTAGAACATGGAATACCCCATGTGAAAGATCCGGAAAATGAAGGATTTTTATGGATTTTAAAACTATAATTTCGATATTTTCAAATTTTTATGTTGTTAATTTTGTGTTAAAATCCATTTAAAAATGAATGAAAGCACTGAAAAATACATTAACGTCTTATCAAACAATGAGTCACAAAACACGATAAAAAGCAACCGAAACAGATTATATTCGATCAAAATATTCATTTAAATCTACTTCAAATTTTATAAAAACTCGATTATAAAATCTAAAGCGATTGCGTGAAAAAATCTGCAGCTTTTTAAAGTATTTTGAACTTTTTACTTCGGACAGAACGATCTCTCGATTCATTCTTTGATTTGGCTTGAAATTTCATCCATCATTCGGATGCCCCTACAAGCAATCCATAAATACTAGGTTATGCAGCAGTTCTGACGCTTTTTATTGTTTACCTACCCAACAAAAATCCCAGGTCCCTAGTGAAAAAACGAAATTGAATGAAATAAGAGTGGCGTTGCATTCTATACGTAAGCTCGTTGGGGAGAGTCGAATGCAGGCGGATGGGCCTTTGCCTCAATGACACTCGAAAGTGGAAACGCTTGCGGGTCTCTCAGTGGCTTATTGTGCTCAATATTTATCACCGATACTTTGTCAGCCCCCAACCCAGTCCACTGTCTACACGCCTTGGATTTTCCTTGAGGTTTCCTCTGCGTTTCTTGCTCTTCTTGAGTTTCCTCTCCCTCTTGGATTTCCTCTATCGCTGCTTTTCCCCAATTGCATTTGCATCCTGATTGCTTTTGTATATCCGTGTGTGTGTCTGGCTGTGTGTGTGCGTGTATAACAATAACTTCTTGGCCAACAAAAGACACACCACTACCTTCTACCCATTGCCACAACTTTTCACAAATACGAATCCCCAACGAAGGAAGACAAGTTGCCAACAAAATTGGGTTTGTCATGTCCTGCGACCTGCACTTCCCTCTCTTTCCTCTACGTCCTTTGGGGGTGACAAAAGTCCAAAAGCGTTAAAAGCGAACAAATGTTGTGCAATTTGTTAGCCACAAGTAAAAGCTGCTGCCAAAAGTATTGAATAACCAAAACTGAGTATAATAAGCTGATGAATGTGTAGGGAGTGCTGAGTACCCAGAGTCCGGTAATCTGCTGAGGCTTTTGTGCGGTGTATTATATTTCAATTATGATTGGATTCCTTTGATTCCATGTTGCAAAGTGATTCTTAGCACACGAGATACTTGGAAATTAGAGTAAAAGTAGCGGAGAAAAAGGAGATGAGGCCAACTAAGGATTATGTATCACTTCAAATTAGGTTTATATGGATTAAAGATACTTTTGTGGCTTATAAAATAACTAGAATGGAAAGGAAGTGTTGATTTATTCTGCTGAAAGTCATTATCTTTGAATGGTTTTTAATTTTTACTACAATTCTGTTCCTTTAATGCAGTTTTTATTGCACCTGTTGCTTGCTCTGGACATTATTCACTTGTAGAGAAACAAGTATTCTTCTCCTGTTTCCCCTCTCAAATATGGCTCTGCAATAAATCCTTTACTCCAGCCAAACTCCCTCTCCCTCAAACCATTTTTCCACACCTTACAAAGAACATCCTTTAGCCATTTATGTGAAGAAACGAAGCAGCAAAACATCCTTTTAGTCATTTATTAGCAAAAGTAATGCCATATTATGCATTTTTTATGCTTTTTTTGCCTTAACTGCTGGCATTCCTTAAAATATTTCATATTTAATCAAGAGGAAAGATAAGTGGAAGCGTTTGGATACCCTTTTAAACTTGGCATAAAGGCAGAAAAACATTTTATTGTTAACTGAATGGCAGAAGAAAAGTGCAGAGGAGGCTAAACCCTCGCTTTTTGCAGAGAGAGGCAACAAGTCCATAGCTGAAGTAAACTCTGGAATAAATATAAATGAAATAATAAAAGCAGAATGTACAGAGGCATGCTCAATCTCCGAGTAATCGTCAGAAATGTCTGTGCGCCATTGCATTCAAACAAAAGACTGAACTGGACTCGACCCGACATAATTTGCATGGCAAGGATGCCCGAGCTGGACTGGTGATCCTCCTACCAAAGAGCAGAGCACAACCCGACAGCCCGAAAGCACCAAAGTTCTGGCCAGAGCCTGAAGGCAGCGACAGATTTGTGATTTATTGCAGCTGGAGGAGCTCCTCTTTGTTCGCTCCTGCAGTCTGGCTAAAAACGTAGTCTGTGTGTTGCCCGTGCTGCCAGCTTCCAGCCATGAAGCATAACTAATTTATGACCAAAGCAACGGAGTCGTGACTAGGACAAAATTGGTCTCACAATTGTGGTCACACCTTTTGGGGGGTTTAAAGTTATGAGCCGCAGAGTCGGCCGTGCAGAGATGTGCAGGATGCGCAGTAGCTTAAAGAGGCATTTGGAGGAGTTAAGAGGAGTCTCGCTTTTGGATCTGAGTAGAATACGTGACTGTTGGGGTGTCTTTGCAGGAGCCGTCTGTTCAGTTGTTCGTCTAGGAGTCTGCGTCAAGATCTGTGGTAGAAGTCTTTCCAGAAGGCTGTGCCAGTAGTTTCTTGGAATTCTCTGCAGGAAAATTAAGGGAGGGATTTAGCTGGCTCATACATTAGGCATTTTTATGTTAACCTGAAGACTGCTCAGGAGTCTGTTTACGGTCGGTTTTTTTGCACTATCTACCAGATTGACTGCCACCTGTCGCATTTATCTCTGCAAATACCAAATCATTTTCCATCTCTGAAAAGAGCTCCCATGCAGATATAATTACAGTTGAAAGGCTTTGTGGGCTGAATGAAGCGCTGAGCGAGGGGGCGTTGCACATGGCACTGTTTTAATATTTGTAAAACTATTTCAATGCCACGCCATTTATCCGGCTGCTACTCCAGCCCTTCTCCGTTCTCCCCGCCGCACTCCTCCGCATTAGCGACCTTCGTCAGTAGTGAAATTTCAGGGATGCGCTCGATTTCCGCACATTTTCCGCGTATATATTTTCATTATACACTTTTGACAAAGTCGCTGACAATGTGGCCCAGAGGCTATGTTCACTCCCTGCCCCCCTTTTGGGCCGCAACCATTTTGACATCATTTAATTCGTTTTTTATTAAATTTATGTAAATTTTATTACTTGCAGCACTGACGCTCTCGCCACACTAAACGACTGGCAGTGGAACGTCGAAATTGAAACTGTAAGTACCACCACGGAAAGGAGGCCACGTTTTTCCTACATTTTTGATTTCTGATTAAACCACTGAAAATACTGAAAATTGTGCTGTCAGTAGCTAGGGAAGGGCCAACTGCACAGGCACGGGACACAGGTCACAGCTCAGCCATGTTGAACGATTTTTTCACTTTGCTGGGTCTAACGGGGCGTATGATTGATATGCGAAATGTTTGCGGCGTCCGCCTTACCGCAAAATGAATGCGCTGCCATCAAGGTGTTAAATTGCCCGGAACCACGCCTACAGGAAGCAGAACCGACAAGCCACGCCTCTTTTTTTTGGGGGGGGGGGCTGTAGAATTTATTGCAAATAACAGAATTTTGTGCAGCAGCAAAAGGAGTGGGAAAGCAGGACGAAGGAAGTGCCTTCGTGTGCATTGTCTTGAAAATTTAATTAATTTACATGTGAAGATGGAATCTTCTGTGTTGTTGTTGTTGTTGTTGTTGTGTGTCATGTGTTGCACGTATCTTCAGGTGGCAATCAAAGCTTAAGCCTCAGCACACAAATTTGAATGGAGACCCTTTAATCCTTTGGCATTGTCTGGGAAAATTAATTGACGTAGAAGTCGAGTACGTGATGCTTTTTGATGGGGATTGTAAAGCAGAAGCAGATAGAGCTGCAGGACATACAAATGACAGTGCAAACAATGAAAGGAAATCACTGGAAAACCACTATGCATTTGATTTCAGAGAGGGCAGTAGAGAGGCAGGTAGTGGTAGAGAAAATTACAGTAGAAAATCATTGGAAATGAGTGACAGAAGATGCATTTGAAACTGTTGCGTTGCGAAAATTAGTAGACAAAATGAATCGAATGCTATTTGTGGGGATATATCCGAACTGGATTGGAATTATTTTCAGTGCAAGGTAAAGCTATTGGCTTGGAAAATTATTGGAAAAGTGAACAAAGCCAAAACGAAAGAGGCAAATTGCCAACTCCATTGTCATCGCTGCTAACGCTGCTCCATCTATCATGGACATTTGATAAGAAGCTTACCTTTATCTTCACCTAAGGTTATCGAATTACATTGCTATACACACGGCAATAATATCAGCATTGTTCTTTGAAAGTGAGGAAGGACATGGCAGCTGCCAGAAGAATGTGCCAGATCCATGCCATTGTTCCTGTTGCTGTAGAAGAAGGCTTTTGGCCTTAGAGTTGCGTAGAGATTGAAGGTTATTGCAGAATGAACATGCATCATTCTTGGCTGTTAATTATGGCCCTTGGGAAGCTTCTGCTGCACTTTTAAGGCCATTAAAACTAAAAGATCAATTCAATATTTAACCTTAAAACAGCGCTGCCTACAACTGCACTTATAATTTCACCAAAATATAACCATCTACCACACATCCGATTGGCATTTGAATACATTCGAGTACCTTCGAGTGTCCGCATCCTCCGCATCATTGATTCCATGGAATTTCATTATCGAATCCTTCGCTCCTGGTTGGTGTTCCCTCTGCTGGCATTGAATTTCTCTAATTAACTTCAGCCAACAGTTGGCAGATAGCAGCCCAGCAACAAGGTTTTCCATTTACCAATTCCCTATCCCCTCCCCAACACAGAAAATGCAATTTTCCCAGGAAAATCTACAAGTGAATATCACTCATACGTCGTGTAGTACGAATTCGAAATTCGAAATGGAAATGCGTCAAATGCGGGGATAATTCACTTACGTGGCAACTCAGTGGGTCGGGTGATGGAAAAATGATTCTGGCTTTTGGTGGGCACGGTGTGGGTATGGAAGCATGGCCACATGCCGCTTGGTCTTTTAACCTTGCCACGTGGCAAAATGGCATTTAACATGGTTAGCAGAAACAGACGTGGAAAGGGGAGCAACTGTATGTGGCGAATGAGTGGAAAAGTGAGAGGAAATAGAGAGTGAAAAGTGGCGGAGAAAAAAAATGTTTAAAATTATGTGTGTGTGTGTGTGTGTGTTTCCAGAGGGGAAGGGGAAACTGGAGCAGCTGAAAACCCAAACAAGAAACATTCTATTTGATTTTTATGGAAAATATTCTCCGTCTGGAAACTGAAAATGTCTCCGGCATGTGGCGAATATTGAATTTTCGCTTACAGGAAAAAGGAAATTCCGTAGCAATCCCGAAAAACTAAAAGGAAATTCCATTTTAATCTCGCAAGCTAAACGCTGTGTTGCACAACACATGTTGCAAGTTGCAGCTGCAGCTGCAAGTTGTTCTCCTTTACATTTTCTTTATTTCGCCTGCTTTAATTGTAAAAGCTTAAATTATTCATTGCACATTTCTTTCCGTTTTGGGTGGGCCAAGGAACTGTACTTGCTGTACTTCCTGCATAAAGTGAGGCAATAAATTGTTAAGATGTGTCTAGAAAATTGGAAGATGGCCAGCGGAAACGGTGGAAAGTATTTCGTTTTTAGTAGGGTATTTGTCCATTTTTGGGAGAGGCTTGTATGGGCAGAAGGAGACTGTTTATAAAGATTTTAAAGAGGAATAAGGAATAAATGAAGTTATATTTTGCCTGTGCGTAACTACTCGTACCTTGTGAAGCATCCTTTTCTAGGAGAAACATATCTAAATTCGACATAAAACTGAATAGAAAAATCTCTCGTAGAAGACAAATATCATTGGTTTTTTTTTTCGCTTTGGAAGAGATCTCCCTCAGTCCAAAATATTCCATAGGTGGACACTACTAATCCCACATAGAGAGTCCCCAGAGTTGGAAACTCTCTCTCACTTTGATGGACACCTTCTCTTGGCTGGAAATCCTTATACCGTATACTTACTCGTATCATTCATAACTTCCTTTATTTCCCCTGTGGTTGCAACGATTACGAACATTGCCACACGGTAAGTGGCATTCGATTGCCCAACATTCAGCCTCGAACTTGTTGAATCTGCGCTCACGGGCCTCTGCGGCTGTGTGTGTTACATGAGCAGCTCCATAGCCATGGCAGTCACATTGCCACAGCACCAGCTGAAGGTAAAACGTGCGAAGGACACACAGAGAGAGGCAGAGACAGAGAGAGTGAGTGTGTGGCACGAAGACGCTGCATGGAAATCCATGACAAAATGTAACAGATTGGCCGCCACACAGCCAGCCCCCTGCGGAAAGGCAGAAGGAAAGGCACAAGGCTAAGCCCCCGGGCATAGGCTCTCATAGAGCAAGTGAAAGAAAGAGATGACGAGACATGGCAGGAGAAAAAGTGCGAGAAAGTCACAGAAATTGTGTGTACGTGTGTGGGAGTGGGAGAATGAGAAAAAGAGAGCGAGAGAGTGGACGGTTGCATATTTAATCCTGTTGATTTTTATGTGTTTCCGTGTTGGTTGCCTTCCGCCCCGCACCACTGTTGCTTCTACTTTTTATGTCTTTTTATCCGCCTGATGCTGATGATTGTGCATGCTCTTTGTTGGCCAACTGCCACGCCCACATACAAAGCCCACTGCCTACCACACACTGACCTTTCTTACAGAGTGAGTGTCTGAGTGTGTGAGTGAAGGTCGGGACATCCTCCTTCCCACCTGATGATAGAGCACACTTGCATTTTATTCTCTATTCAAAGAGCCGCCCGTTTTGCTGGCTTTTAATTTTCCATTTTCAGTGTATTCACGTTTCGATGGCATTTGCCAGAAGATGTGCACGTGGCTCGAGTTTACGATCACTTTGGGTTTTTTTAGGGGCTACAAGGAGAGACCAGAGACTGCATTTGCATATCCTTGCTCGAAATAGACCTGAAGGTTGCTGTTGCAGCCCACAAATAGAGTAGGCAATGAATTGCAAATTAAGGTCATTGCAGGCGAAATTAAAGTTTAGGATGGGAAAGTTATTGCATGAAAGGGAATGTTATAAAGAGGGCTCGATAATGTGACATATCCATCTAAATAAATGATAATATGTGCTGCAGGGCTTTTCCATTCCCCGAGGCATGGTACAATATAACATTAATAGGCACCAAGGCAAACAGGATAACATTTTGTTTTCCCCCGATCCGTTTTGGCAATAAATTCCCAAAACAAAACTCCCAACTGCTAAAATGTAGATGAACAGTAAAAGCAAAACCTGACTCATGCCACAAATAAAAGCGAGTAATACGAGTAATACAAACAGTAAATGAGATCAGCAGTAGAGATCCCAACCCCACACGTTACGCTCTAGCGTTTGTTGTTTTCTTTTCAAGGTTACCCAAAACAGAACAAATTAATACAAATACGAGAAGCGTCAGTCGGCTTTTCAATTTCCATTTCAATGCGGGATTGCTCTACAAAAATAAATCAAATCCCAAACTGAAATTCGAATTGGAGCTCATTAAATGCCAACAAACATTCCCCAAAAACAACAGCGGAAACAGTTGGTCGGAAAAGGAAAACAAAAGGCCAACAGCTGAGCGGAGAAGGTGACCGTAAAACCACATCAAACTGCTCGAAAATTGTCCCAAAAACAAAATGTTTGTTGTAACAGAGCTCCAGAGCTCATCACTCTGCTCTCTGCGGGTCCCAAAAGCACGTCTCCAATTAGAGCGCGTGCCTGCGCACCGTAGCGTTCCGCAGCATTCCGTTCCGTTTTTTTCCGCATTGATCGGGGGGCAATCAATCCATCAATCTGCAAGTATCTTTACGGGTTTTGATTGATTAAGTTTGCCACCCGGTGAGCGGTGTGAAAGTTGTGGCTGTAAGTGGATTGGATGAAGCGATAAAGCGGGGAGATGTTACAGGCGGTCTTGTAAGTAGTTCAAAGTAATAGCTGTTTAGGACTTAATGAGTCTTGTCTTTGATTTTCGTGAAGTACACGTATTTAGGGGGATTTATTGGAATTTCGAGTGATTTCAGCTGCATTTCCGGAAAGGTTTTTAAAGGTATTAAAGACTGGTGCTGCTTTTTGTGAATTATTTAAGCATTTTGGCAGATAAACTTACGTTAAAGTATATATGTAAATCTAATATGACTCTGAAATCCCTTCACCAAGTGGCTTATCCTTGGAACTACTTGAATATTCAGAGTCCCAGACACCACACTCCTGGTAATAAGCTGGAAAATGGCTCGCCCCATCGCTTTGAGTGGTCACTTAAAGGCCTTACAAAGTTGAGTAAAATATTGGCATTAACTCTCTGGGCTTTTGCCTTAAACCAGCTGCTAAACCGATTCCCGGTCCTTGCTCCTCGTACTTGTGAACGTCCCTGGTAGCCTGTCTGCAATGGCTTATTAAGTTGTGATGCCAAAACCACAGAGACAGGAGATTGGATCTGGTGTTGGGATATGGCAATGAGAGTGAGGACGCTGCTGCTGCTTGATGGCTGATGGGAATGAGGTGGTGACTATCCCATATGGAACTACGCTGTGGTCATCATTATCGTCTTTGGATGCAAGGGAGCAACCGACAAGCTACTGGTCTGTTCTCATCATCGCACTGCTAATCAAAATGCCATTGCATACAGAAGCGGCAGCAGCAACGATCAGGGGAGCAGCGAAAAGCGAAATAAAATTAGCTTGAAAATTGTTTTAGCATTTTGTGGTTCAGACACTCCACAGACCAGATACTGCACAGCATCTGTAGACTCCACAAACCATGGCATTAAATCGGCTTAGAAACACTCTAAAGAATTCCCTTTCATGTCTGATTTTCTGTTTTTTCCTTTCATCACTTATTTTGGCACTTGTTTTCTCTCTGCGACTGCTCTGCCAATTCAAAAGTTACTTGACCACAACAAAGGCGCACAAATTGTGCTGACAGACAGACAGACCGAGAGTTGTTTTCACCAACTCATTTATATCAAAATGTGTTCTTAATCAGGCGGCGGGCTGGCTAGTTGAAAGCGTAGACAAAACTCTTTCCGGTGCTGCAGAGTGACGAAGTGTTTTGTGATTTTATAGACCTTTGGCTAAAAGGGATTTCTAAAGTCATTTAGGGGCATTGTCTGTGGATAGCAAGGATTATTATGCGGCAGGAAAAGTGCTTAGATTTGATGAATAGGCAGGTTGTGTGGCACATGGAAGGGGAGAGTGTTTCTTGGCAGTTTTCGTTGGCGAAAGTGTAAATCTGAATGAAGAGAAATTCTCGCAAAATGATAAGCCATTGACTATCCCCTCTTACACGGCTCCTGTTGGGATCTCTGCGCACCGTGTATTCTGCCTGAGATTACAATTTGAAACACACACACAGCCAGAGTTTGTGTTGCCCCAAGCGACATAACAGCAGTGCTCCTTCGATTACTCCTCCGATTGCTCCTTCTCCCTTTGGTTTACGCATCTCTCAGCGAATCATCTCTCGGAAGCAGATTGTTGATAAAGTTCACAACAAAAAAACACATGCAACAAGCACAACAATAAAAAGAGGGGCAAGAAAAAGGAAACCTTATTGCTGCCACAGCGATGAGGAGTACGTGCGTGGCATGCCACGCATTCGATGAAGCACCTGCTGCTGTTCCTCCTGCTGCTGCCTAGGATGCGGCATTACGTGACGTTAAGACGCACGGCAGTGGGGTGGGTGTTCTCCCTCTAATCCTTTGAAGAATGCACTGCCACACAAGTGGATATCCCAGCCAGACGCCCGCCCGCCCGTTCGTCCTTTTCGATTGTGTCGCTTTTAGCTGATTCTCAAGAACTGAAACTGAGACACCACGTGAATGTAGGTCAAGTGGGCGTGGCGTGGCGTGGCGGCGTTCCTGTGTGGTGGTATGCAGTCCTGTGTATTTCACAAGGCTTTTATAAGGCAATTAAGCCAAGTTAATGAAATCAGCCTGCCGACAAAAGTAGCAGCAGAAGGCAGCCTGGCAGGCAGGCAGAGGGCAGCCAGGATAGACCTTTTTCCAGCCAATTTTCCTGGCAATTTTCCTTTCTATAATTTATGTAACCAATGGACTGCCAAGAAGGCTAATAGGCATGGGCCATCATGTAGACGATAGCCATAACGGATATGGCCAAGTATGGAGGTGGGAGGTGGGACGGAGAGGTTAAGGTTAAGTGTGTGTGTGGAAATGGCGGAAAAAACAATGCAAAAACGATGATTACACTTGGCTGGAGGGGAAAATTTGAGGCAGAGTGAATGCTACCCCTCATGGAGGGGAGATCGAACTCAATTTGTGTGTGTTTCCCTCTAATTGAGAATGAATATTTTATTGTTTTATTGGTGGAAAGGATAGGGATAGCCATAACAATACAATTACACAAAAAAAGTATACCAAAAAAATAGACAGAAAATGTTTACGTGAGGAAACTAACAAAATGGAAAAAATGTAGACATATATGGACGGATAGATAGTCGCAGTAGATAGATAAAAGAGAAGAGAAGAGAAGATGAAAAGATTTTTATGGCAACTCTGCTGCTTGCCTCTACTGCAGCACAAACATCAAAAGTCAATCAATGTAATGTCACAGGGGCTACGTGGCAGGCAACCCACCTACCACGTATCTGGAGTCGCAGCAAGGAGTCCGCCTCGGACGCGGCGCATAAAATCAATGGAAAATGGGTCGTGGAAATCCGTAGAATGGAAAGGGCAGCAAAATAGAAACAGAGACAGAGAGTGTCCTGGCATAGAGTGGGTTTTAAGCCCACATTAGAGGAGAGCACAGCTTGACACTAATATATTGCATTGGCCGAACAGCATGATGGCTCGATGCCACCTGTGTGCGCCACCACAACTCCGACTACTCCCACTCTTCCCATGAAACTTACGATTAAAAATGTTTGTAGCTTTAAGTCAAACTCTAAGCTCCAATCCCAACTTTTATAGCCAGTACCTCTGACATATCTGCACTTGCATTGTTCTGAACAAAAGGCAGCCAAAACAAGCAATCAGTGGATAGAGTGCACTGCGCAAATATGACAGAAAAGACAGGGAAAAAATCGAGAGATAAGTACAGAAAAAATGCGAGAAAAAGGAAAAAACTAAAGAAAAAGGGGAAAAACTAAAGGAAAACGAGTAGGAACGTGTGAGGCGCGTCGTACGCGTCACTACTTTTATATCCGGTGCTCAGTCAGTATATCTGTCTTACTGATTTTTTTTTTCGATTTTGACATTTTATATTTTTTCTACATCTGTCATCTACATCACTTCTTACGCCAACACGCTCTTTTAGCTTGAAATACACTTGTAACACTATCGATTCGGCTAGTGATGCTGATCATAAACATTACATACTTTATTGGGTGGGAAACGCTTCCTTCTGTGCGTTAAATACATCCAGTGTTTGGCACATACATATACAATATTGCCTATTTGCTCTTCGAGTACCGGGTATAATAAATAAAAATAAAATAAGAAAAAAATGGTGATAGAGACTGATATTAAAATGAATTCGTTGGGCTCTATTTTTGCTCTATTTTGTTGTTGAAAAGTAAAAAAAAAAAAATGTTGTACTGATGTTGTTGGAGTTAGTTAGTTGGTTCTCTTATTTTTTGTGTGGATGATTCTCGCTGCAGAGGCGTTGGATGTCTCTCTGTGTGGGGGCGAAGCTTTTTGCGTTAGTTTGAAGCTTTTTCCAGTAACCGTACAAGTTTCGTCAGGTGGTTTATTAGTGTTTTTGAAGCTTAAGGAAAGGTATACATAACACAAAAAACACCAACACTTGTTCCACAATTTGTTCATCCTGCAAAAGGAAACTCCTGTGCCAACTCCTGGGGAAAGTCATGGGCAAAGTTGTGTGGGTGAGTTGGCTGAGAAATTAAATTTAAGTTTGGGGATCCGCGTTTATTATTGGATTATAGTTGGGGGAGTACAGAAAAAAGTAGAGGGATTCATAAAGGACTATATTGTAGAACATTTCTTAAGATAATGTTGACCAATTGTGTTTTAAACTGTTCTAAAACAATTTGAAATCATAGATATAATATTAAAAATGGATTTAAATGGTGTTCAGATGGCTTAAAATTGCCTCAAAAATGTTAGAACTTTACTCTATCTCTAATCTCGAATGCACTCAATTTTATAAACACTTTTCGCTTTTAATAAGAATACAAATTTAATAAAAATTTTCATTCATGGCCAACAATCAAATACAAATTAATTTAATTTTAAATTAAATCAATTTGCAAATACTATCAAATTATAGAATTTCATAGTTTTAATGAGGCATAAACAGACCTCGAAATTGAATCTAATTATTCTCTAATGTGCCTGTTGTTGTTGGCTGTATTCGCTGGTTTTGACTGTCAATCCAACAGATGGATTCGATTATATAATTAGGCTGATAGTTGGCTTCGGTTTGCTTTCTTGTTGATATTAAAATTTAATTAAAATGCCATCAAAAAGCTTCAAAGAGAGAGAGAGAGAGAGAGAGAGAGAGAAGCAACAGCTTGTTTTAAGAGCGAATGAACGGGGAAGCTGCTGCTGATGCTGCTGCCAATGAGTGTCAAACTGTAAAGTGAGATGCTGCACCCTCCCGCTGCTAAGGCGAAATTGATGGGGCAACTGTTGCTACAGAAAGAGAGAAGAAAATGGAGTGATGGAGCAATAGTCAAAGCGAGAGGAAAAGATAGTAAACTATTGAGAGAAAAAGAAAGTGAGGAAAAAAAAAGCTTCAAAATAAAGAAATAGAGAGACAGGAAGAGGCTACGATTACGAGGTAAGCGTACAGTCATTTAACTTGACATCCTTGCGCTTCATTTAACGCAAAAACACACACAGGGATATGTGTACGTGAGTCTGTTCCTAGTACGAGAGTCGAGTGCCGTGTGTGCCGTGTGCAATTCTGGGTAATGCGAGCTGAAGGCTATTTAATTAATGTGAAGCATTATGCCCGATTATGTGGAATAAATGAAGGAAGAGCTAAAGGCAGTGGCAGGAGGCAGACAGAGCACAGGGAGAACGCAGAATAAATGGTAAAACCGATTATCCATGTGAACTATTGGGGCGAGCTCTGACCATATTAAATCGGACTAGGAATAAATCGGAATAGGGAAAATGGGGAGTACATAAAAAGTTAATAAGTTTTTGTAGAGAAAAATAGATAAAAACGGAAAAAATTTAATGGTAAAATTATCACAGAAATGCTCACAAATTAAATAAAATAAACAAAGGGTTGCAAGAACCCTAAGGCGGAGCAGTAAATATAATTTGGAAACCTATGGAAAGTACAAATTAAAGTTGCAATACTTTTCTGATTAACGCCTTAAGGGTTGCCGAAGCACCTAAAATGCAACTGCAAGCCTGTGTAAAACTTGGAAAAACATTTCCTGGAATGAAGTTTTCCTAAAACTAAAACCCAGACGAGGGTTAAAGCCAGTTTTCAGTTCCCCTTTGTAAATCAAAATCAATTTTCAGGCTACTCTTACGCATAATTTGAACAGCAAACAGACAGGCTCCAGCTCCTGCTTTTCCTCAAAACACAAGACATACAGATACCCGGAAACACAAACATACACAGATAAAGAAGCAAATGCACAGATATTCAGACAAGAGAGAGAAAGGAAGCAACATGTGAAAGATGAAAAATGTGTGGCCGCCTGCTGCCTCGACTGCCGAGTCCTTGTTAAATTATTCAAAAGTGTAAGCCCTGCTAAGAGGCGCGAAAGAAAAAGTAAAAACTTTAGATTGCATATAATAAAATGCCAGGAAAAATGAAGGCAGCAGAGGCTCAAAGCAGAAGGCTCCACCTAACAGACAGACAGCCTGGGAAATGCAGGAAAAAATACCAAGAAAGGAACTAACGGAGGCCCTTCCCCGAGTTGAGTTGGAATAAAAACCATGGAAAGTCAGGCGACGAAAATATGTTTTATTGATTGTGTAAATAATAAATGCACTTTCGCATTTTACTTGCTTTCTTTTCCACTTGAAAAAGTCAGAATATTATTTTTCCTGCGATTGGTTGGGTCTTAGGTCTGCGTATATTTGCGTGTGAAATGGCTTATTACGGTCACGTTTCACCTATAAAAGCAAAAACAGGAGGGAGGGAGATAAATTAAGAGGGGAAGAGATACCATAGAGGGTGAGAGAAACTAAGAGGGAAGGAGACACTTACAGAGGGTGAGCCACTAAAACGGAGTGCAGACTTAGCCTTCACACGACAAGCCCGACCATGAGGCTAGGCCGATTCCCTGCGGACTTGGTTTCCTGGATTCAGAGCACCTGTCGCCTTGATAATAGACAGGATCTCAGCCATACTAAATTCTCTAGCAGTGAGAAAAGAACAAAAAAAACACACCGAGAAAACCACTAGAAGAGGCTTACTCCATTTCATTCCTGCTCAATGGCTTGCAATTTATTGTTTGCCTCAAAGGTGAAAAATGCTGCAGCAGGCACTCAATTTTCGTCGGTGAAGAGCTTAAATATGCCAAAATTTTTTGGCGAAGAAGAAGTTTTTCTTTCTGTTATTTCTAGCCGAAAAATTACAGCTGGGAATTGCCTTTGAAACATAGCTGGGACTTAATAAAGTTTTTCTTTTTAGAGTTCTCTAGCTGGAAAGTTATTCTAGAAAAGTTCCTAGAGGGGATTTTCTCTCGGCAGGAAGCAGGGAGCTTTAAAACATACTTCTGTCGGAAATACGAAGACAGCTAATTAGTATGTCAGGGGAAGAGGAAAAAGCATAAAGAGAGAAAAGGGAAAAGGAATAAAACCAAACCCATTAAGTAAAAGTGTTTAAAATTAGTCTAATGATAAGGAAGGAGCCCCACAATTTAAATGGCTTTCATGGGTCTGTCGTTTAACATCATTATATTTTCCTTCAATTTCCTGAGTCTCTTGGACCCTTGTGGTCAAGGTGAAAACAAACAAACAAAAAACGTGGAAAAGTCACCAGGCAGTGGCCCTGGGAATTGGATGCTTCGTGCTACATGTGTTTGTATAATTTTCAGGAGCCCCGAAACGCCATATGGGTTGTCCTGTAAGTGGGTTTGCCTCTTCGTGAGTGTGTCAGTATGTATGTGTAGGGTGTTTATTTACCCACGCTGCCGGGTTGGGTTGAGGGTTCTCCTCTTTATTTGTGTGTTTGCCTTTCGGCTTCTGTTCTCGGGGCCCAAACTGTGTAAAAACTGTGTAAAAATCACGTTTAACACATAAATCCAATTGCGGTAACTCTACGCACGTCGGAAGAACGGGGTACACCGAAGGAATGGCAGTGAAAAATGACGAGAAAGGAAAGAAAGCGATGGAGAAACATGGAGGGAGCGGGGATAGCTATGTAATTAATTAGCTGGACACCAAAAAACTGTTTTTATACAGAAATTGCATGTTCAGCAAAACCAGAGATGTGCGGAAAAATATGCCCAACAGAGAAGAACTAAAATTTAAAAAAAATATAACAACTCTATGGGATTTTTCATATAAAAATTTTACAAATAAAAGAGAACGAGAATTTATAGTAGAGAGTGCCGAAGATCTGTGTGGAGTAAAAAATATAGTGAAAGATCACGAAACATCAGCAGAAATTTACTTTGAATTTGTTAAATTTTGCTGTAATATTCTCAACAGTTTCCCAGCAAATATCGATCCCTTGTGACATCCCTAGAGCCAAAGCTTGAATGTTGCAAGGCTCTTTTGTGGCACAATTATTTGACCAAAAATAGCCCAGACATTCCATTCGAAATGTAGAGAGCAAAAGCGCAGAGGGGATGTGCCTGTGCCTCTGTCAAAGCGTCAGGCATTTGTAATTGGGGCAAAAGTATGGACAAGTGGACAGGCTTTAGAGCTGTCAGAATATGTGGCTGACATTACCTGGCAATGGATGTCTCTCTCTCTCTCCCGCTTGCTTTGGTCATATTTTAAATTAATTTTACAGCTCGACAAAAGTTTGTCACATTTCCATTACATTTTGCCACAGAGCCACATTTAGGTGGAAATTATTGACACCAAGTCCCACAGTTTGGAGACCAAAGCGACGTCTTACTCTGCGCCTGATTGATTGCACTCGAGGCTGTGGTTGTGGCTCAGGCTCTACCTCTGTCTCTGTCTTTAGGGCGAGATATTATCTGAGTGTTTGCATAATCCAGTTACAGGCCAGAAGGTTCTTAATTAAGGCATTGCATTTCGAGTGGGTCGGCTATATATTGAACCAGACACAGCCAAACAGACAGCTCCCATTACCAAGGCTAATGGTCACGTGAGCCGCATTTCATTTTCTCAGATAACAGGCGAGTGATGAGCGAAGAGACGACAGCGACTGAGGTATGAGGTGAGAACGAGGAGTTTTCCCATCAACCCATCGCATCATCATTGCGGCGATGCTTCTGTAATTGTCATAATTAAGAATGATGAATGAGTTGGCGAATTGTGTCAGACGTGGATGGGCAAATGCAATGCAACAGGACATCACAAGAGGCAATCCTCTGTAGATAGTAAATGTAACTCTCTTTGGAGATGAGAGCGTGAGAGCAGGGATTTACTCACTCTGGAGCTGCACTCGTTTGATGGAATATTTCAGAGTGTTTAAATCTGCAGATGAGATCTTAAGCAGTTGGAATGCAGTTGCTATCAGGCCCCTCCCTTTCTTCCTTAGCCCACACTCTTTGCTTCTCCCCTAAAGCTGACTCACGCTGCCATCTCCAGAGTTTCCAATCTCTGAAGTTGCGTGTCCCAGGGCCTCCATGTCTCGCATATTTGTTAATTGTTTTCAATTGCATGTTCTTCTGCCTTTTTGCCTCTTTCCTCCCAACTGCATTCCATTGGGGAATGCCCGCTCCGTCCCGGTCGCTTGTGGCATTCCTTTGTGGCTTGTGGAAACGGAAGTTCTTAAGTCAATCACTCGTTGTGGCTGGAGTCTTTTGCTGTAGCTCTTTAGCTACAGAATGGAAGCACTCTATAAAGACGGGGAGTCTCTGCCACTCTTTAAAGTCGCTTAATTCCATGTTCTGTGGCTCTTCTGTTCTGTCTGTCTGTCTGCCACTTTTTCCTGATGCATGCTCCACAAATTAAAGTTGAAAAGTTATTTTAAATGAAAATGTTAAAATGTTGTACATTCTTTGGAATTTGCCTTGCCGCTTCCTTCTGCCACTTTGTCTTCATTCCACCTCTTTAGTCTTTCTTCCACCTCTTTGTCTCTCTTCCTCCACTTTTTATATACCATTTGGAATTTCTCTTCCATCTCCGCGTTGTCTTTTTATTTATTTGTTGTGTCGCTTGCCATTTCCTTGTTCTTCTTGGCCCAGAGACAAAACAGATTAAATAGATAATTTCAATTTGTTCTGTGGATTAAAAGCGCAGCACTGCAATGGAATTATTTCTCCGAAATTCATTACAAAACTCCGTTCGAGGCAGCAGCGAGTTCACTTGCAAGCTGATTCCTCGGAGTCGTTAAATTTCAAGTTACTTTTGCTGAGATGTTTAATTACTTAATTGTTATCTTAAGATGCGATTACCCCTTGGCATGCATTTGAATTTAATTGCACTTTCCGTGGAATAAACCTCACTCCTGAAATTGTTTATACCCTGACCTTTCTCCCTGCAGCATTGTAGAGTTTCTCAAAATGGGTTTTAAACTAAATTTTTGGACATTTTGCTTATCAGTCATAAAATGTAATAATTTTGTGACTGACGTCAGCCTTTTTCCTGCACTGGAAAAACATTAAAACAAAGTCCACCTCCACCTCTGATTATTTTGCTGATTTTCCCTGGTGTTTGCATGAATTAGCCACGACAGGGAAAATAGGGGAAAAGTAATCAAAATCCGAAAATGCATATAAATGAAATAATTATAATTGTTTCAAGGAATGTGCAAACACAGTGGAGGAATGTTTCCGTGCTGACTCTATCGTGTTTTTAATGTGAATTTAAAGAATTGTCCTTTTTTGCATAATGATATCTTCCCATTCGCTTGTTACTGGGCAGCTGTCGAATGGCTCGGGGCGTATGCTTTATCCGGCATTTCGATGGATGAATTTTTGCACTGAAATTCAATGTAATAAATCCCTAAAATTGTGGGAACCTAATGGATGGTTGACTTTTTGATGGACAAGCATAGAAAAAATGGAGAAAAATTGAGAAACAATTGGAGTGGTCTTGCACCACAAGTTAGTGGGTTGGATGCCCCTGTGTACATATTGGGCTATTAATAAAACATGTTCCACTCACTCTTATGTATATTCTATGTATGTTTTTTTCCCTGTGGTTGTGTTCCTTTCAAGCAGAAAGAGCTCTCCACACAAATCACATAGTCAAGAACGGGCCAGTGCACACATCCATCCAGCCAGCTATCGAGGGAGGAGAAGCAGGTCACACATCGCATCCATCCAGCCATCGAGGGAGAAGAACATCCATCGAGGGAGAAGGAGAAGTAGTAGCAGCAGCTGTCAGCCAACGACCTTGCTGCATGTTGGCCAAGCACCAGATAGCACACACATCCCCCAATAGCTCAGTAGAACAGCTCAACTCAGCTCTCTCCTCCAGTAGCAGCTAAGCCCCAAAACTCCCTCACAGCCAAATGTATGCCGGGCGAGCGACACAATTTGCCAAAACCATCAGCAGCATGGCTTGCAGCATACAGAAGCAGCAGCCACAAGCCGCAGCACAGAACGTAGCCACAGGCATATCCACAGCCATGACGATGACGACGACGACGACGACGACGACGACGACAGCAACCTCATCCACAGCCCCATCCTCATCGAGTGGTGCAGTGGCGACAGCGGCAGTAGTTCCTGATGTCCGACGTGGAGCTGGTGGCTCTAGTGGAGCGGGCACTGTGCCCTCCACACCGAAATCAACCAAGACTTCGGCTCAACCGCGTGGCTCCCTGCCAACGGATGTAAATCTGCCCCCGTTGGAATTTCAATGGCCGCCGCCGGTGCCTGTTTCGACGCACACCAGCAATTTGCGACTGAACATGATGAATCAGGATCCCAAGGACCTGCACACGGCACGGGCCATGATTGAGGAGCTGCGCTCCAAGGTGCGATTTCAAACGGAGCACATTATGAAGTGGCGCAAGGCATACGCCATGCAGGTGAGTCCGAGAAAAGGAAGAGCGGTTTGGTTTTTGATACTAGATTATAGAACAAAAAAATAATTTTCAGAACAGAAAATCTGCAACAAAATTTAACTTTTGAAAAGAAGCTATGAGGGAAAGATGTTGAACTAGATATTTGATAATTTGGATGACTTTAGGAACTGAAAATGTGCCACGAATGTATACGTGAAATATATTGAAATATAAATCCGTTAATTTTAAATGGTTTAGGAACTAAAGGATTAAAAAATATTTAGCTGTTGGAAGGAGTTTATAAAAAAAAGAGATTCCTACAACTAGGTTTCTTTTCGGTACAGATAGGGTTTCTTATTTCCACTATTATATGGTTTTGATTTTAATACATTTCAGTTTACCATTGGTATATTGGAGATTATTGTAGGAAGTTGTACATCTGTAGCACAAAATTTGCTTGTGCTAGAAGCTTTCAAAGATTTTCCTTGATAAAATGTTGTAAAAGAGTTCAACAATGATGGGAGATACTGCATTGACACTGTTTTGAATGAAAACCGAAGGAAAATGTAGTCCAAATTAAGCTCCCCGAATATCAAAGGCCTATCCAGATGTCTGAAAAATTCTTCAAATAATGAAAATTCAGTGTATCAGTTCTAGCTCTCAAAAGATCATAGATTTATAATTTCAAGAAACCCGAAAATCGGGCTACAATTATTAATAGTCTGACAGTACAGTAGATCCCAAATGGCTAAAAAATACTTTAAATAATGCCACCAAAACCTCACCATATCATACTACCCCAAATCTACCTCACAGGTGCAGCAGCATTATCGCTATCAAAAGGAGAAATCCGATCAGATGAACTCGCTGACGTCGCAGCTGCTGCTGCTGGAGTCCAGGCTGAAGCGAAAGCAGAAGCAAATCTCCAGCCTGCTCAACCATCGAGAGCTGACAATTGCGCGGCAACAGAAGGTCATTGATACGCTGTCCTCGCGGCTGGTGGATCACGGACTGGAGACAATCGATGCGAGCTATGCCAATGAGTTGGACTCGCTGAACGACTCGGATTCGGCGGTGGTGCTGGAGGACATTGATTCGGACAGCACCATGACATTGGGCACGCGACGAAGGAGCAGTGGCGGAGGAGGAGTGCTAGGCAGCGATGGCATCACCATCGTTCGATCGATATCCGATGCAATTGAAACGAATCTGAATAAATATGGAGCTGCACGGCGGAACAATTGCTTCCTGCGACGTCCGGACATCCTGGAAACTGTTTATTCGGTGGAAGAGGACCCCGAACCCACACCCGATGTGGCGGAGAAGCGAGATAAATTCAAGAATCGATCGGACAAAGCCTTGAGCTCGAGCTCCACCGAGGGACAAATCGATGGCGTCAGCCCCACGGCTTCTGGCGGTGCGGATAAAGCCAAAGAGTCGTCGTCATCGATGAGTGTCGATGGAGGCAGTGCCGTGCCGCGTCGACAGTTGGGTGCCCTGAAGCGATCCCCCAGCCATGATGCACCGTGCACTACGGTGAGTGTCAAAGTGCCGCAGTTGCAACCATCTCCACAGCAGTCACAGCAAGAGCCGCTCAATGGCAAGAATCAGGTTAGCAGGGAGTCCCTTTAAACCCTTCTCAAACTGCCACTAATACGTATTCCGCTCTTCCTTTAGGTACTCTCCTACAATCGTGTTATGTTGAACCATCGATCGGTGACAAAACCGAAGGACGTCAAGTACAAGCGCATCAACAAGGCCAAGTCCAAGAGTCTTGAGGAGCTGCGTGGGCGTCTTAAGAATCTGGTGGAACGACCGCCCGGCCTGGAGGGTGGCTATCCCTCGGGTATGATGCCACAGACGGCACAGTCGTATGCGTGACATTTGCCACAGCAGCCAGAAGACGCTGGCAGCCCCAAGAAGCCCAGGCAGATGGAGCACATAGATGTATGTCGAAGGGGTTCCTCCACCACTCAAATGGTGTCAGAGGCAGATGAAGAGCCAGATGGTGGCAGGCATAGCTGTCCGAAGCGTTCAATGACCCTGCCACGGATATTAGTGCCACATGCCACAAACAGCAGCAGTAGCGGCAGCGGTGGCAGTGGCACTGGTAGTGGCAGTGGTGGGCGTGGCAGTTTCTAGCAATTAAAGAAATTTTTCATACGCAATTGTGATAAAAAGTGAAACCGTTTTTCCTTCTACCTTTCCTCTCTGTTAGTCCTCTTTTGGGGAGGATGTCTGCTAGGGCTCTTCTTGGAGATTAAGTCTCCAAAATGTATCTTTTAGTGGTTACATTTATCTTTTATAATGTAACTCCTGATTTCTTTGGTTTATCTTTCATCTGATATAA
Source organism: Drosophila guanche (assembly GCF_900245975.1). Taxonomy (NCBI): domain Eukaryota; kingdom Metazoa; phylum Arthropoda; class Insecta; order Diptera; family Drosophilidae; genus Drosophila; species Drosophila guanche. The sequence continues at coordinate 3,091,766 of NW_022995752.1, read as the reverse complement.
ACCCCCATAGAGAAGTAACTTCTGATGATATCTTTGGCTAGCTCTGCCACCCTCCCCTTAAAGATACACCTCTATCATTCAGTTGTTTCTCTATTGTAACATTTGTTTCCTTCGGATCCAACCATCCGACTATCCTTTGCTCAGTTCTTCAGAAAAACTTTGCATTTAATTTAGTTTTAGTTTTTAATTTGTAACATACAACAAAACGGAACTGCATTTTTGACTTGACATTTATTATGTATAATTTTCACACACACACACATACACTCACATATACAAATAAATCATTAAACATATACAACAAAAAACATTTGTCTATCTTTCTGTCTATTATTTGTTTTTTGTTGGCTAACAAGAAGCGTATGAAAAATTTCAAACGTCTGAAATGTGTAAGTGTAAGTGAAAGGAAATGGTGTGTTTTTGGTCCTATAAGGATAAGAGGCTCTGCTTTGAGGACAATATTTGCCACAGGAAATAAAATCTAAGAAGGTTTAAGTTTGAGGAAGGGAAGTAGTGAAGGCAGTGAAAGAAGTCGAAGGGTGACCGGAAGAGTAGAGGAGTCCTCATTGTGAGTGGGTGAAATCTAGGCTAGACAAAGGATACTACAACAAATATACCTATTAATAATAGTAACTACTTATAGTATTTGCTAGTTAGAAATGTAAGACTTTTGCAGATCAGAGCATATTTTTAGCTTAAATTAAAGAGAGATTAAAAATATATTTTCCGCTTGAATTAATGGTGGCAATGGCTATGGCTTTCCCAGTTCCCTTTGTAGTACAACTTTCCAAAAATGTAGAAAATCTCTAACACCCCAAGCACCACAGAAAAACACCGAAAAAATAATTACCCTTTGGATTAATTCAGAATTTAGTTCGTAAGCTCTAACTCCATGGACTGTCTTCTAGATAACAGAATTTAAAATATATAAAAATATGAATACAAAATATATATTTTCTTACTAACAAAATCACAAGCTAACTATTTTTACATTTATTACTAAATAAAATATAAATCTAGTAGATCTAAGTGTTAGTTTTGTTTAATTTTTGGCTTATTATTTTACGATTATCAAGAGCTCTGGGGGCAGCTGAAGTTTCCCCCCGCAAGAGCCAGACGTCAGATGTACCTTGAAAAATATGCGTTAAAATATTGAGAAAAATATAAATGCAGCATTAACTGTGTAGCTTCATGCAAATGTAGATGTAAAAATAAAACCTCTAAGCTCTTCAACAAAAATGGCTGCTATACAACCGAAAAATCAATTGAAATATGGAAATAAAATGTGTTAATCGACAAAACTAAAGTACAATGCTCACGAAAACAAAACCCAGCTGTAATACATACAAAAACAATACAATACCAAAACATATAGCGACTATATATCGAATGTTATATCAAATATTTATACAATATATAAAACTCGGTGTTTCAGTGTGAAAAAATAGCCAACAAAATGTACCTACTAAAACAATACAATAAAATACACAAACAATTGTTGTTGTCGTTCTCATCCTACGCCACCTCCTCAGCAGAGCTAAACAAAAACTGTTTCAAAAACGTTTCTTAAACCTCATATTATGAATATGTACATACATATATACAGATATATACTTAACGTCAATGTCAAATGTCAATGTAGAAATATGATATGAATAATTATTGTGTCAATTGTAATTAATTGCATTTCTTTTTTTTTGTTTTTGTTTTTGAAGAGTACGAAGCAGCGCATAAATATTTGTCAGACTCGAACATAAAGCGTGCGATTCTAAATGTAATAATAAGCATATATAATACAAGTTAGAAAAGCTTAGGAATACTATTTAATTTAAGGAAACTAATAGTTGTAAGAATTCAATAACCCAAAGCCAAAATGCCAGCTGAAGATTAACGAAGTAAAGATTGAAGGAAGAGCGGGTGGAGAAAATATACATACATAGAATATTTTTGATTTGAGCAGAAGGAGGAGTTGAAATTAGAAATAAAATTTCCATTAAACTGCTTTTTATATCATATTTTGATATATTTGATATAAAAAGCGGCTAGGAATGGATAGAGGAATACAATTTGCTGTAAAGAGATACAAATATGAAGGAGAAATATGATTTTTAGTGGGCAAATCTCAGCTTAAGTATAGCAAGAGAATGGAAAATGAAGCACCAGCTGAAAGGGAGAGTGTTACAGGTCATCCCAGTAAACAGTAGAAAAATGATTTCCTCAATCCCCCATTTCCCCTATTATTATATTTGATATAAACGGAGTATAAACGTATGCGGATAGCAACAGTTTAAAGACAAATATAAACGTTTATTTCAGTTTGTAAATACATGCAAAAATTGCTGAATATAAATGTGTTTAGAGAGAGAGAGAGAGAGAGACGTACCGGCTCCCCCAACGAGAGATTCTTCTATCGATTCTGTATAATGCAGGAAAATAAATACCCAGGCAGACGCATACAGACAAATATACCTAAGTATATGGCAGAGTAAGACATGCAATTCGTAAATCTAATTGATATTTGAACGATAATCTTAGCCGATAATCGTTTGTGTGTGTGTATATATTGATGACCCGTACAGTGTGTGTGCGGGCGATGCAGCAACTTTTGGCATCTTTTCTCGTGTTTTGCTTCAATTTTGCTGCAGGCACCATGCCCCATAACTTTTGCTCATGTCTACAGAACATTTTGAATATTATTATAGTCGTCGACAGAATACTATTTTCTACTTATGGCTTAATAAAACACGAAAAACAACAACAAAACGATACTTTTGGGTGTGGGATTTGTGGTTTGTGGATGTCGATTCAGTTGCCGTTGAGCTGCGATTGCGGAAACATGTCAAGATCAGAGCGGAGTCTGCTGCTGCTCCTTATCAGCATCGCTGGCTGTGGCTTGGGGCTTATCTGCCTGGTGAGTGACTGCCTGGACTGACTGACTGATAAGAATTCTCTGCAGTGTATTGATTTATTCGATTGTCAGGCTACGGCTGATAGTGCTCGTGCGTACAATCCCCTGGCACGTCCCGTGGCCGAGGCTGTCGAGCGGCTGTACAATCAGGTGCTGCACTCCACCATTGAGGATGCACGGCAGCGACTGCCACACCTCAACGACAGCGAGGCCATCGATAAGCAATACTTTGAGGATTTGGATGCGACTCTGAGCAACGAGGATTACTACAGCACGGCGTACTACATCTTTGCGTGGATCAACAGCCAACTCATGGCCCAGCAGCGGCCCGACAAGCTGCTCCTCGAAGTCCTGCCCTCCGAGAAGGAAGCCATTAGGAATTTCTTCCTCAAAGTGCGACCACCGCTGGAAAGGTATCTGCATCGCAGCCATCAAACGCGGCCCGAGCTGTTAACCAATGTCACGCGTTGGGCAGCCGAACAGCAGGACTCGGTGGTCATGTCTTACATTGAGTTTCCACGCAGTCTGCAGGCGCAGCTGCCAGAACTGCAGCTTATGGACTACACAAAGCTGGCCAAAGCGTTGATCGCGGGTGTGGCCACGGGCATTTGGGGATCGCTGTAGTTCAGTTTGTAATAAATAAAGAATTGCAATTAAAGTAAGTAACTTTATAGATCAAAGTACAGGGATTCAAAATGGATCATTTGAGAGATTGAAGGGATTTATCAAGTATCTGAGATTCCATTTGTAATTTTCATTTCTTAAATTGAATTATACATTTTTGGGCTTTAATTTAAATCTTAAGCTTATTTGTAAACTTATGTTATTTCAATTCCCCGCCTGACATACTGATGTTAAACAAACTCTTTTATACCCGGTACTCGAAGAGTAAATAGGGTATATTGTATTGGGAAACGTTTCCGACCCCATAAAGTTTATATAACAATATATCGGCATCAATAGCCGAGTCGATAGAGCCATGTCGTCTGTCCGTCTGTCCGTCCGTCCGTCCGTCCGTCCGTCTTGTTCATCGGCTAGTTCTCAGGGAATGACCATATCTATGAGATCCGATTGGATCATTATTATAGCCACAATGAAGGAGTTAATTTCCAGTGGCTAAACCCACCCCGTCCTGCAGCCTATATTTGTTTTTGCACATTCTTTCATTCACACTCTGCTTCGCGCAGACACGACTCTGCCTCTGCCTCGTTTCTGACCTGACTCTGCAGTGTGTGGCTCTAGGGGACGTTGGCGAGCTAAAGGAGTGTGTTGGCGTGAGTAGAGTTGTTGATGTAGATGACAGATGAAGAAAAAATGTAAAATTTGACAAATAACCGCTAAGGTGCATATGTAGTACTGGGTGCCGGGTATAAAAGTTGTGACGTGTAAGAAGCGTCTCACACGTCCCTTCTCGTTTTATCTTAATGTAACTTTTAAATGTTTAAAAAAAAATGATAGAAAACCATCCTAATTTTTCGTGGATTTCTTAATTCAAATAAAAGTAATTGGACATTGGGTAGATGTGGACTTGGATCTCTGTATATTTGTTAGTTTTTTTTAGTGCTTTATTCTCCACATTAATTCCTTCGTTTATATGCCGTTTTCGTAGTTGGATTCTTTCCTACATTTTTCATATTTCTAATTATTTATTTGTTTATTGCTCCACCATTTTGTAAATCTTCCCATTGATCAGCCTAAAAGTCTCATCGTATTCCTTTAGCACCATTTTGACCTTCTGCATAGAGCTCTCAATAATCCAGAACTCCTCCTCGTTGCTCGATCCGCCCATGTAGTGCACCTGCAGTGCCTCCAATCGAGCCCTGAGCTCCGTATAGCCATGTCTCAGGGATCGAAACTTACGCTGGACACGCCGTTGCTGGCATTGACTGCCCGGCTGGCGGCACTGCGCCACAAACTGATAGAGTTCGTGGCCCAGCTGCTCCAGGGTCAGCGCCCACTGATTGATGTCTTCATTGAATTGTTTCAATGGTGTTGCTGTCACTTGCTGCTCATTATCCTGCTGCTGCCTCATGAGTTTTCGTAACTCTCGCAGGCTGTCGCCACTTGCGGGTGAGCCAACGGCAACTGTCAACTGAAGTTTATTGTTTGATTCGATTTAATGAAGGGTTTATGGGCACTACCTGTAATGCAAATACAATGACGAGTACTCCAATGGGTCGCAGCAGCATGCTCTCAGAATTTCGTTGGAGCATTTTGAACGTTCTTATCACGCCAGGCAATGTCTAAAGACTGATGATTATAGACTGCTGCTGTAACTGCCTCTGCCTCGGTCGTAGCTCCCACCATGATTAACGGGGCGGTACTGTGTGTGTTTTTTGTGTAGTTACATCACAGCTCAAGTTTGGGGCCTTATAAAAAGCTCCTCGCACGCATTGGAGTTGCTCATAATATTCGAAGTCATTCCGGAGTCTCAGTCAACAGCATGTGGCGTCTACTTTGTCTCCTAGCAGCACTGCAATTTGCGGTAAGAATATTTTCTGGTTGCCTTTTTGCGGACTCTCTCTAACGTTGCTGGCCACGTTTAGGGCGCTGCACCCATTAGCAGCGGCACTCAGCTGGCGTACGACGTTACCAACGAGATCTTTGCCATTGTGGAGACTTCCTGCCTGGAGACTGCCCGGCTGCTGCAGCGAGTCCTTGACGATGCGGAGCTGCTGATGCCACCAAACACACAGAGCGAGATCCTGGAGGCCTTTGGGGAGTTTGTGGATCTCGTGAAGCAGATCGACATGGATGACTCGGTGCAGCTGGAGCTGCTTGCCACCGATCTCGACTATCTCTCGGATATCTTTGATCTTAAGGACTCTGCGGAGCTGGACTCGGAGGCGGATCGAATGGTTATGCGTCTGCTGCGCCAGCATGGCATCGATGATTTTGAGGACATGCTGCTCGACAGATTCGATGCCGCATTGAAGCGGATCGAGGGAAAGGTGGAGTCCTACATCGGTGGCATGTCAGAGAGCAAACTAATGCGGAAAACAGAGCTTCTCGATTGGTTTGAAACATTTAAAAACGAAAAGGATACACTCGATAAACTGTCCTTGCTGCTGGAAAGTGATTATATATTTTAGATAGAGAGAAAAAACCTCAAAGAATTTATTTATAATATCAAAAACATTGTTTCACAATATGTAAGTAAAAAGCAAAATTTTGAATATTTATTTGTTTGTTGTTTAACAAAATTAGTTGAATAAATATAGGAAGAATTAAGGAAGAATATTTCTTAATTACGCCGCATGGCTCGCAGATTTCTTTGGGTTCTTTGACCACCTTCTGGATGTACTTTAAGCATCTGATTTAATTTGTATTCAAATGCATATAAAATATATAGAAAATGTTGCTTATTTTTAATGTTTATGCCATGACACTCATTTATTTATTGCAACGTAGTTTAACATTGAACTTAAACGCAAAATACATCAGTGGGGGCACGTGAGAGATTGCACTTTGATTGTTAGACCTGAAATCTCTCAGAGATAACAGCTAGAACCCAAAAGATTAAAGTGTGTGACAACGCCATTTCCTGGGAAAATTTATATATATTTTAAGCAATTCAAAAACTAAAAGTAATTCCTGGAGGCAGATCCAGATCTTGGCATTCTCGAGTCATACACATTATGCTCGATCTGCGGCGGTCCATTGCCGTCGGAGCTGTAGCTGTAATGCTCGGAGCGTTGGAAATTATTCGAAAAACTGCCAACTGGTGGGCCACTGCCAACTGGGAAGCCACTGCCAATGGGAGAGCCACCCCCAGCAAAGAAGGGCGTCATGGAGCTACGCATGGGGGAATGAGGTAGCTGCAAAAATTAAAGCACTTAAAATAGCAAAAAAAAAGTCTGGAAATTGCCCGAAGAATACATACAGCATTGGGATTGCCACCGGAAAAGCCCGGATTTGATGGAAAAGGCTGCGGAAATGTGGAATGGAATGTAGAGGGGAATGTAGAATCCTGCAAGAATGGATCTGCATTAGGTCTTCCACGAGGGCGGCCAGAAACGAAGGAGCTTCTGGGTGCACCCGAGCCTTGGAAAATGCCGAAAGAGGGTGGTGTCTGCCGAAATGGGAATATGCAATGATTAGAGGGGATAATGGTTAAATATTCATAAACCTACCGGAGGCACATACTGAGGATACACGGGATAGTTACGATTATTCTCAGTTTCCTCCGATTCTTCGACTTCTTCTGTTTCCTCATGCATGAGTGTATCATTCTGTCGCTGCCTTTGTCTGTTTCTGCCACTCACTGAGGGAAAGTTATTCACATGGGCATTGGGGCGACGATTGTTGTGTGGAGACTCCAAGTTTCTCCTATCGAAAGTGGTTGGCTGCCCCAAAGGAGTCCAAGGAGATTAGTGCGCAAAAGTAGGAGAAATAGTCATAGAAATAAAGCTACCTGTGGCCTATACTGGGGATACTCGGGATAAGACTCCCCCGACGCTGTGACAGCTTCGACTTCGCCATCGACTTTCTGGGAAAGGTGTGGGAAAATGAGTTTTACTAAAGTTTTCTACCTCGTTATATCTCTCTTCACTTGTGTACCTCCAAAAACTCCACAGCATCTGTGGGCTGTCCTTGCTGTACTTCATTGGGTATTTGTGACTTTCCTCCTCCCACCGGCTTGAACAAATCTGTGGGTAAATTTCGTGTATCGCGCACAATCCGTAGTTTTTGCTGCGGCAAAACAGTGCCACAAAGCTGCAAAGATTGGGAGGTTCAGTGGAGAACTTCCTACTATATAAATCCAATGCTGTGTGCACTCACAGCCTGGCCAATGAATGGCAAAAGCAGCAGCAGCGGAGAGCAGCAAGGGAGAAGCAACATTTCCGAAGGGGGAAGCTGGCAGCTTGGTCTCTATCGGGCGATGGTCGTAGGCACTGTGAGTGGCTGCAGCGGCATGCACTGGCAATTAAATCCGATGATCGTCCGAGTCGACAACTCGTTTGACTGGAATGCACTTCGCAAGGTGAGAGAATCAACGCCTCGGGGTTATCAGAACGCGGGGGAAAAGCCAATCCAAGTCACAGACGTGAAGCGACAGGGAAATCAATAAATTCAATACTTTTAGAGCGTACAAAATACGTAATTACGAGTGTTTATTCGAGTATATTCTAGTTCTGAGAGAGGGCAGGTGATGGGAATGGGAATAGGAGTGAGGCGCCGCCTTAGAATCGTCCATAACCGCCATAGGGGGAGCCATAGCCACGACCCGGACTGGGGTAGACCACGGGACGACGTGGCACAATGTACAGCTGTGGATAGCCCCCATAGCCCGGGGGCCTAAGTGCCACATCTTCTGCCTCCTCATCGGACTTGTCCTTGTCCTTGCCAATGGAATCCTTCTCGTCGGAGGAGTCCTCGTTGTCATCCTTGTGAGGATGTTCGTGGCGGAAGCCGTAGCCTGGAGCGGGTCCAAAGCTCGGTCCAGGCCCGAAGCTCGGATAAGGTCCTGGGCGATGGAATGTGGGTGGCTGGTAGGGCGCGTAGGCTGGCCGGAAGGGCGGATACCCGGGATACGAAGGATATGCGGGATGGGCAGCTGTGGGCTCCTCTGCTGTCTGCTTGTCGCCTTCCTTGGGCGCCGAATCCTTGTGCACTGGTCGAGGCCCAAATACAAGGCCAGGATAGCCATGGGCATAAGGATACGACTGGGGATGATGCGGATAAGGATACGGATGGGGATACGGATGAGGACGTGGCTCATGTTTTGCTGTCGTCAATTTTGGCGTTGTTGTTGTTGGAATTGTCGTTTCTGGCTCCGGTTCTGGCGTCGTTGTGGACACGGCAACGGCGGAGGCATCATTCTGTTCACCCAAACCATCGTCCAGCTGCTGCAGTCCCTCCTCGGGTGCGGCAGTGGCTTCGTTCTCCGTCATGAGTTGCGGCAGCGTTGTCGTCTCGGGCACTGTGGGGGCTGTCGTCGTAGTCGTCTCCAGCTTTGGTTCATGCTGTGGGGGATGATGTGGCTCATAGTGAGGCGAAGCCTTGGGTTGGTCAACGTACTGCTGAGACGACTCCGGATGAACATCGTCCAGTGTCTGCTCATCGCTGTAGACAGAGGCATCGATGGCTGCCTTTGCCTCGTCGAGACTCAACTGCGCACAGCAGAGGGCCAGAAGCTGCCAGAAGAGAGAGAGAGCCAGTTAGTGGAATGTTCTGGCCATAAGTCCAATCTCTCTGCTCGACTTACCTGGCCAAGCAGCAAGAGCTTTATGAACATCTCGTGGCTGTTTCGCAATGTGTACTAATTGCTGGCATTGCCGGGGCTTGTGGCTTTTATAGTCACAGCAGCAGCATCGCCCACGATTATGGAAATTACAGAGTGAATCTACTAATCAACACTTGGGTTTACTCATTCATTCATCCACTCACACACTCAGGCTAACGCTCACACTCACACTCAGACAGCCACGCGACGCGTCGAAAAACCCGACCACTGCATCCATCTCTGCCCTCAGGTGTTTCACGCGTTTTGTGCGCGTCTTTCGGGAGATTCCCATGCCCGTTCCCTGCCATTCGCGTCGCTCGTTAAAATCCAGAACAGAACCGCACCCAACGACACTTTTAATCAATTTCAAATGGAGCAAATGGAGCAATGGGGAGATTGCCATGTCGCAGCAGCTCTCTAATCAATTTCAAGTGCAACGGTCGATCCCTGCCTATAAAGGTGGCTTTGCCCCCCCGGCTTGCGGCTTGTTGCAACGCAACGCCTGACCTTGACATGCCGTCACGCAAAGCGGTAAGGATTGGTGTTGAGTTCGGCTGGGGATGGCCCCTTTGAAAGCTTCCGTGCGCTGGCACTGGCTGGTTTCGTTGCAGATATATTTGGGAATCCTTTTTCTGTTGCTGGTGCATTTGGCGGCCATAGAAGCGCAAGAGGGTGAAGAAACAAAAGCGGGAGAAGAAGCTGCAACAGAGGCACCAGCGGGAGATGCGGCTAAGACAGAGGCAACAGCGGGTGAAGGAGTTACAGGAGAGACTACAGCAGGAGAAGGCGCCCCAGGGCAGACTACAGGAGGAGAAGGAGCTCCAGGGGAGACTGCGGCAAGTGAACTACTTCCAGGGGAGACTACGGCCGGAGCTCCAGGTGAGACAACCGCAGCAGATGGCGCACCTGGAGATACTACAACAGGAGCTGCAAGTGAGACTACAGCCGGAGATGGTGTTCCAGGTGAGACTTCAGCAGGAGGAGATGGAGCTCCAGGTGAGATTACCGCAGGGGCAGAGACAACCGCTGCAGATGGAGCGACGACAGAGAAGCCTGCAGCTGGTGGCGCTCCAGACGAGTCGACGAGAACTTCGAAGGAGAAGCCTGCAGAAGAAGTAAGTCCCACAGAGAAGCCTGCTGAGGGAGCCAAGCCTACGGGATCCGCCGGAGAAGGTATAGCAGCATCTGGCAACAAAAATATGAATATAAATAATATCATAGTCGGAAATGTCCCAGCACTTGGCGCCGAGCAGGAAGATGCAGGCAATCAGACATCCACTGACAGTTCCGAGGCAGCTCCTGACAGTTTCAAAAGCGCCGGAGAAGATGAAAAAGACACCAAGGAAGAGAATGGAGAGAAGGGAGAAGACGACACCACGGACAAAGATTATTTATCTAATGGGAATGGTACGCCGACGACCTTGTACGATGAACAGACTCCAGGCACGAATCCCACTTCGCCACCCGATCCCACCACCACCACTGGCATCATGGATCTGATGACCTACATGCCAGAGGACAATGCCGGCGATCCGTTTGTGAGTCCTGGGGCCTCCCACAGGCCCGGCTCACGGCACGTGAAGGCGCACGATGGCTTCCACAGTCTGACGACGGAGCAGTATTGGGCGCACTGGAACGATCGTTTCACCACCAAGTAATCAAGGAACGGCCATCACTGGAGAGACTAGCTGCAGTGAATGGGAATGGGCGATGACTGGTGGCGATGGATGGTGGCTGACAAATTAAATTAAACACAAATAAAGTAACGAAGTAGTCGAAATAACGTGAAATGGAGGAGAGATTTAGAGTAGAGTTTACGAGTATTTATTGGGTAAGGAGTGCAGTGCATTGCAGTGCCGTATCGTGTCCTGGAAATACCATAAAAATCCCAAATTGGCACTGAAAATAGCAAATTTTTCGTTATGCCAGCAATTTTGTATGCAATTAATGCATAATACAAGAAAGTGGAATAAGCCACAAAGCATTGGCTTTCTACATCCATATTTATTCAGTAAATATTTTCTAAATAGAAGCAACACTCCCCAACAGCTCTCAGGGGCAAGGCTGCGGTTGTATGACTAATTAAATGGAACTTGCAAAACGTTGAAAAAGGCGAAATCAAAGTGAAATGTGCATCACTCGTAGACGATTTTGACTGCCAAGATGCATGACCCTAAAAAACGGGCAGAAGCAATAGCAGATCTCTGGAATAGAATGCAATATCAACGGGAAAAAGACGGATATCCACCGACCACTTATAAGTCTAAGATTGCTGGTAGCACCGCTGATAGTGTAAGTAGAGCTGCTCCAACTACTGATGATACTACAGCTCCTGCTGTTGCTACGACAGTTGCTGCTCCTGACACTTCCACAGCTGCTCCATAGTTGAAGATGATCCGATCTGCAGAACATAACCTAACCAAATAAATGCATAAAAAACAATGAGAAAATCTTTAGGAAATGGGAAGCGTTTTCCCACCATCTATTCTCCCACTTGCCGACCTTGAAAAGACCCACAACTTTCCAGCAAAATAATTAATTTTCTTTGGTGTGTGCCACAATTAATGGGACATTTTACACAGCCCCATGCCAAATGCTTGCTAGATTGGAACACAGAACCATGGCTGTCACCAACGTCATGCGGTTGTGTTTCTTTTGTTGGGTAAGCTGTTCCTGTTTTTTGGTTGTGGAACTCTTATGAATACTCCAAATGCTAGCTGGTGCTCTTAATGTGCTCTCAGTTGGCTGGTGCTGGAAAGTTGCGGCATGTACGCGCCCACGATGGCTTCCACAACATCGAGAGAGAGGCAGCCTGGCGGCATTCGCCACGTCGGAGGGCGCATCAAGCAAAAAATCGCCCGAATAGTCAGGGATGATGATTCGTATTCGCGAAGGTTGCAGCTACATGCGATCGTTAGAATCAGAAGATCAATTAATATCATATAAATAAATGTATACAATAAAAACAATAGAAAGCTGAAAAATTGCCAACTTTCAGATTGCTTAATGGATGACTGAGAACTGAATAGTTCGTCGAGCATTCAGGGGGATTGTAATTGCAGTACAATTCTTGCTCCAGTTTACACACAACCCCTGGTTACGATTCCCTCATCTAAAGTGCCTCCCACACACCTTAGCTCCTAAGCATTCTAATTAAAATTAGTTGCACTAATCAAAAACGGAAATGCATGGTAGATTGCAGCCCCAGTGATGTCCAACAACAGAGTGGACTAAGATCCATATTCCGTATTCCATGATGTTTTGGTTCTCTCTATTCTGCTTGCACGTGTTTGCGTGCTGTGTTGAGGCACATGGCCCGCCAATCGATCTGCTGATTCATGAGCCAAATGATAGGCCTCATCATGTGCGTAAGCACAATATGCACAGACCGCCATACAAGCGTTACGATTGGTACATTCAGTGAGTAGTGTCTGTGAGCTTTGAGGAATAGACAGACAGACAAAGGAGTGGACCTTTGTACATTTCCTTTCAGCTATCCAAAGGACCAGCGACCCGATGAGCCCCCAACTAGGAAGTCCCACGATCAATTGCCTGGCAATACGGCAGCGGACTTGACTGCTGCGGTGGTGGATGAAAAGCAAAAGGCGACGCAACTGGAAGAGTTGGAGACCTCAGCCAGGCTGAACAAAGCTGCGCAATGGAAAGAGCAGCTGTAAGTCGAGAAAGATCGAGATCGAGTTAAATGCCACCAATCAAAAATGATAATTTGCAGTGCCGCCGCCCCAGTGCTGGGCGAACAGGAAACTCTGAGAATTCTTTTCGAAATCGAGTATCTGGCCAAGAAAATTTTGGAAGCTAGACAACTTGTAAAACGAAGGTCAAAACATCATCACCGTCGCAGGCATCACTAATTCGATTTGCGCTCAAATTCCATTTCTAATTTAAATAGGGAGTAAAGAGGAGTTGAGCGTAGAGTTCTCCAAACATAAGCTTTTCGTGTCTGAAATGAATCGTTTCGTGTTCCAGGTGGTGAGTGGTTTTCTTGCTTTGCTCAGACGCCAACAACCTTAACCTTTGCCCACAGTTGCTTTTAGTGGTGGTGGTGCTGGCCATTGGTGACACTTTTGCTGCCACTTTTCTGCCCAAGGGCGACGCTGAAGCGCAGGGGAAATGGCTGAAGAAGAACTACCCATATCTGGCCGATTCTTGCGCCACCACACACACTCTGACGCCTGAAAAAAGGGAGGAAATGCTCAGAAAGCTGCGGATTGTATCAGAGCATTTGGCCACAGTCTGCGATGAGTTTATGGGCGATAATAAATCAAATTAAACGCTTAAATCGCTTAAGGCGTTGAGACAGTCACGTGACTCATTTCACTATAGACAGTCACAGCAAGATGTCCACTCTCTGCTGGCTAGTGTGCGCTTCCATGCTGCTGGGCGTTGCCTGTGCCACGACGTGGCAGGAGGCCTTTAGCCGGGAGGAGCTGCAAAAGTACGGCCCAAAGCGTTTGATCGAATGGATCAAGGCCAATTATCCGAACATTGCAGAGGTGTGCTGGAGCAAGTACCGTGCCGTGATGAATCCCGGCGGAGGAGGTGTGCTGCCCGCAGTAGAGCTACAAAAGTTCAAGGATTATGTGAGGAGGCAACTGGTGCTGTTGCATGTGATATGCAACGATGGAATCTATGAACTTTACAAGACTTAAATGAAATGGAGTCTCAGAGTCATCAGTTTAGCCAGCAGCGGCTGCAACTTTAATTGTAACTATCTTTTCTGGGGAGGGGTTCCACTTAATAAACGTCGACATCGAAGTTTTGCTTAATTACTGACTGTCGTCTCCACACACAGGCTATCTGGAATCTGGCCCATTTGCCACTTAGTTCTTCCACTTGTTGCTCTCGTAGTCCCACTTGGAGGTCAAACCAGTCACAGGGTTCATCTCCAAATCAATGATACGCTTCAGCTGTGCCTTCTGATGCTCCTCATCGAAGGTAACTGGCAGCTCATCGTAGACTAAAAGTAAACGTTTTAACCCTATTTTCTTGCTATTCATTTCAGTTGGACTCACCAAACAGATTCATCAGGATGGCAATCCAGATGGCAGCGGCTGTGAAGAGCAGGCTAACGCCCAAGTGCTGCTTCCACTCACCGGTACCGGCCTGGATCTCGGCAATGGTCTGACAGAAGCTGGCACGGTACAGGGCCTTGATCTCCTGTGGGCTCAGCTTCTTCCAGTCACCCTGCTCCTTGGCGCGCAGAGCATTGATCTCGTTGTTGGGCTCGCGGAAGCGCACAGCCGGCATGGGGTAGTCCACACGGTCGGCGTAGCAGGCGGTGCCGTTCCATCCGTATCCGACAACCTCACGCTTGCCAATCTTGTCCAGAGTGTGGATGGAGGCAACGCTGCCCACCTGAGCGTTTCGTGGCAACTGGGAGACCAGCTGGCGGAGCACAGCGTTGTTGATTAGTCTGAGAGCCATTCTATTGCAGTTGCTGTACACACACGCAGATCGGAAGAGACAGAGAGAGAAAACGGGTGAGTAAATGACGCACTAGGTTATGTAACACTTGCAGCAACTCCGTGATGTATAAATCACGGTGTTAGCATAGTCGCCAGCCCATCAAAGGCGTTGCCGGTACACCCCTTGCCATCTGCCAAGCCAGAGTCGGGCCTTCTTGGCATAATATTCCCATTTTTCACAGCTGCTGCTGGTGCAGGTGTTGTGTAATCGGCCAGCCAGCGACACCTTCTCTGTCGCCCTGGCCCCCACTAGCTGGCAATGGCGCTGTACAGCTTTTCGAATGTTCCTAGCCTTCCATTATATACTATTTTAGGCTATTTGGCTCACTGGTTTAACACTATTTTCGTATTTAAACAATTTTTTCGTTTACCTAACTCGATGCAAAAATTAATAGAAACAGTGTGACCAGTGTGACGAAATTATCGATAAAATATACCGCCCACCACTTTTGTTGTTGTTGGTATTTAATTGCTTTAAGCGCGACGATGACACCGCATTGACCAAATATTTCAGCTCGCTGTCTATATATTCTTGAAAAGGGTATGTTCGGTGTTGCTGTTGAGATTTTGTTATCAGGGAATGCAAGGTGATGCATTGGATATGTTCATATAATTTATGATATGATGCTAAGTTAAAAAGTGTGGTCGTGGGTAAGAGTTTAACAAGTTTCATGGATTGAAGTGTAAGTGTAGGTGTAAGTGCAGAGCAAAAGAAAATAGCAACAGCAGAAGGTTGCTCCTCAAGATGACACCGAGTTAAGCCGACGTGAATTAATCCAGTATGTTTCGATTCACAACTCCAAATTTGTCCAATTCTCTAATGAAAGGAGGGTCTTTTGTGAGAAATAACTCTTTTATTTATTACTTTCGTTGGAGAGGTTTCAAATTGTGCGATTGTAACTATCGTGGCTTTTCACGGGTTATTGTTGGGTGGCCACCATCGATGTTTTCCCATCCCTGGTTTCCAGCGGCACTATCGATCAAATATACTAAAATATACCTTCTCATTTTAAAAATATACCGTAGTCTTAAATTTATTCCTAGTTTTGATGTTCTATTTAATTTTACTAGCTCGCAAAAACTTTTAACACTGAAAGTACAATTTAATCCGATTGAAGGAACCTTTTGCTTATTATAAATACAAATTTTTATTGGATTGTGTACCTCATGGGCTTTTATTTTTCAAATTGGTATTTGCATTTTTCATTAATATCAACCCTTCTGGAAGCCATGCAGCCTTGTTTTCACTATGTAAATGTACATATGTAAATTATTAAAAGAGGCATGTGTATGTTAACTGATAACATTGAAAACTATTTAAAAATTGCGCGCGCAACAAAAAAGGATACGAATTCTATTGTTTTCCTGAAAGGAAAGGGAACGGGGAGATAGTTTAATATTATAATAAGCTTGGAGCGGTTTGGGAGCCAGTTCGTGTATCTTTAAAAAACAATTGGGGATAGACTCCGGTTCACGCATTTGGAATTATTCCTTTTTTTTTTGCTAAGGAACACCGGATAATGGATAGGGATAATGGATAATGGAACACCAGTAAAAAAATAATACAATTAATTTGATTGCAATATTGCAAATATGTAATACATGTTGTGTTCTCTATTTTGTCAGCTATCAGTCATGCAGGTCTGTTATCCAAGCGAACGGTTTTCAGCCAGAAGAACAACCTGGATGCAGTTTTAGCTACTTATATGAATAAACCGAAATAATATTAGCTTCTTTGTAAAAAGTATTGCATACTTTCAGGCGGGTTAAATGGCCTATTTTGAAAAATTGTATATAAAAGGCATATCCCTTCGACCTTGAGGCCCTTAATGGACTCAATTGATAGGATTGCAAATGGCGAAGTAATAGAAATTATATCTTTAATCCTTGTTGTCCTTGTAGCGTCCTTGTTTGAAATAGATCGGCGAAGATATCCTGATCATGAAAAAGAAATTCCAAAACGGGTGGCGTTTCCGCGCTATTCACGCAGGTTTCTCGTACAAAACACGGAAAAACAATTACGCAGCCCTAGTTCGAGAACTCGCCCACCATGTGGACGCCACAAAAAAGGTGTTTCAGAGTGGCGCACCACAATCGACGATGGCCACTGTTGGTACTAACTTTTGTTGACATCAAAAATTTGTTGTACTAGACAATTTTCAGACCGAGGATCAGGCCAATATAAATCAGCAGAAAGTAGCTGGATTTAATTTGTTTCATTCGGTCAAAGGCTGAGCGATACGAAACTTACCTAGTACATATTCGCGACCCTTTGTTAGGTAGCAGCAGTGGGCGCGAAATTCAAATGATCGGATAATGTGTAGTTAGTTTTAGAGTTGTTTAAACTTTAAATCTCTGTTGTAAATCGAAAGAAAGTGCTTGACATTATTGAGTCCTTGTAAAATACCAAGGATCTAGGACATTGCTACCTCCGCTATTTGTTGGCCGTTCGGGACATGCAATCGCTTCCTGTGACCAGAAAAGTGTCCTTGATCCTTGTTCCTTTGGTAGGACCTCCTCAATTATAATTATGTCGATTTCTCAGCCATTTGTGGGCCGATCAGGTCGTGCCATGGCTTCCTGCCACCGGAAAAACTCAAGCACAATAAAGTGAATGCCAAAAAAGTTGTTTTATATTTAATTTTATTTTGATTTGATGTCATATCTCATAAATGCACACATTTAAATTAGACAGAGACACATAAATTGTTGTATTGTATCATATAGTTTTACTGTTAGTATGGAGAGTACTTTGTGGGGAGAAGGGGGCTTGTAGTTCAGTTTTTCATTTAGCTATTTGTCCAGGGATCAGAAGGCCTTTTACGTATTTATGTGCGCATATCTCCTGTTCTTAAGCGCGGCTTGGCATAATAAATATTTAAATGGTACTTTGCAGGGTAGGGACTTCTTTTATAAATATGCAATATGTTTGTAACAATATTTAATGATAATTACGCAAATAATTAAACTAAAGTGAAAGCTTTATCCTTCAAATATACACACATACATCTTGTAAATTGGTAGTAGCAAAAACTTATAGCTACATTTACAATAGGTTTAGATATTAGTTTACGATTATTCTCATACGATCTCTGCCGGGGCTTGGGCTGTGGATTATGGTATAAAAACTGGTACCGCCGTACAGTTGTGTCACTTAAGACTAGGGGATTTTGGTGTTGCTATGTACAAAAACGATGTGTTTCTCAATTGTTTAACATTTCATGTTAGTTAAGGTTCTCTTCTCTCATTTTAGGGGGGGTTTGGTTCGAGCATTGAAGCGCAGCTGGGGGCCCAATTACGAGAGTTGAATGTGATTCTAAATGGTTCGGGTGTGGTTGTGGTTGTGGTTGTGGTTGGAGATGGACAATTTGCATTTTTAACAAGTGCGCTAAAAAGTGCAATTTACTCTAGATGTGGGAATGGATCGGATCATGGGGAGGATATCGAGAAGATACAGAAATAGAGTTGGTGCAAATGGAAACCTCTTGGAACTGCTTAAGAACTCGGCTGCGAAAGTAGTGCAAGAAATCTCATTTGTGCGGATTAGGGGGACAGCTAGGACAGAGAGTGCAGCGGGCCCACAGCTTACGTGTTCGGGGTTAGTCCTTTTTGAATTTGGCATGTACGAAGTGGAGACGTTTACTCGGCGCCCGCAGAGCTGTCTGGCGTCACATTGGAGTCCAGACTGGCGCAGTCCGACTCCTGATCCTGCGCCTCCGAATAGTTGGCAGCCTCCTGCAGACGCATCAGCATATTGAGCTGTGGAATTCCAAACCAAAATTAGTATTAGAAATAGCAATAGACATGGGCAAAAAACTCACCAAGGGATCCTGGTTCTCTCCGTTTGTCAATGCCACGCCCTCGAGGCCCACATCCTCGGCATTGATCTGTCGCAGCGGTGGCACCGAGTCGGGCCCATAGGGCCACGGATAGGAGTTGCGAATGAAGGCAGAGGGATCGTTCCAGGCTCCGCCACGGCGCCCATACAGCTGCACTCCCTCGCGCACTGCCTCGACCAGGTAGGGCGACAGATGATAGTTCCAAATGTCGGTGAACCACACCTGCGAGTCCTTCAGGTCCAGCGGGCAGGAGAGGAACAGGCGCGGCCCAATGGTCACGTCACTGGAGCTGTGCACTTCCAGGAACCGATTGATGTGCTGCCAGACGGAGGGCAGCCAGGCCAGCACCGAAGCCAGCTCTGGCTGCGGATGCTGCGTCTGCAGTTCCAGCTGGAACAGTCGCCGCCGCAAGAAGCGTCCAAGGAAGCCCTTGACGGGTTCCATGTGATTGGCCGTAAGGACCTGCAAAGGGTATCGGAATTAGTTGCCAATACAAGGGACTCGGAGTGCCATGATAACCTACCCATCGAAAATTGTGATGCAGCTGCAGATTGGTCGTGTTGCAGGTGGCCTGCGACATGGTGCCAATGATGCAGGGCAATTTATTGGCCGGTCCGGCACTCAGCAGACAGGAGAAGACATCGCCCAGGGCCGAGGCATGGTGCAAGTTGTCCAGAATGATCACAGAAGGCAACTCCGAAGCGCCATTCGCAATGGCCGCCTGCTCGGCAATGTGCCCCAAATACTGCCGCAGATCCTTTGAGGATTTGTGGTCCACGCTGTAGGAATAAAAGGAATTTAGTTCCAACATTTCCTCCTCTCTTCAGGGTGCGACTTACTTGAACGTGGCAATGGCCTCTGAGGGATTTCCGCGTCCCGCACGCGCCACCAGAAACTCGGCCAAACGACGCGCCAGATAGGACTTGCCAGTGCCGCTCGGACCGCACAGTATGAGTCGCCTGTGCTCCGTGAGCAGACTGATGTAGCGGTGCACAATGCTGCGCGGAATGAGGCTGTCAAAGGCCAGACTGCCAACGCCCTGCAGGCAGATGTACAGCGTCCGGACACTGCCGACAATGTAGCCGCAGGGCAGCAGCTCGGGGAAACCCATCTCTGGACCGCGCTTAGCCTCGCCCAGATGGTACGACGTGATGGAGTCCGTGTTGAGGCCCAGGTTGGTGCCCGGATCGATGCGCGCCACATAGTCCTTGAAGGTCTTGCGCACAATGTAGTCCAGGTTCTGCCAGGTCGTCTTGCCCGAGATGTAGGTGCAGGCGACGATAAACTCGTTGGAGCTAGCTGCCGCGAAGCTCACCTTTCGCTCGCCCTGCGACTGGGCAGCAGCCTCGTGGCTGGCAATGATCGAGCCGTTGGCATAGAAGCCATCCAGCTCCTGCAACTCCTCGCAGTACTTGGCAAACGACTCGGGCTGTCCGAGGTAGCAGGCGATGGCAATCTTCTTGCCGTCGCACACATCGGGCAGATCTTCGACGGCGCTGGGCATGTGCACGGGACTGGTCAACGGTGCTGCCTCCAAGGCCGGCGGCGGAGGCGTCAGATCGATGTGTGTGCTGGGACTGAGAGGCGCCACAGCAGCGGTGTTTGGTGCTGGCGGTGGCGGTGGCTCTGGCGCCGGTGCTGGAGGCATGCAATCCTCCTCCAACTCCTCACTGAGGCGTGCCGGCAGCTCCATGGGCGGTCGCGCACTGCCATCGGCCAGCGAGTAGCGGCGCGAGACCTCAGAGCTGCCCGCTACCGAGCCATTGGGGCTGATTGCCTGCCCAAGGCTCACCTCGGAGCCGGCCAGGGAGCGGGTTGTGACCAGCTTCTGCAGACGCTCGTTGTTCTGCTTGAGGGACATCATTTCGGCGCGCATCTTGTTCATCATGTCCTTGAGGCTCTCCAGCTGCGAGGCGGAGCTGAGAGCCTCCAGCCGTATGTCCGTGAGCACGAGATCCTTCTCGCGCAGCTGCTTCTTGAGATCCTCCACCACCTGCTGATCCTCCCCGTCGATGGCATCGATGGGCTTGGCATTGTCAATCAGCGTCAGGGTCTTGGCTGGGCTGCTCTGCTTGCTGTTGGGCAACGGCGGTGCCGGCTGAGTGGCCAAAGCAGCCAGACCCAGCGGCTCACCGCCATGGCCATTGGGCAGCGTTGCCTTCCCCGAGCCGTGCTCCTGCTGATTGTGGTGGTGATGCTGATGCTGGTGTCCCACATGGCGACTAGTCTTCGAGATCTTGGCATTGCGAGAAAAGGCCTTGGTGAAGCTGCTTCGCAGCCAGCCCTTCTTCTTGTTGGCCTTGTTCTTATCCTGCGCCGCGGAGCAGCCCGAGCTAATGGAGTTCAACGAGCACATCGAATCCGTGCTGTGCTGACGCACCATGCCCAGTCCAAGAGGCATGCCATTGCCATTGCCATTGCTGGTGGACCGACTGCCACCGGGTCCTGGCGGTGGCTTCTGATCGCCGGCCTGCGACTGCGACTGCATCTGATGCTGATTCTGTCCCATGCTCTGCATATGCGCTGTGGTGAGTCCCGCCTGTATCGACTGCTTCCTCAGCAGCTCAATCGTCTGCCGCATGTCCGTCAGTTCGCCATCCTTGCGCTCCGACGTTGCCGTCAGCTGCTGCAGGCGATTGGTCATGTTGGTCAGCGATTGCTCAAACGCAGTCACCACATGGGCCTGGAAAAATACACAAAATGCAGAGAGAGAGAGAGAGAGAGAGGTTAGTCCATGGTGCTTGGTGCTTGGTGCTTGATGCTTTAGGGGCTGACGGGATAATTTATCATCACACAATTGTGACTCTCCCATAACGATATAACCAATCCCCCAGTCCTTCTCCAAAGACCCCTCCTCTATGAGCATATCTCTCATTTCGTGTCTGGCATTTTAAAGCTATCTACAGTTCTGCTCGGTTCTCTACTGTTCTGTTCTGTTCTGTTCTGTTTGGTTGCCTGTTTTATATGCAAGACGTTGCATTTGCCACTTGCAACTCACCTCTGCAATCGCCGCACATGAGTCATGGACATGAGCAGACGAGTGCAAAAGGGTCTAAGCTGGGCTTGAAAAACTTTCGAAACGATTCGCCCACCGTTACACTGAAGGAAATAACCGTAAAGAATGAAGGAAAAACCTTGTAAATATGGAAAATTGGTAAGCGAAACGAAAAGAGGTTAAGAAATCATAGGAGCAGCCAAGGAATATAGGATTAGTCTGTATATGGTAAGGGTTCAATCCTTTTTATAATCAACGATGTGTACTTAATGCCTGGATCATCTCCATTAAGCCACACAAATACCCTTTTGCAGATCTTTAATCTCTCATATTTTATTCCGAAATTACCTTTATTCTTACCATTTCAAATCACTCTTTCTAGCTTCCAAAACAGTCCCAAAAATACATTTGTAAACCACATTGTAGCTGCGGTTTTTCGTTGCAGTGTACCAGCACTCGTATATTTATGCATTAGAACCACAGAACCCTGTGTCAACCCTTTGGCTAGATCCCCCAACAGAGCTGTTTTGTTCAACTATTTTTTGCCAGCTTCGGGTATTTCTTTATGATGCAACGTGACTGGCAGCAGAGAGAGGGAGAGAGACAGCGCTGTTATGGCTACTATGGGACGGGGCTGGTGCAGACTGCTGGAGATGGAAGGCCTGGGGGCCAGACAGCTGCCTGAGACTGACTGAGCCGAAGATGAACAACTGAGAGAGACCCAGAGTGTAACTTAAAGTAACTAATGAGCGCCATTAGAGAAGAGTTTGGGCAGCAGCGAAGTGCAGGGCAGAGTTCAAAGTGACTCACAGCGGAAGTTGTAATTGCAATTGGACAGTCGGACACTCGGACACTCGGACAGCCAGACAGTGATACAGATTGAAGACATTCGCCTCTTGCCAGCGGAAACACTGAGTGAATGAGTTAATTTAACTCAAGAAAAAGTGCCATTCATCAAAATTAAATCGAAATAAAAGAGAGAGAGAGAGAAAAGTGCCTTTTCCCCCACAACGATTTAACATTTGTATTATTATCAAATTAGGCGACATGCCAGGCATTTTAAATGCCTTTTTCGCTCCACTGCCAGACTAATTAAATAATACAATTTGCAAACGTGATCACAACAGGGTGCTGGTGCTGCCACCTCCCTTCCCTCCTTCCACACATTGCCACACACACACACACACACACATTACAATCAACACGATTCAAATTAAAAATCCACGTACAGCCCATAAACCCACAGAGAATGGGAGGGGGTGGAGAATCACTCTCACAACTCCTGCCAAGGGGGGGCAACCCTTTGAAACTTTCTTCGTGTCTCCGCGTCGCATCATTTGTCTGCCAGCTCACGTAAGCGACAGGCATAAAAATTGATTACGATGCGTATGAGTAACGTGACACCAAGGGGAGGATGTCTCTCGCCTGCCACAGAGGATGCCCCAACAATTAAACAGTATTATCGCGTGGCACTTTTTATGCTCCGAGCAGAGATCGTAAAAGTAGAAGCACTCTGAAGCACTTCCAAGTGGCAGTGCCATGAGCTCAGCTTTGGCTCAATTATCTGCTCGTAAATCCATGGATTCACACTCGGACACGGACTGACCTTGAACTGAGATTCAACCCGCATGGAGGCTCCGCTGAGACTTTGTTTACCCATAGAGCTACAGGGGGCAGGGGAGACAGGGGACTGTGTGACGACTCCAATGAAAAACCTCAACCAGTGGTCGCGCCACAATTTGCATAAGCGATACGCAAATTAAAATGGAAAACGTGTTAGATGTTTATCGTAAAGTGAGCCAATCCATGGGATACGCGGCAGAGACTACGCTGGGTGTTCCACAGAAAGCGAATCATAGACGAATGAAATTCGTCTACATCGAAATGTAGAATTACTGGCAAAGTAGCACAGTACCTACAGTGTCATTGGGGGGGTGTCGATTAGCTATGGAAATGGAGATTAAGCGGGGAATAGAGCTAGGGAAAATCACTGCCAAACAATTGCATGAATCGTGGCAGCCCCAGAGGCAAATGCTTGGACATTTACTTAGCTATTTCTGATCAGATATTTCGCTCATCGCTGCACTGACAAATAATTGCACGCCTCCACATAAGTGTCTTCCTATTTGTTTTCCATTTAATAATTTACTATGCCATTTGTGGCTAGCTCTTGCTCATATCTCACATGAGGTCATGCCTATATATATTTTATATCCAGGGAATTAATGAACCGCATGCCAATGCTAATAATGCTATGAACCCGGGCTCAATTTTGCTTGGCCAATAAATACATAGACGCGGCTCAAATTGCTTGGCCAATAAAACAAAACTGCGATAAGCAATTTAATTCGAGATAATTATATAGTGGGGGCAGCTTTCGGTAGCCAGCCAGCACCTTAAATGGCAAGAACATCAAGCGGAAAACGTTTTACACTTTAATTTGCAGTTGCTTTTTTTGTCAAGATTATAGTGGCAGATTTTTCAAGATTATGAAGTGGAACTCCCACCTGGCAAAGGCTGTGAAAAGTGCTCCAAGAAAAGCTCTGAAAAATGCTCTGAAAAATGCTTTGAAAAAATGCTCTGAATTGCCGCAGATTTATTTTCTCTATGAATTTCCCTCGTTTTATCATTCCCTTATTACACCATTAGCTTTCTGGCTTCCCCAACATCCTTTAGCTTCATCCTCTCTTGTCCCCCATTTCAGCTTTCATTTTCTCATACAATTCACTTGATGATTCATCAGCTCCACCCCTCACGTACGAGACTCAACCTAATGACAGCAACAAAGACAACTTCCATGGACAGCAAAGCAAAGGGTCTTTAGGAAAAGAAAACACAGAAAGAGGGAGACCTCCGCCAAAGAAAGGAAACGCACGCCAAACTCTAAAAGTCAGACATCGAAGAGGGAGGAACAAAAAATAAATGGCAAATGGCAATGCAGAAGGGAAATACTTGTAGAAGAGTAGCTCAGAAAATGAGCAACAAAAAAATGAAGAAGCAACGCCGCAAAGGGAAACAGTCCCCCAAAGCATCTAAGTATTCCTCTTATGCTTTCCCTGCAGCTCCATTCATTGAGCTAAAAATTTGAACAGTGGCTCTCAAAATGTAAGACTGTAAGTGTGACCAGCGTGGAGGGGCACAGGCAGTGTTGCTGCTGCTGCTGCTGCTGCTGCTGCTGTTGTTGCACTTCATTTGTACGTTGAAGGCAACGAAGCGTTAAACGGTTATGCATCAGCTGCTAGCGACACGCAGTCACAGAGAGAGCGTGAGAGAGAGAGAGATGGGAGAAAGAGAGAGGAGGAGAAGGGAATACAAGAGAGAGAGATAGAAAGAACAAAGTGCGATAGGGAGAGATAACAAAAATGCAGCAAGTCGCTGGGGCCATATGCTAAATGGCCAACGCAAAAAAAAAACATTAGCAATGGGAAATGCTTACAAACAAAAAGAGAAAAGGAGAGATGAAAACTGCTCGAAGCTAAGGATATCCTTTAAAGGAATTATTTGAGAGAAAAGTGTTAAAACCAGGGACCGCAGCTGTTATAAGTCTTTGAATAAAAATATCCGTTCAAGTAAAAATATGTTGTAGCATCTATAATAAGAAAACAAATATGCAGTCGAACGCGTTAATTCAATTGCAATATTCATTTGAATCCCGATTAAACCTCCAATGTCCCTCCCTTGCTCCCATTCCTGCCAAACTTCCCTTCAACATCACACAACCATCTCTTACAGGGTACCCGAGGCAATGGCAACTTTAATTTGACTGTCAATGTGGCGGTTGCGCTTCGGCTGCTGGCTCTGTGGCTGCCACTGTTGCTGTTGCTGTTGCTGCCGCTGCTGCTGTTGCCACTGATGCATTGCTGAATTTATTGCTGGCAATTTGCAGACACAAAACAGAGTTCAAGTTCAATGGCAGAGCAACTACTACACACAAAATAAGTTGCACACTTTTTACCATTCCCAAATTGTACGGCAAAGCGAGTTTAAGTTGTGCAAGCAATAAAACAAAAATCGCCAGTTGCTGATAGTAGTTGGCAGGGCAGCTATCGGGAATGATAAGAGCTGTAGCTGTGTCCGTAGCTGTGTCTATGTCTTTGTCTCCCCCCAGATAAGGTTAGACCTTCGATTAGCTGTTGTAGTTGCTGGCTCTTTGATTAGCGACAAACTGACTTAAGTAGGTCGCCCGTTGGTGGACAGTCTTGGTGTCTTGGTGTTGAATTTATAGCCATCGGTTGACATTTTCTACACAAATTCGTAATGTTGCATAAATCATGCTGCAACAAATGCTGCTGCTATGCCCCCACTTGAAAATTCTGTGGCAGACACAGACACACATGAGGCGGCCATGTGTTGCCAAAAATGGTTCTCTTTGCACCCGAATGTCTTGTATCTTGTGTTTTGTAGCTCTGTATCTTGTAGCAGTATCTGTATCTGTATCTCTGGGCATGTGTGGGTGCTGCTGCTGCTGCCCGTGGGCGTGTGCACTTTGACCTTTCCAATGATTTATGCGCTCAACAAACAGCAGGAACATGCCACAGCCACAGTTGCAAGCTGCAACTGCCACTGCAACACTTGATATTTTTTTGTGGATTTACATAAAAAGGCAGGGGCAATAGGAGCAGTTGGAGGAGAAGAACTCTAACAATTGTCACATGGCTTCCATTCCTGATTTATTATGCGGATGCAGGGTCATGCATTCTGCCGCCGCCTCTGCCTTTTGCCACTGCCTTTTGCCCGATTTGCATAGGAAAATCTTTTGTTGATTGATGATCCCACACACACACACATTTTCCAGCTCATCCAGCGCTCGGCCTTCGAGTGAGAGTGAAAGTTTAATCCCAAGGATGTGTGGGAGTGAGGGCAGGGCCTGAGGGGCTGGCTCTGGGGCATTGCCTGTGGCTGTTGCTGTTGCCGCTTGCTTCATGGCTAATTGATGAAGGCTGCGCTTGAGGTTAGGTCAGGCCGCATCCACATAATAATTTTCCAAAAGCGCAAAATTGTTAGCGGAAAATATGTGAGCAAAGGTCTAACGAGTTTAACCTTGCGTCAATTAGAAAAACTATCCACAAAGTTGATGTATTTTGGCAACGAACAAAATATTAATAATGAAGATGTTAGCCCCCAGGGACCTGCCAATGATGGTAGTGTGCAACGTGTTTGGTTTTGGTAATTATTATGGGGAAACATTGGACTAAGATAGAACTTCTGATAGGCCAAGCACTACGAGACTTTTATCCCTAGAATTCGCTACTCTTTTTCAGCATCGTTTCTTTGGTCTTGAGAGCTTTTTTGTGTTCCTTTGCAGATTCCTTTTGTGCACACACATCACATTTGTATCTCAATTCGATTTCTCATTCGTTTCGACGCCCTGCCCTGCCTCGAACTGCCCTGCCACATAATAAAATGATTAACAAACTAATCCGTTCTGATTGTTTCAGACACAGATGCACACAGACACAAAACACAGATACAATCTATCGAAGCGGATAAGTCAATGAAGAGCAAGGAGACTGGAGAGAGAGGGATGGATCCTCGGGCGAAACTCAAGTCAAAAAAATAGCAAATCATCATTAAAAAGTCTTGGACAACGGGGGATCCAATCCACACAGATCCACAGAACCAAAGTTCCAGCAGATCCAAGTCCGAGTGGAATTGTCTTTGATCCGCCGCCGCCGCCACAGCCTCCTCCGGGAACTGACTGCAGTTTCAGTTTTTTTTTTGTATTCCAGTAGAATGGAAGTTCTCCTCCTCCTCCTCCTCCTCCTCGTCCTCTCTGGTGAAAGATCAAGATTGCAGAGCCTCACATTATTTGTTCAATTGTGGATTCCCGTTCCAACTCTCTTTCTCCCACTGTGCAAAGTTCTTGCCGCCAAAAAGAAAATTATTGCTGCTTAGATAAATTTGCCATTTGGCTAATGGTCTGCACCGTCCACTCACCCCCCCCTGCCGACACACAAACTAACGTTACCCCCCACTGCAGATTTTTTGCCATTTGATGGTATGGTTGGAGAGCTTACCTGCAATGAGAGAAAAGTAGAGAAAAATTAGTTTGAGAGTCTATGAAATGCATTTAATTTCAGGATTGGTTTTTGTACAATAAACGATTTGAAAAGATTTTGCAGTTTAACAGACAGATTACAGTGGAATGTTTAATTAAACTTGAGCTTAAATATCCGTTTGTGTGTATCCACCAGTCAAAGATATTTTAACAAGTTTCTTAAGAGGCATTATTAGTGGTTAAGTGTACAGAAATCTCCACAGATTAGCTTTTAATAAAGACAAGTGAAACTTGAGTATCATGGAAAAGGATTTGCAGTTGGTGTTTGTTGTTCATTTATGGACGAAAGTGAAAGATAAATTTTCCATTTTTGTAGCTCTAGATTAAGTGGGGAATATCAATATAATTTTTACATAACGTTAAACACAAGAAACTTCAAACATAACTTTTCCATTTTGGCTTTTGTATTCCAATTTTCCTTTTTTCCATATTTTTCTATCCCAATTTTATTAGACAATTATTTGTAAGCTTCGTTAAAGACCCCCAATCCAATTGAAACCCCTTTGAAGATCGCTCAATAAACTCTATCAGAATTTACGATTATTAGTACCCCCGGACTGCATCCAAATTCACTGCCCGTCAGTGTCCAATTTATCCCTTTATTAAAGACACTTTTGAGCCGCAAACAATCACAACAATGACTGGTGTGTCCCTGTGACACGATCAATGGCTATTCAAGTGTCTACATGTTTTTTATTGATTTCTGTGCAAGACCGGAAGCCGCAAGAGAGGCACGTACAGACAGACATTCGACAAGAGACAATGAAGATGCATGCAACCAGTTTGCTCGCTGATGATGATGACGCTGATAATATGATATTTGTGTTTGCGGTTCAGTTTGAAAATTCAAATCGACAAAGAGCTGAGAAAAGCTTGAGTAAAGCATATTTGTTGCCCCTCTTTGTTGCGTATTAAACAAAAGTGGAATGGGAGATGGTCGGTTGGCCTTCTCTTTGGTTTCTTCTGGATTTCGGTTCTGATTCCGTCGACAGTTGTGCGTTTTGTGTTCATTTGTTTGTTTTGATTCTGGGCTTGGACTTGAGTTTACTTTGCCGCTGATTTCCTTGGGGAGACAAACAGACAGACAGACAGTTACAGACTCGTCCTTTCGCCTCCTCGCACAACAAACAAGCTTCATCATGGTCACGTCTTTATTTCTCTGTCTATCCATCTGGTGGCATAGCCTCTCCTGCCTCCTGCCTCCTGCCTCCTGCCACCACTCTGCCGCTCTCTTTTTGTTGTTGTCGTGTTTTCTGCGGTCGGAAACAAGTTTTTGGTGTTCTGTTTTTTCTGTAGGTCTTTTGGGAGCCCTGTTAAAGAACTACAAACTGGTTTGGTTCAGCCAC
This sequence comes from Drosophila guanche, assembly GCF_900245975.1. Lineage (NCBI taxonomy): Eukaryota > Metazoa > Arthropoda > Insecta > Diptera > Drosophilidae > Drosophila > Drosophila guanche. Next base: position 3,062,908 of record NW_022995752.1, on the reverse strand, counting down.
CAGCAGCACCACCTGTGACGGGCCAAAAAAAAAAACACAAAAAACCCCCAAGTCCAAGCCCAACGAAAACAACAAAAAAATGTACAAACTACAAGCAAACACGTGCCCCCGAAAGATCAGAGGTTGGCTTTTGCTTTTGCTGACTTGCATAGTAAAATGTATGACATGATTGTAGATATAAATATTCATAATTAAATTACAAATTGAATGCAATGGGTGGAAGAGGAAAAAACAAGTAGAGAAGGCTGTGAGCAATGGGTCTTACGACTTGAATGTACCTGTTAATCGGGTATGAGAAAAAATAATCCTTCTGGTTTATACTTCTGAGATTAATAGAGAATATTTATCCGATTGCAATGAATTTTAATGGATAACTAAGCTGAGGCACCTCTCTTTAAAATTATACACACCACAAGGTTTTTTTTCCGACAATATTCTGACGAATATCACGTCCTAGTCTGATGTCTAAGTCTCGCTCTAACACTACCAGAATCTACATTTTAAGACACAAACACACAAGAAAGTAGCTATAACTGCTATAATATTATTAGTTCTCAATAAGATAAATTCTTTTATGACTCAAAAATGCTTTCTATCTCCCAATTAAACACACTCCCATGTGTACATTACACCCTACCACATAATGATTACACAAATCAATAGACAATTATTTGGGCATCATATTTTAAATTGAAAACAAACCTGAGAGTAAACCTCGTAAATCCAATGTAGCTGTCATGTAGCCACTGACAAAAAACAAACTGCCAGCCAGCAGTTGAGAAACATATGGAGTTGAGATATTAACTTTGAGATACTCAGATACTCCACACCACGCCACATGAGATTGAGATTCAAGCGCTGAGTTGAAGTTGCAGTTGGGGAGATATTCAGTTAGTCAACCAGTTTCTTTGTTGCAGCCGCTCGCACTGGCAGTGGCAATTACTGCGAGTATCCATGAGATATAAATATATTGCATGTGGATTCAGCGCGCGCTGACAGGCAGACAGACAGACAGACAGAGAGCCAGCCAGCCGCTCTCCACACAATCGCTGGCCGCCAATCGCCAGTTTGCCATCTCGTTTATCATAGAGCAAACGGTTTTAATAAGCGATTTTCAAATAGATAAAAAGCCCAACAAGTTATTTAAGGCCCGGCACGCCGGACTGAAGCTGTAGCTGACAATTTGTTGGCATTTTGTCAGCCCCAAAAGATTTATTAATTATGCAGAATGCAGAGTACGAGTGGAAGTATGAAAGTAGAACACAAACGGTTGATGAACTGTCCTTGCCACCATAATGAGGCACCTCCAACTCTGGCTGCTTAATATATTCTGAGGTGTTACATTAAAAGGTGGGAGCAATCCATCAGCAAACCAAGCGGGTACCCGTACTCCCCGATCAAAGTGCTGCTCATTAGAACGAATATTCAAAGCAATTCCTACACCCTTTCTATCTGTCTATCTGTCTATCTGTTGTATGGAAACCATTTAATAAATTAACAATCATAAGTTGTCAGGTGATTTCAGGCATTTAACACTCAATTCAAGCACTTGACTGAATTGAAATTCTCGAGCACAAAGCCTCTCTTTACATTCATTAATTATGCTGACTGCCCTTCTCTTGAATGGAGTGGAATGGAATAATAATAACAACAATCAAATTCACATTAATCTCAAATTATAGGTTGATAGATGTGACGGATATGGCGATATATCATTGAACTCAAAGCTCTTTTTATGTAAAGAAATATGAAATATAGAAGCAGAAAAATTATGCTTAATTCTGATTTTAATATGGGAATACTTCCTCACTTTCCTAGCTCTATTTTGCTCACGAATCTCGAAAAGGTTGAGTTGTCATAACGATGACACATTGTATTTCGTTGGTAATTGCCAAATATGTAAATTGAAGTAATCAAATACAAATAAAACAACAAATTAAATCAATTAAAAGCAATCAACTTTTGGCATTCAACAATTGCACCCCATCGTTGAACTCTTTAATCAAATTATCTGATATTTCTGATCTCACCTATGACATGGTCTCAGAGTTTCTAAAACTGTAAACGCTCATGATAATGCTGTTAAAACTGTAAGAGCCACTGAGGGTAGGGCAGCAGACTTTTTAAACAAAAGATTTGATCGAAAGGAATATTTCTACATAAGTATTCTCGTACTTATTGAATGGAACTAGTGTGGAATATAATTCAGTGAGTAAAATTTGTAGAAAATATCATTTAATAATCGATTTTAGTATCGAAAATTAGCAAAACAAAATCATATGAAGCCCATAAAAATGTTTATTTCTATCCATTAAGAAATATTCTAAAAAACAAACCCTAAAATTATGCCTATCGATAGTTTATCTTTAATTTCTACTTTTATCTACAATTTCCTTCATCGATCCCCAGTGAATGGGGCTGCCTTTGTTCACACGCCATCTGACAATTTCACTTTTCATTTTCATAGTCCCTGGACGGATGGCGGCGGCTCAAGTTACCTACTAACCCAAGCAGAGGTTGCTGCTGTCTCTGTTGCTGTCGCTGTCCCAAGACACACAACGCAGTCCAGTCCCAGACCCAAACATTGGGGACTGCTGGCTGGCAGCTGCTGCTGGAGCTGCTAGTGCTCATAAATAAACATGAAATAAACATGAAAAACGCCTTAAACACAACACAAACAAAAAAAAAACAGCAAAGTTAGTGGCTTCGCAGAGGCTAAGTCTAAAAACCGCTTTAAAAAAAAAACGCGCCAAAAATAAGGCAAAAAAAACTTTAAGAAAACTGAGAGATCAAAAAACAAAACAAAAAGCAAACGTACTCCAAAGTGTACTCGTCCGAGCGAACGGCATTAATGGCAACTTTATTTGTTTTGAAAGCTGACATTGATTGGAGCCGCAATTGGCGACGAAATTTTCTCAGTGGAGGAGCCAGGTATCGAGGCATCAAGGGGTTTATGAACGGCTACCGAGTGTGTGTATTTTGGGATCGAAATCCATGGTGCACAATGCTCAAATATATTCAGACCACACTTCAACACGTTCCAGAGTATTGGTTAGGTTTTGATTTGGGGTCAGCTTATTGGCAGAAATAAGAGGATTTTAAGTGTGGAGTTCATGATTAATTCACTTAAATTTTCACCATAATTCATTCATATTTTGTGGGTAGAATTCTCCCTCTAATTCAGCGTACTCTTCTGCATGAAATATGATCCCTCCTCTTCCAACTGATTCCACAAGTATCAAGTGCTCTCCGCGTATCAATGAAATAAATATCTACGAAACGAAATACAGAGTCTATAAATCAACAACGTCTTTGCCGGTCTTTTTTGCAGGGCATTCCCATGGCTGAGTATAAAAACGCATTGAAAGCTGGCTAGCTGGCGATTTCTTTCGTTGGACATATCAATTGCATGTTCTACGAAATGAGGTCATCAGTTTTGGTCATCAGTAGCAGCAGTCGTAGTGGCAGCAGCAACAGCAGCAACAACAAATGTTGTTTGTGGTGAAGCTTCCACCAAAACGGACATGGACGTAGGATTAAAATCAGGAACAGTACGAGAAGCACTGTAATCCATGGTACGTGAACCTAATGGGAAAGACGTTTGGGTCGAGCGTGTTTCGTTGATTTAATATGCCAGAGAGCAAAGAGATAAAGGCAGAGCTGGAGCCAGAAGAGGACCCCGAAGCGCACCACGAAGGCCTCAAGACAAGCGACAAATGCAGGCAGGCATGCAGCTCCAAGTGCAGTTCTCGAGGCTCCTCATGCAAGTTTGATTAAATCAATCAGTGGGGCAAAGCATCATCTAACGGCGACTGACAGTCGCATACTGCCGCCGTTGGCTGCCTCTGCCCCAATACTGTTGCAGTTGCAGTTGCATTTTCTCGTACTGTAGTTGCATTTTCCATTGCTTGTAGATGCTGCAGTTGCAGTGACATTGTTGGTCAAGTGTGGAGCCTGCTGCTGGCCATATTCGATGACTTGCATTCGTAATGCCATAGCCGGACGTAAGCGAAATGGCATGCCATGCCATGCCAGGTGAAGACATCACCAGGAACCCCGCATACACAGAACATAGAACATGGACACCATGAAATTTATAACAGTAACCACAAAACATGAGGGAATTTGTTGGAAATTTATAAGAATTTCTAATGTGGTTCCTGTGGTCAGCTTCAACGCTATTTTATAGGGGTGATGGGTACAGAAATTTTCAATGGATCGTTGACTTAAGTTATCATTACGCATTTGGTTTTTGGAAAATGTTATCATGTATTATTATGGTCAATGATTTATCTGCAAAAACCGACTAACAATCGATGATTTATTGATCGCTTGGGATGGCAAAAATATAAAATTCGATACCCTCTATCGATCTCTCCATCAAGAAATGTACTTCACCTGTTCGAGTTCCTCTTGCGGCGAAGCGGCCAAGGTCAGCGATGGTTGCCCACCCACGCCCACACCCCCACTGATGGGAGGACACGATTGCCGTTTGAAATCCCTCCGAATGGCCAGCTCGTACCAGGGAATCAACGGCTTGCTCCTGAGCGTCGTCTGGCAGCCAATCTTAAAGTCCAACGGATCCATGTACTCCGGTGCCATGCGATTCAGATCGCTGACTGCCGCATCCGCCGAGGCATAGATATTCCCCACCGACTTGTTGCCGCCGCGATGCGTTCGCCAGTGTCCACCGGTGGCCATGTCCAGCATGGAGCCCACGGGCACATCGAGGCTGCGGTGCAGGCCCGCTCCCATGCTCTTCACCCTCATATGCCCCAGCGTGTGGTAGCGCCGATCCACGGCATTCGGTAGCATGGGCATGGCATTGGGGACGACCAGCAGCTCATCCTGGTCGATGGTGGCGAGGCTCTGACTCGTAAAGGAACGCTCCAGCAGCTCTGCGCTGCTGCTACGCTGCGTGACTATCGGCAGCTCGTACAGATTGAGGCGTGTGCTGGTCGGTGGCCTCGTGGGCGTGGCATAGATCTTTGGCTTGGCATAGAGACTCTCGCGGCGGACCGGGGCAGGCGGTGGTAGGCCCGTGGGCGATCGCGGAGCCTCCGTCAGTGACAGCGTCATGGGCCTCCGACACCCCGTGGAGCCCACGGAATTGTGTCGCAACGTGGGCGGACGTATCCTCGGATCGCGTTCCCTCTCCCGATCCCGTTCCTGCATGTCAAAACTGATCTTTGGCAGCGGGGAGTAGCAGCCACGCTCGGAGCTATCGTAGGAGCTGCGCAGTCCGCTGTCCAGACGCCGCTTGGGACTATCCGGTGCGGTGTACAGAAAAATGTGCTCCTCCTCCCCCGCCGTATTGTAATCCGGGGTCTTGGGCGTGGCACTGCTCTGCAGTGAGTCCAGGGAGAAGCGCGAATTCTTCTTTACATTCTGATAATCGCAGGGCATGCTGCCACCGCCCGAGGAGCTCGAGGCATCCGAGAGCGGTCGAAAACCCACCGAGTTCGCTGTGCCGGCACTCGCATAAATGGGCTCCAAATCACCGCCTATGGTGGGTGTCCTCACTGGCTTTGCCCGCGCATAGATCTCCTCGGCATTTCCCTGGCTGTAGCTGCTCCGCAGCGACACAGTTCTCTTCCTTTGAGGCTGCAGCATACGCGGATGATGTGTCGAGGACGCAGCCGCTTCGGTGGCTTCTGCGGCTCGTATGGAACAGGAGCGGGTCAATCCTCGGGCACGGATCGTGGCATAACCATCGTAAATGGGCGCCGCAAGTGGCGACGTGGGCGGTCGACTGCTTGTGCTGGCAGCAGACATTTCGTTGATTCGCGGTTGATTTTGTTTTTCGATGCTTTGAGTTTTTCACAAGTTTTTCATTTTGGTGGTCGTCGGTTGTTCGTGGTTCACTTTAAACATTGATTAATCGCTGCGGCAGATACGAAATTGAGGATTCAAATTTATCATTTATGGGGAGTACGACTCTGGGGGTAACCCAGATATTTGTTTAATGTTGCCCCAGTCGACTGCAGTCGTGCGTTGTTCATTGCTAGGGCCCAGCGATTCTTGGGCTTTGCATCAATCATTTTTAATTGAAGCATGGATTCATAAATTGTGCGTCCAATGAACTGCACGAGACACACCCTACCCTGCCCAGGCTTCATTTGGAGTCCACATGAGGCCTCGTCTTTGGAGTGAGGATTCCTCAAGAGTCGCAGTTGATGTTCTTCAAAGTAAGAGTGAGTCCCTGTTCCCCATTCGATTTCTATGTCTAATCCCCACTAACTTGTTTCGTTTTCCATGGCCAAGGCGACTCATTAACGCCTAATTAGCATCAATTTGACATGACGGGTTTTGCTGATTGACAGCCAAAGAAGGAGACAAAAAAAACTCTCGCACCTCGAAGCAAATCTTTATGGAGCAGCAGAACAATGGATGTAGGGATGGAGAGGCGAGCCCTAATGGATTCGACAACTTTTCAATGTCAAATTAAGTAGCACGTGAGTGGAATTTAATGGAGCGGGTGTTACGGCAGCTTTCGATTGTTTAAAAAGTATAGAAGAATAATTTCAAGTACAGTAAATATCCATGATTTAAGCACCCGGAACTGCATTTTTGTTTCATGTTTTATGAGTATTATCAACTAGTTGACACATTCGACGGCTGACACCCCAACGGAGCTCTCAAAAGCACATACAAACGAGCATCCATCTGTATCTGTATCTATGCTGTGTGTAAGCATGTGCCATGCCATTTCTATAGCTATTTTTTTTGTTGCTGCCTGTCAATTGGTTTGTTAGTTCTTCGGCCCGCAGCAGTCGTTGACACTTGAACCAGACAGACAGACACCAGAAGGAGAAACATACATAGAGAGCACTTCTGGTTGCTGCTGGCCAAGACGCTGGTTGGGGGAACACTTCCACAGAGTCTTCCACTGAGACTTGGACTTGGGCCTGACTTCGGGACGGGCCGGGCCTGCCGACAATAACAAGGAAATGCAATAAACAACAATTTTCTAATGTCATCAACATATAGACGACGAGCGTTTCGATGTTTGTGCTTTATTGTTGTTGCTTTATTCCCTCTTTCTCTCTCTCTCTCTCTACGAACAGTTGTTGTTTTTAGCACTGAGTGAATTGGCTGTAATTGTTTTGATTGCACTTCATGGGGTATATGCCACAGTAGTTGCCCCTCTGCTGCTCCCTATACTTCCCTCTGCAAAAACTCTCTCTCCCCCTCTGCTAACTCTCAACGGTAAGAGTGCTAAACACTTTAATTGTAGAGCTCTGGTAGTCCAGGATGTGAGGGAATGTATATAATTTGAAAACAACTCAATGCGAATGAAGTAATTAAACACAAAATTAAAGTTCTCCAATAATTATAATAAGAGAGAGTGTCAGGAATGGAGAAATGTCAGAAAAATGAAGGGTAACTGCTGCTATTGGAAGTGAATCAGAGACAGTCATTAATGCTACACTTTAAATTGAGTTCTATCTAGAAAAATATTCAACTCAAACTCAGCTTAAACTCTCAATATCAGACCACATTTTCACGTTCAGCCTTCAACACATACACTGTGCATGCACATATGGGAGAGACTGTGCTGCTACACAGCCTTTAAGTCATCCAAAAACTTTTGAAAATGCATGAAACCAAAGTTGTAGTTTCAAAGTCAAGCAAAAAGTATAGCCAAAAACTTTGTTTTAAGTCAAACTGAAGTCTGAAAGTCACGAAGATGTGTTTAAAGTACATTTTCAGCAGACTTCAACTGGGAAAGACAAACTGCAATTAAATAGAAAGACTTGAGAGCAGTAATTGCAACAGAAACACGCTTTAGGGTGCCAAAACCTATCTCCAAAAATATCATACAAATAACCCATATAATAGGTTATGAGTGCATAAATCCTCTTAAATCCTGCATATAAACCCCATACACACACGCATTCCCTACAATCCACAGAGCCATTCACACACATTTGTACATACTTGAAGAGATATTTCACAAATTTTAGATGCGTGCCTGCCTTTGCGATAGTATCGAGGCAATCAATCAAACCTTTCAGTGCAAGGCATCTCGGATGACAATGTGAATCACCATCTACGGTTTTACAAGCACTGCTGCAGCTGACACTCACTCGACCGACGAGACAAAAAGTGTTGCAGTGGCAATGCGGAAATCTCTTGAAATTTATGACCTATGCAAAAAACAACACCAACAACAACAAATAGGCAACGCAAAATCATTTCAGAAGACAACAAAAGTGGCATTGAAGTGACTCAGCCTGAGGCTAGGAGTTGAGATCAGCTCAGGCTACAGGTTTGAGAGCAGTTAGGCTGCAATTTAAAAGCATTTCAGGCTACAGTTCGAGCAGCCCAGACTACAGTTTTAGAGCAGCTGCAGCTACGAGTTTGGCGATTAACTCCGGTTAAAGTTTCCCAGATACACTTTGAGAGCCACTCAGTTTCAGTGCAGACCGCAGTTTTACAGCCACCAACTCCTTAGTTGCTCAGCCACAGGACCAGTCAATACTTTCAATCAAACCACGACTCAAATCGTGAAAATTGATTCAAAAACAAAAGGCGCATATAAATCAAATTTTTGTCAAAATTTTCAAGCACCCACAGGGCATCAGACAATCAACAGTCAAACCCGCTCTCTACCCTCCAACTCAACAAGAAAATATTATTTTGAAATGTGACTTTTGTGGGTCATGTGGGCGTCCTAATTGTTTGCATATTTCTTTGGAAAAAGAAAAACTATTGTCTATTGAAATTTATGCAATTGCAGTTTTCATTGGCATTTAATGGGGTATATCTGAAGGTATATATCTTTCAAGAGAAAAATATCTACGAGTGTGGATGGGGTGGGTACAGATGTACGTTGAACTTTTGTGGCCGCCTGCAAATGCCAAAAGTTCAGACTGATTTCCTGTGCGAAGGCGTTTTATTTTATTTACTCTTTTTCTATACCATTTTTTTAGACTTTTTGTTTTGTTTTTGCTGGTTTATTTGTAACGCACCTTTGACAGCAGCATTGACAACTTTCGCCAAAATGCAAAGCCACCAAACCAAAACCAAAGCAGCGCCTTATCGCGAGTCTCTGTCTGTCTGACTTCTCCACCTTTTCTCTCTGCCACTGAGATTTTTGGGTGCTCTTTCCTGTGGGCAGAGGCAGACCACAGACTGAGGCACAGTGTACCGTCTAGACAACGCGGCTGCTGGCTGCTGCTGTTGGGGCGCTGCTGTCTTATCATTGAGCTCGAATCTCAAAAGGAAATTGCTTTAGATTTTTTGTGTAGAAGAAAATATATAAAACTAATAATGAGTGACATTTTCAGTGTCTGAAAACTGTTGGCTGATTAATGCATTAAGGAAATGAAACATCACACGACGAGGGGTACTCATCGTATTTGTATTTGTGTGGAGATTAAAGCGATCAAGAGATCAAATCAACACATGTTCTGCCGTCTTGGGGGTCGTCTGCTGCCCGGGAACACACAAAATGCGCTACATTTTATTTTTACTGATGATGATGCTGTCTGTTGACATTGGGTCTCTCAGCTTTCATTGATCGATTATTTCAAAGCTACGCTAAAAATACAAAACAATAAAACTCGTTGGCTAATTGTGTCACAGGCAAAATATCCGAAAAATTCTACGCCACTTCAATGCCAAAAACTGGTTGAAAACAGAAAAACAGAAAACAAAATTCATGACTTTGGCGAGCTGTCAACTGCATAGCTAAGTAGCCTCTCAGGTTATGGTTTCGTTTGGGTGTTCAATTTGACAGACACTCAATGGCTGTCTTTTATTTTGGCTGCTCAAGAAGGCTGCTGCTCGACTCTGCTCCCCCCCCAATCATCATTTAAGGTGTGTAAACCATTATTAATAATAAAGCAAAGCAACAAAAATTTAATGCCCGGCATTAAAGTATTTTATAGATCATATTTCAAATTTATATAGAAATTAACGCTGGAAATATATGTTTTCCGTTGACAGCAGCAAAAGGCTGCCGCCTGCCGTCTGTACAACATTGCCAAAGTTATTTCCATTGAATTTTTTTTTGGGTTGCCTTTGGTGGCTTATCATCGAACGGTTATCGCCCAGAGTGAACTCAAAGACCGTAAAATTAATAAATTTATGTATTTATGCAAAAAAATAAAAGAAAACAACGTAAAGCACAACAAAGTCTTGAAAGGGGAGCGCCAGGCGCGATCTACAAAAAAAACTAAGCGCTATCGTTGCTCTTGAAGTGGGTATTGGGATTTTGGGTAGAAGTTTGGCAGGGCAGTACAAAATATGAGAATTTTAAGCAGAAGTTTGTCAAATATGGGAAGAAAGAATCTAGTAAATAGAATCTTAATTATTATATAAGGCAGAATCATTATAGTATCATGTGAAATGTTCAGGAATGAATAAGTGAATTGGGTTCAAAATTGGTTCATTAACTGAACTGAATTTGTGTGCTAAGAATGTAAACAGAAGTGGCGCAAATGTGCAAAACTAATTAGTGGCCGCCTTTAAGTTAAATCCTTTGCTGTTGAGTCACTAAATTATATGTAAAGGTAACAATAATTTATACAACAAAACCCTTACAGAAAAACACACAAATGCGCACAGATTGCAGTCTCAAGCATGGCCTCGGGTTTAAGGGTTTCCAGGGGGTAATCCCATCACATTTAACCCAGCTTAAACAATATTAAGTTGTACCTGCACGGGGATTAACCTGATCAACAGGGTATTTAGAATTTCAGCACAGATTTTGCTACACTTTTGCTGGTCATATATATTTTTCTTGTATCTCTACTCTGACGTTTATCGAAGTGCATTAATTAGACACGAAACCTGCTGTGTGAGAGAGGGGAGGCCAGAGTGAAGCCGCTGTCGAAGTTTTCGGCGGAACTTTATAGCATAGCGGGTGGAACCGGTCTCAAGATGAGATCGAGACGAGTCCCTCCACTCCACTCCACTCCACACACTTCCTCACTCAACGCAGAGCAGCAGCAGCAGCAGCAGCAGCGGAGCAACACTTGACAGCCAGCCGGCCGCAGCATATAAGCACTTTTGTGGAAATTATAAACAATTGAGGCTAATTTAAGTTTTTCGTTCATTTTTTCTTATGCCAGCAAAGGCTTACATCGGATCTGGGTATATATAACAACATTAGGCATGTAACTCGAGAGGGTTTCTGTTGTGTTCATTTTCAATGGGGGGAAATGCGTTTTTTTGCGTCAATCTGCTCGAGCATATGAGATCTTTATATAAACGATGGGGCCAGGCCAGCGAGTGAGCCAGCGAGCCAGCGAGCCTTAATGCATTTCATTAAGAGTAACTTGAGTTGCTCGGCAGGCAATTGCATTTGATTGCTGGACTGGAAAACCAATTGCATAACGAAGGTCGAAAGAAAGGGAAGAGCTTCTCCCTGCCACACAAAAAAACAAGCATCTCTAATGCGGCAAAATCACAGATAATGTCTGCTTAATGATGCAGATAAGTCTGCAGTCTATAAGCTTTCACTCTTCAAGTGTTTATTATCTCAGCAGAGAGCGGGAGAGAATTTGCGAATTTAAGCGTATTTTTGTGCTTCTATCAAATAAGAGATAGACACCTGAGATAAAGAGTGGGGCAAGAGATTTCATGGCTTGAGTGCTTAAAGATACTTTAAACCGATTTTGGATAGCAACAGATTAAAGCGTGAATGCTAATTTATGGGATAATTGCAGCTCAAAGCTGGTTAGCGACTTCAATGCAATCGGAATGGCTTGGCTTGCCTTTCTTTTTTAAGTATTTTATATGGATACGACTTCATTTAATTCCGATTTTCTTTCCCCATTTGTTGGGAAATGAAGTGAAAAATGTTACTATTTGTTCGCAGCCGAATTATATTTAGTCACTTGCTTTCATCGAAATTTTATGATCAAGAATTTACGTTCCTGCTTTCCCTTTTGCTTTCCTCCTTGCCAATAAAGATCCTAATCAAACAGTAGTCTTATTAACCTCTAGAATAAATGTTTAACAACGAAACTGCTGCACATTTTTGAAGCTAAATGTTGATGCATTTTCTCCGAATGTTTTAAGAAAAACAAATCTTCTTTTTGAAGACGTTTTCTTACCACTCTAAGAACATTTCTCTGCACCGCTTTAAACCTCTTAAAAAACCCACACTCATATCTCTATAAACAGCCAGAGGGAGGGAGAAGAGTAGAGGTCTCTGCCAAATGTTACAATGGGATTGCTGGCACCTACACAACAGTTACGAGGCTTTTTGTCGACTATTACGAGCACTCTCTGACACTCGACGTATTATTGTCCATTGGGGATGCATGTTACGGGGGCATAAACAAAGTCAAGAGACCGCCGAACCCCCTTAACCCCAAAGCCCATTGCCCCGAAAAAAAATGCAGAGCCAAAAAAAAATACTACACAATGTAGAGGAGAGAGGCAGAAGGAGTGGGGGAAGAGTTTTTCATTATTATTATTAGCGATGAAGATGGGGCGCTGTAGATATATAATAAGTAGAGACAGAGACAGGGTGATAAAGGGGTGGAGAGTGGAGGCAGAAAACTCATCAGCATAATCAACAAAACAAGAGAGTACAAGGGAAGCAGGCACGAATATTGCATGCAACATGCACACGAAGAAGAGGGACCCTCTCTGACAGAGACAGACAGACAGACAGACAGACAGACACATAGAGTGATGTGGAGTTGTCGTCATTGTTTCGTTTCGTATATATAATAATTTCTGGTACACAATAGTGTTGTGTCCATCAAGTGGACAGATGTGCAGCAAGAGGAACTTCTGTGGCCATTGTAATTACAAATGAAACTCAAGTGGAACTCCAGTTTCAGATCGCCAGGGTCTCCCGTGGAAGACTATATTCTACGATTACATTCTATCTTGCATGCAAACCAATAAATTTCCAATTGCATTTCATTAGCCTGCGAGCATTCAAAGCCCAAGACTGACCCCAGCCAAGGTTTCGGTTTTGTCTGATAAATTGTCTGCTGACGTGATTTGTGTACAGAGAGAAGAGAGAGAGAGGGAAAGAGACCCACAGATACCGACTTCATTCCTATTCCAATTTTCTACTGGAAATCATTTTTGATTAGATTTCTCGAATGTTTTTGTATTTTTCGGTTTCTGTTTTGTATGCAAATTTTCCCTAGCCAAGTGGAAGTTTAGGTGGAAGTGGAGATGCTTTCTATGCGATTGGCATTGTCTGGACATTGTCTGGTTATTGATGGATGTCTGATGGGGATATCTATCTTCCACTACACGTACGATCGATCGTTCGTTCGTTGTTGAAGTAAATCAAGTGAAGGAAAGTGTTGCCATGATTGATAAATTTAAGAAAAAGTGGAAGAACCATTAAGTAAATTGATACTCCTGCCTACTGCATACTGACTCCTCCTGTCTTTGCTCACAATTCAGGGCATAATGATAATTAAATTTACCAGAAACTGCAGAGGCAAAGCGGGGGGACGGACACTGAGCGGCGTGCCCCAAGAAGGGGAGCGCCTTCTGTGGAAATTCAAGCACTAAATGGAAGGCAGCGATAAGATGGAAAACGAGAAATGGAGTTGGAGTACGAGTTGGAGGAGCTGTTTGCTGTCCCTTCCAAGAACTACAATCATCAAGTGGAGCAGGTCGCTCTGTGATGCTCAATGGGTTCAATGTTTGTCAAACTACAATTAGAAAAGAGGAAAATGAAAAGAGGAGAAGGCAGCAGCAACAGCAACAGTGACAGAATGGGAGCCAGAGCTACGATCTAGCAGCTGCCACAATATTAGTTGCAGCTGATTAATGATTGAGTTGCATTCCACTCCGCTTCACTCTTCGCCCGTGTTCTGCTTGTGGCACTCCTCACTCTCTATCTTTATTCTCTCTTATAAAAAGAAGTAGACAAAAAGCCGACATTAATGCCTGTTTATTGAGTGTCAGACCAGGCAAGGACGGCTGCAATTTGATGCCAGCAACAGCAACAGCAGCAGCTGCAACAGGCAACATGTTGCCAAAGGTGCAGCACCAATTAGACAACATAAAGGTGCAACGATAGGGTAAGAAACGTACAGCAGGGGCAGCAACAGCAGCAGCCTTGACTCCATTATTTTCTGAATTAAAAAGGTTGGGTAGCCATTTACCTAATTATTATATTAGTTTGAAAGGCTTTAAGAGTTCTGTTCTGGAGGACTTCAGCTGGAGTTGCTTTTAATTGAATGGGAATGTTGAATTGTGAAAAAGTTCTACTTTATGTAAAGATCACATGGATGGGGAATGGCATGATTACAGGTTGCTTTCAAGTGTTCTAATAAATGGATTAAAGGGAGGAATACTAAATGGTAGCTTTTCTTAATAAGGTAAGCTTTAGAGACGCAGGGAGAGTTTCCTTCCTTAATTAAGTTTAAAATCATCCAAAACCTGCTCTAAGTCCTTCGTTAAATTAACGTTTTTTTTATAGTTAGCTCAAAGACTCCTAAAAGCAGGATCTTCCAGCTTGATATATTTACCTTTTACTTAGTTTAAACAGTTAAAAATATTAAAAATTTAAACATAAATTAATATAATCCCCCATTAAAAAGAGTAAACAAATTTTACATATTCATCGCTTAAATTACTTTACATGTAGCATTCAAATCTGATGTTTAACCTCCCTTTGTTCTTTATCTATTGCTTCCATGTTCATCTTAAGTCTTTAGTCTCCATCTTTCAACATCTTTTAGCACTTCCTTATAATAACATTTTCTACCATACATTCAACATAATTCTAGGCCATTAATTTTCTCACATTTTCTTGAATTTTTCCCATGCTAATTTTCTCTTCCCATTAATGATTTCCTCTCTACAATAATTTCTTGTCCCATTTTGATAATTATCATTTCCTTTCTTGGACACGCACACAAATATTTGTTCCCGCTTTTCCACCAATTAAAGCAGACTTTAGACATCAGACTCTGAACCCTTGAACCCTTTTTCTTTTACTCTAATAAAATATGTATCCCTGTGGCACACAGGTAGCGCCTCCATTAAGCATGCCAGACATGCGCCTTTGGGATTATTTGGGCTCTACATCGATCCGATCCATTGGTTCGGTCATTAGCCCTGCCTGGCACCGGGGACAGTAGCAAACGAATCGATGTGCGGGTCGAGTTGGCTCTTCATAAAATTTGCCTGTTAATTAAGTGACGCCTTACCCAAGCCGTGCCCTGCCCTGCCCTGAATGAGCTCTCTCACGCACGTCTCTCCCTTTGTGTCTCTGTATTTAAGTGTTTCTCTGAGGTTTACTACGGGCACACACAATATGTGTTTGTCGGCTCCTAGGGCTAGAGGGCTGATCAAATATTTACATGGCATTTACATCAAACACAAACAGCCTGAAAAATGCAAAACACTCAACAGCTGCCCCACAGAGCGAGAGACTGTTTGGCGGCATCCAAGAAAAAAACCTTTTCTCGCTCCCTTCCTCCCTGGATGTTCGACAAAAAGGTGCCAAACAGTTGGCAATGCCATTTTAAAATGGGAAAAGTGAAGAAAATTGCAGACTGCCTGTCTCTGTCTCTGCCTTTTAATATCGAGTAGGAAGTGCACAACTGGCAACTCAATGTGGAGGACTCTACTCTCCACAGGGAAAGGCATAGGCCTGAGTGGCAAAAAGTGATCTACAAAACAACATGTGTATCAGAAATTGCCCATCAAACTGTCAGCCGGAAATTGTTATGGACTCTTGAGATCTGTACGCGATCCAGCGATCCATGGCGGCTAACTGAACTGGAAAACTTGAACGTTGTCGACTCGAGTCGAGTCTAGGCTTTTCCTTTGCTATTTTCACACTTTCTCGATGGCAGGCACTGGCACAGGCACAGGCAGTTCAAAGAGAAACGATTATTAGAAATCACAAACAACTTCAAAGTTGTGACGCCTGCTGCCTGCTGGCAGGCAGTGTGCGAAAAATTACAAATTAAAAACTAATTTTCTTTTGCCACAAAACGCCCCTCACGCCCATACCGCCTTACCTCTGCGGGTCTTCTACCATATTTCAGGCAAGACTAATTTTGATTAGCGGCGCATGAAAATTTTCTGCAAGCCAACAAATTGCTGCTGTAGCCAAAAATCAATCTTCATCTTCGAGGCTCAAGCAGAGGCCACAAAGTTCATTCGTAATATTCTTTCAATTAAAATATCTGAAAAAGAAAACTAAAAGTTTCAGTTGCAGGAAGATTCCTCTCGCTCTCCCATAAATCTCGCTCTGTGCGTGGGGAGGTGCCTCTAATAAGAATTTATTACAAAATACTTTTCAAAGTCGGAAAACAAAACAAACACAAAATGGGCAGACAGGATACACCGCGAGGGAATGAGGGTTTGGGAAAAAGGCTGGGAGTTTCCTTCATTTTCTCACTTCCCGATAAAATAATTGATCGCATGCCACGCACACACACAGTCACACACGCACAGGGTAGTGCAGCCTCCCCTACTTGAGTAGGGTGACACCCCGCGGCAGAGACAGCTGCCAAATGCGAGGGAGAGACGATTCGGAAATTTCAGATGGATTCGGATAGAATGGTGTACAGTCCCAGATCTTATCCGATTGATTTTGCTTTTGTTTGCCCAAAAAGTCATTAGCCAAAAGTCAATATGGTGTGAAATTTGGCAACAGACACTGCAGTTCCATTAGCGTGGACTTTTTAGCGTGGCACAGACTGATGTCTATCAGCCATTCACTCAATCGAGCAAACCAACAAAAACTGCAGCCAAAAAACAAACTAAAAATTGCAACAATGGATCAGACAATGTCTTTTATTATCCATTTGGCTGCTGTTGTGTTTCTTCTCCTCCCTCTTGACATGTTTTTGTGCAATTTGTGTGTAGGCTACACACACAGGGGCTTCTGTTTGTTGTCTCTCGTGCATCCAAATGCATCTGACAGTGGCAGCGTGGACAGACCCCTGCAGCAGGAGGATTGAGGGTTGATTAGGGCAAACATTTAGGGTGATCGTAAAATATGAGGGTGGCTGTGACAATGGCAGAGGGAGCGCGGGAGCGAGAGATATGATCAATGTAGGGAAGCTATAAAAAGTGTGTGGGTTATGGAGAGTTTATTATGAGCAGACATGCGAATGCACGTGGAAAAAAGGGGAATCTACAAAAGGTTTTCAAAGTGGTTTCGAAGCCATAAAATAAAATATTTAAGGTTTCAAATGGTTTCGAAATTATTGCATGTTTTTTACGATCCAGTATGTTTAGCAGGCTAGACGGCAAGCAATCAAAATCATTCAGTAAGGTGCTTAAGATATTTTTATAAATGGAAGGAAAGTGTAGATTTCGAAGAGGAAGCTTAAGAAAAGACCAAAGATCTAAAATTTCCATGAAAATAATATGACATCATAATCAATAAACACATTAGTCTCTAAGCTGTTTGGTTTTATGGCTTGGGAACTCTTCTAAAAAGGGCATAAAAATGCGACTTTGTATGACAAATCTATCCAAGCAGCGCCTCAACATTTTTTTCTGATTTTCCCAGACAATTTCCTTTGCTCATTCTATCCTGTCTTTCCATTTTCTCAAGATAATCTCTCTTCGTTTTTGTTTTGTGCTTAGTTTCAGCTCACAAAAGTTCCCATCTTTCAACACGAAAACAAGCCCCCCTTTCCGACAACTCCACCGCCACTGTCTCTTGAACTCCTCTCTTCATTTAAATGGGATGCGCAGGCTTTTCATCACACATGCACAAATACCAAGTACTCGTAGTCGTAGTCGTACGCGTACTCGGTAGAACTCAACAATTTGCCCAAAAACTCATTTCGACATGCTCCATTAAACCATTTTGCCATTGTTGCACTTTGGATTTCGCTTTTTCCCCCGCTAGGTGAAAATACTTCCGTCACTAGCAGCACTGCACTCTGCACCTATGGAAATCTGCTTGGTGTCTGTTTAATTTGTTGCTATTTTGGTGGAAACACAAACAAATAAGCAGAGAGAGAAAGAGAGAGAGCAGAAGAGCGAGCGGTTTACTCCATTCGCACAGCTGATGTAGCAGATTTTCCTATGGCAATAAAGTAATCTGCTGATTGTGCAATTATTTTGTGGCCCCCCCGAAGACCAAGACTGACTTCTCGGTGTAAGTTTACGTGGAGTCGAGAGAGAATGGGTAAGAGTCTGGGAATTGGTCTGCTCTGCAGACAGTGTCTGGAAGTGGAGTGCAGACTGTGTCTCTGGTCTGGGCAATGGTATACGATACCCTCCCTAGCAATGAACACGACTTGGCGACTTGGCCACTTGGCTGTGGTGTCCGCACACAGCTTCCACCTCCTACTCCGCTTCATGTTTAATTGTTGCAACATGCTGTATTGTTTGTTAACTTTTGCTTATCAATTATCTGTTTTTATCTCGTTTTAAACTTTTTTTGTTGTTGTTTTTGTTGTTATCTTTCTGTGTCAGCAGCACACACTCTTTCTTTTTTTCCACAGATATTCTTTTTGGGGTGAATCTTTTGTGCTGACCGGTTCCCATAAACATATATTCATTAATTTTTTGAATCCCTTGTTTTGGATTTTTTTTGCACGTCACATAAAAAACACGTTTCTCATTTGTGGCTTAGGTGGCCCCAAAGGCACTTTAGCACTTTATTTATAGATCTGTGGCGGGGCTTTGGAAATCTCATGAATGAACCTTTGATTTCTTGAAATTTTTTATATTTATTTTTGCTTGAATTTTTCGCTTACAAATCTGCACTTCACGCAACACTTGAGCAATCAGTTGGATAAACAGAGGCGATCGATCGCGTATCGCGGCGTACTATCGAATACGTTCGTTAGGGATACACTCGATCGGCATTGAGTTACAGATACTCTTTACCACCAGAAATTCAGCGAAAACGAACCGCGCTCAGATACAGATACGTGCGACGCGTCAGAAAGTTGAATTGGAAATGTTGATTCAACATGAAAATGTTGAGCAAGATCAGTAGCGAACACAAGAGAGAGAGGCAGAGTTAGACAGAGAGAGCGCGCAGTCTAATGATCAGCAACATGTTGTGTTGCTATTGTTGTGCTCTCTCCTGACACATGTTGCCAGGGTTATGCGTGCGTGTGGCTCGACTCCAAATGCGGAACTGTTCCGTTCTGCCTGCCACACTCGACTCCAAGGCGACTCCAAAATCCTTTTGGCAGCGACTGCCTGCTGCGACGCTAACTGCAGCAGCAGGAGCAGAGGCAGCTGCCATGACGCCAACTTGTCGGCAGCGCCAGCGATGGCGACAAAACAAATAATGGAATCGCACAGGGGAAAAAGCGGAAAAACAAAACGGGCAAAGGCTCTAAATTAGGGGGTGGATGCTCGAAAAATTGAGATGAACCAGGACTAATGGCAGCCGAGGGCGCTACGACACATAAGGGTGTAGTGAATATAAGTTTAGAGGACGAAACGCAGCCAAGCTCCGTTGGAGACAAGGGAATAATGAAGACAGATTCCTCCCTAAAGGCTGGTCGGCAGAGGCGTGTGAAAGAACTCGATTACTTTAATTTTAGAGGGGATCCTCTTTTGAAGGAGCCGCAGAAGAGGGATTTTAATTCCCAAGACACTAGAGACGAAGGGAAAATAAGTATTTTCTAATGTAAGATTGTTTAATAGATTTTTATTTAAATATAGTTCCTGAGGAACATTTTGGAGTTAATGGACTGTAAGTTGGGTTTTCTGTTGTCTTTAAATTTCTTTGATCTACTCCAGACATTCCAGATTATATATTTCCTTATTTAAAAAATATCTTTAAACATCCCTAAAGGAATTTCTGTCCCATCTAATCACAGTTCACCCTAGAAACGGGTTCATCCCACAGAGCCCTTTAACCACTCTTCCATCCCGTAGGGCATCTAATAATCCATCATAGCCGATACCAAAAACTACGTATCCTGCATACGGGATATGCCGCCACAGACCAAAGTCAGGCGCCACTGTGGCGGCACTTCGCACCGTACGCATTTGTATCTGTATCTGTAGCCATAGCCACAGTCGCAGTCTGCGTCTCCCTCGCCTGTGCCGTGCCCCATCGATGACTGCTTTTTTAGACGTTTTGCAAAACTATGCAAAAAGCTAAAAGGAAAAAAATACAAACGCAGCTTCCTGTATGGCCAGGACTTCGTCTGCGACGTCAGCGACGTCAGCGACTACAACAACTCCAACGACGTCGACAACAAAGTGGGAAAAATTGCAAATTTGTGTGTTGTAGATGTAAGGCCAAAGTGAAGGACAAAGTCGTGCGAGAGCCTCCCCCCGTGGCTTCATTTCTTTTTGGCGCGAGACTCTGCGGCGACAGTGAAAAATTGTTCCAGCGACAATGGCCGCCAAAATCGCTACAAGGACTGGCGGAGCAGAGCATCGCAGACATAATAATGCTGTAAAAACATGGGCAATGGCTAAAAAAATGATTGATTATACCCTAAAAAATTTAGATAAAGTCGGGGGTTATTGGTCTGTGGAGCCTCGCCTGCAAAAGTCATTGATATCAGCAGAAATGGTTGGGATTTGACTTGGATTGGGGTTGGATTAAGGTACTTGGCCATAAGTTAAATGAATGCTTTTCTGGCCAAAAACAAATGCCAGAGCCAAGCCATTGATTTCTGAGTTTTAGTTAGGGTTTTGCTGTGGGGAGCTTAAGTGGTGGTTAGGGAGGAGTTTAGTTTCGTAAACACAAATGATGGATGATGGGGACCAGGCGAGTGGAATAAATAAGGCACATTTCTATTAAGGAACGCGAATGTGGTTTTGGGGGTGAGGATTCAGAAAAGAATACTATCATAGAATGGAGGCAGCTGGAGTTTTTGATTGATATTTGTATAAGAATTGATGAAAATATTTGAAATTAAAATATATAGAAAAGAACGGATGCCATTAATGAATTTATGAAGCAGTTCTTTTTCAGAACAAAGACCACTGATCCTGAATATCTTTTCAAATTACGTTGTACATACCAATCATCAGTATAATCATAAATTATACAGCGAAAAATAGTTGAAATCACTTACCTAAAAAGAAAAGAACAATAAAATAGTTTGCCATTAGTTGTGATTGTTACAATAGTTCAGGAAATTGTGTTATGACAGATACATATACTCGTATGTGCTTTTCAACCTTGAATCTAGTTGTATTTCCGCTACTTGAGACAATCAACTTGGATCGGGACAACCCATTATACTATTTAGGTGATTGTTCAGTTTGCTAGTTGCTGATTAAGTTTGCTAGTCTCAGAAATATCACACAAAATACACAAATCTGTTGTCGGAAAAAATCTATGGAAATATGGAATTATATTCCAGCGGTTCCATCGAAGTTTGCTGGTAAAACTCAGCTTCATTTAGTGTTCAACTTATTCCCATTGCATGTCTCTGGCACTCGCATTTCTTTTGCTAAACTTTTCACTCAAACTAAATCCCAAAAAGACATCAGACCAGCTAGCCCTTTGGCTATCTGTATCCCGACTCAACACTCCCTCGATGCCAACTTTCGCCCCGTGCCGTGGCCGTTGTTATCAGGCTAAGCTTTATGGAAGTTCATAATGCGCTTGAAACCGATACAAATACAAATATATATATTTTTATGTACGTATATAAAACCACAAGCAGCTTATAAAACTTCTGAACCTACATCAACTTTAAACAGCTCTGAGCTCACAGAGACGTAGAGAGAGAAAGATTGAGAGCTGCGTTTGTGTTCATGCCTCACGCCTCTCATGTTTTAGAAACCCCAATTGAGCAATCTTATCATTGACCATAAATATTAAACCACAACAACACACAGAGAAAAAACTACAACAGAAAGAGATGCAGATACGAGTGGAGAAAGAGAGAGAGAGAGATAGAGACAGACAATCCCATGTTTTCAGTCCGGGAGCCACGCAATGCGGCCATTTATCACGCACTCGGAATTGACCCAAGTGACCGAAAAATAGTGGCAAAAGAGAGACGGGAGTAGACAGATACAAATACAAAGAAGCAGACTTCATGCATGCCAATGTAATAACATTAAAAGCGTGATGGTACACCCTCCCCCCATGGCTTCCTCCCAGTTCGAACCCACAGCGATAAGACAAAGAAGCATAACTATAAAAATATTATAGTGCGGATCGCCTCAAGCGCCAAAATACACGCGCCAAATCTTGCACAGAGATAGAGATAGAAACAGAGAGAGAGAGCAATGCCAGATGACTCTATCTATCTATTGAAATGAGTGAGGATTGTGTTTGGGGAACATAGAACACGCCCTACAATACTCGTACTCGTACTCGTACTCATGCGAATGGATCTCTATTGAATAGAGTGGGTTAGACGTTCCCCTAAGCTTTTTGCTTCTATTTTCATTAATTGATTTCGAGTTTTTGAATGGAAGCCGGCACTTGAAAGCACTTGAAAGAGGTGGAAATACTTATAGGAGCATAAAAGCTGTACATATTTGGATATGGGAATGGGAAATAGATATGTACATATATTATGATATCTAACTCCACATTATGCGCATTCTTGCTTGTTGGCTATTAATATAGAGCAGAGCTGAAGCTGGTAACATCCGCGTGCTTTTTTTATTTTTTTAATTTTAATTTTTTTTTAAATTTTTTTAAATAAATGCAATTGATTTTTATTTTTTGTTAATAAAACTATTTAATTTTATTTTTTTATATTTTTTTTTAAAGTATATTATTCCTTAATTTTTAGGCCATTTCTTAATTCAAAATAATTCCTCTAAAAAAGCAATAAAAAATCCTCCTTTAAAATCTACAGCATTCAGGGAACAGAAATAAAAGTTTTCAACACTCAAGAGAGAATAAAAACAAAATTCCAAAATGCCAAAAATCCTTCAACAATTGCTTACACACACATGCACATTCCCCACCCACATACACCCACATTGCAGTACATATCCTCGAGAGCATTTCAAAAAGTTCACGAAACTGCATTGTCAGACTCCAGCCTGCTGCAGAGCACCCACAACATTCCTCACACCCCACGTCCCCACACACACACACACTCACACCAACCTCAGTTCGTACACCGCAAAGTGAAATTTCATGACGTTGAAGCTCCTCCACAAACTGTGTGGCGTCTGTCAATAAAGAAATAATAAAAGAAGGGGAGTGGAAAAAGAGTCAAAGATCCAATGGCAAATAATATGCGGCAAAACTGCTGACAGACTGCCAATAGAGATCGATAGAGAGAGACAGGAACAAAGACAGCCAAGCAGACAGCCAGAAAGACATTCAGAAAGACGAGTCATATCGACATTTATGCCATTATTATCCATGGCAGAAAATTTAATTAACGCAACGGCAAAACTTTGCACAAGACAAAAGAAAGGAAGGAAGGGGAAAAGGGAAAATGACAAGAAAAGAAAATCGACATCAAAGTCAATGGGCAATTAAAAAGTTTTATAGTCCAAAGAGACGAAGGAGAAGAAGCGAATTCCTTTTCCCGAATTGCCACAACAAAAGAAGCCAAAAAGTGTAGTTATAAAAATAACACACAAAAGAAAAACTTCTGAAACATTTTAAAGTTTTTATTTGTTAGGTTTGGTGGGGAGGGGGGGGGGGGGGGGGGGGGGGGGGGGAGGGGGGAAGCAGAATTTGAGGCGATATATTTATGAAAAAAGAAAAAGAGGAGAGAAAAAAAAAAAAAAAAAGATAAACACACTCTTTCCNAAAAACGCAACAGTTACTACCTACTTTTCCACTTCAAGTTTCCGCATTATGCGACTGGGACTGGCAGCCCACACACACAGATAAATCATGTTCATGGCGACCCATTTTCCAGCAATGGAAAACCACCTTATACGCCAGTAATCCACAGCCTCGAACCTCGAACCGGAGCCAGACCACACCACATCATGGATGGTCTTTGCTCAAACAGCGATAGAACCAGCGTTAGAGGCAGAGTTGAGTCAGGGAAAGACTCTGTGAAAGAAACAAGGAAAGACTTGGAGAAAGAGTCAGGGGAAGACTCAGAGAAAGAATCATATATAATACTCAAAGGTCAAAAGCAAAAGAATGGAAAAAGAATTCTGAACAGACATAACTTCATTGCAATTATTCCACCGTTTGCTCGACTACTTACGACGACTTCTGTTGTTGTTGTGCACTTTTATGGCTTCGGAAAGTTAGTTCCCATTCTGTTCGTTTGGAAAAATAGCTGGCAAAAAATGACACGAAACTCTTCACAAGTGCAATGAATGAATGAAAGAATGACTGAATGACCCTGCCTGCAACACAGTTGAGTGCACTAGGAAATTGGTAAAAGTTTGAACAAAAACTTTCAATCGGCTTAAAGTTTTCCATCGAAATTCCATCCATCCATGTGTCCATCAGGTTGATTTGCTGGCAATTGGCACGTACCTCGATGGCTTGACCTTGGGACCAGACTTTCTCACACCTAACCATCAGGTGGGTGGAGAAATGGCGGGGGGGAGCAAAGATAGGGGGACTGGTGGTGTGGCAGTGAGAAATACATAAAAGATTTATACCGTCTGCCTGTCTGGCCTCGATAAATTTGATGGTGAAAGGTGTGGGTGGGTGGTGCGAGAGACTCTGCCGAGGAACTCTCTGGCCATAAAATACTTGATGGCCATTCAACATTGTAGACAGACCCTAAAATACCATAATACAGCTGAGCAGCGCCCCCACCACCCCACCCATTCGACTGGAATGCAATTCAAACTTTGTTTTATTTTGTGATGAAAATTGTTTCACAAAGTAAATTTTTCTTAAATGAAATCTACTGCCGTGGGGCGGCTCTGTTCCTGTCCACACATGAGCGTAAAATGTCACCCAAAAGTAGGCAAAAGTTGTGTGCCGTGTGCTACGCCCCCTCGTGTACTTTTGTCTGCCGCGGAAGTTTATCAGACATTTCTCCAATTCCCCACACCCGCGTGACTCTTGTTGACAACACACACACACACACACACGTAGATGCTCCCAAGGAGCCATTCTCTAGAAATGGGATATGACAGGAGGCAACTTGGCGGAAAAAGCTGAAAAGTTTGAATGCATGCTGACGACTTCCTTGATAAGCGAAGCGAATGAATGAATCTCTCAAAGCAGTTTCCACCAAGACTTTTTGGCACGCCATCAGATCTGAGGCACGGAGGTACTGCACAAAAAAAGCAGCACTTCTTAAGGTACTCTTGGTTGCTCGCCACCTAATAAATTGTGCCACAAATGTCCGCGGAATAACCACTTGAATTAATGGACTCTAGGCTGATGATGATGCTGTTCGTGGGGGAGCTATTGCAAGATGTGGGAGCAGAGCCTCATTCTAATAGGCTTCTTATTTGCATGACAATTGTAAGCTTTAAAGTGCATTTTCATTTGGAAATTACAGAGCATACTTTTGGACGAGAAAAAATATATATACATATGTAAGATCTAAGAAAAACTGTGGAAAATGTGTATTCCTTCAAGTCTTTTTAAAAAAATAAAAGGGTGGAAGAATCAGAGAATAATTCAATGGAAATATGCTAGTTGTTTCTCCTTTTCTAATTTTTGCAGAGAATATAATATGATTCACCTTCGAATTAGTAATATGGAATAAGTATAGTAATAAGTAAATAATCATGTACCTTTTATAACCTTTTAAACAGTTCTATGAAATCTCTCTTCTCATGACTTCACATGAATTGAAAACATTAAATTCACGGAAACAAAATAAAGTCGAAGTTCGAATTATTTTCTTAAAACGTTTTGGGCAATTTCACAAATTAAAAGGCAAGAATTCGGTTGTCAAAGGTGAAACATTTATATAGTTTTATAACCAAATTGTAATTGACTTGTAATGAATCAAAAGGAATCTAATCAGCTGAAGGTCTAATTATGTATATAAAATATCCAATTCTAATTGTTTTAAAAGTGCACCGACACGACAGGTATTTACGACCACAAATAAACGAGACATTGAACAATAATAACCATGAAATAAAATAAAATAAATCAAGGTCTCTTCACAAAACAGTATAGCAGTTCTATTAGACAATGACACTCCCCATGTATGCAAACTAAACTACTCTGAATAAAGAATCATTTCAACTGAAGAATTTATCACTTGAAAGCCCTCTTCGAAAACAGCAACCTTGCAACTTCTAAACACTCTTTTGATATATGAAAGGAATCTGTGGCTAAATCTTCCAACTGATGTGAAAGCGAAAACTTTGCGACGCATATTCACGGAATTCAAGGGCGGCCAAGCAGAAGGATTCACACACACGCAGAATGCACTCATAATTCACGCAGAGAAAGAGCTTAAGCCTCAAGGCATTGCCCTTCCCATAAACCCCATCCCATCCACATATCCATTTCCATTTCCATTTCGTTAGAGTACTCACATTGGTTGACAGCTGGCTGCTTAGGCTGAGCACCTGGTCCCGTGCATCCTGCAGTTCGCGCTTCAATCTTCGTATCTCGTGGGCCTGCCGCTCCTCAGCGGAACCATAAAGGGAACTGCCGCCCGACAGCAGCGATGCGGCACTGCCGTGCACTGCGAGGATATAGAGAAATGTTACATTAATCTGCATTTAATGCCCCGACGGCAGCATCATTCTCTTACCGTCATCATTCTTCTTGGGATAGGTGAGGCGATGTCCGCCAGTTAGACCGGATCCAGCGCCAGGTCCCATGCCCATGCCACCAACCATTCCAGTGGCTCCTGCGGTGGCTCCATGAGTGGGTGATAGAACCCCTGCAGCAGCAGCTGCTGCCGCCGCTGCTACTGACGCCGCAAAGGGGCCACGATTGAGGGGCGTGGGCGATGTGGGCTGGCTCCAGGCCACGGAACCTCCCACCACATTGTTGCCGGAATTTGCCTGCGTGGCTTGTGCCTGTGCCTGGGCCTGGACCTGCGCTTGAGCCTGTGCCTGTGCCGCCACAGCAGCTGCCATTTGGGCGCTCAACACGCCGTTGGTGCCCACCGGCAGGCAGTAGTATGGCTCGATTTCCACATCCCCGCCGCGGCTCAGCATCGAGGGGTACATTTTCTCCGATTTTGTGGATCTGCAATGGAATCTCATTAGTCTCGTGTGCCAGCTCGTAATTTGACAGCTATTTTCGGGGGCATGGCATGTATAGACGATGTTTTCGGTGATTGACAAACGGGAAATGCATTTGCAGTTATGAGAGTGTTGCCGAGATGCAATTTCAAAGTGATTAAAATGGCAAAAATAAGGGATGAAAGAGGTGAGAGTTAAAAGAAAGTGTAGGTGAAAAATGATTGAAATTATGTGAAGAAAAAGACTAAAGATGCAACTACCAATATGTAATACTCAAAAGAAACAGCAGGCAATCCAATCCATTTCTTGACGCTCATTCGAAATACTTTTATCAAAAGTAAAGAAAAGCATCAAATGTTCCAGCCCAAAACCCCACTACCTTCCACTCAAAATACAAACAGTGCCTCCCATAAAGCATCACTGATTTACTGATTTCCATCTCTATTTGTTCAAATTTTCCAAATGGAGTTCGGGGCGCCAGACACTTGCAAATTTCCGTTTGCGGTTCTACAGTTTATTAGGCCAATCTCTGGGCCCCCGTACACTGCTGAATGTTGAATACTTTTGGGCTGTTCAGCCACAAACACACACTCAAACAGTCACGTGTGTAAACACAGAACCACCTCCATTTCCGTTTAATTCTGTTACAAATTCACTGAAAAGAGTGTGTGTGCTATGGCTATGATAAGGGTTTGAGGGGGGGAAAGCACATTGCGTGCAGGCTCCCTAGACAAATTGTCATAAAATGCAGAGATTTTCCAGCCACACTCAGAGCCGAAAGCTCTGCTGATGGACTGGGTACGTAGGATAAGGAATAAGGGAAGGGAGAAGAAGCCAAGAAGTCCTACTGTGCTGTCCACTCCCCCGCCTGCCTGCCCTGTTCCTTCTTTGCTTCATTGTCCACTCAATTCCTGCCCTGTGCGCACTGTCCCTTCTCCTACCATGTTTCTCTGCTCTGATAACTCTATGACTTTAATGGCATTTTGCATGCAAATCTAATATTACGTATACGCCATGTGTGTCTCCCCCTTTTCTGTCATGTGTAACTGTATCTCTCGGCTGCCATGTTTGCATTTCACTGGTGAGACTTGTGTCGGTTTTCCTCTGAGGCCGCCACATACCACACTATTGTGTGTGTGTGTGTGGGTTTCGACTGTAAAATTTGATAACAAGCCACCAAACTGGTTTTTGTGGAGGGACTCGTTCCCCCCACTGGACAACTTTTTCTCACACTTCCGTTTGCATAATTGATGTGTGTGTGGCAGAGACCATTGAAAGCAAGAGTCTGTGTTTCTCTCTGGGAGGGGGAAAGCTCTCTCTTTTTGATAGAAGCAATGTAACAACGAAATCAGATTTGTTTCGGAAGGAAAACGGAACTAGGAAGAGGCGCCATAGTACACACAGGACACAGCATCGGCTTAGGTTTCCCTTTTTGGGCAGGGCTTAGCAGTGCACTCGTATTTCTGATAGATTTAGAAGTGAGACTTACTGGCAACTAATACATGATTTATGTTGCAATAGAAGCTGCGGAACTTGCAAAGCAAATAGTGGATGCTACAATGCTGTGGCACTAGCATTTGTTCAATGTTGTATAGAAATATTTTTGTTATTTAATTAAACAATTATATTGAGCTGCATTGCTCTTATATTTATGTATCAAAAACAGAACTAACATTTAAAGTTTTTTGCTTGCAGTTTTGAATTTAAAACAATAAAAAAAAATAAAAATATCTGCAAAACATTTGATAGAAAAAAGCTCTACTGAATATGGATTGTTCTGCATATGCTTTTGAAATTTCATTGAAAATCTATTACCCATTTATCTCTGATATAAAAGGCCCCTCTCTACAGACCCAAATTAATAATAAACTTCATTTTTCCACCGAATATTTTTCAAATTTAATCCTCTTCGCTGCCGAGATGGTTGGAACAGTTTCTGTGGAACAGTTTTTAATGAAGCACTTGACTTTTGGTCGACACCCAACTGCATTGGCAGGTCGAAGGACCACTAGGAGCCGCAGCCAAAAAAGAAACAAAAAAAAGGGAGTTGCAGCAGAGAAGAAGTGGAACTCCGTTCAAGTCAAAGGTTCAGCAAACCTATTGACATGTCAAATAATAATCTGGCCACCCATCCACAACACCTCCTGCTACAGTTCCAAAAACCCGTTTTTTTCCAAGTTTGCCATTTGCCATTTTCTCTGTTTTTTCCCTTTTTTTCGGCCCCACACTTGTGTTTTTTTCGCAGCCCCAAAGAACTTTCACCTTGTCTGCGAAACCTGAGAACTTTTCGCTTTAACTATATGGGCGTGTCTCGGCTGCCGGCTCCTCCTCCTCCACCTCCTCTTCCTCCCTCGTGTGCGATGAACGATTTTAAGTGAAAACTTTAAAATATGCACAAGAACAGCGAGCGACACATGAGCAAACAAGCATATGGCGGCCGACCCCCAAAAGGTGACTTGGGTGTTTGGGTTGGCATTTAACCCGACGCGTGGAAAAATGTATGTACGGGGATACCAAAAAAGAAAACTGTTTGCATACTTGAAGGCGGGAAAACACACAGAGGCAGGCAGTAAGGCAAACGAGCGCACGTGAAAAATATGGAGAAAAATGTGTACGGAAATCTATCAAATATGCAGCAAGCAAAGACACACAGGACCCTCCCTGACTGGCAAAACAATTTAGAAAAGGTTTTACCCGTATGCAAAGTGGAGTTAAGCGGCTTATGCAGATTAGTGATGGTAAGTTTATAATACCTTTTGGGGGGTTTTCGAATGGAAAAGTTTGTGGTTTTTAATCAAATTAAAATGATTTTCAGGTAATTTAAACCGGAACCGGGAACAGATGATTTACCAAGAGTTAGCAAACTTTTACCAATTACAATGCTAGTTCTTTACCAAATACTCTATCAAAACTGTTACAAATATCGAACATATTTATACCATAGCCAAAGGAAGAAGTTAACCACCCACAACACCATATCGATGCATCCTAGAACTTTTTTCTCCATACATCATTCATTCCTTTGCTTATAGCCTTCTACTTTTTCTTCGAACATCTTCTACTCCTCGGTAGGAACATCCTCCATTTCCCAAGTACATAATGAACACTCGTCGTCTAATGCCTGGGAGACGGAAAGACTTCTGCGACAAGTGCAACAGACTCCCAGACATGCACGAAACACGACTCCCGCCTGCCCCGTGTGTATGTGTGGCGGCAGCACTTTGTTATCAAGTATGCAACATGTAAAATGCAAATTGCGAACGCCATAAAAAGTGGCAACAAGCTGAGGATGGAGGCTGGCTGCTGATTGTTTTCGATACGTTTTTGGGCGTGGCAAAAGCAAACAAAAAAATGTGAAACTTGAATTCCTGTGAGAAATGAAATGTGCGAAAAAAGTGCGAGAGAAAACCACTTTTCTGGTCACCTTGGATATGTCCTTTCTTGCAAGTAGCTGTCGAAGGGAAAAACAAACAACAAACGGGAAATAAATAGAGAAAAAAGGAGGAAAAGTATACAGAGAAAATGGAGGCAAGTACAGAGAACAAGTTGAGAAATATTTTGAGACAAATTGGATACAAATTCAGAGAAATATTGGGTAAAAATAGAGAGAAAAAAGAGAGATACACAAGGTAAAACGTGCAGGGAAAAAGGTCGAGTCACGAAAAAAAAACCCACCTGATGCTATTACTCCGATTCATGCGGGGACTCTGCACATAGGGCGACTCATTGCCCTGCATGGGTTGCATTTGTCCACCGGGGGGGAGGCCACCCGCCGATCGATTGTGTATCATCTTGTGCCCATGGCGGGTCATCGCTGGCGATCCAATTTGCAGCTGCTCAATGGCATCGCCATCAGAGAGACGTGAACCCGCGGTATTGCTATGCTTCAGCCACATGGCATACGAACTGTATTCGGGCTTGACTTCCGCATAGGTCTGCGTATCGGAGAGGGAACCATCGTGTCGTGTGCCCGGGCGATTGGACATTCTTCGGGGGCGAAAGAGAAAGGTTTAGTAATAATATTTATGGGAAATATTTTAGCCATACTTACCTATGCTGAAAGACATGCATGTCGCTGCCTGGTTTTGGCAAACTATGCGATCCTGTGGCCAAACGTTCGCGTATCGATTGACTCAACTGCGCTGCTGTCGGTCCTGTCAATGAGAAGCTGCGACATTGGGTATTCGGTGTTAGCTCTGCTAAGGAAAACGGAATTAATATCTATGTATTCAAAGTTTCCTTCAGGCTGCACTCACTGTTCATATCATTGGGCAATGTTTGTGTGCCGGGCGCAATCTTTCGTCCATTTGCTGTCCTTGGCACTGCCGACACATGGGCGGTCCTGCCGCAGGGCAAGCCATTGACCTGTTGCGCTTGTCCTCCTCCGGCTGCCATCATCATGACAATATTCTGCTGTTCTGCGGTGGACGACATGCTGCCATTGGCTCTCTTTACATAGCCAAAACTTGGCGGCACTCCTTTAGTTCGCGACGAAGACGAAGGCGATCCCTGCTTGGAGGATCCGCCGCTCCCTCCGCCCATGCTCCGACGCGATGGCGATGATTTCTCCGACGATTTGTCACCCTTTTGCCCATTGAGGGGCTCTGGCATTTTGCTCCAGTTATCCCTGCCATTGCGTGATCCCGGACGATGGTGTGGACTGCCATCCATTTTACCACCGCTGTTGTTGTTGTTGATGTGGTTGTTGTTGTGATTGGCTGTGGTGCTGTTGCTGTTGCTGTTGCTGCTGTGGGTGGTGGAGCCGCCGCTGGAGCTGGCCTGACTGGCCGCAGAGCTGCCGTTTGCGGCGGTTCCAATGCTATCTAGAGAGCCGCGACTATTGCGAATTCTGGGAGGGATATAGAAGGGGAGATGTGGGGTTTACTTGATGGTTTATTAAAGCATTTAACTTGGAAAATAAAACAAAAAATCTTTCATTTCGTGTGCAGAAAAATGCTACAAATGCCTCACAATTTTCCACATGAAGAAAACATATTTAAATCTCAAACAAACCCATTTTAAAGTTCAACAACTTTGCAGACAAATTGTTTATGGTTCTCTCCCTCTCCCTTCATCTCTGTCCCCCTTTTTTTTTGCACATAAATAAGCACAAAAGATGATTCATTGCTGGCTGGCAAAACGCTAATTGCCGCAGCAATATGCAACGAGAAAACAGCAGCGCAGCGCACCAGCAGGGGCACAGCCACAGGCACAAACAGAAGAGAAGCTGTTAACGTTAACAACACGGCGTATACTTAATTTACATTGCGATCCCTTAATGGAGGAGATAATTTATGCAAGTCGAAGCTTAAAATTGCTCCAGATACATCTTATATAATTTATGGTCGTATGCCAAAAGTCCAGTCAAGTGCGAAAATGATTGAGGGAATTAAAGCAGAAAGGAAAATCTGGCCCAAAATGTGCACTGAGGAAAGAGAAAATCTTTTCCCAATTGCAAAGAGAGAAAAGGGAAAATTCTTTCACATAACGTAAAAGTCATTGAAGAAGATTTCCTGTAAAATATTGATTGATGACAGGAAGCACAAATTGTAAAAGTGAATGCAGATTGAAGCAATGAAATGAGCTGTCCAAACAAATGCCAAATCAACTGGCAAACAATTCAACAATGTAAATCCAAAAGAAAGTAAAATCCCAGACAAAGGCAAACAATGAATGAATTCAGCAGACAATCCACAAAGGCTATGCTTGCCAAGTGGCCGCCAGAACAGCAAAAGGCGTCAAAGAACGACAGACCACTTTCGAGTGTTTTCCAACAAACGGCTACAATTTTCAATTAAAATGACAAAAGATGTGCTAGGAACGTGCAATCCACTCCTACAAAAAACACTCAAGAGGAGTCGTTCGTCCTGGCCATGAAATTGCATGTC
The DNA here is from genome assembly GCF_900245975.1 of Drosophila guanche. Lineage (NCBI taxonomy): Eukaryota > Metazoa > Arthropoda > Insecta > Diptera > Drosophilidae > Drosophila > Drosophila guanche. The sequence continues at coordinate 3,030,053 of NW_022995752.1, read as the reverse complement.
TAAGCTGCTTAGACTTGGGCAAGAATGAATAGCAGTGTCATGTCTGTTTGACTTCTATATGGCGCATATATCAAAACTAATTGGGCGTGTCCGAGTGCGGCAATAAATAATGTTATTTATTTTGTAGGGAAGCGACAGACAGACAGTTGAAAGAGATGTTTGCTAAAGGAAAGGGTTCGGTTTAAATATGTTGGGAATAGGAATTATTTTCTTGGGAAAGTTTTGCTACAAAAAACTTTATGGGAGCAGGGAAATCTTTATACCAAATCTATGCTAAGCAACTCCCTATATTTTTAAAAGCATTAAACACCCATTCTCACTCCTATTTCTCTTCAGAATTTTGCACAGATTTCCATTTTTGTTATCAAAATAAAGGTTTGCTCATTTCAAAAAACCATTTCCATCTCATAACCATGCCCAAAAACTCATTTCTTTCACACATTACTCCCATTCCAATTCCATTCCAAATCTCCCTTTTTTTCAGCCATTTCTACCATTTATGTTTGTGTTTGGCAAACTTTTCATCCTCCTTAAAGCGACAACAGCCAAAAGGGGCGCACAGCAGATTTGGTAGTTTAATTTCATTATCTGGCAAAAAGCAAAGGCCAAAAATTGTGCAAAATAGGAAAACAAAAAGAATAGGAGCACAGCACAAATATTTTTCCATCAGACTTTTGCATTCTGCCTTTTTGCTTCGGCATCAAATTTAATAATATCAATTTGCAGGCAGAGTTCGCTCTCTCTCTGGTGCTTGATTTGATTGCAAAACAAAGAGGGCCCGGAGGAGGGTCCAGAGCAGGATCCAGTGCAGAGTCGAAACGAAACGAGCGAAAAGCCTAAAAGATTAACTAATTTTTTCAGCTTTTCAGCGCGATTTTTAAATTCGAATAAAGCTATAAAGCACAGTGAAATGTGTGTGCTTCTATGATATAACGCTGCCAAAAGCGGCGAAATAAATGCCAAGCTAACATGAAAGAGCTCTTTTGTACAGAGTTCAAATACCCTTTACTAAGAACTATTGTGGAAAAATCCACAGACTTTTTTGTAAATGGTTATAGAAAAATGGCCTTCAATTGTAGGATAGGATAGGTCTCTACGTACTCTTAGATAATCATGTTAAATTTCTTAATGATCATAAGGTGTCAAAAATATTTATTTTAGTACATCAAATGTAAAGGAAGATGTAAACGGTAGCTATTGAGGAGCGTACAAGTTCCATAATTACAATTTAAAACAGCTAAAGATCGAACATTTAATTTATCCTTATGCCAAATATGACTAAACCTTGAATTAATATTTACATTTAAAAAAAAGGTTCATATTATCTTCTATCATATCAAACCGCAATTGTTCATATATCCCTTGCTCAAAGGACTTATTGGGTATTCTAAGAAAAAAACAGCTGTCTTGGTCATAAAACGCAACTACACCCTGGCAAGCAATTACCGTTTAGATATGCCCAGATATGAGAGAGTCCGAAAGGGAGAGAGAGCATGGTGTGAGTGAGCGGAATAGAGAGGGACAAGGGGCAGGGAACAAATGTTTTTTTTTGTCCCCCTGTAACTGAGACGTCCATTCCGTCGTTCCGTTCCATTCGAGCGTCGTGAGGGTCGTTTGTCTGGAGGCGGAGGAGGTTTGGCTTGTCGTCGTCAGGGGCTCGCCTCAAAGTATGCGTGACGTGACTGTCTTTACCCTTACACCTCTCTTTCATACATACATAAAGGTGTATACATGTATACGTGTACTTGGTGTGTGTTTGCTGTATGTTTGTGTGGGTGAAAAAAGCCAGTGAAAGTGGCATCAGAAGTGACACATAAAGCTCATAAATTGTCTCTCAATATGCAGCGATGGTTGGGGGACAGGTAATGGGGGTGAGGAGCAATGGGAATGGGCATAGGAACGACAGACACTACCCTGTAAGGTGGTTAGGTGGGAAAATCAATAACGATTGCCCATATCATGGATGGAAGTGGGCATGGGCATGGATATGGGCAAGGGGTTGGGCATGGATGGATGGTTGCCCTCGAGGGCATGCCACTGTACTACTAGGTGAAATCGATGAATAGACAGAGACTATTATTATATTACATTTATGCAGTTCCTATCGCATTCAATGCAGCAGGGAAACGGGCCACAAATGGAAGTGCTGATTCGATATTCAATCAATTGTTTACAAGGCACTAAAACGTTTAATTAATATTTCAAATAGATTTTTAACACCATTGGAGATTGCTAAACTAAACGGAAAAACTCATTTCCGATTGCAGACTACGAACAATCAATGATTAAAATCATTCAACAACTCTCAGCAAAGTATTCATCGCGTTTACCCATTCAATAGTTTCCTTCCTTTTATGCAATTTTAAATACAACTGAGATTTGCACACTGGCTGCATGCATTTCATCAATTAAACAAATTATTTTCAAGGCTTAAAGATTACCACGTGCTTCCTGTACCCCCTTTAAAATCCGATTGAAAAACCGCTGCCAAAAAAAAATGCTATGGAAAAGTTCTCCGCTCTCTCTCTCTGCGTTTTTTCCTACCACCGACATTTTTTGGTTCCTGCAGAAAATGGCGCATAAATTTCCTGGCGAAACTGTCGAAAAAAAGAGGAAAGTAAACGCTTTTCTGGCACACACACCGAAAAATTCCGCAACAGACGTCATAAGCAGTGGAAATAACTGAAGAGCAGAACAATTGGAATGGGAATTTATAGCCATAAGAAATCGAAGAAAAAACGTCGAAAAAAAGTCAAGGAAACCCGAAAGAAATCGAAGAAAAAAACCCGAAAGAAATCGAAAGAAAAACCCCAAAAAGAAAATCAATTGAAAATCGAAAAACGGAATGACATTTGAAAGGTTTTCTTTTTTGCCAAATGCAAGAAAAGGCGTCATTAGTAGAGAGATAAAATGCGTAATATATTTCAATTGCATTGGGAACAGAAGCCTCAAAGGGCGGACAGTCAGGCAGCTTTACGCAAGAGGTTTGCGAGCTTATGGTTTTGTGAGGAAAATGGGAGAAGAAAAGCAAAGATCTAGAGTCCAATTGAGAATTTGAGTGGTCAAATAAAATAAACTAGTACTTTGCAAGGTACTTTGAGATTTAAAAGAAAGCAGAGGAAACTCTTTAGTTAAAGAAGTCTTTGAAATTTAGTTGAACAGAAAGGAACGATTATTTTCAGCATAAAATAAAATAAAGGAACAACATGGAAAATTAGTTATTGTCCAGGCAGTTTTCCTCTTCATTTTCGACACTTCAAAAATAGAAATCTTAAATTTCTACACATTTCCCTAAAAGTTTTTTGTCCATTAAAATTTCCATATTGATGTTTGGCTGTTTTCCCAAAACGATTGGTGTCATTTTAATTGGTATTCCCGCAATAAGCCAGCTACCAGCCCCCACAACCAAATTACTCTATGCTGGGTCCTTTCAGCGTCTAATGTCCATCGTTCATGTCATCGCTGTAATTTTCCACGCCATGCTCCCACCCTCCAATGCCGAGCTCCCATTTTCGGTTTGTTTTCCACTCTGTATCGATGTCAGTGCAGTGGCCCCCCCAAGCGTATGCTTTACTTTTTGGGGACTACTAAAAACATGTGGAATATATTTGCAAAAATATATATTTAGTGCGCTGCCATCTGCCGCAGCTCCACTACCCTTCCCATACCCGCTCCATTCAGAGCTCTTTGGATCCTCGGAGTGCAAAAACGAAATTCCATGCATGTCTGCACAAAACTCGTTTCATGGCTTTTAACATTTTTCGACCATTTTATTTCGTTTCCAGAGCAGAGTGGAGCAGAGCAGAGCTGCTGCCTTTTGGTAACTAATTTCGTGCATAAAATGTAATTTGCATGGCGAAAGGAAGGAGTGCAAAAGGAGCGCAAAAATAGAGAAAAAAAAGAGGAAATTCTTCCCTTAGGTCCTGAATGAGCACAAATACCCTGGGAAATCTTCTAGTATTTGTCCATCTGGTAGATGTAAGAATTTTGTCAATCGAAGACGTTATGGAAATAAATCTAAAACTATATATCCGAGAGATTTAGTTGAAATGTACTTAGAAATTTAAACGTTTTTCTTATAGAGACTCCATTCGGGTCGCCTGTTTCCACGAGCTTGGAATTTGGGCGCTTTTTTTACTCCCATATACTTATTCCCATTTTCCTTAATTCAAATTCTCGGCAAAAACCAACATACTCTCTCTATTTCCAGGGTATTCACTGCAATACTAAAGCGAAAAGCCATAAACAAGCGGTTGGTCCGGTCCGAGTCTCTGCGCTTTAGTGTTTGAAGCTATTTAATTTTTGTGTTTTGTTTTTGGTAAACATTTCCCCCCTCTTTCCAGCACCCTGCCGTGATGTTCGTGTTTCACTTTTAATTTAGTCGCGCTAATTTATGCCGTGGCCGAAGAGCACGTGTTCGTTCAATTTAAATGAAAAGTGTACGATGGAAAAGGAGCGTTCAGGGGGAGGCAGGGAGCAGTGTGGCACAGAGTGTGGTCTGAGGGTGAGGGTGGAGTACCACTCGGTGCTTCAGAGGTGGCAACATATTCGCGTAATTGCCGCTTTGGCGACGCTTCTAATTGACAGTTTTTGGGCCTCCTATTTTTTTCTGGCTGTATTTTATTTTGTTTTGGGGCCTGACTTTTTATGTGGGATAATTAGGCGTGGAATTTCGAGGTCCTTGACAAAAATGGTTACCTGTGAACCGAATTCAAACAATGTAGTACCAGCCATTACCCAACCATTAACCCAAGCTCGTGGCGTATGGAGAGTAACTAATGATGATGAGCGAAATGGCAGTGGTAACGAAATAAAAGAAATTACCTGCCCAAAGGAAAAGATTACCCAAATGCAGTATAAATACGAGGATTTTCTAGGCACAAATTACCGCTTTGAGGTCAAATTTAGAAGAGTTTTTTAACGGTGGCCATGCACTTTTGTGCTTTTTATTGCAAAAAACGAAGTCGAAAGGCAGCTCTTGGTATCTACAGTTTCAGTCTCTATCTCTTGGCTACATTATCTCCACTTATCCCTGGCTGTAACTACTCCCTTCAACCCCCTGCTGGTTTATTGTCCCCTGTCTGTTGTGTGTGTGTTTCCCCCCTCTTTTAATTTTTAGCTGCTTTAATTAAAAATCTATAACTACTAGTGGCTCAGCTACCCTAAGTATTCCCAGCTACAGCCTCCGAGTGCCTGCCGATGAGGCATACAACTTTTGTTTAGCATATTAACAAAGTTTTGTGCTTAATTTAATTTGCATTTGTGTGTTGCGTTTCTTTCTCGTTTCTTTTCGCCGCTGGCTGGTTAAGCTCTGCAAAGTTTTTGCCGTCTAGGACTTTTCATTTGCTGGGAAAACTTCTGCTGGCCCTGCCCCATAAAAGAAGCGCCTCCCTGTCCTTTGAGCTAGTTAAAGCTTTAACTGGATGTTATTCTGGGCTCATTTTGCGCCAAGAACTCACTTTCATTGTGGCCCATAATTCATGAACGACAGACCCAGGCACAGGACTCTGACACATAAAAAAGGGCACAAGAATTTCCTTCAGGGGGGACCAATGTCGGTTGCATAATTGATGTGTGTGTGTGTGTGTGTGTGTGACTTCTCTTCTGTTTTTTTGTTTCTCTGTTTTTTATTTTTTTTGTAATTACGAGAGGGGTGGGAGGAACCCTCTATGGATGGATGGATGGGTGCGCTATCCCTTGTAATCCTTGACACAGTCCGAACACAGAAAGAAGAAGGCCTTCCTCCCATTCTTCGTACTCAAGCGAGTGTCGAATGGCGAATGTCGGAATGGCCTGCTGCCATTCACAAGGCCAACAGCGTAACAGCAACAGAAAACAGCGAAAAACGCGGCGCACACACACACATACAGCTGAAGGTTGCGTGCCAACTCATTTCTCGAGGCTTTGGGGCATGCCTCTCCACCTTCCCCTCCGTCTTCTATTCCGCCTTCTCCAACTGAGCGTCCTCCGCCTCCTCCATGTTCGACACTTTTATTAATGCGCTTGTTACGCCCATAAAGCTGTCAGAATTCCATTCATAGAATGCTCTCGTGTGGGAGGATTGTGTGCCGGTTCCTTCCTCTTCCTGTGCGCCGATAAGTCAGTTCAGTCAGTCGTCCTTCTACTTTTTGTCGCCTTTTGCTGCCTTCCTGCCTGGCTGCCTGCTTGTTGCTTCTGCCGTGCCGCTCGCCGACAGTTTTAATAAATGAAAAGGCTCAACGCAACCGGTACAGGACCCAGTGCCTGGATTGAAAACAAAGGGATTGTTGAATTTCCGGCTGTTTGCTTGAGGCATGCAAACCATTTAATTGGTCGAAATATGTCGAAAAATATGAAATATTCATGAAATGACAAGCAGTCAGCAAAGAGAATGCATTCAGAAAATTGTTGAAATATTTAGACAGTGCGAAACGGACGGAAGAACTGACTAGAAAAGGGAACTTAATGTATAATTCTCCAAAAGATATTTAAATTATAGTTTCCTGAATCCAAGAGCCACGAAAGACTGCAACCTTCACAAATCTTAACTTTGACCTTAAGAAAAACTCTCCTTTAGTTCACTTTTCCAAAGTTTTTCTTGACTTGAAAAATGCACAAATGACCTTTGTATAGAAAGTTTATCTATTAGTAAAACATCAAAGTACAGGACGACCAGTCGTAGTTTTGTTTCCAATTTACCGTGCAGTTGTAACCTTTGAACTTGAAGTAAGAGTAGAGTTTCCCCCAACACTCCTCCCACCCGCTAATGTCAGAGCATGTCAGGAAACTGTTCCGTACTCTGAGAACCTGTTTAGTTTGCTCATTAATAAACTCATTTGTTAAGTTACTCTGTAGTTTTGCACCGACATCCGCCTACTCCCTTGACTGCTTCTCCCACTGCTCCCTCCACCTGCTACTAGCCCTGTCCACCTCCTTCTGCCCGTCATTTGGCTGCCACTTCATACAAGATGGAAGACACGCAAATGGCTGGCACCGCCTACCCCTTGGTGATGCCCTTTGCTGTGCTAATCACATTTTCCTCATCGATTTTCCATATGAGGGACACACCTCCAGCACCATAATTGAGGGCCAAAATATGTAAAGGATCAGCCAGGTGGAGAGTAGCTTAACCTGAAGGAACTTAATATATTGCCATTTAGCGTCTGGCCCTAAATCATGGAAAACTCTGTCTCTGTGTATTGCGGCATTTGTGTTGTTGTTTTTGCCTTTTGCTGTGGTTTTTCGCCACTTGACAGTTGCCACACTGCGGCACAACTCGTTTTCGAACTGAGTTTTTAGGCCAACTCGTTTAACCCATTTTATGCGGCCATTTGCATGGGCACTATCCCCATGCCCATGTCCCGTTCCTATTCCCATTTCCCTGCAACGTTTCCTGGCCATGTCCTTCCTGTAGCCCGTGTGTTCTTTCCCCCTCGAACAATAGTGTGAAGCCCGCTCCTATGCTCACTCTCTCCATAAAACTTTTATATATGCCAGAGAGGCGTTTTTATTAGCCTCCGACTGTCTTACATAAATTTAACATTAAATTAAGTGCCATTTTGGCCAAAGGAGGGTTGCACGCGGCCGAAACCCAAACCCAAATTAAAGAAGAGCAAAAGAAAACACACAGCAATAGGAGCAAAGGGGGGGGGGGGGGGGGACACGTAGACCCCACCAAGTTCATTGCACTTTAATGAAGTTCCAAGACGATGGGCAAAGGCGAAAGGCACTAACAAATGCCTGAGCAAAGGCTAAGAAGAGGGAAAGAGGTGTGGCAGTGATTGTTGTAGTTCTTTTAGAGATTAATTCAAAAGCATTGCATGATTTCCTTGCTAGGGTTAGACTTATCTTTCGGCACATAGCAGATTTTGGGCAGGCAAAGAAAGCTCCTTAAATATGCGATAAGTCACTGAAGTAACTTTAATTAATTTAAAGCTAATCTCATTTAATTTGAACAGCAAATGATTGCCTGTTTAAATATGCTCAAGTGGGGCAAACGTGACATGACATCAGGATCCTCGTACTAAAACTAGATGATGCTCCCAAAATGATAAGCACAAAAAAATATTTAATAGTTCTAGCTTGCCAGGACAGTCATGTACTCGTACTAAAACAAGAAATTTAACTAAAAATTCGATGGAAATCTATGCAGGAGAGCATTAATCGTTAATCTAGAATATATTTTGGGATTCAGCTGCGATCAGGAAGTACTGCAAAGGGACAGACTAATCTATAGATAAATAATATAAAATGCAAAATGAAGAGCAAGTTCCAAGAGCCTTTCCTACTTTTCTCATATTTCCAAGCAACTTTCTGGCCAATTTTTTAATTTTAACATATTTCATGGAGTAAATCTCTTGGCATTAGATTAAAATACATTCCAATAACTATTTCCCCTAGTGCAATGCTTAGCCAAAGTCGATGTATCCTTCCCATAATCCCACATCCTTAGTTGCCCCTAGCCAAAAACTCATTAAATTTTCTGCTTAGATACTTACTTTTGTATCTGCAAATGGAAACCCACTACTAAATTAGCTACTTTATTTAATCTGACTTTGGTTCATCTATGCATCTGCTCTGGAACGGGGATGGAGTTTCTTCTCCCCCTATGGCGCCCACCGACCGACATGAGGCTTAGCCCCCGCTTAACCCTCAGTGGTGCTTACTCGTACGAGGCGCGTGCCCAAAGCCGCTTAGCTCATTGTAAATTCTAACCAAAGAGCCTGGCGCGAGTAGCAGAGAAACACAGAATATCCATGAGGTAGAAAGAGATGGCAGCAGCGTCCTGCCTGTTGCTGCTTTATGTCGCCCGAGCCGCAAAAGATTTATGGCCATTGACCGAGCAAAATGATGAATGAAATGTCTGCCTGACATTTAAAGCAATTGCTGAAATTGATAGACAGCTGATGGATCGAGGATGGGTTGGAGTTATCTAACTGCAGGGGAATTTCGATTAAAGGTATCCACCGACCGAAACGGAGTTGGAGAGCAGCGACGACTAAAGGACTGACTAACGGACATGTGTCAGCCCTTGGACTCTCCTCGTGGAGTATTTTTGTTTGTTTTACCTTTTGCCCTCTCGCAGACCCTTCTTGATTTTTATGACTCTCTCTCTCTCTATCGCTCTTTAAATACAACTTCCACAAAAACAGAAGGACAAACAAAACACAAACACATACAGAGGGTAGAGATGGAGTTGCAGGACATTCACACAAATAGAGAGAGAGCGAGAGGAGATGGAATTCCACACTACACAGTAAACAAAAGCTAGAAGTTGAATGCCCCCCCGGGGACACAGGACATCCCACAGTCATTGACATCTCCACATCAGTGACGCTGACGCTGCCGCTGCTGCTGCTCCACCATTTGCTGCCCCCAAAATCACGGCTCAACTTCTGTTAATTAAACAACATTTACCTTTAGCTTGACCTCTTTGCTACTACACAAATATTGAACAAGTTTTGGGGCACACCACTCATATCCACAAATACAAACACGCCGCAAAGTAGGCAGCCGAAAATATGACGAGAATTTTTGAATGGCACAACTATGAAATATTTGATAGCACTTTTTAACGCACACAAAAATATCTTGCAGCTATTAATCCGTATTAAATGTCTATTATATTTATTACTGAGCAAGTTAAACTTTTATTTAAAGGTTCAATTTATTTTCAATATTTTAATAACACTTAAAATATTCTTTGAAATATTCTTCGAATATTTGTAGATTTATTTTCTAACGAAACTTTTGTCGTTTTGCCGTCAACATGTTCTTGTGGCAACCGCAATGCCCGAGTGCCCATATACGTTTACGTTTCTTGGGGTTGCGCCACGGCCAGTGGGAAAACTCACGAGTTCGAAAAAGAGCACAGAATTTCGAAAAGCAACCAAGAGAGAGCGGCAAAGAGTCGACAAAGAGAGGGAAATATCATGCAAAGAGCGATGCTGTCGGCGTTTTTGTGTGTTGAAAGTAAAAGGTGTGTTGGTGGGTTGCAACACGAGGCAAAGGCAGAGGTGGCAGTGCCAGTGCCAGTGCCAGGAGACACCTGCCCGCCCACCTGTGTGAGAGTTGTTTCGCATTTTCAGCCTTCCGGCCTGTGCTTTTTTAGTTTTGCCTTCCCTTTGGACCCGGCCAAGCCACGCACTTGTTTAATAGTTAAGCAGCCCCCGGGCATGATTATTTATGAAGGTTGAAACACAAACGTACACCGTAGGGCTAAGGCGAATTTAGGGGGCTGGCAAATGTGTGCAAAAGGTTTTTATGCCAAGGAAATTCATGAATGAACGAAGATAACGTTTTCTTTTTTAAATGTTTGCCAAGCAAAGGACATTTGTGTGGAAATTAGCAGCTAAAAAATTACATTTTGCGACTACTTCTAATTTTGAAGGCTTGCAAGAGGAAAAGCCTCTAGGTTTTTTCAAAAATGATTTAAAAATCAATCAAATGAATATTCATAAAATGTATGTATGGGTATCCATGTTGTACGATATTCGGTTTTCATTATGGTTATGGTATTATTTATCTTTATAGACACATTTCCACAGAAAAATCATCTAAAATATACTCTACAGAAACATCATATACCACAGGGATTCATCTATGCCACAGTTTTTGTTTTATAATCCAACACTTCCTCAACTCCTTAATTACGTCTAATTTAAGTTCCTTCTTATGATAAAACTAAATAGTTTTTGACTTTTTTTCCACCGCCAACCACACAGCAAAAGATTCCCTTCGTATTCCCTCAACCACAAAAGAACTAAAAGAATCTTATAAATATTTCATAAATTCATTTAAACTCTCCTAAAACTTCTTTTAGTTCCCATTTGAGGGTTTTCCTGCTTCCTGTTTGAGGCTTTTCTCTCCCCCTCTCTCTCCACACATTTTTCGTGCACTTCCATATGATATGTGAATCATGCTACTCAGAAGCGTCTCTGAAGCAGGGGAATTTCATTGCTCAATATGTCAAAAGTCCACGCGCCGATACACACCCCTTCACACTTGCATGTGGGAGGGTTGTTCTGCCCTCTGCTGGCCTTCCTTTCATACATTTTTAGCCCTCTCTCTCTTTCTCTCCACACAAATGCCAGACTGTCTGCCAAAAGCAACAAATGGTTCGAAAGAGAGAGAGAGCTGAGCTCGAAATCAACTTAAGAGCGAAATTGCAGTTCGAAAATTGAGACTCTTTTTTCTTTGCTTCTCGTTTTTAAGCCATCATTCAAAAAACTGAAACTTGTTTCGCATTCGGCATTGTTTGGGCGTTCGATAGACCAGGTTTTTGGGTACAACGCCATCAAAAATAATTGAGCCAAGGGCGGGCTGGTTCTTGTCCAAATAGAAATACAACTAAAAGAGTACAAAATAGAGGTGCAAGTGAATGAAAAGCGAAAACTTGGTTCGTTGTTGATTGGCTGCGCTGCGCTGCGCTGCTGGAAAAACTTGTTGAGAAAAAGAAAAAGTCCAACTGCGAGTAATTGGCAGTGCGGTTATCCATAACCACTGAAGAGCTTTATTTTCATCACTTTTTGCACAATTTATACATTCCATAATCATTAATCATCGAGTGGGCATGGAAGAAGGCTCCCTAATCAATCATTAAATCATCGCGTGGCACTTGCAAATATTGTAATTAGGAGCAGGCATAAACCAGATGTTGGTCGAGGAAATAAATTTCAAAAAGATTTATAAATGGGAAAATTGTATAATTGTAATTTATAAAGTTGAATAAACTTTTTGTAGAGCATTTTAAAGAACAAAGAACGAGGAAGTTCTTTTGTACTTGAAGCAAAAAAACGAGGTGGGAAAAGGGTTATAAAATATTCTGGGAATGCCCTTCATGATGTGTATGATTTATTTATACAGAGAGGAATTGGCATTATCAAAGGGTGGTAAACTTTAATGTAACTAAAGTAGATGAGAGTGGAAAAGTGAAAAACATTGGGAATACTAAAAACTTTAAAGTTTTGTCTTTTACCCATAAAAAACTAGACCTCTATTCCTAGAGGTTTGATGTTCACTGAATTCCCTGAGGAACAAACATATTATTATTATTCATTTATAAGTGTTTCCGTCTAAAATATTCACAAAAGCACAGCAGTAGCGAAAACCTTTAAACAAAAACACAATTTTTTAAATCCTTCCTTCTTCTTTTTCCATTTTTCTCTCACTGTAGCCCAATGAAAATCCCCAACCAAAAACTATACTTAACGCCGCACACGTTAATAATTATTGCGAAAAGTACAAGAATGTGGCAGCAGCAGCCAGCTTGGCCAAAGTTATTGGAAAACGATTAAGCCAACGACTAAGCCGAGCAACAGACAGACACACAGAGAGCCACAGAGACGCTTTCGGGCATATTCAATCCCCTCCATATACGAATGTATCTGTTCAACATATGTATGTGTGTGTGTTATGTCTCTGTGTGTGTGTGTTGTTGTGTATTTTTTGTAGCATGTGGAAAGGTCAGTTATGGCTTAAAGGCTTACGTTTGCTTTTGCCACACGCTTTGCTTTGAGTTGCTTTTAATTGTTTAGCAGCTAGGGCCAGCAATGCAATAGAAATTCTGTGCGAATTTGATTGGAAAAATTGTGAAATAATCGCGTTGATGCTTTGTTTCTGTGATACGGAAGAGTGCAACCTCGAAAGCACTAAATGCCAAGCACCAACCAACAACCAGTATGCACTGCTTTGATAACTGCCGAATTGTGTTATGACTGGGTCTCCCAGGGAATGCGACTGGGACTCCGAGTGTCTGTTGAAAGTAGACATTGAGCCCTGGGGCGGCTGCTCCAAGATCACATTGAGAACAGTCCTTAAGGATCGGCGTCTGAAACACCTCCTGGGGCTCCCCGACCACCCTCGCCAAGCTCGACCAGGCCAAAAATTTGTTACTTAGGGTAAAACTTCCAAAAATCCCCTAAATATGGTGGCGCCACAGACTGGTAAGCAAATAGCGCCATCTAGATCTCATGAGCTCTAACATTTTATTTACATGGAATCTACATGGCGCCCTCATGGGTATGCGGGAGTGCCGCGAACTACAAATTCTGTTGTCACAGCTAATGTTAAAGTAATTTTAAAGATAATGTTAAGTTAACGCTAATGTTAAACGCCCATCCTTGATCTTTAGACAACCACCCCAGCTGTAATTATGTCACTTTCTGCACTCATTTTTGGTCAAATACAAAAAAAAAAAATTAGGATAGTACTGTAATTATTTGATAAATCGAATACAATTTACTTGGAGTATACTTATTGGAAGTACAGAACTATAGCAATGCTCTGTAGGATCTGAAACACCATTGAAAACTTTACAAACTAAAAGCCAAACCCCATTTATGCCTTACCAAATTAGTATACACTTAATATGAACACTACCAAATTGAAAGCCTCCTGCCCCAAGTCAATAAAAAAAGATGTTTCATCATATTCCGAAAAAGAGAGAGAGCGTGAGCGAAATTTCCAGTTCATTTAACGCCTGAAAGGCACTCCACTTGGCGGCGTACCCAAAAAAAAAATATGAGTATGATAAAAATGAGGCGTCCGGTTGCCATTGAACACTCCAGTGGATAGCAGGCCAGGGTCAGAGGGTCAATGGGGAGTGGGGGAAAAACAGGTGGAAAGGTTGTACATATTTAGACCTCGCTCCAGGCATTTGGTTCACTGAATATCGAATTGAATTAATAAAAACAATTTTCGTATGTTTCGTATGCGAAAGAGTGCGAGTTGAGTGGCGAAAATGTATTTTCAATTTGCGGCAAATGTGGCGGGCAGCTTTAAGCGGGAGTCCACGGCAGGGAGAAAACGTTTTTCCTGTGGAAAACTGTGTGTGAAAATGGCTGCAGCACACGCCTCAGCCATAAATCAAATGAATTGAAAAAATGCGTTATTAAATAAAATGGTAGTAGTGGAGGAGGCAAGGCAGTCAGTTGTGCAACCAGCCGCACCGGCATATGTGTGCGGCGTCCAGTCGGAAGTCCCCCCCCCCTCTCCACCTTGTGTGTCTGCTTGGCATGCACCTCCCAGCTGGCTGTTCTGTCTGCTTCCTTTGGGTGTACTTTCCACTTGTGCGAGTGTCCTGGCTGCATTTTGATTTACTTTCATGGCTAGACAACTGAAAACTGGCGACTGCCTTCGGCCACGTCGGGCTAGTCATGTCGAGGCGTCATAAGCTCGCTTCTGGACCCCCCCGGTTTTCCCTTACTCCTTTTCGCACTTGTTGGGCTTCCACAAATTATGTCCTGCAGGTGTCTGCACCGCAACTGATTAGCCCTGCCCCCAGAGAGAGAGAGAGAGAGAGAGAGAGAGAGAGGTGACACTAATGCGACAGGTTGCGGCGGCGTGCATTAAAATTCAATTACAAAACATTTTTTTCTTTTTCCATCAACTGCAGTACGTGACCAAGGGCTCAAAAGTCATCACAGGGTCAGAATCTTTCTGAGAATGAGGAGTAGGAGGTGGAGGGTATCTCTGTGGCCACTTGGGTCCACTTTCTACCGCTCTTTCACTCCCTTTCCAAAGAAGCGCTTTGCTGACAGCCGCGACAGCTGTTCCTATTTATAGAGGGATCATCATCAGGCAAGCGGTCTGCCATGGCCCATGGCCCATGGTCCATGGCATTGCATTAATTTCATAGATCAAACGGCGCGGCACGCAGTCGGAAGAACCGCAAAACCTAATGAAAACTCTCACAGTCCTTGCTTATTTCATTTTACCCCTCCCGCGACATCTCTTGTCCATCCATAAGCGCTTTTTAATGAAATGCGTTGAGTTGTGGAACGGGGAGTTGGGGCTTGTCTGTGGCTATGGGGCAAAGCTCCAGTTCTGACAAGTGCCTTATGAAGTGGATGATGTGTTTTTTATGCAGCGACAGCTGCTGTAAAACAAGTGTGAGGCAGAGGCAGAGGCAGTTGCACATCATCTGTGTGCGTTTTGTTATGTTTAATCACTAAATAAAGTTCTTATAGAATTTGTTAGAACATAAGAATGAGTTAAGTGAATGAATGAATGCATAAATTAAATATTAAAAGCCTTTATCCATGGCTAATAGAGTCATAAATATTTTCCCATATTTTTTTCCAATCCTATCCATATTTTTAAAAGTCTTTCTAGACAACATAATTGTCTTTCACTTTGTCACCGCCAATGCCATTTGCCTCCAAATCAGAAACCCATAAACTACTCTTGTTAACACAGAGGAAATTCCCAAACTCTTCTATTGGCTGTCAAGTGCTGTAGTTGGTGCGTATCCATGGGATATCCACGAGGCACTCGTATCTGGTGACTGAGAAGTGTGAGAATCAGTGGACCGCGTTCGACAGGTGACGATGGGGGCATGCATTGTCAATTGCCAAGTGTCGAGAGTCGAGAGTCGTGAGTCGAGAGCCGAGAGTCAAGTAGCGTCTGCTGTTGACAAATTTGTAAATGACATTTGACATGGCACACACACACACACACACACAGCAAGAGGCCTGGGGAGTCCACACAACAATGGGCAAGAGGCCAGAGGAAGCACGGGACACGGTATACGAAATCCCAGAACCCGGAAACATGACAGTCAAACATCGAGTGGACTTTATGCAAATTGGCAATTTGATCACTGGATTTGAGTATTGTTATCCCCCTCAAGTGGCGAATGCTAGAAGACATTTCCACACTCTGTAGAGAGAGTCCCGCATCCGTCAGGAAGTTGTTAAGGTGCCACAAGTGCCTCCAATTAACTCTGCTTCAAAATCACATGATGATAGGAGGCCAGTCCTCTCTCTCTTGCTCTCTCTCTCGCTCTGACAGGCAGTTATGTGTACAGCTGTGCCCCTGACATCAAAAGTGTGCCCAAATGGTGCGTGCCACACACTCAAAAGAAAGCAGCAACAAAATGCTGAAACAAATGACACACAAAAGCCATTCAAAGTGCACTCAGGCCTAAAGTCAAAGTCAAAAGCCGGCAAGCCGGCAAGCCGCAATTCGAGTTTTTATGGCCACAAGAGAACGCGCCACATGGTGGAGCGAGAAGCTCTGCTTCTTGGAAGCAAATTCGAAGCGATACAACGGCAATTACTGGTTGGATTACTCATTGGTGTCGCGACTCTGCCGCTCTTCCACTTACCACTGGTGGCTAAAGCTGAAGAGGCAGCAAAAAAAAATGCCTGTCACATGAGTCATAGAAGCGTTTTGATCGAAGGAACCAAGGTATTACCTCTGGATTCATACGCCGAACTCATTGGGAAATGAGGAGCTATCAGCTCTGTTCTTCATGCAGCGAAATCTTTCCCTAATGCAATCCAAATGCGAACCAAGGTACTCTTGGTACTCACCTTTCCTCAATGGTCGTTGGCAGCTGCGTTCTCGCCCTCATCATGCTGAGAAAGTGTTTGCCATGGGACACGGCACCTCCGCCAGTTGATCCGCCGATGGTGGAGTGGCCATTCAGGCCACTGCTGCCCTCCGATAGATAGCCATTGTCAATGTCATGATAGCGACTGGTGGCCGGCGAGCTGCCAATCCTCAGGGCATCGCCATCGCTGCAGTAGCCCTGCCCCAGATCCGATTCACAGAAATCCAAGTACGACTGATGCGGGTGATGGTGGCCACCGCGAGCTCCGCGTGTAGGCAGCGTGACATGGGAGTTGTAACCCCTAAGAAGGGGCCTCATTGGCAGCACTGAGGCTCCGGCGGAACAGCCGCCCGACTGTTGGGGCTGCTGCTCCTCCTTCGACTCATAAATGGTGCCCACAATCTTCGAGGGAATCGTGTGGAACTTGTGCGGCGATGCAGTGGGTGTATTCGGTGCCGAGTTGGGCATCGGCCGCTGCAGCCCTGCCCCGCGATGCGGAGGCGATGACAGGATGTGGGGTCCGGCATTGTACTCCAACTTGCGTGGTGCCCCCAGCGCTGTCTTGGGAGGTGGCAGACGACTCCCAGTGCTGCTTCCGTAGATGCCTTGCTGTGGTGTGCTGGGCTCACTGAGGTATCCTCCCATTCCCGGATGTCCCTGTGATATGTGTGTGGGTGGACTGCTGCTGCTATTCGCATAGTACGGCGGTGGCGCTGCAGCCTTTAGGATATGTGGTGTCGATGTGCTGCTCTGTGGCTGCTCCTGCCCGGCCATGGATATGTTTTGTGTTGTCTGTGTTGCCTGATTGGCCGCTGATATGTCGCTGGTTTCCCGCTTCAGTTGCTCCCCACCCAATGGGGCTGGCAGCTTGCTGGTGCCCTTGATCGCCGCAATGGGTTTGGGCAGACCCGTGCCACTCGGACTGTGCAGCAGCTGCTGCTGCTGGACTCCGGCACCCTTCAACGAGCTCTTCGACTCCGACTTGGAGTGCAGCGAGGACTTGGACGCTGTCTTCAGTGTATTCTTCTCCACCGCGAGTCCCAGTCCGAGGCCTCCTCTGGCCAGTGAACTTTTGCCCGCTCTGCCCATCGTGGAGCTGCGGGACTCATTCCCGGATTCTTCCTTGTGCAGCGAACGGGCCGGACTCTTCTCCTTCTTGTCCAGCTTGGACTTCGTTTGCTCCTTCTTCTGCTGTGCCGCCAGCAGCTTCGATTGCTTCGTGTTGTGCTTCTGTTGGGGCTTCTGCGACGTCACACTGATGCTCGGGGGCTTCAGTTGGGACGAGTTGTGGCCATCGTTGAGACTCAAACTAGAGTCGGAGCGCTCGGAACGCGCCGAACTAAACCCCGACGAGGAGGATGTGCGCTTCGATTGTTGCTGCTGGATCTGCGATTTGTTGGCTGCCGCACTCGCTGCATTCACTGCATTCTGCTGCTTCTCCTTGTTGAAGAGCTTCAGCTTGTCCAGCATCGAGTGCTTCTGCGGTGCAGCTGCTGCTGCCGCCGTCGTTGTTGTCGTTGTGTGGCTCGTCGTCTGGGGGCTGCTCGGTGAGGGTATTCCGCTCTGGTGGTTGCTCTTGACACTCGGTGGACGTAGGCTGCGCAGAGAAGGAGAAGAGCTGTGTTTAATAAGAGGAATTTAAGATGTAAAAGTCTATGGAAATGTATCGATTTTGTTATTGAATGTTATCGATAAGCATTGATAATTATCAATGCCCTTTATCGTGTCCTATATCAAATAATTGTCGAAAAATCAAAACAAAGATCGTTCGTTACGGAAAAGATATCTTTCAACTCTCAACAACTCTCAACTTAGTAAACAATACATAAGTGGATAAACGACTAGCGATTAAAACATCGAATAAAAATCTCGCATTCTATCGATTAGCAAATCAACAAGAGGTTACATAATAATGAAAAGAATTGCAGCTATTGCTTAAATCCATTAGATTGATCAAATTGTACCCTCTCCATAGATTAATAATGGAACTCCTGGTTGCTATTCGTGACTTACCTGTTGTTATTGCCACTCTTGAGGCTTTGGATTGTATGATTGCTGGTGGGCGGACTATTTGGACGGCTCGTATTGAAATCACTTCCGCTCTTGCCCAGTCCCGGTATGGCTGTAAGCAGAGAAAAAAAACATAAAAAAAGGATCAAGAAACTTGTTCTAAAGAACTGTGTTTAACCCACACACAGCACCACACCACAGCACACCATAGCCCACACGATGGATGGCGCCCACTTGTAGTCAATGTCAGGGACACGGCAGAGTGGGAGGGAGATGGAGACTCCAGCGGCTCCTCTTGGAGTCAAACATATAAATCAATGCTAAAGGCCAATGCGGACATTAAACTTAATTAATTGCCGTGCGTGAGGCTGATAACAGATTGGGAGGAGACGGAAACTCTCTCTATCTCACTCACTGCGCCCCGTGATTTATATCTGCGCCAAGAAGCAGCCAAATATTCGGTAAATAAATCATTCGAAATGCTCTAAAAATATGACTAACAATGAAAGAGGAAACTCCTTTCGAGAAATGGGTCAGAAGAAGGTAACGTAACTTGAGCTGAAAACTAGTTTTAGGCTTGAACATTAACTGTGCGTTTTTCTGAAACATTGACCAACGAAATCAATGAATAATTATGGAAATTTGAGTTCGAAATCTTCTCCAAGAATGTTGGATATACGTGACAACAATTGTCATAAAGTTGAATAAGTTGTATAGCCTCTCTACCGCTCTCCCTAAATCTACATAATTAATTGAAAAATGCAGTTACCTAAACCACAAATCTCCAGAGAGATTTCTATAGAGCATGCCAAACCCCAAAAGTATCCCCCAGAGAGAGCTTTGATTACAGGGGAGCGAGTAAAAACGCCCTCGGAATGACACAAATTCTCGGTCAGAACTCCACACGGAAAGGGCTAAGGCTATGTGGAGTGTGGAGAGAGCTAAGTGCAGTACCATCTCCCTTCCTGGGGGTTGTTTGCTCTGACTCTGCGGACCTGAAATTTGTTTATTCCCAGTAAACAACAGGAGACTCCCCTGCAGGGCAGGACTTTCGCTTGAAGGGTGGCTAAGGGTTTAAAAGATTTTTTAATAAATTTCCCATGCTCCCATGCAAAGCATGAACCCATCAGTAGGTGTGGTAAGGGGCATGGCTGATACTTACATGGCGTATGATTTGGTGTCGGTGGCAGTGGACGCACTTTATCCGGTGGACAGCGACGTTGCACCATAACGGTGGCTGGCAGTGGTATGGCAGTGCCGCCATTGACCTTATAGGCGGGTGCTATTTGTCTGCAAAAACACAAGAGAAAAGATGCCATAGATTATTAGCAAACTGCATAAGGAACAAAACAACAATGTAGCGTTTAACTTTTTACAGATTTTATAAATATATTTCTTTATGAGTTTTTATGACACGACGTGTGGGCGTCCTGTCAACATTAACAGCTTGTCTGAGGGTCTCTTTTGCATGGCTCTTGGCCATAAAAATACGTATGAATGTAAGTATCTGCAAGATACTTTTTTTAAAATAATTTTACGCTTATAAATTAATGAAGCAAGCGGCAAGCGGCAACCGGCAAGCCCCTTTGTGTGCCATAAAAAACTTTACGGCTATAAATATTTTTATGATGCGAAATGTTGAATGGTGAAGTGAAGTGTAGTGTGCCCATAAATTTGCATATCAAGATATAAAGATACTTTTGTCTGTCTGCCATAGCCCGCGTAGTTGCGGTTCCATGGGACAATTGTTGATTCGCTGATTGGCTGCAGGGGCCTCATGCTCGTAATTGTCCTACAATCAAATGGTAATTCCATCTTTATGTTGTCTGTGGATTGGCCTTTAAGCGCGCATTTAAATGAATATTATACGCGTATTTTCATTTACATTTTTAATTCGATGAAGAACAAAAAGTCATTAAACAATTACCAAATGGAAGGAAAACTGGCAACAACTTCTGCACCTAATTTTCTCTTAGATTACTAAATCTCAATTATTCCACAGATAATTATCCCAACGACTCGTTTCTTTATTCATTTTCCTTTAACTAAATAACTTTCTTTAGCGTTTTCCTTTTCAGTTTTCTCGCGCAATTAGTCATAACGCTGATTAAAAACGGCAAATTAAGAGTGAAATAAAAAAGAGAAATAACTTTTAATAAGTCGCATAAAGTTCTGAACGGGGGGGCCAGACAAAGCCCTAAGATACAAATGTGTCTTATGGTTGCCACTGCCACTGCCACTGCTGTCGGCCATTAATAAGTCCGTCAAGTGGAGTGCAGTGGAGGCTGCAGAACGGGTAACAATTGTATTGTATGAATAAAAAACAGGGGGTATACAGAAAAAAGAAAAACAACAAAGCTGACAGACAAAATAAAGTTGCTAAGACGCGTCGTCCTTTGCTCCTTTCTGGAAATTAAATACGCATGCCAGACTCCTGCTGTGGGATGGAGGATGGCCCATCCTTTACCTTTTAAGAGTCGTTTCCACCCACTCCACTTTGCAAGACTTTTCCCCAGCACAGACAAACAACGTCAAGAAACTTGGTAAAAAATTGCAAAATTACTTTCATATTATTTTATTTGCATTTTATTGTTCCGCGCGAAAGACGTCTGCTGTCTGCCGAGTTTATTTCGTTGCAAGGAAAAATGAATACTCCTGCAGGGATCGCATGGTTGTCTGTCTGCGAAAGTCAAAAGATACACAGATATTGAGAGGTAGCTCAGACGTGTATCTGTGATTTGAAGAGGTGCCAGTGCCACATGTGAGCGAGATGCAAGTGAAGAGTACCGGTTGTAGAATCAAGAGAAAGAGATGGGAGACAGATTTGCATCTGAAGTCGCTTTATGTAGGTAGCTATTCCTTAGACACTTTTGAGTTTCTTAGGACTGTTCTTTAAGACTTCAAAATTTTAATAATAGAATAAGTTCTATAAATAATTGTACAAAAAAACTACAAAAATTCTACATGTGTTTATAAATGCAAAGAGAAAAAAACTTAACGACCCAATGGTTTTAAAAAGCAAAAAAGTCATATCACAGTCAAAGCATAAATATCATACAAAATATACTAAGATAACAATTAAATAGCCGACAAAAACCTAACAAAGACCTTCCTCAAAGACTTTGTGTCTGCTGTTGAGCACAGAGCATTATTAGTGGAAAATTTCATGGCATATTTTTTTTTTATTAATATTTCCGTCACTTGTTCCTTTCCTACTACTCTGGCAACCCACGCACTTTGCCATATCGTCCTCTTTGTAACTACTGTTCAGAAATGCATTTTGCATCATTATATTGTATCTCTGCTGTTGTATCTCTTCCCCTTGCAGCTCTCCCCATCTCTCTATAGTTACATCTCCTGTGGTGTCTATCTCCCTTTTTGCATCTTTCAGGTGTCACATGTCAAAAGAGATGTGCGCTGGGGCGCCTCCACAATCTCTTTATTTAGTTTCCACGCAAATTGAATTTACGTCTTTAGTACGCATTTTTGATTTGTGTAGCTCTGGAGCAGAGGAGCAGAGAAGGAGCTCCACATCATACAGAATCAGAGATTCACAGAATCTCAGATGTTGCACCACAGAAAACCAGAAGCAGCGGCAATGGCAGTGGCAGTGGCACGCAGCATCAGCCACAACAGCTGCCAAATGTCTTTGACCTTTTTGCTGGCTGCAGCAGACGACGACGACGACTCCTCATTCAGAGGGACATACGCGGACATGTACGTGTGTATGGGGCTCATAATGCTCGCACTCGTAGTCGCACTCATACTTGTTGTAGCTGCAGCATTTGTGGATTCTGGCATTGCCTCTTGGTGGCATTCACCTGTGTGCTGGGGTCTGGGTCTCTCTCTCTCTCTCTCTCTCTCTCTCTCTCGTATCTCTTGTCCCACGTCCCACGCAGTTTTGTCGCTAAACATTTCCGTGTGACGGACGAGGGAAAAGGGCGGGGGAGACTCTATGGCAATGGCATTTGTATAAACATATGAAAAAACAGTGGGCAACAAAAAAGCCCTATCCTACCTCTACTCCGCCCTTTGGCGACTGCCCATTAGGTTTGCACGGGTCTGCTGTTGTTGGATTTCGCTCAGTGCATTTACGAGGCATACAATGTGTCACTTGAGTTGAATTTGTCATGGCAACAGCTACTAAAAGCACAGAGAAAGAGACTTCCCTTCATTCCTTCTCCTGCACAAAGGGGGAACGGCAGCCTGGAACTGGCTGTGGCACTGGCACTGGCTCCATCCTCATCCTCCTTATCTGTGACCATTTTTGGTCATTTGCCAGAGGTTGCTCTGCCTTTTATGCAGCGGCATCTTTCGCTTTTATTACAAGCCTGCCACCTTTTATGGTTAGAAGTTTGCAATCTTTCGGCAAGCCCTTTGGTCGCTGAGTTGAACATTTCAGTGTCTGAGAAAGAGAGAAACTTTCCCCCAGTTGTTCAAAGTAATCTTTTACACAACAATCCATAGATATCTACCCATTAAACAATCATTTTCACTTGCACCTAATGCAGAAAATAAAAGCTTTTGCGGGAAACCCACTTTGGCTGGTAGCGAAAATTTTCATAAATATTGGCACAGCAATTTGGTTGGCTACCGAAGCACCCGAAAACCCGCATTCGAAGATACGAGAAAAAAAAAACAGCTTTTCCCCCCTCGGGCCGTCTGTAAAGTTAAATCAACAACAGCCGAGAAACTGCAAGAAACAATTCACAGTCTTTGGGATCTCTGTTCAGAATTTATGAGAGTTTTGTGTCCAAGTGGAGCCACTCCAAGTCTTATGGGAGTGTTTTATATAGTGGTTCCTTCTTGAGGTTCTTGTGAGTGGGTGTTGAATGGCTAGTAATAAGCATAATTATATGCCATTGATATGCCCTGCCCCAAAGGAGTGGAGAATTGAGAATTAAAGAGCTATTCAGACGGCAAAGGCAGCGTCCATGTTTTGTGTTTCATATCCCTGACTAAATGGCAAATTCAGTAGATTTAAGAGGTAGAAGCGACACGCAGCCGAGTGTTTTGACCGAGTGTCACTGCTGCATGACGCGAATACAATTGAGCTACAAATTGGCGCTATTTCTAATGCCGAATCTATCTGTAGTTAAAAGACAGAAAAGTGGGAAAGTTTCCTTTCCAACTCTTTTGCTTTTCTGCACCTTTTTCACTACCAGCTGCCAGCCTCTTAAAAGCCTTTTCATGTTGAACTTTAAATTGAAATTAAACATAAAACCTGCGCTCTGCTCTCCGATTAGTGTGCCCCGCTTGAAGAAACATCTAGAGCCATGGGGAAAGTATCTCCAGCTCTGGGGAGTTTTCGTTGGTCTTAGACACATCATCACCGGAGCTTTGTTTATTGCTAAAAGCCATGTCACAATGTCTTTAGACATTAGAAATGTTTGTGTCTGTGTGTGTGTAATGCGATATGCAACGTGGTGCGGAATGTGAACGTGTTCATTCTTAAGAGTCGCCGTGTAAACCCTCAATGAATACTTCCCCCTACTTTCCTCTGGGTTGATGCTTTACTAGCACTATGGATAGCCATATCCATGGCTCTGGTATTGTATTTTTCTTGTCTTCATTTTCAAGTGCAGGCATAAAGTCACGATTTTCAGTTATTAGACGAAGCGCAAAAGTTCTTCGAAGCGACAGACGCATTTTCTCAGCTTTCAGTTGCAGCTGCAGCTGTGCAGCATCTGCTGCTGTGAGTGTTTCTGCCACAAGAAACAATTAATAGCGTCTGCTAGAGCCCTCCAAACCTTCCTATGCCTCGACTCTCTCTCTCTCTCTCGGGGGGAACACTGCTCCAACCTCTAGAGGCTAGGGAGTGGATAATAAACACACGTGCGTCGGCGGTGGAGGGCAACTCAAAGATGTTGTTGCTTGCTAATGGCTGTTGCTGTTGCTGTTGCTGCTGCTTGCCACCTTTTGTGTTGACTGCTGTGGCGGGACGATGCGGTTGACATCTTTAAATATGCAGGCAGGTTTCAATGTTGCAAACAAGCCGCAAACAGCAGTGTAGAGTGGCCCCAAACAAACAAACAAACAAACAAGAAGCTACATCATCAAGTGCTGGGCAAAAAGCTAAAGGGACTCTGAAGGCCCCGGCTGGCTCTCTCTTCCACACTTGCCACAAAACTCAAGTAGAAACTTCCACTCTTCCTCTCCCACTCTTCCTCTCCACTCTTTCTGTGCAGCTTTTCGCATATAGACCTACATCTAAGCACACGGGCGTGAGATTATTAGGGGTTGGGGCGTAGAAATTATACTTTTTTAAGGGGCGGTTTGTGACACACTCACTTTGGATGAGAGCAAAAGACTTCTTTCAGGGACTGAATCAATGGACTACCTCAGAAAATGTACTTGCATGTTGGTTTATCTTTAAAAATTAAATAGGTACTAGAGAGGCGAATTTCTAGAGCGGAAAATAATGTTGAAAGGGTAAAAGCTTCTTCTAAGGGTAGAAATATGTTTTAGGAAAGCTACTGTATTGGGATATCAATAGGGATTTTAAAAAGGAATCAAAAATAAACCGCAATGTATGATTTATATTCAAGAAATTAATGAATCTTCAGCTGACACTTCCAAAACACACTTTGATTGGATTATTCATGGCAAGAAATATTTTTTAGTTAAAGAGAATGTAAATAATATGCAATTTAACTTGGTTTCAATTCCGTCTATAAATTCAGTTCCTTTTCCTTTTATAAACCTCTGCCAGGTCGCTTCCATACATCCCTGACATGGTATCTGCCTCTCTAATAATTTTTCACACCCAAAAGCAAACTCCAAAAACCAACTGCAGCTGACAACATTTTGTGTTGTTTACTTGGGTTTCCAGGGGGTTGTTCCTATAGAGTTTTCCAAGGGTGGTCCTGTACTGCCGCCTGTGTTCGTTCCGATAAGTAGCACCAGACGGGATGGCCAAACATTTGGTTTTGAATTCCTCTCCTTTTCAATTATGCAACTTTTTGGCAAATGTTTTATTTATTGACTCTGAACGAGGGGAGAGCACACGAGTGTCACACCATTTCCATCATAAATGAAAGGTTTTTCGATATGGTGGTTGGTTTTTCAGGCTGCTGTTTGCTATCCAAAAATGCACTTTGATATATTTTTAAATAGTTTTTCCAACGATCGCTGTTGATTATGCAATGCGATGGGGGGGAAAGGGCAACAAACTCCTAGGGCTCCAGGGAAAATATATGAAGATGCCATTCTCGTCTGGCTGGCAGCCAAGATTCATTCATTGAAGTTCTTTCTGGTTCTGCGAGTAGTCAGTTGCGTGTTGCTTCGTATATCTGGTGTTTCTTTCGGCACCTCCAGACATGGAATAACATTAAGCCACACAACAACAAAAACCAAATAGACAAAGTCTAAAGACAAACCACAAAATAAAGATATAGACCAAACATTAATTATGATTCCTTCCCTCACTCTGAGAAGTAGAAGAAAAGCTGGGAAAATTTGCACTTGCCGGCATACATCTTTCAGAAGAACCAAAAAATGTCATTTCCATTAGCCTCACAGACGCGACACCACACACACCCCTCCCCGGAAAAACACCATGCAGTCCAGGAGGAGTGGGAAAGCTCTCTGGATCTGTTCTATAAATATCTGGGAAATAATCGTAAATTTTGTGGAGGTTTGTTCTCTGTTTTTGGTTCTCCCCTGATTTATTGTGCTGACATTTGGCTTAATTCAAATGCTTTGCGTACGCATAATGATACTCATTAGTGGAGATGTGTGTCGTCTCTGACATTTTCCTTGGAAAATCTATGGATAATTTTAAATAAAAATACCAAAAAAAACGTTTTACCTTCTGACATCCGGAGAGTTGGGTAGGCTTCGACATTTGCGTGAACTCTTGCCCCCGCCATTAGATGCTGAGTTCGCGGACGAGGTATTGCCCATCGTTTTTGTTATTGGTTAATTTATTGGGTTTTATAAAACTAAGTTGATTTTGGCATTTAGATGCAGCTTTGGCACTGATTTAGCTGTGGCTTTTTCACTCTCTTTCTTCTTACATTATATTGGTTTTTTTTTATGCTAAAATTTGAGTCACGATTTTTATTGGAATATTTTTCGTGGATTTGCGTTTTGAGTTATTTTTTGCATGTAAGACTTGTAGGAAAATTTTGTTTGGCAGTTTCTAGGGAGGAGATATTATTTAAGATAAAGATATCAAATATTTGAACTTAATATTTTCTCGCATTTCTTTAACACTTTTTTGTTGTTAAAGTTTCATTTCAAGAGCGTCCGAATATTGTTGGATTTTTTAACACATTTTTTGTAGAGACAATTTTGGGAAACATTTTTAAAGGGGTTTTAATATAATCTTGCATAGTTAATGGCATTTAAGAATTTAATGTTTTAATATTTAGGAGATATTATTGAAGTGGTATTCGACTTTTGATTACTAAGGAATCTTAAACCCATTCAATATTTTATTACATCCCAGCTCCAAGCTAATAATAACCAAATTCTTTTAAGGCACACTTTGTTCCACTTTTCTTCAATTTTTCAATCCAATTTAATCAGATAAACATTCCATTTTCACACTAATTATGACCAAGTCGACCCCCGAGCATGATATTTACTTTGTGTAATTAGTTTGCAATTAAGTTTTGGGGTAGAAAAATGCCCAAACCAATGTACGAAATGGACTCCAAATCAAACAAATGGGATGTGGGATTCATTTTGGGATGTGATGTCCAGAAACGACACAGAAAATGTTTGCACAGCACTTTGATCTTAACCCAAAAGCACAACTGGGGTTGAAACGAGAACTTAATGCAATTAAGTGAACATATTTGCAACTTCCGTGCAAACCAGGGGAACGAAACGTTCCGGCATTTGTTTTTGATGTATGACTGCTGCTGGCTGCTGCCGATGCGGCTAATCGAGGGATAGAAACCAACCCAAAAATCCAGAAAAAAGGGAAGCATCGAAGGGGTGTAAGTACCAACCAACAGCTTGAAGATTGCCACCAGAATTCTTGCTCTTTTTTCCAAAACAGAAGCTTGACATGAAAATCAATAACTTCAATTACAAGAATGAAAAAAAAAGCCTACCGGAAAATACAAAAGAAATATTGCGTGTAAATAATACGCACGTGTGCGTGACACGTGACACCCCTCCACTGAACAGGGCGAGATTCCTTGCGTTTTTTGGGTATATTTTGAAGTGCCTGCTAAATGCTCTAAAAATGGTCATATTTCCATTCCTAAAGCCACGTTAAGGGTGCGAAATTCAAGCTTAATCAATTTGTCGTAAAATGTAATGGGAACATACATAGATCTGGGGTCTGGGGTCTAAAACTGAATTCGATTCGATAAATGTAACGAGGGGATTCGACATGTGCACAGGGGATTGTCAGTTCGTTTCTTTGCCTCGGTTTTGACTTATGGGTAAATTTATGTGATTTATTGAAAGTTTGCCACAGTTGCATAATCAAACTGTCACAGCAACAATTACGACAATCAACAGACGGATAGAAACCTACAAGGCTCCTCAGAAACCAAACCACAGCATCGCTGAGACAGATTCAGACTTTGCCGTAGGCAAAAAAGTAAGAAAAAACCACTCAACTGTCTGCCTGTCTGTCGTTGTCGCCCCTCGACGCTTGACTTTCTGCATAATTTTCATAAATTGTTGCAAATTGTTGTTGCTTGTTTGTTGTGTGACTTGTATGGATCTTTGTGCGCCTAAAGTTCTCGCTTGACAGGCGTTGCTGACTGGAACCAAAGGAGAAATGTGGAACAGGAAGCAAAAACCGGGTATCAATAGACAATTTCAAAGCACATTGTGCAGTGCAGGGCTCTCGGGATAAATTGTATACATTTAGTTGAATAAACACTTGAGAAACAGTTAAGCTTTTGACCTAGGCATGACGTGGGCATGAACATTATTATATCAATCATTCGCTCACTTTTGTAGTGATAAAAACGACGCTTTGATTGGCACAGAAGACCCCAATGAATGATCTCCATGGATCTAAGCTTATTTTCAACTGATTTGTTAGAGATTAAGCACTCAAACATACTCGAACAGGCACAATAATCACCTCAAATTCCCAAGTTACGTAAATTGCTCTTCAGCAACGAACCAAAAACCACTTTGTAGCTTCGAACTACCCTCCTCGGCAGCATCGTTGACACAAACTCTTTATTACATTGCCCATCAAATAATTTCCACTACTGTGACCAATCATCCCATTCACACTGCCATACACTCCGTCCCCTCTCCAACCTATAACTAATCGTTCGATTCGTGGAATACCACGTACACAACGGCAACTTTTTTGACACACTTAAAATGCCGACGGCCCTGCGGTTGAGGAAACTTTTGAGTGGAAGGGACATTCTGCTTATCAGAGCATTGCACTTTTTGCACACAGCATAAAAAGTGGCCAGCGGGGGAGCTGGAGACAAGGAGAAGTTTCCTCAGTCAGGGCTCTTATCTGTGCCGCCACATGCTCAACATGGTGAGAGGAGCGGAGGTGTGAGTGCTGATGGAGAAGGCCCAAAGAGGCGCTCGAAGGAATTATTAAAATCGGTTTTTCAAAATGCATTTTCCATAGCCAAAGTGTGGGCGATAGAAGTGGAAATTGACGTTTAGTCACGTACAATTTTGCCCCCAAGTTGGCCAAGGGAAAATTTATTTTAATATGCAAGCAAAGAAGTGGCAGAAACTTTGCTTAAGGACACAAACACTGAGAAAAATAATATCTAGGAGGCTCGTTACATCAACTCCATGTGATTTTATTCCAAGCAACACTTTTCTTTCAGTGCTACAATCTGCTAGCCATATAATAATAGCCATAGAAGTGTTCCTCGTCACGAAACAAAAGTTTCTAATCGCCTAAATGTGGGGGAAAAATAACAAAAGGGAATGTCTGGGGGAAGGTTGTCAGAATGCAATTTTTGAATGAAAGTTCACACAGAAAATGTGAACTTCCAAACAAAAATTCTTTCTTCTTAGTGCCTGATCCCCTGACCAGAACCTCGTAACTCATTTGCTTTTGTTGGGCATTGTCTTGGGGTCTGGTCTCGGTCCATAAATCTAACAATGCAAACGTTCAATCACTCGCTGGAACTGTGCAACGCCCTCCTAGCCATAACTTAACTCCAAAGTGTGGCGCTTCAAGCGCACATGCAATGCATATCAAAAAACCTAACCCCAACTTCGTTACTTTGGCTTTAACAAATAAATTCTGATGAGATTTATGGTTCCCTCCCAAGTTCTAGCCTCAATCCCCATCTTGAAGCTGGCATATAAAAAAGTACTTCCATCTAAATATAAACAAAAGGCTGAGCTGAGGCATAAAGACAAGGCAGCCCCCGCTCCGCCCGAGCAGGGCACAGAGAGAGAGAAACAAATTCAAAACGTGCAAATGCACGTGCTGCTCCAAATTTTGTTGTTGTTTAAAAACCTCCACATATACGAAGGGAAAAGCATGAGCAGGGAGTGGGGTGATGCTTGTATAGAGGGACAGATGAGGGGATTGCCTTCTTTCGCGCTCCAGCGAGCAGCATTGGGGGACCCAAACGAAAATAGACAAGTTTATGGAGCAGAAATCAAGTTGAAAAGAGACTTTTAGCTTCCGCTTAAATATACAAAGTGGAAAAACGAATGGAAAAAACAAAAGCCTAAGAGACAAATAAGTGTAAAAGGATGGGTTGTAGAGACTAGAAAATACTCATCAGATTTCAAATGTTGCTGAGACACAGGTTTGGGTATAAAGTGTATTCATATTTGTTGGCTAAATATGTATAACGTTAAGCGTCAATAACAAACTTACGTCACTTAAAACACGCACTTCTTAAAAACAAATAGTTAACAAAGAAAGCTCTGATCTGATCTCTGATCTGATCAACTAATTTAGGCTTAAATTTGGGCCAAAACTATGCTTTAATGTTGACAAATGCGCACAACAACTGATCTTCAATCGAGATAAGGTTCTATTTATATATCCATTGAGCGCACTCGTGAGTGAGCGTAAAACCAAGAGAAAGTCACGCAATTTACGCTCTCTCAGGTATATGCGTATGCAAGCAGGTAGAATGCAAACGCAAGCTTTGGCTCTCCACACAATTGCATGCTCTCTACTTTGATATTCTCTTTCCAGCCAACACAATTTACATGACTTCTTGTAGAATGCATACGCCATCGCACGGTTAGAGGGTATTTTACTAAGGGACAACCCCAAAGACAAAAGCATTTTTCTTCTCTTTTAAATGTATGTCAGAGCAAATCAACAATTTGTCACGCCGTTTTGCATTGAATGCAGGAAAGGTGGAGCAGTGGGTGGGAGGAGCAGGGGAAGGTGTAAGCTAAGCAGGGCAAATGCTTAGCAAGACTGCCACGACTTATAAATGTTTTTCTCGCTTTCAAAATTACATTTGTTTTTCCTCGAGCATTTTATTTTACCCCCTTTTCCGAGTCCGTTGCCAAGTCAAGCAATTAATTGCTGGAAAGGCAAAAGGGCCGCCCAGCTTAAGACATATCAATGGGATAGGCACGGCGTCGGCGGCGGCCTACATCTTGCATATAAATCAGAGATATGAATAAATATGCCCCCTTCATAATTCAGAATGGTTGCGTGTCTTTTGATGTTTTCAATTGACATTTCCGTGAGCTCTATCTCGGGGAATCTTGATATGCAACCAATTGACAAGGCGACAAGAAACGCATCAAGATAATCAATACTTTCCATAATATTTTTTTAAAAAAAAAAAAGACGGCAAATCAACTGCATGGGTGGTCTCTGTAACAACAATATATGGTCTGGTCTGTTGGGGCATGCAACTCGTGTTGCCCAACTTCATGCCTATATACAGAGTTTTGTGCACAAAAATGTTGTCAAGCAATTTGCATAAAATTAGAATGGAAATGGAAAAACAGAGACATTGCAAAATGATGGATTGTATACAAATACACGTAATGTTAATATAAATTGAGACAGGGTATACGCGACTCTTTAGTAGTCAACATTTTACGGGGTTTTGTGTAAGCCATAAATAATAAATAATTGCATTGAAAGGTTTTGCTTTTGTAAGTTAACAGAATTTGAAAGTGTTTGCGGAATAAAACGGAAAGCTTGCTCTGCATCAAATTTATTTTAAGCGCATAAAAATTTAAAATTGGTTTTCATATAATTAAATTAAAAACACTATTTAATTAAATTTATTAATAATAATTCTAATAATTTTCTTGATGGTTGTTTCAGTAATACTCTCAAAATTATTTCCCAATTCGTTTGTCGAATTCCAAGGCCATTTAGTTGTTATTTTCTATAATTATCATGCATAACCCATTGGAATACCATGCCCTTCCCCTAAATATTCCCCTATGAATCCTACCCCCTTTGGCTCTTTGCATTATCATAATTAAATCATTAGAGCAACGCGGCCATCAACTCCATCAAACTAATAATAAATATTGCTCCCTCTGTCTGTATATCTGCCCTGTCTGTGTGCTACCTCCGATAATTCATTCCTCCCTCAGAGATCATTCACACGCTTGCGGCAGCACAGTGGGCCCCTATCATTAGTCAATGTTGTGAGAGCTACCTCTTCGACGAGGGAGTGTATCCCTAGCCCTCCCCCTCTGCAATTGATTTTACATTATTTATACCAAACCCCTTTCCATCCCCAGGCCTCGTCTCGTCTCGGCTTCTGTTTGATAATTTGACAGCTTGCTTTCTGATATCTCAGATTTCCTTCAGTGTGTTGACTGTGACGGGGGCTTTTGGATTTGGTTTTGATTTTGATTTAGAGTTCGATTCCAGTGGTGGGTTCAATGCCCCCCCTAGAGGCAGAGTAGAACAGGATTTTGACAGCGCCTGTTACCCGCTTGTCAGTTTGTCAGATGTCAATGACAGTACCAGCAGGCAGGCAGGAGATGAAATTCAATTGAAAAAGAGCCCCCAAGTCAGACTCTTTCTGCGAACGTACTTTGGGGAATGTGTTTGCACAACTTGTGGCTGAACCATAATTAGCTTCAGTGCCTAGTGTTCTCTCCTTTCAAGGAAGCATAATCCTTTTGGTCTCAGCTGCCACTTGAATAAAATTAAATTAGGCAAAGGCAAGCGAATACGCTTCAAGAAGCTCTGAAGAGGGCCCCAAACCGATTCGTAGCGGTGATTAATTGAAGACACGCGCCTCGAACAACAACAAAATACATAAAAACCGGTTAAGCACCAACTCTGTGCCTTCAGCAGCATCTGCACCGATGACAATGAAGATTAGCACCCCGTACATCGTCTCTTTGGCTCTGGATTGGTTGTCTATCCCATTGTCTGCCACTAATTACCTACCGTTTGGCGGGAGGGGGGTCCAAACTCTCTAGCAAACTCTCATTTTCTTTAAATTGTTAGAACTTTCAAAGCAGTGACTCGGAAAGGTGGTAAACGGGGGTTGCAATGGGGCAGAGGAAGTGGCTGATATAGATAGAAAAGACTTCAGCTTCCGATATGATAGTCTGTGAAATTTCTATAGATTTTTATCGGTTCGTTCAACTTTGACCACGAAATGAGAATGGTTTTTGGGATGAATGATTTCGATTAGAGATTGTAAAGATGTCTAGAGGGGCGAATTAAGGAGACAATTTAAGGGAAATATAAAAGAAATGTATGTATGGGCACATAAATATCAACGTGGTAAGGCTTCGCATAATTTACATGGGAAAATACTGCATAAATGGCAAAACTGCAAAACTATGCATTATCCAGAGTTCTCCCCAAAACTCATAAAAAATAAATATAAATCAAGTAAAATGTATGGCAAAATTTACATATGTAAATCCCTTAAAAATGGCAAAAAATTTAATGCAAAAATTATAATTTAATCTTTAAAAATTCATCATGTACATCCACTTTCTCCCACACTTTCACTAACCACACAAATTAAGAAAATTCTCATTTCAAACAATGTAGCAGCCAGAACTTTCAGTCAACTTGTTTCATTCAAACAAAAACTTTGGGTCCCCAAACGCCGGCATGAATGCAGGTTTTTTTTGTAGATGGGCATACTATAAATAACACACGACTTTTATCTCTAGGATCGTTTTCCATGGAGAATACGTTGTCTGGTTTTTTTGAACACAGTTTGGGCCCTGGGTCCGGACCGCGTCTGCCTTTAAGCCTTTTTAATTTGTGTGCAATGCGATAAGGCGTTAATTATACCCAGAAATTACGGGTACCGTAACCACAGTGATGATTACGATCAGAACTTTAAAGACCATTAAGTATGCAACAAATTGGGGCACAAACTTTTAGACTTTATATTTCAAGTAAATTCTTCAAAAATATCTGTTATCACTTGGCACATTCACTTATTATTTGTTGGCACTTTCGTATAATTATTGCTCGTCAATCAAAATTTTCAATCAAGATTTTTTATAAATCCAATTTTTCTTTGGTCATTTCTTATTAATCCAAAATTTGGACAATTCTCATCAATCCATATTTTTTTGATGATGTTTCCACTCGTTAATCATTCTTTTCACACACGTTTTAGGTTTGCCGCCATTTATTTACGCGTCTTTTACGTATTTCCCGATGAAAACAAACAAAAAATCGCCGGTAAAACGCGCGCGCGTTTTACTGCTTTGTGCCAAATGTTGGGGAACAGTGCTGCTCACTTTTCGCAGCATGTTTCTCACGCAGCATATTTCTCACTTTTCGCAGCATGTTGCTGGCCCATACAAATTATGTTGCCAACGGGAAAATAAGTCAGTGAGGGTGGAATAAAGACTCAATGTTGCAAAAGGGAGAGAAAAATCTTTATGGAGAAGAAAATAACTTCACGAAGGATATTTGAAATACATGCGTATGGAAGTTTGGATTCCCTATATTATTGAATATACATTACAAATTAATTTAATATACCATTATATACCGCTGTATCGTATATATGCAATGAACTCAATTTCTTAGTCAGAATATCCTATAGAGTATATAATAAAATATGAATGGGTCACCCTGGTGGACGCTGCTTCATACTTTTTTCGAATTTTTGTGATTTACAAAAATGAATGCGGGCTTGAATGTTGCTGCAGCATGCTGCTCGAAATCGTGTTTTACAACATGAGGCATGAACAACCGTCCAGCCGCACATTAAATTCAGGGTAAGAAATCTACCCCAATTTCTAATTTACCATGATTTACTCATTTTTGCGTGTGTTGCTGCCGCATGTTGCTGGAAAAGGAATGTTGCTGAGAAGAAAGAACAGACTACAGAAGATTTTGTACCCTGTCGTCTTTACTTTACCCTAAAAATTCGAATTTTTTGGATGCTAAATTGAATCAATTACTCTCTCATTCGAAAATCCACTCAAGAAATTAATTTACTCAATATTTTTGCTCAAATATCCATTGGAAAATATTTACCAGTTAAAATCCATTTGCTTGAAGGATTAAAGGCATAAAAAACTGTTTCCTTAGTGAATTTAATGTATAAATATTTATCTCTCAACAGTTGGATCCAAGCCAAGCGCCCGGCTCCTCCTAGTGGGGTCAAGACAACTACAAACAAGACCAATTAAAGTCAGGGGGCTGTGGGGACAAAGTTATTGTCTGGCAAACAAATCGCACAGCAATTTAACAAAGTAAGCAATTATCACAAATAGTTTCGTGTCTCATAAAATGTCGCAAAGTAGAGGGAAAAGAAAAGATACGAGTAATACGAGCGATCCGATGGTTCAAAGTAGTTGAGTAAAATTGTTTAATCATTGAGCTTAATTTCAATTGGGGGGAAAACTCGTTTTGACACTAAGCCGATCAGGCACACTCCGAGACTCCACAACCCGACTTGTTCCAATGTAGTTTAAGTCGTAGTTTCATGCGTAGTTTGATACTCTTTACTTTGAAGAGGGTATGAATATTATGGTCGGAGAATATTAATATTAAATGAAGCACTGGAAATGGATTAAGGATTTCATCCAAAAGGAATAAATATACAAAGTGACAGGCGTTATGCGGCAGAGCACCTCGGTTGAGCACTAAGCTCCCATCGATGAAATGTCTCCAGTAAGGGAATAAAAACTTCTGCCTGCCAAAAGCTCTTAAAAATCGTTTTTTTGTTTTTTTAAGTTGAACCTAAAGTTTATTGGCAATGCACGGTATAGCCATGTTGTGCAGCGTGTCGAAAGATGATTGCAATTACCAGCATGTGCGATGTATCGCCCCGAATTCATTGCCAAATTGCCAAAATGATTGAATGGCCGGGCCGAAACGAGTTGCGGATTGAAAGTGTTGGCATTAGAGTTTGGGTGTGTCTAGGATTGTGGATTTTCTTTTCTAGTGGGCGGCAATGAAAGTTGCTAGTGGAGCGATTAAATGGGAAATAGGTGCAAAGTCTAGTTTGAACTATGTTACCCAAAAACAACTTTTACAAATGATATTATGGATAAGATGTTGTTGTTGTTTTTTGTTTGGAGTGTAATTAGTGTTCATGTTAATGTCACGACTATAGAGACAGATGTTTTGAATGATATGAAATGTGATTGAGTGGCGCCTTAGCATGTTAATGTTAATTAAAGTGATTCATGGGAGATTAAATTAAATTAAATCACAACAGAATGTGATGGATTATAGCCAGAGATTTATGGGAATTTATGTTAATTTTAAGATCATAAATTACAAATATTTGCAGATATTTTCTAAACTTTTCGATAAAGTTTATCCTTAGTTATGGGACAGTTAACTGATATTTCCCCCCTTTTACTAACTTTTAACTAACAAAGTGACAACAAAGAACACAACTTCCATTACCGTTCCCCAAACACTTTCTCTCTGCCGCTTTCTCTCACAACAATCAGTTAAAAGCGAAAAGAATAAACAATCTGAAACAGTCTTTTCCCCTTCCCAAATAAAACACAAAAAGTAAAACTAGAACCAATAAATCTTTGTTTAGACAAATCCAAAAACCATGAAAAGGCTTTCGCTCGAGTTGGCACACAAAACATACGAATATGCGGGATGCCAGCTGGCAGATGGGAACTCCAGACTGCAAGTTCCACCCACCAATGTGGAGCCCCATACAAATGCCATTAAGGCCAGTCCCCCCGTCATGTTGCAAAAACACTAAGCATGCATTTTATTGCCCTTCGTGTTCAGAGAGGAAGTCCAGTGCCCTCTTCTGCTCCTAGTTCAGTAGCCAAGTCCAGTCCAACTTCTATTTCTGATGGGGAGTCCTTTCATTGGGGAAGTCCAACTCCTCCTGCAGCGGAATGGCCCTGGCACTTTATCATTTCAATGGCAAAGCGAAAAAAAACGGCGGACATTGCAATGTTTACTTTTCATTTTATATATCCTCTCGGATCCCCTAGACTCTGCGCCCAACCACAGGACGAGTGTCCTCCCATCCGCAGCAACAGCAGTGTTCACTTTCCGTCGTCTCTTCAATTGTTCAACGGTTTGTCTATGCAAATATTTTTATTTGCCTGCTGGTTATTGTTGTCCAGCGTGCAGAAACCGCACAAAAAACGGACATTAGGGAAAAGGAAAGTCGAGTATTTGGAGCATGGTAATACCCAGTACTTAATATGGGAAAAGATAGAGAATTTAAAAATACATCAAATATATTAAGATCCTAAAATAATGCTGATAAGTAAGAAATTCGTAAGGAAATATTTAGGATGAAATTTCTTAAGATTTTTCTTCAAAGACTTTAGACTTTACCTTCAAAAAGTTCCTCAACGAAAAGGGGAATACAAATTTGCAGTTACAGATATTGAAACAACTGTAAGACATTACCTTTAAAAATCGTTTAAAATTATTTTAAAAATGTTATAAAAAAGTCATGATCTAAAAAAAATAAAATGTATATATGTATCTCTATGAAAAATAGTAAAAACACTCCACAGAGTAATCTCTTTGCCCACATTTAAATCATGTTTCCATAATCCAAAGTACACCTTGATTTCCTGGGCCTAATCTACCCTTCAAATCTCCATACATTTACAGGCTATCCCGTAAAATATAAAGCTAACATTGCTGACATGGCAGCTAAGTTTTCGTTTTTCTCTGCTTAAAGGAGACTTTGACAAGCTGACTGACTGACTGACTGACTGATGGAAGAATTGGGTGGGTGGAATTTTAGGGGAATCTTTTGCACATGTTGCCACTTTTTGCTTTCCACTTTCCGCTTTAGTTGGAGAATTTTTATCTCCTATTAGCTGGCTTCCAGAATTTATAGAGCGCTGCTTCAGCATCTGCCATCGACGTTAATCAAGTACTTCAAATAGTTAATGTTTTCCCCAGGGAGTTAATTACTCCAAGTATTTAGCATATAATTATGGGCTTCACCTGTTTTTCATCTGTCTCTCATTTGCGGTTCTCCCTTTGCCAGTGGCAGGGGGATTGGCAAAAAGAGTCCCTTGAGGGCAAGACAAACTTCATGGAACGCCCCTCACCCACCGCCTGGCAATTCAATTTTCCTTTACGACCAAACAACAACAACAGCAGGAGGAAAACTGTTGCTAGAGGGGGAGAACCCTCCTGTTTGAGGGATGTGGGAAAACTGTTGGAAAAAGTAATCATCGTTGCAATTGTTTCACATTTTTCACATTGTAGGGCAGACACAACGAGAGAGAGAGAGAGGGGCAGGGCTGCCTGGCTGGCAGTTTGAATGCCTGCTTTGATGATGACGATTGAGGTGGGTGAGGATATCCAGGGGTTTGGTTTGCTCCTCCATCCATCGAATGCCTGTAGACGACATTTTTGCTGCTCCCCAATTTTCTTTTCTTATGACTAATGGCTGGGGCGTCGGTTACAACGAATCGAGCTGTGGGTGTTGATTTGAGGCGCCACCGAAAGCTTAAAGAGTTGGTCCCACAGCGAAACAACCCTCCGAGTGATTTTTTAATAATACACTGCAAAGCAGTCGACTTCAAAATGATGTCCACTTGAAACGCAAGCGGAAAACTGACGGGGGGAAAAAAGAAGGAAGAACAGGAATATATTAAAGCCTGCAACAGGACACAGCCAGAGGTAGAGGTGGGTGGCAGACTCTGTCGAGTTTTTGCGGACAGCGTTCGTTGCAAAACAAAGAACGAAAAATGTCAAATGGTGGCCAGAACATGGAGAAAGGGAAACGCATGTCAAAATTTGTGCGTCTGTCCGCCGGTACAATGGCAAACAGTGGCTCATCCTTCAGAGAAGAAAGGTAGGAAAGAGAGCTCATCCTGTAGAGTTTAGCAGCCTTTAGAAAGCCTCACATTTTCAGGATGAGAGCTTTAGAGACGCAACTCACTGGAGCGAGATTTTGTGCAAAAGGGATGAACCATCGTTTGTGGGGGATTTTCCAGGGGCGAGTGCCACAGCCAATTTTTGTTTGATTTATAGAAAATATGGGCGTAAGCAGTGCCAGTGAGTAATGATGATAATTGAGGCAGGCATTTGATGACGAAAAGTAGCCCTAAAATAAGGGGAATGACTAGGAAAGACTGTCTGTAAAGGCAGCCTTAAAAAGGAAAACATTACAGGGAGAAAACTCTCTATTTTTCAGTGGTTTGACGAGTCTTTCATAGCAGCACATATAACTATTTTCTGACAGCTACAACTTCCCGGTAATACTTTTCATTTGCTATCAAAACTTTATATCCCAACTAGAATTATTCACAGGAAATAGTTTACAAAAATCTAAACATTTTTAGAGCCACACCATGAAGTTTGGGAAAACATTTGAGAGCCTTTTGACCACCGAATGGCGTCAGCAGTACATGAACTATGCGGTAAGAAGAATTTTACATTCATTCCCATCCATTTCCCCCCATCAAACACAATATTTCCATTTAAGGATCTCAAGGCAATGATACGCCGCGCCACAGACAATGCACCAGATCCCAAGGCAGTCTCCAAATTGGAGCTGGAACTTTATTACAAGGACTTTGAGACTGTATTTTTCTCCACCTGCCTGGAGGAGCTGAATCGCGTCAATGAGTTCTTCCAGCAAAAGGTATCCGAGTCACGCCGCAAGCTGGCCACACTCAAGTACCAGTTTTTGGTGTCCGATCGTCATCGTGATCCCCTGGGGCATGCCAAGAGCAAAATGCACTTGGAGGATGAGGAGCATCGCAAGCCACTGTCGCAGCGTAAACTGCGTTTAGCCAGCTCGGAGTTCTACTTGAGTTTGATTATGCTTCAGAATTATCAGACACTCAATCACACGGCCTTCCGTAAGATATGCAAAAAGTATGACAAGTACATCAAGTCCAACGCAGGCATGTACTGGTTCAAAGGACACGCTCTGAATGCCGAATATGCCAAGCCCACGGAGCTGGTGACAATGTTAAAAGCCGTGGAGGATCTCTATACGGCATATCTGACAAATGGCGATAGATCCAAGGCCATGGCAAAGCTCAGGGTGCCGCCATTGGGCGAAAAGACTTCCCCGACGCGTGTGTTCTTATCGGGTTTATTTTTAGGGCTATTTATCGTGGGCACAGTCATGAGTGTGATATCATGTGAGTGTGCGAAGAGCGACCCTAGAAGTTGCCTTATTTGACAATATTTTCCTTCTCTTTTTTTTCAGGGTTTACTTTGGACTTGAAGCCCGACTTTAAATTCATGTTTGTCAGCCTCTTACGTGGCCCCTTGATGCTCATTGTTTATGGCATTTATTTGTCCTTAAATGTCGGCATTTGGCAAAAAGTTGGCATCAATCATGTGCTCATCTTTGAGCTGGAACATCGCAATCATATGGGCTTCCTGGGAGGCCTGGAGAT
Source organism: Drosophila guanche (assembly GCF_900245975.1). Classification (NCBI taxonomy): domain Eukaryota; kingdom Metazoa; phylum Arthropoda; class Insecta; order Diptera; family Drosophilidae; genus Drosophila; species Drosophila guanche. The sequence goes on along the minus strand of NW_022995752.1, from coordinate 2,990,005 downwards.
AGCCAGTTTCTGTGGCTATCTCCTCACCATCGTTGTACTGGCTTACTTGTACAGCGATGAATTTGGCATCAAGGAATACTACATTCTACCCTTGATCTACATAACAGTCATAGCCGTGATGATTCTCAATCCCATTCGACTCTTAAATTATCCCTTTCGCATTTGGTTGATGAAACTCTGTGGCAGGGTTATGGCTGCTCCATTTTTCTACGTGGGTTTTGCCGACTTTTGGATGGGCGATCAAATGACTTCAATGGTCCAGTGCTTTGTGGATCATTATTATTTATTTCGTTTCTACATTCGTTACTACAACAAGGAGGAGAATAGCTACGGCTTTGAGCCCGACTATGGCGTGGCGCTGATACGCTGCCTGCCGGCTTGGTTCCGCTTTGCCCAATGCCTCAGACGCTACAGGGACAGCGGCTCCAAGTCCAAGCAATATCTGATGAATGCCGTCAAGTATAGTCTTTCGATTTTGGTTGTCATCTTTTCCACCATACAAATGGAGACAAATTGTGAGTGGTTTTCCTGTAAATTGTACTTTTTTAAACCTCTATTTTCCCTTTAGCCAATTATAATTACATGTTTGAGAATCCCTGGACCTGGCTGTACCTTTTTACAGCCCTTTTAACGAGTGTTTACTGTTTGTTTTGGGATCTGGTGAAAGACTTTGGTTTGTTCAAGATTTGGAAATGGGAGAACTTATTTTTGCGTGAGAATTTGGTCTATCCGAAGGTAGGAACTGCGACTTCCACGAGTTTTCCTGTCTTTCATTTTCCTTCTTCAATTCTCCTAAATGTTTCCGCAGTGGTTTTATTATTTTGCCATCGTAGAAAACTCGCTACTTCGTTTCGTTTGGATTCTGGAAATAGTTTTCATCTATTTTGATGTCTTGAACATTTACAATTGCAAATCCCTGATTATCTTTTGCGAAATTACGAGACGCTTTGTGTGGAATTTGTTGCGTTTGGAAAACGAACACTTGAATAATTGTGGAAAATTCCGTGCCACACGTGACATATTCCTAACCACACTAAATCCCACGGAGGAACTGCTACTCGAGCGCATGATGGATGAATCGGATCAGCGTTCTTCCGGCAGACCGTCATCACAGGTACAAACCAAAGATCAAGCACGTGCCAAGCTTGATAAAAAATACTTTTAAAATGTTGTCATTCTTTGAGTTTTCCATGCAGTAAATAAAAATCTTTTCTTATGAAATTTGGTCAGACTTTGGAGCGTCTTTTGGTCAATGAGTGGCGCGAGCAATACGTTAATTATGAGGTAGAAAGCGAAGGACCCCGCGGCACATCTCATGCTAAACATTTTTTCTTTTTTAGCTGCTCAAAGAAAAAATCAAAATGGGCGTCGATGAAGCCCCAGATAGCCACGATTATCCTTTGATTTTGATCCATGAATACTACGAGGAAGTCAAGTACGAATTTTTTACCGCCTGCGCCACCGAGATGGTAAAAGTTCAACTTTTCTTTAAAGAAAAACTCGCAGCATCCCACCGCAAGCAGGAGTCCTTCAAAGCCACTCTGGTGGAGTCTCGCGAAGTGGGTGGTGCTGCTGGAAGTGGTATTAGGCAATTCCATATGCGTTATCCAACCATGTTCCCACAACAGCAGCCACAAACCATACGACAGCTGCGCAATGCCTACAGCGAGTTCTACTTGAGTTTAATTCTGCTGCAAAATTATCAAACTCTCAATCAAACAGCGTTTCGTAAGATTTGCAAGAAGTATGACAAAAATTTCAGCTCCTCGGAGGGTCAAATGTGGTACAAAACTGTGGTGGAGCGGTCGCCATTTACGTACAAGAAAGATTTAAAAAATATCATTGAAGAAGTGGAGGAGCTATTCACGCAGTACTTGACCCAAGGAGATCGTTCCAAGGCCATGACAAGGTTGAGAGTTCCACCTTTGGGTCAGCCACAAAATCCTTTTAGAGTTTTCTTTGCTGGTCTCTTTTTGGGTTTGTTTTTGGTGGCAGCTTTGCTGGCGGGCATATCATGTGGGTAGGAGGCCTACACCTTGCTGGAATATTGAACTATTTTTCTATATTTTCGCAGACATTTTCTTGGACTTGGATGACACATTTCGTGTGCTTTTTGTTCATCTCTATCGTGGACCCTTTCTCTTAATTTGCTATTACTTTTTGGTGGGTGCTAACCTCTTTATTTGGCAACGTGCTGGCATCAATTATGTTTTGATTTTTGAGCTAAATCCCAGACATTACTTGACATCCACAGCTGTGCTGCAAATTGCCAGCACTTTGGCTTATGGTTGGATGCTCTGCGCATTGGCATTTCTGCATCATGATATGCTACAGGTGGAGAAGCCTTTTTACTTTCCATTGATCTTCCTGGGAGTTGTAATTGCTGTTGTTCTAAATCCCTTTCCTATTTTGGAATATTCTGCGAGAATGTGGCTGCTTTCGCGTTTGATCCGAATTCTGGCTGGTCCTTTTCTCTACGTGACCTTTGCAGACTTTTGGTTGTCTGAACAAATCACTTCGCTGACCCTTTGCCTGGTGGATCATTATATGCTGTGTCGATTCGTCATTCGTTACTATGGGGAAGTGGGTAATCCTTTCGAGTTTGAGCCTGATTATGGTGTGGCAATACTGCGAGTACTTCCCGCCTGGCTACGCATGTGTCAATGTTTCAGAAGATATATGGAAGGCACTTCCAAATCCTATTGGTATGGCTTAAATGCACTCAAGTATAGTCTGTCCATAGTAACGGTTGTCTTTTCCACCATACAAATGGAAACAAATGGTAAATGAATATTTAAAAATATATTTTAAACATATTGAAAATCCATAAGCTTCTCCTTAGCCAAGTATCAGAGTCTTTTTCATAATCCCTGGACCTATGGCTACATTTTGAGTGCCCTTTGCTGCACTATTTATCAATCGTTTTGGGATTTGCGCAATGATTTTGGCTTATTCCATGCGCAACACAATTGTCTGCGCGAGAAGCTTATTTATAGAAAGGTAATGGAGATATTTTACACAGAACAGAGCTCTTCAAACACCTCAACATCTGCATTTTATTTTCCCTTGCAGAGCCTTTACTACTTCATCATCATTGCTGAGCTCCTCCTGCGCTCCTTTTGGCTGCTCGAACTGTTTTTGGTGATTGAGACCTACGTAACACCCTACAATTGCAAGACTTTTGGTGCACTTTGTGAGATTTTTCTACGTTTTCTGTGGAATCTATTACGCTTGGAGAACGAACATTTGTACAATTGTGGCAATTTTCGTGCCACCAGAGACATTAGCTTGTGGCTCTCTGAACAGGATTTAAACCCGCAGCAAAATAAAATCTATTTCTAAGAATATCTCTAAATATTTACCCCAACAATCGTATTTATTATTTCAATTTATTTTTGTACATGTCTCTGGTGTGTGTAACGTTATGCCGAAATTGAATCATGATTTGATGTGTGTCAAATGTAAAAGGTCTATCCATGTGTCAAGTGTTTAAAGTGTAGATTTTTGATGTAGTTTTGCATATTTTTAGAAGCACTTGCGATGCACTATGGATGGCCCAGATTCATCGTACTCCAGCTTTGAGATCCACATCTGCTGAAAGGTGGAGAGCGATGCCAATATGGAGCCACCAATCCACACGGAATATTTGCGCTCGGGCGGTGAAATGATCTTAATTTTCATTGTCGATGGAGCCAGTGCAGTAATCTCCTTTTGCATGCGATCAGCTATGCCAGGATACATGGTGGTGCCACCAGACAGCACAATATTCCCATACAGATCCTTGCGTATGTCCACATCGCACTTCATGATTGAGTTGTAGGTCGTCTCGTGTACACCGCACGCCTCCATGCCCAGGAACGAGGGCTGATAGAGCGTCTCGGCACAGCGGAAACGCTCGTTGCCAATGGTAATCACCTGTCCATCGGGCAGTTCGTAAGATTTCTCCAGCGATGAACTGGAGGCAGCCGTGGCCAGCTCCTGCTCAAAGTCCAGCGCAATGTAGCAAAGTTTCTCCTTAATGTCGCGCACTATTTCACGCTCTGCGGTGGTCGTGAACGAGTAGCCCCGTTCGGTCAGGATCTTCATGAGGTATTCGGTGAGATCACGTCCAGCCAGATCCAAACGCAGGATGGCATGGGGTAGGGCATAGCCCTCGTAGATGGGCACGGTATGGGACACACCATCCCCAGAGTCCAGCACGATGCCAGTGGTGCGTCCGGAGGCATACAGCGACAGCACTGCCTGTATGGCCACATACATGGCTGGAGTGTTGAATGTTTCAAACATAATTTGGGTCATCTTCTCGCGATTAGCTTTCGGGTTCAAGGGAGCTTCTGTGAGCAGCACGGGATGCTCCTCGGGTGCCACACGCAGCTCATTGTAGAACGTGTGATGCCAAATCTTCTCCATGTCATCCCAATTGGTCACGATGCCATGCTCAATGGGATACTTGAGTGTGAGTATGCCACGCTTGCTCTGTGCCTCATCGCCAACATAAGAGTCCTTCTGTCCCATGCCCACCATTACGCCCTGATGGCGCGGACGACCAACTATCGATGGGAACACGGCACGTGGGGCATCGTCGCCAGCGAAACCAGCCTTGCACATGCCCGAACCATTGTCAATCACCAGTGCCACCACCTCCTCGTCCGACATGCTGCAGTCTGCGAATTTTTTACAATTATTTTGGGGTAATAATTTAGTTTAATTTTTCATTTTGCATTTACCGTTTTCTTGGGTTGTGCCGAATATCAAAACGAAATTTTGAAATGATAATGTTTTTGTTTCTCCCCGGTTACGCGATTAATGTTAATTGATCTTTTTTTTGGGTTTTGGAAAGAAAAAAATTATTTTGTCTCCTGCTGCTAGAGAACGAACCTATTTCAAAGCCGACCCAACTAGAACTGAGACACACACGTAAAGCAAAGTAAATCCAGATGACAGATAATGTACAGGACTGCTTTGTTTTCATGAAATGTTCAGCAGAGAGCAGGGTTGCCTGCGGACAGAGCTGCCAGACTGCCAAAGGATTTTTAAGGGTATCTGGCAACTCTATTTCGCAGCATCGCAGATTCTCAAAGCTTTAGCCTTGTAGTAAATAATTTCTTAAACATATTCTGAGTCAGTGCAGAAAATTCCACTCCCAAAGGAGCCATCAAAGCAGTCGCTCCTTTAGACACTTGGCAACTCTACAGCTCTTACTTACCAGCCCCTGAGGCAACTCTTTCAAATGCTTTGACTGTCCTGCCCTTCAATCCTCAATCTTCCTGTATTTCCCCTTCAATTTGAATCTAAATTTAAACGGAAATATCTGCAGGGCCCAAAACGAAATTGAATAAAATTAATTTCACATTTAGCAAATTAAAACCACAAATGGAATTATAAATTCAACACACAACACACACCAGAGGACAGACACACACAAATGACAGACCATGTGGAAAAAACCAAGCAGCCCGCAGGACAACAAAAGTTAAGCCGGAATAAAGGCTGAAACGAACCGAAAGCCAAGAGGAGTTAAGGACAAACGATGCATGCAGAAGCGTATTGGCCAGCAAGGACTTGACAACTTGTCAATTGTGGAAGAGTGGTGTATGGGAGTGGATTGTGTGGCAGAGTAGCCATAGATTTAACGGGGGATTGCATTTTAATGGATATTGGAGTTACACTGAGGGGTTTATGTGGGCATTCATCTAGTATGCTGGGAGATTTACTTTGAATTAAAAGCAGATGTCTCTAGAAAAAGGGACATCTAATGGGTACTCTTTGTCTGGTTTTCTACCCTGTAAGAATCTCTTCCTTATATCCAATATATGTACGAAGTCCCTCTGCAATCTCTCTAGTCCAAGACAGCAAGCCGCGGTTTAAGAAGAATCATTTTCCATACGGTTTGCCTCTTATGTATTGCCCATTATAAGTCCAAAGATTCTATGATTCCTACTCTCTTTGAAGATCTACCTAAAGAAGGCATCTTCGGGTCCTTTATCTACCAATCAAGATTCTTCCTATAAAAGCTTGTAAGTCGCTCTGATTCTGTGACACCTTTGTAACTCCCTTGAAATTCTTCCAGTGTAACTTCCAGTGTAAGAGTTTTAGCCACAGTTCATGGCTGGGATTTGTTCCTGCTGTTTCTCCTGCTTCATGGTCACGCATAAATGCAGTCAAATTAGAGAGAGGAAACCCCCAAGGAACATACGCACGTAGACGCAGGATTTGGCCAACCCCCAAAACCAAAGGGGTGGGTGACTGGCCCCCACAAACAGTCTGTTGCATGGGAATGTGCCATGCCCCTTCGAAGGAAGAAGGGTAAGGGCAGGCTAAGCTTTCCACTTGGGTTATAAATACATTTTCGGGGGAGCAGGCAACATATTGCAGCAAATACTGGTGGCAATGTGTCTGCTGAAGCAATTTGCAGAGTTATAAATGGCATCTCTGGCATCGTCATCAGCTGCTGCCCTGTAAAATATTTTCTTTTCCTTTAATTATGTGCGTCAGTGCAACATGTAGCAGGTTGTTGTTGCTGCCTCAGCCTCGAGACGAAAACGAATCTCGACTTTAAACGAATTCAACTTGCGAATTGCCATTAAATTGGTGAGGAAATCCAAGTAGCAGCTGCTTTTGTCGTTTAAAATGCTTTTGAATATTGCATTGAGGAAAAATCTGCGCCCTGCCCCATTTGGGGGTTGCTTTTGGCGACATTCTCGCGAGGGGTTCCTAGCCCACCCCTGACGATGGCTAGGTCTAGGTCGCCAGACCGCAGACAATATAAACCATGCGCCCTCTGGAGAGGAGTGGAGAGGAGAGGCTCAGTTCGGTGTGGTGTAGGCAATGGTGTACCCTCGTGCTGTAGTCCTCCCCTGCTGTAGTCCTGGTCTGCTTTCCCCTAGTGAAAGTTTAATGGCGCAACTTTAAATGAACTTGGAATTGCATGGCCGTGGTCTGCATGTCTGCCCTACCATGAAGTAGGCCCAAGGACGGTTGTAAAAATCCCGTGTTATTTATGCGTCTGCTCGACCAAAAATGTCCATAGCGCCCGTTGCACTGGGGTCACAAAGGGGGTACTTAAATGAGGGAAATAAACACTGAGCGAGTAGAAGGAATGCCTTCCTAAAGGCTTATTGGGGATTTATTTAAGGATTATTTGAGTTTTATACTCTTTGAAAGATAGGGAAAATCATGGAATTTCAAGAAGTATTAACCTTAATATTAATTTCTATGGTTTTAGGGTCCTTTCCTGTCCCTTAGTGGCTAACAAAAGGAGTATTCCAAGAAAATCCACTAAAAAATTCCTCATTTCACATATTTTCTGCAAGCTTACCCTTCCTTAGCCCCTTGCCTGTGCTGCACATTTCCCTCTCAGTGTTTTTGTTCCTCTTGCAAATGATAAAAACATTTCCGTTACGCATTTAAATTTCATAGTCAGTGAAAGTCATCAACACATTGCCATGGAAACAGATACAGCGAAGTGGCATGGGGAGGTAAGTATCCAACGAAAGATATCCAAAAGATTGCAGAGGGAAAGAGAGAGGGAAAGACTGCCGCCATGAACACGAGTTAAACGACGTCGACGGGGCTTCCCCGGCAACATAAAGGAGAGCGGGATGGGCAGAAGGCATGAGCCACACAAAAGCTTCCGCTTCCTGTCTGCAGCTCCAAGGATTTCCCTCGGGGTTGCTTGCAAACACACACAGACCAGAAAAACCCTCCAGACATTTGCTCTGCCTGGCAAATAAAGTTTTCTAATTTTGGGCCGTCTTCAAGGTTTTTGAATTTCTCAAAAGAAACTCAAGCACTTTCCGTTCTCCCCTTCGAAGGCAGCCGAGATTTTTCCTCACTTTAACTTTGTAGTATGCCAATTTTTATTTGCTTTCCCCCTCTGAAATTTTCTTTTACATTTTTGCGTAGATGATGATGACATCTGTTGCAGTAGGTGTGAGTGAGGAAAAGAGTCGGAGAATTGCCTGTAATTTCCGGCAAACAAACCAATAAATCATATTAAACTTGCCAGGAATTTCCCTTTTTTTTGTGGGGGGAAAAAGCGCAAACGGAAAGACGAAAAAACGAACGAATCGTAGCCGGAAATCTTCTGGCGCGTCTAAGCAAAATTCATAGAAAATCTCTGACATTGGATATGGCATATCCTTGGGAGTGGTGCATGAGCAGGCAGCTGGTGTTTCTTTGGATCGATTTGACAAGCGCTCGCTCAGAGTTTTAAATAATGATGTAAAGAACAAAAGGGTGGCAGATGCCCTTTTTTCGGGGGTTGACTCCATTTTCCGTGGAGTTTTACTTTGTGAGTCAACTGGCATTATGTGGAGTTAATCAGGGATTTGTTCAACATGTGCTTGTAGTCACAGAAATAGGTGCACCTCAGAGCTACAGGAGAAATCATATGAGACTAACTTGGGAAAATAAAAAACATACATAATTCTAAAAAATTAAATAAGAGCCTGGGAAAGCTTAGAGTTTTTCTTAGACGTCTGAGCAATACCCCCCCAAAACGTTATTAGAGTCGAAATGATCGTACGAATTTTTAGTTTTTCTTATGATTAACTTGAACAAGGTGTACAAATAACAACATCAGGTCTAAAAGCTGTTATCATTTACAGTGGTTCTCATTAACATACTGTTCGGCTGTTGGCTAACATACTTTTCGTTAACAGGAAATTATTCATGTCTGACATGAGCTGGTAGCCATGAAACTCGTGTAGTTCCATTAAAACCCGTTTAGCACGCCACATTTTTGCGCATTTTGCAACAATAAGGCGCCAGGTGGCGCCACAGTGCATGCAATTTTTAGTGGAGAACGCAATAGTTCCAAAGAAAAGCGACAGTGGCGCTGTAGAGCCGTTTCAGAAAATAAATTCAATTTTAATTTGTATTTATGCAAGACCTAAATGTAAAACACCCACCAAATTCAATGAAATAAATTATTGAAAATTGCTTTGCACTCACCGATTCACCATTTCATTCCCGTTTTCCAAAGATTGAGCCAATTGTTGAGGTGTTTGCTGCTGCTGCTGTTGTTGCAGTTGTTGCTTCTGCTGCTCCTGTTGATTCTTATCGTGTAGCAGTGTGCCCGCTGATCCTGGAGCTCTCAGACTTCCGCCCAAGCCAATGCCCAGTACTGAACCACCAGACAGTGCCGTATTGGAGGTGCCACTGCCAGCTCCACTGTTGTTGCTGCTGCCACCACAACCGACGCCAATCGATTTGGTTTGCTTGGCCTGCTGCTTGAAGCGGCTCAGAGCAAAGAACAGTGCAAGGACAGCCTTTAAGCGGCCGGCACAAATGTCATTCGTTGTGATGTTGTCCAATCCACCAACGGACTGTCCGCGCAGCACATGGAGGCACGAATTAACGTTGTCGTACTGCCACGAAAGAGAAACGAATTGGAAATGAAATAAATGCAGGAAAAATTCGTATATTCAAAGGTATTTAGGGGAATGATTCATCGTTTGTTGGGGTGGGGGGGAGCTAGATAAGTGCGCCCAATATAAATGGAAATCCTCGAGCTGACTAAGCTTCTTTTGCCGGTACTTAATCCATCAATAAAATGTTATTTAAAGGCGATATTTTATCCGCGACTTAAACTTCTTTTTAGGCGCCATCAAAGTCGTGATTCTGTCATTCGTTTCCCCCAATGAGATACCAAAATTCTAGCGTACACAAATGCGTTTTTTATGACTAATTTTCCTGAACGGTTTCGTTTTTTTACATGCTTCACGCACACGCGTCTTGGGGAAGATCTCCTAAAAACCAGATAAAGTGTGCGCTGAGACATCAACTCAGAACCCTGCACCCTGTCCTACCATTTGTCTACACCCAATGGAAAATGGAAATGATGAATGACACGGGTCACACACAGCGCGATCTTTGCGTGCTCTCTAAGCTTGCGATAGGAAATGGTAAACGCTTAGGACTAGAAATGGAACGCTATGGAAATTGATTGGTTAATCTTAAGAACAAATCTAATTGGGTAGCAAAGGGAAAGGCTAACGGAACGGTCAAGTAAGAGACCAAAATGCTGGGAAATCGAAGAAGAAATCCAAGAGTAGATTTATCGAAGAGGTTCATTCAAAGTCTCTTTTTTGGCTCATTTTTTAAATATTTTATTAAATGAATTGTGAGTTATGAGTAAAAGCATTTTTTATATCTTAATTTCCACTCAATTCCCCCCCTAAAAACATCCCAAAAACCTCAAGAAATCTCCGGAATAACCCCAAAAACAAAAACTAGTACATTCATGACCCAAAAATCTGTTTCCCTGCGTTGACATGCAACACAACTAACCACTCAACCCACACACACACAATCACAAGCACAAGAAGACTCTTCTTTTAGTGGCAAGAAGCATATGAAAAATTGTCAACAAGCGTTTCGCTGCCGAAAAAGCTGCACAAATTTGTCTCGTTTTTTGTGTGTGTCCGTCCCAGTTGTCATGTAACAATTTAAAAAATATATAGACATATGTGCAAACATACATACATCCTTATAAACTTATGTACAATTTCGATATATATATGCAATATATTTGTAAAATCGTAGAAGAGCCAGAGCAATTGTTGGGTAAAAATCAAACTTGACAACTGACATGACAGGCAGACAAATGACAAACGTCTGCTGGCCCCCGTTCCTCTACTCCCCGCTTCCCAACGGCTGTGTGCACTCAATTTGGCCAGCAAACTTCACAGATACTTCCTCTACAAATGCGTTGCAGTATCTAACGAGTTGACAAAAAAGAGGTTAAAGTTTAAAAGCTCCCCCGGAAAACTTATACATCTGCGAAACTTTGTAATATCTTAGATGGAACATCGAATGGGCAACTTTTTGGGCAAACAATTGAAAAACTCGCAAGTATTTTCGATAGATAAAAGTTCAAGTTCAATGCCACGTCACAAGTATCTGCAAGATACTCTCATTCTCTGCTGCTGCTGCTGTCAACATTCATTTTTGGCGAAAGTAATCCTCTTTCTTCGGCTTCTCAATTTCCTTCATTTTCCATTACAAATTGAGATAATAAATTTAAATTAATTTTCTTTACAGCAGACAAGGGAAAGAGAAAAAGAAAAGCTGCAGCTTGTTATCGCTGTGCATTTATCTTTCCATTCGCTCCACTGATAGATACAGATACATTCTGTCATTTGCCACATTAACTTTTTGTGGTCTGGAAATTGGAAAGTTTCTTTCCGCTGCACAGTTTTTGCTGTGGATGATTTTCAGTTTGTTAAAAAGTCAAAATTGAACGGAGAACTGTGATTCTGGTAGAGATTTTTCCTGGTTAATGTACTAATTGGTGATCAGATCATTGAAAGGGAATATTTACGGCATTTTTTAATGTGTTTTATCTCAAATTTTCTAGCTTAAATTTAATAATATATTTTGTATCTTTTAGTAGCTTTTACTACTAACACAAAGAATTAATTGCCAAAAAGTTGCAATCCATCTATTTTATATCGGCGAAAAGTTATTACAAAGTTTTCCTCAAAACAAATAGAAAAGGGAACATAAAATGTTTCTCGGTTCTTTTGCTTATTGTAAAACCAATTCCACATATGTTTCTGGACAATTTAAATGTTATTCTTTAGCTAAAACTCAAAAAAGGATTCTATAAGCCATTTTCCTGCAAAATTTTGTATATCTTATATTAAAATATATTATTTAAGCCAATTTTCACCTTTCTTAGTGCTCTCTTGTCAGCAGGAACCTGCGTATGTCTACGTCTATGTATTTAATTAGAGCAATCAATAGTTATGACTCTTGTTTATACCATTTATAGAGCTTTCAAATGTCGCTCCCTCATTATAAAATTCCCATAAATACACCCAACTAAAACATTCACCAATAACTTTCCCTTCCTTTAATCCCCCTACCACACATTTTCCTCCCTTAAAAATTATGACATTCCCATAACAACTCCCAAAATGCAGAAACTACTGCCCCTTCGGATTGTGCCATTTGTTATGACCATGGTTAATAGTGTTACCCCTCACCATTAGCCATACTTGACAACATCATTTCTTTTGCCGTCTTCCAGTAACTGGCCCCAAGAGGAGGAGGAGGCACTGCCACTACCTCGAGGCACACTATCGGTACGATCAATCATGGGGTGCCGCCACGCTGACAGCTGCTGCAAGTGTCAAACAGAGCGTTGCACTTATTTATTCTCGCCACAATGGAAACGCCGCCACCGCCCACAGTAGCCTCCCACAGTAGATATCAAAGAAGTGGCGGACGGGGGCACCGCCACTCTCAGTCTGAATCTGTGTGCGTGTGTGTGTGTTCAATCCATTGAATATCGCTGTCGGCGGTGGGTGCAACAGCCAAGTGCATTGAACACTCGATTTACGTAATATGCAACAAAAGTCAAATAAACCGAAAGTGGGGGGCAGAGTAGCGGGGGAGGGAAGAGTCTGTATTTACCAATGATATACTCGTACTCGCTGTCGGCACTCGTGCAACAAGATGCGGCAGCCGCTGCTGTGTGTGTGTGTTGGCCAAGAGGAGAAGACGCCAAAAGCCGCAAAACTTCAATGTGCAATGCAATCGAAACACCAAGAGATATCGATACACCCCGACCCCTCGCCACTCAAAAGTGAACTCCCTGGCACAGCGAGGCATCCACAGAGGCACCCACAGAGGCACCCACAGGGGCACCCACAGTGGCAGGCAGACAGACAGAACAGACAGACACTGCAGATACCCCCAAAAAAATATATATCGTATTGGGAAATGTGATGCCTCAACAATACTCTTCGTACCCGTATGCCTTTCGCTTCTGCTTCCTGCTTCATTTTTCGACTACTTTTACTTCACTTCTTGGCAGCTTCTTTTGCACTTCTTCTACACTCTTAAACCTCCCAACAAAACGATAATAAAACTCTTAAATATAAATGCAAAATAATATTGTTCACATTGAAGTTGTCAATTGCAGAGTAGAGAGGCTGAAGGCGGAGACTGGCAGGACAGTCTGCTGTCTTATCAGTGACCTCTGCCTCTGCCAGTAAAGGATTTAAACAGTGGGTCTTAAATGATGGGATTTATGCATCCTTTTCGCAGTTCGAATATTTGAAGCCTTCTTGCAGTAATAGGGCTAGTTCTGGGTATTGATTTCGCATAAAAACTGCTCCAGAAATCTCCAATTTCAGTGCAGAAATTGCAACATAATTCCTACAACCTTTAAGCACTGTAAATATCATGAAGGGGCATTATGAGCATGCTCCCTCCCTGCAGTGTGTCCTATCACTTCACGTCCTTTTGTTCCTTCAGCAAAAATGAAGACAACAAACAGGCAAAAGTGACGCTCATTGTCACAGGACGAACACGCACACAGCACCATTAAAAGGAGGCAATGGAAGGAGGAGTCCTGTGCTGCTGGAGATGCACAAGGTCCGTCCAGTCCCTATCCTTTATTGACATTCTTCGTTTCGTTTCGATCCGATTCGATTTTTCTCGACCATCTTTGTGTTTGTGTGCCAAGTGCAGGAGAATTTCTGAATTGCTGCTACGGCAGGCAGCTCAATGCTCGATGCACGATGCACGATGCACAACGCATTGTAGGTGGTCACTTTTGCCCCATCCACCCACCCACTCATTTAATGCGAATTTATCGCAAAATGCAATGCGTTTTCCCTTCTTTTGTGTTGGGCAATCCAATGCCCCGCCCTACCATCGTGACGTGGCGTGGCGTGGCGCTCCTTCAGCTCCAAAGGATTAAATGTGGTCAACGAAAGACGACGCCAAATGAAAAGGCAAACGGAACCAAAAGCCGAAACCAATGGAAAGGGAGCCAAGGGTAGACAAGGAAAAGCTTTTGTTAATGGCGCTAAAGAGTTGAACGAATCGGTCTGTGGCATGTCCCCAAACATACACACACACACACTTGAGCGATTACGTGTGGCTAAAGTCAACGTTAACTTTAACGTTAGCTCTCGACTCGTATGACATTTTTATTTTATATATAAATTTCATTTCATTTGATTTATTTTCACATTTTAAAGCTCCCCAAAATGCAATAAATCAACGTAGGCATCTGTCTGTATGTTGCTCTCTCTCTTTCTCTCTGGGAAACGAACCGCTGTGGGGCCAAGCCCCTTTTTTAATTAACCGCCAGGCAAAAGGAATTATACATAAAAAAACCATATAAAATAAAGAATATCTGTGAGTGGATCTGTATGGATAAGGCACAGGTGAAAGCCACACATGAATTGAGCTATTTACAGTTTATGGTGAAGCCATATAATTGGGAGTATTTCCGAATTAAAGTTGCTCACTTATCATTTTAAGTTTGGGATTTGCGTTTGTTATGATTTTGGTAACCCAAATACCCAATATTTCGGTGCTAAGAGCAATAGATCCTGAGATATCATTGAAATTAAATGAAATCGGTTCTTCTAACTAACTTTTAACCCAAGAAATGCTTAGAAATTTGTTATTTTTATGATATTTCTCTTCTATAAATAGTTTGCTCATGCTTCTTCGATTTGTAGTGGCTCATTAATCCTTAATACTTTGTATTTTTTGGGTTACCTAAATACCAAAAACTTGCGTCTTAGGTCTAATAGATCCTGAGGTATTCCACACTATGTATGAGATATAAAACAATAATTACATTTAATTTCTCACTAATCATCTACCCAATATATCCCTAGATATCGAACAACATTTACTTCAGTTCTTGCTCATAACATTTTTTGTAGCTTATTCCCAGTCAAAACCGCACCTTAAATTTTTTGACATTAGCTGCTTAGATTCTTGAATCCCTTTGTTCTCTTTCGCTTCAGACTTTAATTTATTTCACATTTCAGCAACTCCTCAATGGTTCCCTCAAGCAAATTAGCAACTAATTAAAAGCTCAAATTCACACATCCATCCATCCATCCACACACATCCTTCCTTAGGCCAAGACCCGTCCTGACGCTGCACTGCAGACAGACTCCTTGGCATTTGGAAATCAATAACCAAAATCCACACAAATTCTTCGAATCGCTCGAAATGAGAAAATTCCAAGGCAATGATAAGCAGGCAGGCAAGCGGGCAGGCGGGCACCCAGGATGACAGGCGGCAGGACGAATGCAATCGTCAGACACGCAGCCGATGGAGATAAGTCCTCTCGCCCATAGAATGTGGGCATAAGAAGAAGAAGCTCCAAAATGTGGAGTTTGTGGAACTCACCAAAGGACGAACTCCTCGTGGCAAAATGGCAAAACAATTTCAATAATTTCCAAGTGTCCTTCCGTGGCTGACAGAAGTCACTCAGCCACATTCGATCCGAGGACTTTTTTTGAGAGGGGAGGCGTGGCGGACAACGACAACGACAAGGACAATTGTCGCCCAGTCACGAGACATTCGAAAATGCGATAAGATATCACCCCAGAAATCAAGAGAAATTGAGAAAGAAATCCCCCAGGGCAATCATTAGATGGCGGGAGGGAGGAGAGTCCCGTTCCTCAAGGACTTCTCCTTAGTCCTGGCTAAGACTGAACTGTAAATTCAATTTACGAATGACTGAAAATGCAACACGCGTGTGCTGCACAAACAATTTTATTCTCCATTTTGGCCGCCCCCAAAAGCGAAATGCAATTTGATTGAAGTGAAGAAATGTAATTGAAATTGCCGGACATCGGACATACATATGTATGCGGGATGCAGAAAGAGGGCTAGAGAGGCTAGAGACGTATAGCCAGAGAGGGAGAGAGAGGGAGTTGGACAGCTGGCGAGAAAGTTTAATTTGAAGAGTGCAATCGAGTGAAAGTTAAAAAGACGCAATCGATGTATGATGTGGGACGCCATTCGAGTACTTTTCTGGGCGGCTGATTAAAAAACGCCCAAAGCTAATGGATTACAAATGATTAAAAATCAGAAATTAATATTTATTTAAAATTAGACTGGTTTAGCGGGATATTTTGTGTGGAAGTTGAAGGGATTTTTTTTTCTCAGAATATTTCTGAAACATCATTCTAAGAAATCTAAGAAATCTCAGGAACTTCAAATCATAAATACATCGCTTAAATAGACCTTTGATAGGCACGTTATCATGCCGTAAGCTCTCTTTGCATTTATTTTTCCTTACATCTCAGCATCCATTAAATGTTTAATGGTAATATTTGATTTTTAGGCAACAAAAATAATAACTAAGAATTACTTCCTGGATCCTCCATTTATGTCCTAAAATGTTAGCCCTACTTTAAACATTCTATTACCTTTCCAAAAATCAAATAAATCGCAGATGAAACCATACAAATTTTGCTTCCTTCCTTTTACCATTTCATGCGCATAATCAATATACAACTTGTATGGTTTTCTATACGAAATAGAGCCCTCTATTAAATTGCACAACAGCAAACTGTGGGGGCACTTGCACAGCCTCGCCCCCGTCCGTCCCAACTTTTCCTCCTACTTTTCAGTTGTGCTGAAATATTTAGTAAGATTTCCTGCGTGTTGTAGCAACTTTTCAGCAGTCAACAGAAACGTTTTTAGGGCTTCCACAGCACTCCACTTGACTCAGAGAGAAGAAGAGTCTTCTGCTCTTCCCTACAGATTTCCCTGTCCCCCCAAAAGGCGGGAAGTTGTTGCCACAGCGACCTTTAGCCAAAGTGCGTGTGCTTCAGCGCATTAAATTGATTGCCATTCAATTATTTCCATGATGAGGCACGCGGGGGCCAATTGGAAGTTTTCCTCACGCTTTCCCTCCCCCTATGCAAGTACTGCTTCGGAGGAGGTGCACGGCCAGACTTTTTCTAGGGAAATTGTAGCAATAAAATTATTGATAGAGCCATAGAATTCGAAGAGAGAGAAATGAAAGAGGGGGCTGGAAGGTGCAGCCAACAAAAAGAGTGAAAAGATGGCTATCGATGGTACAGAAATTGTTGGAAAAAATACCAAGCGGAAGGAAAAGTTAAGAAAAGGAGAGAAACATAAGTAGGGGGATTGGGAAGGATGTGTCCAAAGCCGAAAGGTAAGTAAAAGTCACTCTCCTACACGCGGGTCACAATTTAAATATGTATTATGATTATTTGCAGCCAGAGCACAAGGAAAATATAAATACAGCAAGAGCAAAATAGGTAAAGAAAATAAAATAAAATAAAATAAGTAGAAGTAGCATAAAGAAAAAGGTGAAGCTCGAGATGATGATAAGTCAAAAGGATGCACAGAGAAAAAAATATGGAACTAAAAGAAGAATTCAGGAATGCAAAAGAGTAAGATAAAATATAAGAAGACCTGGAGGAGCCACTGAAACAAAGGAAATCCCAAAAAAGAAGGGGCTACGGCTTGTAAAATCCATCAATTTCTTGACTAAAAATGCTCTGAAAACATTCGAACTTATTTAATAAATTGAAACTGATTTTAATCACATTAATCATGGATAGGAGAGTACACAAGAAGCAGCAGATTCGATAGAATCGTTTATAACAAAAATGTATATACAAGAACACTGCAAGTTTTATTTTTAAAACAAAGAAGTATTAGAAAGGAAATAGGAACAATTAAGAGTTATGGAAATTTTTATAGAATCTATGGCAAAAAAGCAATGAAAATATATTTTCAAACACTTTTTCCCTCAGTGTTTTGGGTTCGGAGGCGGCTGAAGTTAGAGTGAGGCATGAGGCTGTAGCTATGAGCAGAGTGGCACTGAAACGAGACTAGAGCTGCAGGTAGAGGTACAAGAGGATAGGTGGGACCTGGAACCTGACAAGTAGGGGAAAGCAAATTGCACACGCAACGCCCCCCTTCGCACCACCCAAACTTCCGCGTCTCCAAAAGCCTCTCTTCTACCTTCCTGAAGCTTCGGCAAGATTAGCCTTGGAGATATGCGCGGCTGAGGTGCCTTGCAGCTACAACCCCCTCCGCCTCTGCCACCTCTAGCTGGTTACACTTCTCGTTCCCGCTGCCACCACTTTCTTGCTCCACTCCTCTCCCGCTCAATGGCTCCTCGTTGGCTCCACTTGGCTGCTGCTCTCAATAGGCAGGCGTTTGAAGAAAGTGCAAAGCCGAGGCTAGGAGCATTCGCAGCGTAGAACGTGTTTGGGAAAATGACACTCAGCGAAAACACTAAACAAAAACGAATTAAATAATTAAAAATTCTTTGAATTACAAGCAGAAACTTCTCATTTTTCTAAGCATTTTTGTAATATTTTATTGCATATTGCATAATATTGGCATATTTTGGAATGATTCCGAATAAAGGTCAAATCTTTCCATAATTGTCTCCGCCTTTTGGATTCTAACTTTTCTGATCTCCCACTAATGTCACACAATTCTCTCAGTGTATTAAGTGCCTTTTGCTGCTATTCGCTTTGCCATTGGCACACAATTGGGTGCATTTTTTTGTTGTCTTCGTCTTCGTCGTCGTCGCCTTAGTTACGCCTTAAGTTATGCAGTAGCTCGCGCGCTGGGGTAACGCGTATATAACCACCTCTTTACCCTATATAGCCCCCTCTCCCTATCCTATATAACATCTACTCCATGAAACGTTCCTCTCTCTCGCTCTAAGCTGTTTTCATTTTTATATTTTTGCCGCTACGCGCTGTGATGCGATGCTTTTGCTATGCGATGCGAGTGTTTAGATTAGGAGAAATTGCATGTTGCATCAAAATATTTTCCGCCGCCTGACAAAGGGGAAATGGTAGCATTCAGGCCACCCTGAAACAGGGGAAACCTCCCATGGGAGGGTGAAAGTGGCTGCCAGGTTGAATAGAATTATTTCCTGCTAATATTATGATACTGCAACATTGCTGCGCAAATTAGCTTGCAGCCGTGTACCAAAAATTTATAAAATTAATTGCAAATATCAATATTCCAGGCGAACTGGACGAGAGGAGTGTGTTTCATGCCCGATTGCATCTATGCAAAATAGTGACTTCTCCCCGGGCACTCGGGCACTTTTCCCCTGTCGCTTTTCTGGCGCTAATTGGCTGCCAGGAACCATCGGTAATCACTGGGCACAAAATATTTACGAATTTCCATCAATGCAATGAAATTTCATCCATACAATATATAATTAATAACGAACGAACGAACGTCAATGACTTTTCACTGAAAGTTTAAATTTTCAATTAGTTTTTGGGGCCGTGTAATTTGCATTGTTTGCATAAATTGTCAAACAATTTGTTTGTTTTCAAAATTTAGCAACAAAAATACACACCACCAACAAAAGTTATGCATAAATGCCTATACTAATATACCGATATCGTTGTTGTTTTTTGATCCATAAAACTCACCTGCAAAGAGAGAGACAGAAAGAAAAATTGTTAGTCAGTAATTCCATACATTTTAAAATATTTTAAAGCCTTAAAGAAATGAAGAGCATGAGTCCGCACTGCCAGCCATATTGATGATAAATGATTGTCACAATCATTGAAATGCCAACAGGAATGCAAGCGAATAAATACGTGAATTTTTATGACACATAAAAAATGTGTTTTTTGGTTCATAAATGTTCCTTGTTTTTATGATTTGGAATGCTTTTTGCTGAGTGGATTCGTGTGTGTAGTGTTCGGAAACACTCGAACATTTTTGAGGACATTTTTTAAGGATCTACATATTTATATACAAATTTAAACGGGGTGTGCATTTATTAAGAATTCTTGTATTAAATTTGTATTTTAGACATTAATTCGCATTTTTGTATAGTTATTGGAGTATATTTTATTGTTTGCTGTATTTATTTAGTAATTCAAGATCTTAATTGTGTAATTGAATACTTTATTCAGTAAGTTTGTATATTACGTTGTTTTTTAACTATCCAATTAAATTCGCACCATTTTTCTCCAGTAAAAATCGTTTAAAGTTTGCATCTTTACCCCAAAAACAAATCTCATATTCAAATGAAATGAAAATCCAGCATCCCAAAACAAAAGCCCAGCGTTGCATGTTGGAAAACAATTTTAGAACTTCCATTAGTTTAGCTTTAATCAAAATGACTTCGTTCCACCCAGTGATTTTTACATGCAACATCAAAAGGCAGGCGAAAAAAAGTAAACAGAAAATGGAAGCTGCAAACTGCAGTTGCAATTCCATTTATGAGCCGGCAGAGGGGTTTTAAATCAATGTTGCAGCATCTAAAGCTCGCGGCATGAACAATCTATGCATGTGTGTCGAATGTAGTTGTATATTTGTGTGCGAATGCATCTGCATCTGTGTTTGTGTGCCAGTGTATCTGCATCTACAATGTCTAGCTTAAACAATGCCCAATGCATAAATAACTAGAAAAAAAGAACAGCATAAAGGAACTAAAACTAGCAAATCTCCAAACAAAGTGTACATGTAAATGGCACACAAAAAAAAAAGAGAAAAATAGAGGAGCTGAAGCTTTAGCTGGAGAACGTATCTAACAGATACACGCGCCATAAACTTTGCAGAAATCGTATGCTGCATGACACCACCACGCCCTCTCCCCTCTACACTACACTCTGGTGTTTTTTTTTTTACCAGTAACCCATCATCCATTGCAGATGAGCATGGCCATAAAATATCAATTTCGTTTTACAAAAAGAAAACAAAATGCCAAAATCGAACGTAAACTTATGAGTTTCTCTCTCTCTCTCTCTCTCTTCTAGCCAGAAAAAAACGAACAGAAACAGTATAGAAAAGGCGGTATAAAATATCGGTATAAAATGTGCGCAAAAGAAAGGCGAAATAATTGAAAAATGCTTTGCTGTTAAAATAAAGCAAAATGTGTAATAAATGTCCATGTATTTTTCTACAATTTCCATGAGTGAAGGAATACTCGTATCTATTACAAGCCATTTGTTGTAACATGAATTGGTTGAATTCTGGGTTCCAGCGAGGGAAAAGATACATTTGATTGATGTTTGATGTTTGGAGAATATCTTTGGTAATGCGTAGCGGTATGTATGTACGTATTCTTAGTTGCTCTTTTCGTAGCGGCATTTTGATGAAAATTAAATTAAGCTGAGCAATAAAAACTTTTGAAACTTTAGCCAATCATTTTTTACAACAATTTCTAACAAAAGTAAATCTCTTGTTATCGTTTTCCGACTAAAAATATTTCTCTAAGGCTTCTAGCATCTACTATCTACAAAAAGAACCTCTGAAAATTCACACTTTTTATTTAAAATTACCTCAAAAATATAGCTACTGTATTAACAGTCAGCAATCTCTATCAAAAAATGTCATCTCAAAAGTCCAGGTCCACAACACGTGCCATTTGTCAGTCAGGCCGACTGAAAACCCCATTTGATTAGGCCTCGTGACATGTTCCACAGTACTTGTACAAGATAATCAACTTTAAGTCTCTTCAAATTGTGTCTTTTGCTTAACAACAAAAAGATATATTTATGAGAGTCATAAATAAAATGGCAAACGACGCAGAAGAAATGCCTCTTTGAGAAATGTGAAAACGTGTTGGGCATCAAAATGTATCCACACAAAATTCAAATGTTTTTGCTACCTACCAAGGCTCACGTAGTGGAACTCCCTCCCCAACAAATATACAAACAGTGGGACGTTCATTTTATTCAAACAACATTTGATATTTTCATTAAATGAATTTTCAGTCGCACATCCGTTCCCAGCATTCTCGATTTTATGTGTCCTACAACTGCAGCGAAGCGTGGAATTCTCTCTCTCACTCGCTGAGAATAATTTTTTTTGCGATACGAAACGGCGATGAAAAATGCAAATAAACGACAAATGGACCGTGTGCAAGCAAATGAAATATTGAAACTAAACAACGTGGAAACAGGTGTCAACGTCATCATCATTCGCTGCGAAGGTCCCTTGTCCCCTGTTCCCCTGGTCCCGGTTCCCGTCTCTTCACTTGACTATTCCCCTGTAATTTCTCTGCCCATGCCCCCCTGTGCATTCTCCATTACCTACTCTTCATTCCATCATTTTTTTCGGGCTGTATTGTTTGCATTTCATTTACGCTTCTCGCTCTCTTTGTTTGCTTTTGGCCTTTCCTGAATTTTTATAAGGGGTACAGGGAGAGGTGGAACGGGGATGTTGGTTTTGTTGTGGTGTAGATCTTTTGAAGGTTGTATGTAAAATATCCTATTATACTCAAGGATCCCTCCGAACTATACCTCTCTACCAAAAGCGGTAGAAACTCATTCTCGAAAGTGCAATTCAATAAGAACTCATAAGTATGTAAATTAGCACTAAATAAAGCCTATTTTAGTTTCTTCTAAATATCACAAATTACACTTGCCACCAGGGTACCGGCTAGTCGTTGCCCTTGTCCGAAATCTGCTCTCCGATTCTCTATTTTTTTATGGACCGCAGGTGTTCGAACCCCAGAAATCAATCAACATTTGGATATGCTCAATGTGCGAGTATTTTCAATTGTTTGTTCCCGGCACCGGTGGTTTGTCTCTTTTGTTTCGCATTTTGTTTGCGGCTTGAACTTGACACTTGCCACTTGGTCAACCAATTGGGCCGTTAGCTTCTCTACCAACGCTCTCCCTCCCTCTCCCTCTGTTGACCAAATAAGTCGCCGGTAATACCTGGCAATGGTTCTTTGATGAGCTGGTTGCTGGTTGCCCCTGTTCCATGCTAATGACAGAGTCGAACGGAAGTCGTGATTTGGGAAAGCTCAAATTATAGACAGAGAGAGCGAGAGAGCAGGGAGAGGGATTAGAGCCAGAGCAGGAGTGGTAGGTAGATTGGCTTAGATAATTATGGCTAATTAGGTAAATAGGCTTGACAAATCAGTCAACAAACTACGAGTATAGACCCACAATCAGGTAGCCGATGATTTGAGTTAATTAGAAGGAAAGTTTTGGTTAACGATAGAAATTTCTAGTACGTGTTGGGACTTACATAAATAAAGCCAATTCTAATGGGAAAAAGGTGTGAAAGGTTTAGCTTTAATTTGCATTGATTTTTGTATATCTATTTTGTATACAAATAAATTAAGAAATTCTGAGAAAAACCCAACAAAAATTAAATTTTTTAGTTGTAATCATTGGAAGAGTGCCATTTTATTTTGTGAACAAAAGTTATCACTTCGCTAAGACAAAAGAAAACTGGCTATAAAAAAGATTAAATATCTACAGGCACGTGTAGCTAAAGTACACATTCAGTTGTATTAAGCACCAAAATTATTTATGTTGCACATTAACTACACAATTTAATAATCATTTGGCGCTAAATAAATCAAAGTTCCAACTATTTTTTGACTATTTTCTACACAAAACAAGTCAAAGTTGATTAATTTCCATTCAAAAAAAGTCAAAGTTCATTCGGTTTTTGCGAATTTCTCTATTATTTATCATGGCACGATTATATTTCAATTCAACCCACAATTCCACGTTGGTAAATCATAAAAATAGAACGCACAAATACCCGAACCCCAACCCAAAACCAAATATCATTTCACTTCAATACATAATTAAGTTGTCAACGCAAACATACAGATACACACAGACTACAGATACATTTCGCTGTACATTTTCCACATTTATAACATTTCAAATTATGCAAATTTCATTTATGGTTTTTATTTCATGGATTCTCTTTTTTTCGTTGTATCTTAAAAAATTCTATCAAGTCAAATGAGAATTGTTTGTGCGTTGCGTGGTAAAATTATATTAATTTTGCAATGCGAAAAGTTCATTATGCATAACGAATATACAGCAAACAACAACAATAGGGCGTTCGTGTTAAATGTAGCCTATAATTAAATATTGTATCTCCTGGTTGGGCGGTAGAAAGAGAGAGAGAGAGAGAGAGGAGGTAGGGATCTGCGACGCCTAACACATTCTGACAGGGCAATTATTTAAACGCCGACGCTGACATCTCTCCTTTGCAGCTCCCATGGTCGAGTGGTGTTCATATGTCATATTTCTAGCTGCTGGCACACCTTTTGTATCTGTATCCGTGGCTATAGCTGCTGTCGTATCTTTAACTATGGTTCCACCTTTGGCTCTGGCGCTAGCAAAATGCAAAAATTTCAAAACGCCTGCCTTAGCGTCTAATGATTGTCTTTCGATTGTCTTTGACTGTCTTTTGTTGTTGTCGCTGTGGTTATGGCAACCTTTGATTGCTGACCTGGTTTTCCATAAATTGCAGATACAAATTACCTTAATGGAAAAGCAAAGCTAGAAATAGATCTTGCTTGTATATATTTTTCAGAGATTTTAAAGAATGGAAAGCCTGCAGATATTTGCAGAAAGTAATAAGAAACAATCGAAAATTGAACTCTATTTACTCCACTCCAAGAAGAATTTATTCTCATAAAAGTTCCAAAAACTCTCTCTGAGAGTAGTCCCACACGCAATGGCTCTCCTCTCAGGTAATGGTACCCTGCAGAAAACGCTTTCCAAAAGCTAGACGAAAGCTGGGATGCCTGTAGACAGCAGCCTGCAGCTATTCCCATAGCTCCATTTCTCATGGGCAGCCCCATACACGTTGGACGTTGGACATATCCTTGAAGCTTACATTTCTCAGCTGTCAACTGTTTAACTCCTCGACTTCTCGAATTCTCGACTCGACTCGACTCTCCACTTCACTCCACTCCTCTTGGAGGAGAAGCTCTTTGGGTTTTTGCATATTTGACTTTGACACTTTTGCAGTTGTGTGTTGCTATTGTGATGTTGGTTGTTGGCTGCCTGTTTGTTGGTTGGGTAGTTGCATTGCTCTACTCTGGCTCCTGTTAACATGTCCAACTGATTGTCTGTCTTTCGGTCGTTTCTGGGCTATCAGCTATGTCTCTCTGTCGTGTCAGTCGTTCTTTCTGGCCATCAGGCGCGCTCTGTCTTTCTGTCTTTTACTCGTTTTTTTCTGGCCATCCCAGCAGCAGCGACAATGAGCCAGGGCATTCCTCTTGAACACGCAACGTGCAATTGTCAGTGTCAAGCATTGTGACAACAAAAAATATATATAAAATAATACACGTATCTTTGAGATACATGCATGTGTGAAAGATAGGTAGGTTGCATGTTTCATTCGAATATGGAAGAGGCTACTGCTGTTGCCATTCGCGTAGGCGTTTTTGCAGCTCTCAGATGAGAGTTTCACTGCTATGCAAAAAACTACAATATGCCACAAAGAAAATAAAGAATCTCTTAAAAGATAAAAAAAGTTTTAATTGAATCTTCTTTGAAATCTCCATTAATTTTGAACATTTTTTTCATGGATTTTCCATTAGAGCATTTCCCATTCGATCTGTCCATTCCTTTGTCGCACATTTTGACAACTTTTTTCGGTGTCAGTCGTACAGATACAAACTCTACAAATTGAGTGATGCCTCTGCAGACTCAATAAATTATGTTTTTTTGTTCACTTTTTAAAGTTCACAATTCAATTAAAATAAAGTCCGAAAAATAGTTCAGCAGCTAACGAAATCTGTTGGCTGTCGTATCCGTGTATTCGTAGCATGCACTATGGGGAGTATCTTTCAGCTGTGGAACGTTTTTTAGCTATTGAAAATGGGTAAGTATCTCTCTGTAGTATATGTAGATCGGTTTGTGTCTCTTGGCTTTAATTCTGGGATTATCTGTAAGCTTTAGTTTGAGTTCTTTGCCTCAGATCCTTAACCTATTGTGTAGTTTGTATCCCTCGGATGTGCTACTGGTAGTATCTTCCCCTTTTAGTTCGCCTGTGTCGCCTAATATGCCATTAAACAACAAAATCTCCTCTGTCCTAAATGACTCTGGGGGCCATGCACCAACAACAACAACGACAAAAAATATTGCTCTACTCCACACACGTTTTGCTGGTTTTCTGGTCATGTTTGACAACCTGCCGAAATGCAATTAACAATTGTCCCCGGTAGTTGTTCGATGGTTCATACACATACACATAGATACACACACATGCTTAGAAATACATGCCACAGGCACAGTGCGATGGACAGAGGCAAAGCGGCATAAAATTATAGAAGGGGGAAGCAAGTATCTCAAAGAAAAGGCAACAAAGCCAAGATACCAAATTAAGGCTCCTTTTTATGGTTTTATTCTACCTCTAACTACCTCTTTATCTCTTCATTGCTCTCTGTTCAACTTCCAAGCCCCTCTCTTCAGCTCTCAATTCCACGTCTAAACCCCTCTTTTGCTCTCCTTTCTACAACTAAGCCTCTGACCTGAGGGTAGCTTCGTAGTTGTCATGAACAAACAGAGCCGCAGAGCAGCAGAGAAAACCCGACAGAGAGACAATTGCACCGTTAGAACGGCTACAGCAGCAGCAGAAATACACAAATGAATGCCCTTTGGCACCTGTCGTCATCATCAACCTCTGGTTGTCAGAGTATTTTGCATAGTATTTTGCAACAGCAACATCCCAGCAACATTCAACATTCGACAGAAATTAGCCATTGGGCTACAGGAGAGATTCTGGTTGCTGCATGTGGGGCGGGGAAACAAATTTACCTTCATTATTTGCACGTAAAGCCCACTCCCTGTGGAGTAGTATTGGGAGCCGAGTTCGGGTATTTGTTCGGATTCTGTGCTGGCCGACATTAATGCATAATTTTGCCAAACTATTTTGAGGTTTGTTTGCCTGTAAGGCAAACCGCAGCATGCAGTAGCTCCTCTCTCTGCCTCTGTCTCTGTCTCTCAATTCCCTGGCTGTCTCTCGACCAGGCCAATTTATTTGTCATGTCAATATTAACGTCGTTGTACAGAGAGAGAGAGAGAGAGCAGAGCAGAGCCATGGATGTACTTCCATAGACAGTATGAAGCCAGAGGTTTTCGCTCTGACAAACTTGAAGCCCGAAACATAATTTAGTTCGGTTTTCGGTTGCATTCTCTGCTCTGCCCCCTCCCTCTGGATGTTTTTGCGGTTTTCTCTGTTTGCTGCTGTTAACTGTGCTGCCAAACTGTCAAATATTTGGCCCGAAAGTCTAAGGCCATGCCCACTACAACTACACTGGCAATTGTAAAATTAATTAGAATTTATTGCGATGGAGAGAGGGGCAGGCTGAGTGTATGTGGTGTGTGTGTGTGTTGACTAATGCAGTCAACTAATATTCATTAAAATAAATGGAAGAAATTGCAATGAGAGAGAGAGAGAGAGAGAGTGTGTATCGGCTGTAAGAGTGGAAGGACTCATGGAAATAAACAGAAATAAGCAGAAAACTTGTGGTTTAAACAGAGAGAAACATGTAAAGAGATGGATTTAAGTGTTGAAATTAATTTTCTTGAATGGAAAAGTTATAAGTGGATGTAGTTGTGATTTCTATAGATTGCTAAATGTATTGATATTTACTATTTTAATGGTAATTTCAAATAAATCTATTCACTAATAAATCACAATAGTTCGTAGGGTAATAAAAATACCATTACGTAGGATGAACTTTTCATTCTTTTGAGCAATCGATTTATGTTGAGAAATTGTTATAGATTTTTAACAATACATTTATTTAAATTGATAAATTGTGGTACATTTTTATAAATCAATTTTTACCCATTTTTGAAAATAACTTTTATTTATTTAGTAAAGATAATTCAACTTATAATGCCTCCAAAAAATACGAGTACTACCATTCCCAGATCAATAAAATTCCCAAGCATACCTCAACCGATAATCGTGTATTACCCGTAAATCCTCACCCAATCCCTTATTCATTTATTAAAATTCCCATGGCAATCCATAAGCATCCTCTGTCTCTGTCTTGTGCATGTCTGCGTATTTGCATTGCAAAATGAATAGCAGGCAATCAAAATATTGATTGAACACATTACTTAACTAGAGAGAGAAAGAATGAAACAAGAATGAATTAACAAGAATG
Organism: Drosophila guanche; assembly: GCF_900245975.1. Lineage (NCBI taxonomy): Eukaryota > Metazoa > Arthropoda > Insecta > Diptera > Drosophilidae > Drosophila > Drosophila guanche. The sequence continues at coordinate 2,962,314 of NW_022995752.1, read as the reverse complement.
AAAGAAAGAAAGGTGCGCGCATGCGTGCCCCATTGAGACAACACCACTCCTCCTGCAACTGCAACTGTGACTCCAACTCTGACTGAGACTTCGACGGAGACTCCTTCTGCGGCAAGTTGGTCACGCATTGTGCAACCATAAATCTTTTGGGAGGCACAAGGCGTTGAAAAATTGAAGTGAAGAAAAAAAAAACACGGGCTGGTCTGGGAATTGGCTTGAAAGTTGCGCCCGCGCCTTATGGCAAAAACAATTTCTTTGGCTTCACTTTGGGTTGGGCCGTTGCAAGGCGCCTCATTGTTATAGCCACACATTGTAGCCAGGTTTAACCGAAGGTTTGCTTTTCTTTTGCATTCAAACGTGCCAGAGATTTCTTTCGTTTTGTAACTTCATTAGCCAGTCAACATGTTTTTCACTCTGGAAAACTTAGAGTATCCCTTAAGTGTTTGGCAATTAGCCATGCTCCATTGCCCGACAAATCAGTTTTCAGTTCTTATGGTTATTTCTCACTCTGCTGATGTGGTTGCTGTTTGTTTCTGTTGCTGATATTTGCTTCTCCCGGTTGTTGTTTTGTTGTAAAGCACTTAGAGGCATTCATTAAGAGTGACAGGAAATCATAAAACTATAATTTGAGGCCTTGATTGACGCTCGATATGAACGTTTTAGGCTAATTGGCAGTCGCTACGGCTTTTGTTTCTGCGTCTGCGGGTGGTTTAAGGTTTCACATGGAAAAACATTAAATATTTTTTGTTTTGTTTTTTTACTCATAAATATAGAAAATTAATTGTGTAAAACTACTTCAAACTACGCTCAAATCAAGTTCGAACCACTTCTCTTCACGATCGAATGCTGCCTTAATTTACTCTCAATCACTTAGCGTTAATTTCCCTGCAATACCCACTTCACTCGCGTCATTGATAGCTCTTCTAATGCCTTAATTAATGGCACGTGAACGATTTTCTTCTTCAACTATCTATCATCTACTCCTTTTGCTGGTAGGAGATTCCATCCGTTCAGTTCTCCCCACTCAAGTGCCTTCCTGCCTTCCACTCAATCATTTGTAGATTGAACAATTGCTCGTCATTTTCCTGTGGCAGCTCTCAGCCCGCTCCCCTCAATGGTCATTCAAAGACGTACTTCAACGTGGAGTCGCCTCTCATTCATGAACTTTTTTCCATTGCAACTTCAACTTCAAAGTCGAGGCTGCAATCAGCAGCAGCAGCAGCAGCACCACCGCCGACTGGACGTGCCTTATCTTTTATCGCCTTGGTTTGCTTTTTATTATTGTCTGTCTGGCACTTTGCCTCGTGTATTGTCGTCACTCTTGTCCGGTTGCACTCTTGCTGGGGTTTCTCTTTCTCTTTTTTGGTACGTGCAGATTGTCTTTTTCGCGCGTTGTCTTTTGATTGAAAGAAACGCAGCCAAGAAGCGGAAATGTCAAGCAGCAGCATAAACACAAACATAAATCTCAATGATGATGACGATGACGATTACGTTTGGGGCAGCTTAATGATGATGACAGAGACACACACAGCTGTATAAAGCCACCCACTTACATTTGGAGACGCCTCGTTTTGTGGCATCTGCAAATCTGCATCTCTGATTCTCTGATTTTTCGCTTGCAGCTGCAGCTGCAGCCTCAGCAGCGGTTTCAGTTTCAGTTTTCCGCCTCTTTAGCATAAAATGTTTATCAGAGACTTGCGACCACCTACGCAAGCTCCCGCGCCTCAAAATTCTATTCGGGTTTGGTGTGACACATTTTCACAATTTCGTGGAAAAGCTGCACAAGACGGGGGCGTGGAGCTGGCATTGTGGCTGGCCTAGTAATTAGTAATTCTTGGTGGGGTTTTTACGTGGCATGCCTGTTGGCTATGTGTCTGAGGAAGGAGTGGGAAATTAACCATAAAGTAAACAAAAATAATTAAAAAGATTCATTGATTTTTAAATAACCTTTTCTAGATACATTTTTAAAAACCATTCAATAAGAGAAAAAAGCTACAAAATCATAGAAAAATTCCCCAAAATCAATGCAAAATTCCACAAAATACTAGAGAATACCAATTCTAATCGCATTTATCTATTTTCTGAGAGTTTTTTTTAACAAATTTAATAAATAGCTATGCACTAAATGGATATTTTCCACCAAGCATTAATACCCAAAGCTCATCAATGATTACCCAGTACCTCCTTCCAAATTTACCTATAACAAAAAAAAATCCCCCCCCCCCCGAAAAACCTTCCCACAAATAATCTTCTTCTATTTCTCAACCGCGCCTCTTCTTCCCATATTTTTTCTTTATCTTCCATCTGGAGGCCAACGACCAATGCCACTGCCAAATGCCCCAACTGCCAGGCCACCAAATATGAGTAGTATTCATGAGTATTCGTATTCGTATTCGTATTCGTATTCTTTCTATAGCTATTATTAAACGTATTTTGATTCCTACCCAAACAACAAAGTAACTTCCTTGTGGGCAAGCAACTCCCTCTATAATTAATATCAATTTCGCCCGCAGAAACTTTTGGCAAACGTTTTGCCCTGCGGTCCACCACGAAACACAGAAAAAAAAATATAAAACAAAAAACCGTTTGTTTATTGACTGAAGTTTTGCCGACAAATGGCGGCAGCGGCAATGGGCCCTACTCTAACAAGGCCCTAAAAATAAACGAAAATAAAGAGAAAAAAACTTCAACCACAAACAGCAATAAATGAAATCAAATAATTTGTTTACTTTTGTCAAGAAATTTGTTGGTGGGCTAAGCCAACCGCACAGCGAAAACCGCGGGGCAAGGGCATGGCTAGTGAAGGACAACGAGAGGACCTGTACGGAAAGAGGCTAAGGATAGAAAGTTGGGGGAATATGTTAATGAAATATGCCAGTAAAATCAAATAATAATCAAAAATAATATACATAAATATTTTTAGAGCCTAAATAATATTCGATTCCCCCCAGCCTAATACACCCTTCAAAACGCACATCTTAAGCACAGGGTAAGCACTTTTTGGTTCACACAGTGCCCCAGAGAGGACAGGCGAGAGATTTGCAATCGTGGTGCTAATTTGTAGCGCCCATTTCCGTTCTTTATGTGGCACCAGCAGAAGGGTCTGCTGGTCTTCGCCGCTGTGGATACTTTTGGCTACGCTTGTTGGCTGCCATTTCGTGGTGTGAGGTCTGAGCTTTTCTTCTTTATTGATGCCCCATAATTAGCATCGTCGGCCGTCCAACCGCTGTGCCGTCGTAAACAAAGCTTAAAACCCTTTAAGCCCGAAGATCTTCTTGGGCAAACAGAGTGCCACAAACCGCAAATAAACCTCAGCCGGGCCGACCTTGACTGCAACAGAAAGAGAAACAGAATCGGAACTGCAACAAAGATCTCCGACCCGACACCCACTGGAACTGAGTCAACCAACGCCTGCTGCTCCTCCAGCATTCATGCGGAGAAGTTTTGTATAAGAAAAAAATGTTGAAAACCGGTTTAACATTTTGTTTTATTTGTTTTGTTTTTTGTTGAACCGGCAAACAGTTCTTTGAACCTTTGGGGTTTTGATGAATTTATTTAGTGTTTAATGTCGACCGATTGTCGGCGTGGTTGGGTAGTAACGCGTGCCGTTTTTCCCCCCTACTCAAAATGTATTTCCAAGGGAAGCCGCCGCCGCCGCTGGCCAACAAAGAGGTTGACAAAACTAATGGACTGACAGACAGACGAACAGTCGGCTGCCGCTTAATGATGAGATATTAACGCGTTTTGGGGTTCCGGGGAACAGCACAGAAAAAGAACAGCCGAAGAGTTACTGAGTATCTGCATGACATATGAGTCGATCTTTGTAGGCTAACAAAATAAATGAGATATTAAGTTGGATTTCCCTGGAAGAGAGGAATTTCAACATGGAAGGGGGTCAAAGGAATTTGAAGTGAATTTTTACTGAAATTGAAGAGGGGAATGGACTTCGAAGGAGGGGAACTGTTACTGGTTTAATATTGAGATATTATTCGGAACTTTTTGAAGGTAAATATGTTCATTAAAACTTTGCTAATTGTGAAATGAAATAATTGTTACTTTTTTATATAACTTTTATTCTAAAAATATTATTCTTTCTTCTCTGAATTCATTTTCTAATTTCATTTCTAACCTTTTTGATTTGCATTTTCTCTTGTATTTCTCCCTGTATCTCTATTTTGGCTGAAAGAGAAATCCAAAACAAGAAAAATACAAAATAAAACCACTGGCTAATCGCCCGACGAGCATTGAGCATTGAACATTGAACATTGTCAAGTTTTTGTTCGTAGTTAAATGCCATTAAATGCCAAGCCAGAGGCAAAAGAAAAACTTGTCCAAAAAACACGGTCATGTCATGTCACGAGAAGTTGTCTTCTTGCATTTGAATGGAATTTCCTCTTGCCATTTACCCACTCTTTCACTCGCTCTCTCTCTTTCTCTTGTTGCGGAAATGTGTCTCTGTTGGGGAACTGTATTTCTTGTTTCTCTCTCTCTCTCTCTGACTCTTTCTCTCTGTGTGCTTCTGTCGTAACAACTTCCGCAACACATTTGTCCAATTTGCAGCACACAGCAAACATTTTGCCCTAAAGCTCAATTGTTCCCAATTATTTCTCTCTGTGGCATATGTGGCAAAAAGGTGTGGAAAGTGTTTTTCGTAGCCATAAATTGTCTTTGCCAATTAGGAGACAGACCCCACTGAGACTTCTATAATTAGAGACTGGCAAATGGTCACCCGATTGGGAGTGGGTCAGTGGGGTAAACAAATGGACATTCGATGACTTGGGTGGAAATAATAAAATTAGTCATTAAAATTATGGAATATTTTGCATACAGCAAAAATCAGAACAGCTTCGAGTACTAGTTAGTACTTCCCTGAGCTAAAAAAAATAATTTTAAAATACAACTTTAATTCCACCTTCCCATTAATCCCCAACTAAACCTTCAATTAACTACATTTTCTTAATAATTAAATATATTTATGCTGTCTCACACTTTGTTTATTGTTTTACTCTGAACTTCTCAATTAATCCAATTTCTCAGGCTCGAAAACCAAGTCATGCCACATGACGCACACCCCCCAAAAAAGGCACACACACCGAATGACTCATCAACAGCATCATGAAGGCAGCAAGCAGCTCAACTGCGCCACACAAAAATACACACAAAACTTTCAACCTCTGGGACTCAAAGTCCAACGCGTTGCAACAGTCGGACGGGCTGTTACTGCCACTGCCACTGCGGTTGTCTGCTGGCGTTTATCTGGCTACACCAAAACCAAAACCAAAAACCAATGGCAGCAGCAGCCAGCAAGCAAAAAAAAAAGGCCCCAAATTTTCTGTTGTCTAGCCAGAAAACAGCTGACAGCTGTGCCGCCTGTTAGACCCCCTTAGAGCCTCCGGCGGGCGAACCAAAGTTGCAGAGTCCACGCGCGTCTTAGCCAAAAAGATGATGCCCCCCGTCCTGCTATTTGACTGTTAAATCTTGTTAAATTAGCCAACGGTTAAAGCTCTCTTTCTGACAGTCTAGTCAAGCTCGATTTAACGCTCAATTAAGTGGCTTTCGGAACTTCGGCTTTGGCTTTGGCTTTGGCTCCCAGCGTCAGCTTTGGTTTTGGCTTAAATGATGAATCGCCGACCATCGCATCGCTCTGTCATTGATAAATCAAAGCTCATTAGTTGGGGTCTCTAGCCAATATGAAGTTGGCCAGAAGCTCCTGCTGAACCGCTTGAAAATATCCGAAAATCTTGACAGATAGCCCAGGCATTGACTTTTGGGTTTCCACGACTCGCACCACAGCGGGGGGACGGCGATGGAGACGACGACCACAAACTAAACACTAAATCTGTGAGTGCCACCCAAAGTGTTTTTTAGCTCGTAGTTCATGGAAATGGAATAAGAGAGCGATAACAAAGGTCAAAGTGGCTATAATTATGTAATTTGTTGGCAAGAATGCAGAGAATTTCATTGTCACGAACGGGAAGAATGGGCAGAGTAGGTGTGTGGGACCCATTCGATGTTTAACAATACTCGTGCTCTCGTTAGAGGTAATAGAATGACAATAAACTTCGGGTAGCCGACAATAGTTTGGAATAAAAATGAAATGACATAAATGTAATGCTGAGAGAAGAGTATAATGTGAGGGGATGTCTGGAATCGAGTGCGGCAGAGGTGGAGGACCCAGAAGGGGTGCTATGGATTGGGGAGATGATATGCCAGAAGTTATGAGAATATAGAAAGATTTGAAACTCTTTGGGGTATGCTTTGGGTTTCAGTAGCCAAAACGAGTCCTGTATTTCCTCTATATTTTTTCATCCCGAATTTCCATATCCTTTAAAACTTTCTGCCTCGATAAATCACTTTCAATCATAGTCTGCTTTGTATAATGCTCGAATAATTGTGACTTAACCTCATGATTTATGACTTGAATAAATCAAAATGTTGAATAATTTATGCACATTTGTCTACGAAAATGATTTATGAACAACGAAAAAGTATTTCTACGTGAATTAAGTCAACTTATATTAATGGAAAATGCATAAATAAGATCAAGAAATGGAAGGAAACTTCTTTTTCATTTCTTACTTTCAACATGTTTGCTTTCTTTCTTATACATAACTACTACCATTTCAACCCAATTTTTCACCAAATATTCCTCTAAAATACAAGATCCTTATCCAATATCCTGGCTATTCATCATCCATTGATCTCTGTAACAATTTATTTATCATCCTAATTGATCTATTCAGTTCGCTCCTTTACTCCCTTTTCCAATTACAACAAAATCTCTTCCTCCGAATGACCTTTCACCCATCTCTCGTGTAACCTCATTCACAACGAATGCAGACACCCCCCCTGCAGGGCCCTGTGCTGACACTACGCCACTGTTCGCGCTTGTCTTCCCGGTGCACAGCTGGTCCCCGTGTTTTTCCCTAGAAAATATGGGCACGTAACCTCCGCCTTGGGCCACAAAAGGCCACACATGCACGCACTGACAATCGATGATGTGTCTGCCTGAATGTAGGTGAAAAAGGTGTAGGCCAAAAAAGGCATAGAGTGAGATAAAAGGTCCGGGGTCCGAGGCTTGGGCCAAGAGTGAAAGTCATAAAAATGATGTGGCTAACAGGACACGCAGCCAAAACGCAGAAAAAAAGGCAATATCCGATAGGAGGACGATAGCCCTAACAAGGGGCGTGTCAAAGGCGGCAGCCTGGCTGCCTTCTGCTTCATTCCTTTGACAGTTGTGTCATGATAATTAGTTCTGGCTTATGACATAGTGGCATGCGTGTGTTGACTTCCTTTTTATGACTTCCATTGTTTATGTTGATTTGATGTTAATTTTACGTAAAATTTGATAAATATCTCAACAAAAAAATAGAGGCCCAAAGAAGGTATAAAAAGAGAGGAAAGGGAAAACCCAAGGGGTCATAACATTTTCATTTACCTCTTGAAATATTTTCTGTTTTTCTGTGAGCTACTTGAGGTTTACCTCTTGACCTGCATATGACGAGGGGTTTCTTCTTCTTTTCTGTTGTTGTTTTTTTTATTATATAATTTTTGGTTTCGTTTTTCTCTTCGAAATCAAATTGGGAGCAAGAGACACTTGAAGATACACAATTTGTTGTATTTTTTAATTGATATAATCTATCTCGGAATTTGCACTAGACATTTATTTAAGGCAATCAACGAGACGAGACCGAGCGAGCAATTAAACAAAATGAACGAAAATTGGGGCTTCTTTTTTATGAGCAAAGAAATTTGCATGAAATCAGCAGAATACACTGTGAGAAATCTGTGAAAAACACTTGAGCTTCAAGCAGAAGTTGTTCCTTGGCCAACATTTATTTTTTGTAACACATTTGCACACAAACCGCCTAAAAGTTTGTTTTAATAACTTTATTTACTAATTTTTTTATATCTTCAGACACTTTTCACTCTTCAAAGCCTTCACTTGTGGCTTTTTTCCTCACCAAAATTGTATTTTCGGCTCAAATTACATTCAATTTGCCAATCAAAATCGCGCTTTAAAATCGTAAAAAAGACGGGCGCGTTTTGCTTGCGGTTGCTTTTGGCTGTTTAAACCGACTGTCGGAGACTGCGCTAGCAACAGGCGGTTGGAATCGCAACCGGCGCGCCGCCGCAAAACAAACAAAACGAACGACAGAGAAAGAGCTGGAGAATGGGCAATGCAATGCAAAGGTCCGAAAGAGATAGAGACAGGCCTATTGATCGTGTCATCGATTCTTCGGCTTTCATTTCTACTTCGGTCTGTGACTTCGTTTTCAGACCAACATTGTTGCTGCTTCTTTTGTTTGTGTTGCTGCATGTTGCTGATCATTTTAACGTTTTTATTGCTGCTTTCATTTGTATTTTTGCTGCTAGCAACATTTGATTTGTATGTTGCTAAAATCATTTGCTTTTTGCTTTGTTTTGTGCTGCTAGAATCATCTGCTTTGTGTGTTTTTTGTTTGTGTAATGATCGCAACAGCTGTGCGCTTTGCAACATATTGCTTCTGTAGCCTTTGGTTGCCAGACAGGTTTATTGTGTTGCCAGACGAGACAATCGACTGAAGCTAACAATGTTGTAGGCATTGTTGCTAGACATGCAAATGTTTTAGGGGACAAGGGAGTTGAGCGTTTAGCGGTTTTTAGCTAGTTTTGTATATTGAAGATACAGCTCCTTAGAATATTAATGGAACAGGGAGATGTTACAGAGTTTCTATATATTTTTTTTAAATCTAATGATATGGGACTATGATATCAGTGTTTACCTGTATAGTAAATCGTCAATGAGTAAAATTGACTAAAAAAGTAGATTTCCTCTAAGCAACATCCACACCATCTGCAGATTACAATAAGATCTCCCTCAAAATCAACAGAACTGTATAGATATCCACACCTTCCTACTTAATATTCCCAATTTCTTTGCAACATGTTGCAGTCATAACAATTTATGGACTGTTTTTCGGAACAGTGTCCATCTCTTTCTACCCGCTCTCTGCTCATCCTTCTTCCGATCCACCAGACATAAACACATTTCGAAACTCTTCAAAATATTCTGATTTTTGTTTTCTTGACAGTTGTGTGGGGGTGTGTGTAAGAGCGAGCGAGAGAGTGCTTCGGCTTGTCTGCTGTATCGTTTTGTCTGCAATGAGTAAACAATTTTTAAATGGAATTTTCAATAAGTCATCAAAGAGGTATCCCAGCATCACAGCATCTCTTTGTCTTCTCTTCCCGCTTTTGATGGATCTTTTTCTGATTTATTCTTGTAATTGTTTTGGTTGTTTCGGGCGGACAACGGGTGGGGATCTGTGGCGTACGTTTCATTCAGTAAAAGTCCGCAGCACCAGAGTTCAATAGTTTCATAAATTTTAATTGCAAAAACGTGCACTGAACAAAAGGCAGTTAAAAAAGTCAATAAACAGAAGACTCGTTGAAGGGGAACCTCTCGTCTTTTAGGAAAAGTAGGCCACAACGTTGTGGCGTTGTTGGGTTCGGATCGCTTCGGTTCTCTGTTGTGTTCTGTGTTCGTTTCAGTTATGATTTACAAGGCGAGGAATCCACAAGCTACACAGACAATTAAAGATACTCGTAAACAAGAAACCGCAATAGCCGCAGAGAGAAGCCAAATGAATGGCAAAATGAGTGCCTGTCAATAAATCTATATGATGATCACGATCTTGTTGTATTGCCAAAAATATCAGCCAACACTGAAGTGCTTACAGAGGATTGTGGTAGCTCGAAAAACACTCTATACGAAAGAGTTAGTTCGGCAGCGATCCTTACACTGCTTTTGTTTTAGAAGATTTAACTTTTTATCTTCCAACTGATAATTTTCGCATTTCTTTAAACTATTTCCTAAGACATATTCATAAATGATCTTCCAACTTATTTTTCAAATAAAAATGCCATACTTTAACTAGTTACAAATACAAATTCTCCACCTTCTGATCATCTCAAAGTATATTTATTCAATAAAACGAAGACTTGTATCTAACTCATATGCCACAAGCTTTTGCCCACTTCGCATATTTCTTCCTCACTCTTTGTCATAAAAGATATGTCAAAACTTATCTGATATCCGCTGTACCCGCGACAATCGTGGAAGATCATCAAACAATTGCAGCATGCTGTGAGCTGTAATCGTTTCCCCCCCGATCGTGCCCCATATCATTCGTTCCGTGGATCGTGAATTGCCTGATAACCCTCCCCCCCTTCGACCCCATGGACAATGCCACACGTAAATCATGTGGGTGGCTTTGGCCCCATGATAAATTGCAATGAACTTCTCAGTGGCGGAATGGCCTCCAAAAAACAAAACGATGTCAACGAGCAACAATTCGATTCACATAAATTTCGAAAATAAAGCCAAGAGATCCAGAAAGATGTAGTATACAGTGTGCCGATGTTCGGTTCGAAAACCTGTGGCCCAAACGAGCCACATTCTGTGGCAAGTGTATGTACTACAGTCTCTTCTAGAAGTCAGAGATCTTCCATCTAAATATAGATTCCACATACGAAATGAGGTCGCAGCATGCCACTAGCGTTTGAAGTCGAGTCGAGTAGTTTTTGGGGGGCCTGCTGCAATTAGAGGAGCAACAGCAAACCGCAGCAGAATCCACCATCCCGTGTCTAATTAAGTGCGTGAATCGTTTGCCAGAAAAACCAAAAAATAAAAAAGAGTATTCCAACTGAAAATAGAAATGTATTTCAACACAACACACACACCAGACCAGACACAACATTTTGGATACAGTCCAAAGTTCAAGCGGCTTAAGCAGCAATTGAAACACTTCCGCTTCTGTCCAAAGCCAAAACCCAAAAGTCCCGACAGCAAAACCAGAGAAACCAAGAGACCCATGTCCATTTTCCTCGCAGCAGGCCACAGAGACATCCCACAGACACAACTGTGTATCTCAGGCTAGTTATCTCCCTAGTCCATGGTCCATGGCCAATGACAATTATCATAGGACCGACCACAGTTAAGTACCAAAACGACAGACAAACCCCAAAACTTGTTTCACTCCCCGTGCCGGGGGGAAAAGCTAACCAAAGTTCCCTTGCCATGAAACGAAACCAAACGAAACGAAAGGGGGATTTACATTTGTAATTAGAAAGCTTTGGCACAGCAGCAAAACTTTGACGAATGAGCAGCCGAAAAATACAAACAGAAAATCCCTTTTGGAAAAATGTTTACGGTGAACGATGAATACTCTTGTAAATTAAGACAACTTTGTGGATAAGGTTTATTGAAGACAGGCGTGTAGATAGATCGATTTGTAAGACTCTGAAACCTCTTCAAGGCATGATTCAAACGAATAAACCTATGAGTTTACAATTTGTCAAGCGAAAGAATGAATTTTAATTGTCTAGGAAACGATTTTTTAATCCTGAAAGGTCTGTCTCTTTGGATGTAGTAGATGTGGTATCTAATTGATAAATCTTCTTCCCTATATAATTTTTATATTTATACAAATTTATTAAAATCGAAACTTAAATCGAAATGTTTACCATTAATTTCCAAAGCTTTACATTAGAGTCCCCACAAAAAACTCCCCACTTTCCTAAACAATACACACCATAATTGACATTAAACTTCCCTTAAACTCTCCTTAAGTATCCCTCTGTTCACCCATTAAAGTTAATATACTCCATCATATCCGTGTAGTGCACTTCAAAGTAAAACAAAAACAAACAAAATAAAGAGAAAATACTCGTAATCCCCATTCGCCCTGCTCATTGGCATTGCAGTTTCGAGGGTCCTCTTACGGCAAGTAGTTGGGGCACTGTGTGGTGGCATACATGGCGTATGATAAACAAAACTTTCATCAAGTACGCCTCTCACACCGACGCCACTCTCTCCGCAATCTACCATTTGACCAAACAGAAAACTTAATACGAGAGCCGCTTAGGGGCACCAACCAAAGGGCTTACACGAGAGTTTGTAGTTGAACGCAAGTGGGTAATATTTCTAATTGAAAAGAATGGAACTGCCACTTTAATGCGGGAAACGGTCTACGGGCCACGGGCACAACTCTACTTGAAAGTTTCTCTGTGTTTCCTTAAGCATCACGTGCCACGCGGCGGCATGAGCGACTAATTTATGCAACAGAAGGCGCATCCATTGATTGGCTGCCTGGACAAAGCCAGGGCACACTTTGTTAGTGCAGCACCTCCCACAGCTCCTACTGCTACAACCGCCCCTTCCATCTTCCGATTTCTGTGCCACCTCCTTCTATTTCTCCCGCTTTCCTGGTGGCACCTCCTCCAGCTTTTCTTGTGCCACAACTTAATTTGTGTCCGGGAATTTATGGCTGCTGCACGTGCAAAACGAATCCATGGGCCTCGGCCTCTGCCTCCTCCAGCCCGTTGGTTATCGGCGGCCTCCCAGCAAAATTTTTCACCGCCTGATTTGTGGTTACAAAAGTTTTTTTCCATTCAGCCAGCGGCAACAAAAAAGTGTGGCAACAGTTTTTTACAATGTTTTATTTCATTTGTTTAAACTTTAAAGCGTAAACGTTGCCTTTTGTTGCCACAATGCTTGTGCAACAGAAATATCGCCTAAATTTACAGAAATGGAAGCAAAAGCTTTGCTTTTGGAATGGTTAAAACTTTAATGATGCGATAAAAACTATGCATTGTTTACAGCATTGAAAACATATAGCAAGAAAATGAGAAATACTGCTGCATGAATGAAGAAAGAACATTTTAGCCACATGAGGGGAAACTGAAGAAAGACAATGCGAGCAACAGTGGGTAAATGGAAGCATTTAAAAACATGGAAAAACGGAACAAAGATAGGTAAAAAGTTTCCCTAAAAATAAATCATCTTCTGATGCATTAATGAACTTCAATTTGAGATGCCAGATGCTGTATGCATCTCCGCTGCCGCCATCTGCCTGCAATGCACATACAGAAAGCCATACAGAAAAGCATGGCATGAGGCAGGGCATGAGGCACATGATTTGGGGGGTTTTCCACCCGTTTTCTGTGCCACCTAAGCTGATTTCATTTTAGATAAAGCAAACGTAAGCTTTTCCCCATTGAACATTGGAAACTGCCCGACAGGTGAAGAGAAGCAGCGGTAGTAAAAAAGCAAAGAGAAGGCAATCAGAGAAGAGAGGAGCCAGGCAAAAAGCAGGAAATGGAGAGGGAAGCAAAAATAGGCGAACTGAGAAAGCTGGGAAGATGTACTATACTTTTACGTGCATTTTGCATTTACTCGTTGCTTAAGTGGGTTTCAATGTGCAACCACTTGAGGCACGAACGAAAGCTAAAAATTTGTACAAAATTCCTTGGGGAAAATTCTTTAAATGGGAGATTTTTCTCAAGAGAGGGAGAGAGAATAGGATTGTTCAAAATCATTCAGTTCAGTTTTTGGATCAAAATTATGAAAATAAATTAAGATGGAATGATGGATAAGGAATAAGGCAATAAAGAACTGATAGCACAAAATGTATAAATGTCCGAGAGCAAAAATAGAAGAAGTCATTTCGTTAAACGGAAACTTGGTGAAGCTGGCTGTTTTTCAAAGGTAATATATGTACATACCTACATATGTACATATAAATATCAAATTTTGTATCAATTTTTTAGAGTTATAACAATTTTAATATTACAAATTCATATCATTGGAAAATTCTATAAATAAGAATATACCTTCAGTATATTTATGTATACCAATTTATGTATTTATACTACTTATATGTACGCTCAGTATATTTTTCAGGGGAATATTGAGATTATTTATGTTTATAAATGACTCTGATTTTCAGGATATTTTGCTCTACCTTTAACATTTCTTTTTATTTGTTTTCGAATTAAGAGTTATTTTTCTCTTTAATTGTATGTGTTAATTCTCTCCAAGCATCCATTCATCCATCACTTGCCTCCGCAAAACAAAATTTCCATAGTATTATTTACTCAACCTTTTAAGCACTTAAATCAGCTTAAGAGCCCAAAAGGACAACGCCCCTCGCCCCTTGAACATCCATTTCCTGCGCTCTTTTCATCGCACTTCAATGCAGAACAACTATGAAAGGTCCTTAGGTAATTGGAAAAGAGGATATATGTACATATACAAAGATATATGTATATGCATGCAAATCATTGAAGCGCATTAAATTGTGCTATTGTTTTAGTTTAATTACATAATAATTGCCCTGTATGGATGTTTACGGCTTAGATGTTTGTCTTTTGCTAATAACTGAAGCAAATGCACAGGGGCCAAAATCCATTGAAAATCCATTGAAAATTGGCTACAAAAGGCAGCGTCCTGCAAAAGACACAAGACCTCGAGAGACAAACAGCAGCAGCAGCAGCAAGACTGAAAAGGATAAAGCCAAAAAGACAGGCAATTATATAAGACACACGAGGCATGTGCTTATTTTGATTTAATTTCCCTTTTAAGACCCAAACACACACACACACACAGCACGCACACTGGTGTCCAACATTATTTACATATTTGATTGGGAAAATCTCTGCAGCTCTGCAGCGGCAACGGAGAGTGGTAAGATTTTTCATCCCATATTCACATTTTACCTTTTCTACTTGGCTTCAGCATTGGGCTGAGCTTCAGTTTTCAGCTTCTTCCTTTCACATGTTTCCTTTGCTTTGTTTACGATTTCCTTCGAAGTGGAAATCAAATTAGTGCCGTAGTAAAATTCATTTTAGGGTAAATTTGCACAAATTTTCGCCCTTTGTTATGGCAATGACTGCAATCTGGATGCCAGAGACAGAGCATTTAAGGAAGTGCCTGATGGACCTTTAAAACAATTTACATATTTTTGAAAGATTTCTGGGTATTTTGTTAGATTAAAAATTATTACCGAGAGCGGATGAAGTCTCTATTTTTCTCTCTCAACCTCCTATTCTAGTGAGACTGTTAATGATTAAGAGGATCTGTGGCATCTTTTGGATTGATCTTTCATTTTTTATCCACAACAAATAACAGGTGATTTTCTTGTATGCTTTCTTCAACCTATGTTTCCTCCGAGCTTTGACTCCCTAGCTAGCTTCTTCCCAGCGATTCTCTTACTCCAATTTTAGGCATTTAGAAGCCACAACTTTATTTCACTACTTCACAGTTTATAGAACTCTAAGAACTTCCATGTCTTGATTAAACTTTTGCCAGAAAATGCAAACCCGTTCATGCAGTTCTTTCACCCAACTCACTTAAAGATCATTTTGGTGTATGGTTTGCTCTTTAATTTGGTTTTTGTTTCAACGACTTTGACTTTGGTTTTTACTGCGCTTCTGCGCTTCCTACTGCGGTAGGAGTTTTTCCTGTGCCTCTGCTTGATGGTTTTTCCTGGATCTGGTGGCACTTGTGTCGACGCCAAAGTTGACTTTGAACACTTTTACGTTTCGCTGATTTTTCAAGAGTTTCATTTTACTTTTTTCTCGGTTTCTTTTCTCGTGCCCACATTTGACTAGAATCCCCACCGCCCACAGAGCGTCCTCTGACTTCCTCCCTGCCTGCTGCCTCTCGTGTCGTCGTCACTCATTAGAAAAACGTTGCAGAAAGTCGCACACCAAAAAAAAATGTGCACTACGTGTTGCAGTCGAAAGAGAGAAAAAACCCAGAGCCCAGTAGAGGAAAAACCAAGAAAAACCCTCATGTAAAGAGTAAAGAAATAAGAAAAAAGGAGAATAAGAAAAACTTTATTACAAACTTTTCGTGAGTGAAGAAAAGGGAAAAGGCTGGGTGAAGGAAAAACCTTGGTTCTAAAGTTTAATATTTGATTTAAAAGTTGATAAAATTTACTTTATTCCAACACTCCACTTAATGGCAGCCCTGCCCCGCTCCGCCTAGCCAAACACCATTCTACACCGTCCGTCGTGTTGTTTGTTTTTTATTGAGTTTCTGCAAATGTTTCTTGGGGTCTACTGCCAGGGCTGCCACCCATTCGGCCACGCATTCTATTTCATTCCAACCCTAGGGGTTCCTTCCTTTCTTCTCTTTTTTGGTTCGTGTATCGGCTAACGCGTTGATTTTTCATTTCGTCATGCAAATATGGAAAACCAATGGGGAAAAATGGGCAGCAGGCTGGAAGGAAAATGGAAAAAATTTGCAAATGCTTTTGTTTGTTTGCCTTGAAATGGAAAAACCCACACTGCAGCGCTAGAGAACTACGGCAGAAATATGGGCAGTGTTTTGTAAGGCTCACAGGATATGAATGACTGTAGGGTCGGAGGGCAGAAAGGGGGGTTGAATGAGAGGTACGAATGGGGCTGATAGATGGTTCGAGAGGGGCTGAAGTGTAATTACTGAAAGGGGGTACTAGATAAAGTTACTAGAAGGGGTTCTAGTGGGCTTCTTACTGGGTTAGCTGGAGAATCTGTAGTAGCTGTTTCCAGAAGGAGTATCTGAAGGAATGATAGGCAGTGGCAAGGCACCATCTGATATGATATAGGAGGTTTATTATTCAAGTATAATGACAATTTGCATAGAAAATAAAGCAGAAAATGTTCGCCAATAATCACCGAAAACACTATAAAATTCACCGAATTGTGTACAAAAATTGAACCAACAAATGTCCTATTTCATTTGGCAAAATATTATTTCTAAGTAAATATTCTGCTATTCCAAGCCCGCAGTTATTTGCATATTTTCAAACATTTATGCCATAAAAACCGCTTCAATCATAGAAATTCACTAGGCATGGCAATGCATCATCTATGGGGAATATGGAAACCCATCCGGCAGACACGGCAGACAGAAATACAAACAATTTTTCGCATGCCACCAACTAATTTAGAGGAGCACCTCCTTGCTGGTCTTCCTGTTCTTTTTCTTCTATATTTATTTCTGAGCAAATTGGCAAATTGAGTTTGTTAGTCTCGGGCATCTCCTCCTACAGCTGCTGCTGCTCCTGAAACTCCTCCTACTTCCTCAATGACACACAGAAATGTTGCACTGCCCCTGCCCTTGCTGTCCTTGCTGCAGCTGTGGCACGAGGACTTGTACTTGTACTTCCTCCCACGGATAAACCCAATTTGGCGCCCATGTCACATACGTCAACGCGACACTGCCACGCCCACAGTTCGTTTGGCAATTTGTCAGCTCTTTTCCGCCGCTATTTTCGCTTCTGCTGTTTTTTGTTTTTGTTTTTAGCTTTATTTTTCATTGCTGCTGATGCTGCTGCTGCATCACGTGCCACACAACGGCAGCACGTTTAGCTGAGCTTATCATTTTCTCAAAAGACTTTACTTTTTTGTTGTTTGTGTGTATATATTGCCATTTCATTTGTTTTCTTTCGATGGAGTCGTTCTCTTTCTGAATGACGTCTCTGTATGTCTCTGTCTAGGAGAACAAGAGAGAGAGAGAGAGAGAGAGAGAGAGAGAGAGAGAGCGAGAGTGCCGTCCCTTCGCTCTGTTTCTAGTTAGTATGCAAAACGTCAACTAAACCAAAAACTGACAAAGTTGAAATAAATTTTTATTTCATGATCAGAGCGCTCTCTCCATTTGGGGTTTTTTTATATTTCGGCAATGAACTTGCCGCAGATTCAGTTTAGAGCGAAAGGAAAACGAGAAAACATATTCCTTGAGTACGATGTCGAACCTATACATACTCTTACCAATAATTTATTTCCATTGTAATAAGGATAATGAGTAAAAATCACATACAAAATTCGAAATTACTGATCCTTTTCGTGAATTATGTAGATATATTTAAAAACGGAATTTGGAAGCTTATTTTCATACAAGAATATACTCGTATATTCTCTAATAAAAATACAAAAAAACTTCGGTATCTCTCCCCAGCAAACCTGTACTCAAAATCGGTATACCCTCTCCTAAAGCATCGACATTTATAAACATTCCTTGGCCGTACCCTTAGCCTTTGCCTAGAACGGGATTTAGGAGCGCCTCCTAGAGAGGGAAAAGAATTTTGGGAAATCGCATCACGTAGCAGACGGCGCACGCGAGTTAAAAGAAAAACTGAAGAAACCCGAAGAAACAGCAGCAGAAAACTCTGCTCACTTTCGAGCTTTTCCGTCAAAAAATCTCACCCCAAAGACGAGTGAAAACTTTTTAATTTTAATTTCATAAATGCAATGAAGTGCAACAACTGGCTGCAGTTTTCGAGAATCATCATCATCATCCGGTGGCCGCAGCCGCTGCAGAATCCTCATCTAAATTCAATCAGAGATGCAAGGGGCAGCAGCTGGGGCAGCAAGGAGAGGAAGCAGAGAGTGGCACAGTCCCACAGTCTGTGTGGCAGTTGCAGGACTGTCTGTCGGTCTCTTTACCTGCCTGCCACCTGTCCACCGAAATTGCTTAGTGCGGCGGAAATCATCATTTTCCAACTCCCGTAACTGAATTTCCCCAGCAGTTCCCGGTGCAAAAACGAAAAAAAAAAAAAGTTTTGTCATCCATGGATAGATGACGTATCCACCTTTCAAATGCATGCCACACGCCCTGCCACACACTCGAAACGTGTGACTGTGTGTGTTTGTGTGTGTGCGGGGGAAATATTTTCACGTCGATGCCACACGGCATTTGCATATGGCCCGGATAATGGTACGGCAGCGGGTTTTCTGTGTGTGTATTTTTCCTTCTCTCTTTTTTGTCATTCAAAAAACAATTAACGCAAAAATAAAAAAAGTAGTAGAGTGACTCATGGGACACGGCTTTTGGGTGAACAAAATTCAATGGCATTTGGATTTTTTTCACGTATTTTTATGAGACGAAATCCAGAAGAGAAAATTATTTCCAGTGCCAGTCACCGTCGTAATGGCAGTGCGGACTAAGGAAGGTGGCGCAGGAGTGTTCCTGCAGGAAGTGGCAGCCTTTTCAGAAGAATTTTCTGAATTTTAATTAAGAAATAATGAGTTAATAGAATGAGAAACCATCTGGAGAGACTATTGGTGGAATTATAGCATAGATTAACCTTGAAAACAGTTGGGAAAATTTACTTAAAACTAAACTTAAACACTAACAAATAATTTTAATTGGGGTTTGAATTGTAAAATATATTATTGTGCATTTGAAAAGAGGTTTAGAAATTCAAAAACCACAAAAAACAACCTTCCTGCTATTTTTGTATCAATTTTTTTTATCGAATTCCCTTTATTGCCTTCATTAAATTCTCGGAATTTCTAAGAAGTAATTCTTCTCCACTTACCATTTGCTGTTGACTCTTTGGCTTCTTGACCAAATCGGGCACCTTGAAGCTGGTAACAGCCTCAATAACCTCCGCCAGCAGCAGGCCATCGCGACAGTCTGCTGAGAGATCTGTGACTTTTCTTTTCGATTTGGCACGCTCCAAATAATAGTTGGCCCAATCCGTGTAGATCTGCAAAAAATTAAAATGAAAAGAGGATAAATATGTATGAATATAAATGAATATAAATGCTAACAAAATGGCAGACTGCTGGCATATTCGGGTTGTAATTAAGGGCCAGCAGATATTACAAAAATGTACTTCCGCACAGCTGTCTCTGTGTAGATGTGGATGCATCGCACACACAAAGTTGCAATCTCTGTTACACTCAGATTTTTGGGTTATCAGGAAATCATTAGCCATTTTCCCATCTTCTTTCGGGGAAAGAGAGGAGCTTCCTACTGCTCCTAGATAACTTCCTTCTGCCTGGAAAGGACATACATATGCACAAGGAATAGGCAAACAAATTAAAATTGAAGACATTTATCCACACCCACGACAAGAAGAGGGAAAGACAAGGGAGAGCAGTCTTTTCGAGAGGTCGTTAAGCAAATCTGTGGCAGCAGGAATCCTTTTTATATGCTTTAGTTTGTGTACTCGTATACGGAGAGTGAGATTAGCCATATACATATGTATATTTTTCCATCTCTATCCATTAGTTACATATATTTGATTCAGTCTCAGTTCGTTTTGCGAAAGGTTCTTAATTTGAACACCCTTTTTAGGAATTATTAAAATTATGAAACGTACGTAGAAAAGCATCAAACAGAAAACTGTAGTAAATGGAGGAATTTTCCCAAAAAAATATTTGTCCCTTTTTAGTAGAATTTAAGAATAATTCTCCATCAGTGCGGTGTATAGTGTTTTATGCTTGTTTTTATTTGGCTAACTTTATTTGTTTTCCTTGCAACATTTTCATTGGGCACATCTGTAATTATTATGGCATAGGACTTTTGTGATTTCATGGCAGATGAGACAAAGATTTGCCTAAATTGTAAAGGGTATATGGATTTTCAAAGGCATTCAGTTACCGAAATAATTAAACAAGCATCAAAGAGAAGATTCTCAAAGAAATAAACAGAAACATGCTGAAAACTGTGTTAATTAAATGAAAGATGAATTTTTCTTTGGAAATAATTAAATATTTGATGTATCTTAATATATTTTTAGTATATTAAAACCATAAATTTAAGTTTTCAAGTAATGTTTCTAATGCATAAATACTATTAGAAGAATTAACTAAATGCCAAACAATAATTCAAAGCCTAAAGCAAAGTCTTAGCAAGTTTTACCCACAAAGTTCTGGAGCAGAAAACTAATAAGAAATGCTGGAAACTGTAAAAGGCAACATTTCCTTTGCACTTCTGTTGTTTTTTCCCTGGCACTCGCACTCTTCCACTTACTCCACCTTCTTCCCTGATCCTTTAGGGTATTTGAACTTTCCTTTTTGTTTCTCATGCTCGGGTCTCGGTTCTTGGTCTCGGGGCATTATTAGCTTTCCCAGACATTTGCTGGCCCCTCACATCGTTAGGCACATCCTTACATAGTTTTTATTATGCCACATGCCACATGTCCTATGATCCCAGGCCACAGTCCTCCCCCCGCAATGGTAATCCTAATGTGGCAGTCATCTCCCTGCCCACTGTCTACCGCCTGCTCGCCTGCTGCATATGCATGCGACACATTTTGTTTGGCCTTTGCTTTGGCAATAAAAATATCTTTCTTGCATTGTACTTTTGCTATCTTTTCTATCTTTTGCCAGCCTTCAGAGTCGCTGCTCTCTCTCTCTATCTCCGACCACTCTATTTCAGCCAAACTCTCTTCCATGCCCCTTTCCTTCGCTGCTTTCCACTGGTTTGTCTGGCTATTGTTCCCCTTTTGTTGTGGGCCCTCTACTGTTTAGCCATATTCCATTTGTTGTTGGCACAGCCAAGTTACGAGCTGGCTTTACATCTCAAAGGGGGGCCAACACACAGGACAGACACAAAACACAACAATGGACTTGGCCCTGGACTGAAAAGTCCTGAAAAGTTTGCTTATGCACGGTGTTTTTTTTCCTAGAGTACCTTTTAGGTTGAGGTGTGTTACGATATGTTTTGTTTTTGAGTGAGTTTCGAACTAAATACCGAATTTCATTACAATTAAATTATATTTAGCAGTATAAATATAAAATAAATGTTAAAAGTTGATTCAACGGCTAGACTTATGGAATTTCCTCTGAATAAGCCAATTCTATTTTCAATGTGACATGAAAAGTACTCCTACATGTATATGTAATGGGTCTTAAGAGCTCTTAAAAATCTTGCATTTCTTTACTGAGCAAAGAGATAATGTTATTTTTTAAGCGAAAGCCGACATTCAATCCGATCTGAGGAATGCAAAGCAGTAGAAGTCCATAAAGACACAAGGGAATTCCAAGGGAATTCATTCTGAAATTCAAATCAATTTTGTAGGGTAATCGTTACACATTTTATACATTTAGTTTAAAATATGTTCTGGAAAATATATTTTAATTTTCTTCAGGTTTGCCTTAAATTATTCTCTAAGAGGTATTTTTTAGTCTACTCTAAACTCTGAGATGGTTTACTATTATTGCCCTTGCCTTTGATTTCCTTTTGGGTTTCCCTGTTATTCTTTTTCTGCTTTAGGCTCAGGATTTGGCTTGGCTTTGGCATTGGCTTTGGCTTTGGCTTTAGGCTTTCGGACAATAAACTGAAAAACTTGTTACTGGAAATGGCCGTGCGGGCGGGCAAAAGTGCAAATGTCAGTGTCACTGTGGAAAGTCCTCTCTGGCTATGGCTTACAGTACTCGTACGAGTAGATATGCCACTCGCACATCACACACCCAACCTTGACAGAGAGCAAGGCTCCCCTCTGTGTTTGTGTGTCTGGCATATATGAACATGCTCTATAGTTACTTCTCTCCGCAATTTTGCTCTATTTTGAATTGAAAACTACGAGTGAAACTTAGTTAAAGGACAAAATGTGACTCATTTCTTTCGTTTACTAATTAATTTATAGTCGACTCCTCCTTATAGTCGTTCCCCTCGCATACAAACCTTGGCATAGTCCCTCGTCAGGATGCCATTGATGTTGTCACAGGATCCTTGATAGCTCACGCAGCGAGCCAACATTTTGCCGTGTAGAAACGAAAGGGTTTCCCCTGATTGATGAAGTTGACAATTTTCTTTCGTTTCCTTTTTTTTGTTGTTTACACTTTTACGCACATTTTCTTGATAATTTGTTTTCCTCTTTTTTCTTACACCTTTTTATACATTTTGTTGATTACTTTTAGTTGTTTTTTTACTGCTTTATAAGGAAATTATATGGCAACGGCTGGGTTGGGTTTTCTAATGGATTTCAGAACTGAATTTAATTAAAGGAAATACAAAGAGAATGGTGAAAGAGAATTAAGAAAGGCTTTTATTCTTATTTTAACTGGAAACGGATATATTTTTAAATACAGAAAATATTGAAAATGGAAAAATATTGTAAGCGAATGTAAGCAAAGATCTTCGAGAGCAGGCTGATGAACTTTAAACATACAAGAAACACTTCAGAAAGTATGTTAGACACGGGAAACCGTAGAGTTTTATCTTAAAGAAGTGCCCAACCCATAGACCACATCACAATCAAAAAGCCCAACTCATTCGCCATGAATAAGTACACTTATCACACATTATGCACCTTTCAGCCGCAGCGCCACAAACCCCTCTCCTTCTAGTGCCTTTCCCCTTTTTTTCTCCCGCGCCTTTGCTTTTTTCATAAATATAAAATTACAGCCCCAACGGATGGCCCACATTTTGTATGCTTTGCTTCATTATTGTTAGTAATTTTCCTTTTTTTGCGCGAGCAAAAGACCCATTAAAATGTCAATTATGATAAAGTTTTATTGAAACGCCACACGGCGCTGAAAGGGCATTAAAGCTTATCAGCAGGGAACAAGAATGAACCCCAGAAGAAGGCCCGAAGAGGAGACCCACAGAGAGGGGTCCTTGAGGGCAATAATAATACCCACTAAAAACATTAGGCAATGCTTTTTCACTTTCACCCTTTTCAAAAGGCGTACCCTGCTCCACCGAAATTCTGTTTTTCGGGCCCTCTAAAACCGTTTCCTTTCTGTCAGTGCATTCCTTTTACATTTTCCCCCTTTTTTCGTGAGGTTTTCGTGTTGAAAATCACACGCCCACTTGGGTAAACTAATTGAAAATGGAAAGTGCCACAAACACCTCTACGGAAATGGGTTTTTCGTGGAAGCTTATGCATAATTGGAGCCAACGTCCGACACCCTTGTCAGCGACAATTCAGAATCCGTTTAGAGTAGAACTTTGCTATTGGCCAAACAATTTTGTTAGCCTGATAAATTTTCTAGTATTTTTCGTTGGGGGGTTGACAAATCGTTCAGGAAATCAATTTTTGTGTGCGCTGCAAGTATGAAAAAGGTCAAAACAGTAGCCCCATTTACCAAATGAAAGAAAAAGGGGGAAAACCCTTTAGAAAACCCCATAGTCCATTTCTCAGACACGCCCTTATCTTACATGGGTAAATGTCATTCGGAGGGTGGCTACTTTTCCGACGGGATCTTTTGCCTCCAGGACTACGCTTTTACCTTACATTTTTCGTTCTTCGTTTGTTACGTTTCGCTTCTTGTGGAAAATGTCAGTGGAAATGTCACAAAAATAAAAGTAATGCTGATAAAAATTTTATAGCTTGTCAGAAAATGTGCGCAAAAACAAAAAACACACACAGGAAACAGGAAAAATAAAGGCCCTCAAGGGGGAGAGCCAGCCAATGTTTCTGTTCTGTTCTTTATCAAAAAGATGTCGCGACTTTTTGGGTACTTTAGTTTATTGGAATTTGCATGCCACATGCCACATTCATGGCACAGGCAAAGAGCTAGCAACGGAGGGCAGGGTGGGGATGGTTTTAGGTTCTGTATTGCTCCTCAAAATTTATGTTAAATCGAAGTGCCTGTAAATATTGTCTGCTGCTGGCTGTTAAATAACTCCATTTATGTGTGTGTGTGCTGTTCGTCTGTCTGTGTGTCTTTCTGTCTGTTTGTCTGTCTGTCTTTGTGACAGCGTACGTGCTCGCTCGTTAAGTTTATCTGCCAGTTAACAGTTAACTGTCGGCTTTAAGCTGCTTTACGGGCAAAAGCCTCTTCTCTCTCGAAAGCGTAGTCAGGTGTAAAAGCTGCCCTGAATGAACAATAATAATAATCTCTATATGTTTCGAGCTTCGAAGCAATGCTCTTTGGTACGTACGTACTGCACGTTTCATAAACAGTAGGACAGAGAGGTGTGAAATATAGGTAAGATTTATTTGATTTATACGAGGGTTTTCATTTAAAATAATTATATTAAAGAATAGGAAACTGGCGCTCCTCTAACAACCCTTATTGTTCCTGTTTCCTGTGTTTTGAGTTGCTCATTTAATTTGAATTATTATAATTAAATTAAAAGAATTTAGTCGATAATTTTTTTCGGCAATCCATTCGATAATTCTTAGACTATTCATTCTATTCCCATCGGCAATAATCGATAAATTTCTTCACTTTCTTGAATTTTCTCTAAATTACTTTTAAAATTACCTTCCCTTTTGCCTTACAACTAGAAAACGCACTGTATTTATCCTTATTCATCATTCTATAATATTGGGAATAGCTCAGAAAATATGTTTGCCCCGCCCAAACCCAATCGATAGCCAGCACCAATGGCAACCTGTTGTCAGCCGCCAGCTTCTGCTTTGATAATGGAGCTCTTCCAAAATATTTCTCCCCCAATCTTAGGGTGGCATACCACCCTTAGCTCTTGGTTGTCTTTTGTGGCACATCATCCTCACTCTAACCTCATTATATTTGATTGTATTATCGACTTTTATCGCATATTTGACCCAGCAGTTGGCCCCCGAACAAATCTACTCCCCCAGTCTATCTGCTGTCACCTGAAATTCAATTTGGGGACAAAAAGAGCCTCAAAGCCTCAAAGAAGAAATCAAATCACAGGACGATTGACATTTGAAAGTAATGTCAAAACAATCTTGGACACCTTTTCCTCGACACAGCACAGAGAAGAGGAAAATGTGAGATGGAAGGAGAACTCCACTGATTGAGCAAATGATGTGTTGATGTGTCCAATCAACTGAGTTTTAATATCAAAGAAAATTCTGTTTCTATCTCTATCTCTCTCTTGACAGCATCATTGTGTTGTGACATCATTTAAGGCCGAAAGGTCAATCGCTTGAATCGAGACATAAAAGTGCCTTTAAAAAGGAAAAACTATAAATAAATTCTCTTTAAAGAGTGCTGCAATCACTGGAAGCACAGTCCATAAACTGTTTGTGTGTTTATTTATTTGAATAGACTATAAAAAACAACATTTATGAGTTGTTTTTAGTGTTTTTATGGTACACAAACGGATTGGTTCAATTGAGTTCGAGTAAAGAAGACAAATAGGTGTAGTTTAAAGTGCAGAACATGTTTACTCGAGTTAAAGAATATTTGGTCACATTCCTATCAATAATATACCTTTAAAATTGTTGTATCCATTGGCATATATCAATGTCATCATTTCATAGGCTATTTTTCCCACTCTTCCTATCCCACATTTCCATTTAGGTTTCTCCCACATGCTCCTAAATATGGTGGGCATTCCTACTGCCATTTCGACTCTTAACATTTGACCCCCGATCATCCCAAACATCTCAAAACGGACCCCCGTGCATCGCTAATTCGGGCACTTAGCCTTGCCTCAGCTGTGGGCCCCACCAAGGACCCCACCCAGCATATCCAATTGCCATAAAAGTGCCGCCGGCACTTCCTCACAGTTCCACAAAACAGCGAGCAAAAAAAATGCCAAAACTTTGGTCGAAACTTGCGGCATGATATATATTTTTGTGTATTTTTTGTTACATATTTTTTCGCCTGAAAAGTTTTTCCTTTTATTTGTGGCATCTTTTAGTTGATGAGTCGCCGGCTGGGGGCGATGGGGAGGACTCTGACAACATATACATTTTTGATGAGCTGTCATTATTAAAAGCCCCTCCCCACCCCATCCCTGCGGAAAAGCTAAACGAAGGGTAGGGATGTTTTTATTCGTTTGTCTCCGCCTAGAAATATTTATTTATATATTCAATTTTATTTATGTGACAGATGACACGACAGAATACAGTCGCAAAACTTTTACTTTTCTACTCCTAGGTTTTGCTTTTCTTTTTCTGCTTATCAGCAGAAATAATTTACGACAAAAACTTGTATTATTTATGCCCCGCTTTTGTCTTTTGTCTTTCCTTTATTTTGCATTGAGTTTTGGTCTAGTTTTTCCACCCGCCCATCAATTGTGTCACAGAAAATTGTTGGCAATTAGGGAATGAAAAGCCAAAATAAAATAATAACAGCAGTTTCAGTGCTATTCGATTGTATACCGAGAGAACCTCTTTCGTCTTTCGATTCTGCGTGGGCTCTTCCTATAATCATTTTCCCTCCATTTCATTCACTTACGACACACCTACGCACATACGCCTCCTCCCAGCAAGGGGGTTGTCTGAGTCGCGGAAGGTGGCGTTAAAGGGGTATTTTGTTGGCGCAGACAAGGGTCTAGTTTATTGGCCTTTAGATGCGATAAAGTGTGGTGGGAAATGGGTCGTTGGTGGAGGCTTTTAGAGAGTTTTTTATTGGGCTTTAAGTAAGTGCTTTATAAAATATGAATATAAAGAAACAATAAGGCTGACAGAAGACTTCCATGAAGATAGTTTGTAAAGTTTAGGAGACTTTATGAGAAATAATTATTTTGATTTAGACAGCGAAAACTATTTATTTTAATTTTAACATTATTTACAAAGAAGAAGGGTGCCTTTAGGCTCGTTAAAAAAATGTTTTTAAAACCATGTAAAGTGTGTTTAATCCGCGAACACTTTTTCAATTTTTTTTTAATTGAAACTAAAAAAAAGCGGGTCTTAAACGAGAAAAATAAATCATTCCTTTCATACTTTTCCTCCACAATTCCCATAGCCCTTCATTTCAAATCCAATAAGTTTCCATTACGTATCGGTAATTTCTCAAATATTCACACATTGACCTAGGAGTAGATCCCGGGACTTTCCCCTAATGACACATTTTGCTGGTAATTTTCGTGACCATTTACCTGCCTAGTGGCTGCTCAATGCCAGCCATTGGCATATGCAAACATTCAACTAATTGCTGAATGCATGAATTGCTTGCCTAATTTTGCATAAAATGTGTAAAAGAAAAACATGATCATGAATGGTTGACCACAGAAGGGGGGCAGGAAGCAAAATGGAGCAGGAGCAGGAGAATGGAGGGAAAAAGCAGTAGCAGAGGAAGGCAGGAAAAGCAGGGGAAACAGCAGGGAGTAGCAGGGTGTAGCAAAAATAGAATGAAAAGCAAGCAGCACTGGAGGGAGCGAAGCATCAGGGCAGGGAAGCGACCGCACCACAGAGTCAACCGCAGGATATACACACACGATGACCAGCAGGACGACGAGGACTAGGCATGGCATGGCATCTGCGGCAAAGTCAATGGGATATATGGGCCATTGAACACAGATGTGACCCCGACAGAGCGAGAGGAGGCAGCGAGCGCTCATGGCTCATGAAGTGTGCAAAACAATTGCAGCAACCCTCGAGGCAACGCAAAAGACCCCAAATCGATATTAAAACCCCTCTAAAAATAGCACACAACAAACCCCCTAAAAACCTCTCAAATTTCACCTAAAAATGCACATAAAAACACCCAAAAAATAAATATACAACCCTACAGATTCAATTTTGAAAATGGCCTAAATGGCTCACAGCTTTTTGACCCAAAAGGGTGAAAACTTGCAGGCAGAAAACATATTTTTAATTATGTTTTAAATTAATAATGCGGCTGCAAAACAAGAAACAAACAAAAATTAGATGAAAAACAATAAAGAAGGTAAGAAAGGGAGACAACATAAATAAGGAACAAAATATGCAAGAATGCCCAAAAATGATGAGAAAATGTAAAACTTTTTCGCGTTAATTTAATTACTCTCAAAAAAAGAGGTCCTAGTGGCAGGGGTAGGCTTTAACTCCTAATTATTATGCCACACGAAATGGGGGCAGGCGGCACTGAGGTTAACAGCTGTTAACGGCATGGCGTGTTTCAAGCCTTGAGCTTAACAGCCATGAGGCATGAGGCTCCAATGGAGGCATGTGGCATGAGTCACATGCAATTGACGGTGAATGGTGTGGAACACCCCTTTAAGGCACATTACGCATACGCAACGAGGCGCCACCGCCGCCGCTGCCTCTGCCACAAGCAAAACCTTTTCCCTAAATGAAAGCACAACAAGGTGCAAAGTTTCCCCCTCACGGAAATTGGTGGCCGGGACGGGACGATACTGAAACAATCAAAGTTTTCCAGGAGACGCCACGGGGCAGCGCACCCTCCTTTTTAACAGCTTGTTTTTACGTTGAATTTCGAATTTAAAGCAGCCTTGCAACATGGCGGAGCATGAAAATCAAAGCCCCAGACGTCGTAATGTGATAAAAGCCCTCCCCTCATGCAAAAAGAAAACAAGTCGAAAGGAGAGAAATTGTTGCCTAATGGCTTCATTGCTGATGCCTGAGAATAACAACACAGAAGGGGTCGGTTTCTGATTTCATTTTGGGGCAAAGAGGCGCAATACGGATAAGTAGCTGAGGCGCAGTTTGCCTCGTAATTTTCGGGTTTTATTTGCTGTGGGGATCACCATAAGAAAAATCATAAATAATTAGGGGTTTGACGTAGCCTTTTAAGCGAGATCTTGTGGTTCAATAATGATAATGGTGCTGAATGCGGAGGAATGGGGAATAAATTTACCGGGCCCTGAGCAGAAAGTCCAAAATGGAAAATAAATACAAGTAGTAGAAAATACGAAAAATTCGTTTTTTAACGAATATTTTCTCAAGTAATATTAAAACTTTTAGAAACGTTGTAAATTTTCTAATTTTTAAAGGTTTAATTTAATTGAGTTTGATTTACTTTAAAGTTTAATTTAATTTAGTTTTTGTATTGGTTTTTAATTTAGCTTTTAATTCAACTTGTTATTTATTTAACACTTTTTATATATTCTTACTATTTCAATTCATATTTCTTAAGGAGGCCTTCTCTCTGCTCCTTTATTTTGTTTATTTTTTTGAATATTTGTTTGGGTATAAACTGTGAATAATTTTGATTATTTAAATTTTTTCTAATTTTTCATATTTTTTATATTTTCTTAATGCTTTTTCACCTTTTCACTACACATTGAACAGATTTTAATGGACCTTTTAAGCACTTCAAGCAAACCAATTTATCATTAAAACATTATTAAAAAAAATTATAAATTCAATTAAGTTTTCAACATAATTGAATAGAAAAACAACCGCACAGGCGTCTCGCGTACTCCGTAAAATTATTAATTATTGGGTTGCAATCTCATTTAAGAGAACATAAATTTGATTCAATCATTATATTCCAATGATGCTTGTCAGCATTTACCTCCTGCCCCCTAGATGCATTTTCCACCCCGGCAGGCACTCTTTTATTTACACTTAATTAACTGCATTTTCCGCGTGGCACCATAAATTTCACTTGATTAAACCATTTGGAGGCACTACTTTTTCCGAAATGGAAAGCCAATGAACGATGCGGCAATTAATTCATTAACAATACAAAAACACAGAAGCCAAATCAAATGGAAAGCGTTAGCGGGAAAACGGGGCACGCTTTTCAATTCTATTTTCAGTGTGTTCAGAACAAAAAGTTTTTCCCGGTCCCCATCGAAACGCGACGCTTCTGCGATCACCAACAAAATGAGACTGCGGGAAAATCCCAAAAGAGAGAAACAGAGAGAATGAATGACAGATCTCCAGAGAGGGAGCGCACCCGCTGGCTCCTCTTTTGGGGGAAAATCTATTTTTGGCTGTAAAAAGCCAGCAACATTTTCGTAGCAACATTTTCGTGGCTGTCTTTGAGGAATACGAATACGATTTATACCAAAAATAAATGCATGTAAAACGGAAATGTTTTTATATGTGGCTATGGGCCGCCTGGATTAAGCGATCCACTGAGAGCGAGAGAGAAAGTGCAGTGAAAAGAGCAGCCAATATGGGGGAAAACTAAGAAAAAATTCAATTACTCAAACCATTTGGTAACAAAATATAAGGCTACCTTAAGGGAGATCGAAGCTTTTGATACTCTTTTAAAATTTAATAATTCTGATATAGAGAAGGGAGGGCAGAACTTACAGAAACTATTTTTTTTTCCATACCTTTGAATTTTTCATGAAAACTGGCAAGTTTAAATATTCATACAAGAATGATGAGTGATGAACTGGAAACTGTTAGGTCTGATCCATTCAGAGTCTTAAATGCTGTCTTCTCTCTCCCATACAAACCTCTTCTCAAAGTCAAAGAACCCTCCAATGGTAAGGGCATATAAAATCTCGTATTTAATTTACAAAATAAACAGTTAGATTTTCCGTTAAAAGTAAGTGAATGAAAGACACAGCTTTTAGCCCCCAAACACACACACACACCCACACACAAATGCCAAATGTAGAGGGTGCAGAAGGGAAAACAATGAAAGAAAAATATTCATGAGGAAAATGATGCCGCTACCCAATCTGTGTAGAAGGGAAAGGGTAGAATATTCTATCTAGGAAGGAACTCGCTCTATGCTTGGAAGGACTGCCTCTCTTTATAGGTAATACAATATCACTCAAGATGAACAAGTTTTCAGTTTCACTTACAGCAGAAGGGAGAGTAGATGTACATAGCTGTAGCAGCAAGAGCCAGTATCTGCAGTAGTATCTGCGAAAAGAATGAAACTGAAAGCAGGAACTGGAGTGGGCTGGAGGGGCACTGCCAATGCAAATAAGTCAAGTCAAAATTAATTTACATTTTACAACAGCAACGACATCCATCAGCAGCAGCCACAGCAGCAGCAGCAGCAGAAAAATACAACAAAATATTGACTTAGGAAAATACGAGAAAGAAGATACCCCAAAAAAATAACTCACACAAACCACTTGCATACTTTCTGGATGGATGTTCCCAAAAGCACCGGGAAATTGATGGTCCTAGTAGTCAAACAAAGAGTAAAGTCGTAGAAAAATTGGAGAACAAGAGTCGCAGGAGTGAAGGAGCAGCGGACGTGTTCCAATAACTAGAAAATACTGTCAGATTTACCCCAGCAATTCTTTATACAAAAGTGCAAAAGAGCAGCTGCCCTGCCACACTATGGAAGTCATTCAGAGTTCTTAAAGTTCCATCAACTTTAACTAGAAAAAACCAAAAGAAACCACCATTCCTTTCGAAATGTCTTAAACAGCAGCGAAATTTCACAATTCTTTCAAACACTTTTTACCAAACAGTTCTTAAAGTTTTACCCAACTCAAGAGACTTTTACCCCCCACTGCTACGTTGGCCCGTGTTTTCCTTTCAATTTTCTGTTTAGTCAACTGTCAAGTCAGTGGAAAATTAGAGTGGAAAATTAGCGCCCTGTGTAACCGTTTTGAATGGAAGGATGGAAAAAAACTACTACAAGTTTTCTCCTGCTCGTGGCTGTTGTTTCTCCTCGTCATGCAACAATTTTTGCAGCCACAGGACATGCAAAGTCATGGCTTCACACACACACAGACACACTACAGGGCACGTATATTAGTCATGGTAGTGGCGGCTAATCAAGTGGCTGGTGGTAGAGGTAGAGGTGTGACTGGTGTGATGGTGTGATGGCAGGAAAGGGGTTCACTCTATGACAGAAAAAAGTGAACTCAAAGTACAGTCGTGGATTTAAGAAGACAATGGTGGCAGGAATTTTGAGGCTGGGGAAGTTATCTGATAGTTACACAGTGGTGATCCAAAAAAAATTTCTTGCCTTCTACAGTGATAGCTTAAAGTATTGTTTATGCCTTATACAGACACACTTCCACTTGTCCCCCGTCTAAAGTTTATCGATGAAAACATTTTAATGGGGGAAATTCACCTTGACAGCGTCGTCGCCCGTACTCCACTCAATGTCAGTGAACCCCAGCCAACGTATCCAAAAATATATCTAAATAAATGTAAAAATGTGCACTCTTTAAGCCACCTCATGGCCCAAACTATAGCTCCCCAAGAAGCTCAAACTCTCCACTAGCAACGATATGAATACGTACACCATACCTACCCAGGAACCATTCTGACTCCATGGCGCATTCCTCCCTAGAATCATGACTTATTCCGCCCTAGAACCGCTTAGAGTCCCTTCCCCTTTTCCACGTTCTCCACCTAGAAACAAACCATATCCCTCTCGGAACTTTTATGCTAGTGCCACACGCTATTTTTATAAACAATTTTGCCAGTTGACAAGCGCCAAGAATCGTGAAGGGACAAACACACACACGACATTGAACCATCGCACACGGGCACAAGGGAACACAGAATGGAGCAGCATTCTGTGCTTGGGGACTTCCCCCTGCGATAACATGGCAACTAAGTGGCTGGCTCCTCCACAAGAAAAGGGCGGGCGGCCCTCTATTCCTGGCTTGTTAGTTCTTTTTTGCATACTTCTTCTCCTTCTCCTCATTTCTTTTTGTGGCCAAAGTCAATACAAGCAACCAGCCATGACCATGGACTTTGGTTTTCTCTGACATTTTGGCACTTGATGAAGACTAATTGCAGTTAATGTGGCATGAAAACAGCATCATCTATTGGGTCTCAAAAGTGTGTGGCCATATGGGCCCTCAACGACCAAAGAATCACACACTTTAAGGCCTAATTAAGTAAACTACTTGCATTAATTAACAACAAAGAGCCCAGAAAAACACACAAACAAAAGACGGAGGCGGCATTTGGTTTATCAAAATTTGTATTGCTATTTTTAGCTGGAGACACAACAAGACGCGGCACGATGGAAGACAATAAGTCAATAAACAAAATAGTTGTCGGCGCTCCAGAGAGACTTTTGGAGATTTTCGAAGGCTGAGGATGGGGGATCACAGAATCAACAAACCTTGCGAGTGGGAGAATCATTTCGAAAAATAAATTATGTTTCTTGTTCGAAGTTCAAGGTCTCAAGAATTTTATTGGGATGGAATTTAATTGGAACTTCTTCTTTGATTTCATTTTTGGTATCAGATAAAAGCTAAAAACAAAAGTTTTAGAAGAGACTGGATATACATTTCTCTAAGGTTATTCTTGGGAGTTTTTTTTTACTTATGACTAAAATATCGTTCAAGATTCTGCACATCTCCTCAGATCTTCTTTATATAAATAATATTTGTAGAAATTGTAGGAAATAAGACAGAAAGATTTCTCTTTCATTTTTAAATTTTATTTTTCTTTTTTTTTTGTTATTCAATTTTTTTATTTAAACATTTTTTTTATGTATCTTTAAACCCATTAAAAATATATGAGATGTGTTCCCTCGTAAATAAACTCTTGTTGCAACTATTTCCCTCACTTTAAAACCCCCAGTCTGGTTCTTCATGAGTCAATGACTGGGTATTCCCCAAGCGGCATTCATACAAGGTGCAGAGATTCGGTTTTTTTTCTCCTACTTTAATTTATATAAATAACATCAGTGGCGCAAACATGTGCCACACTCTCAAACTAGGCGTGTCTGTGGCTCTGACAAAATAAATTGCGTCAAGTTCAACGTGCAGTCAAATGTCGAAGAAGACAACAACAAAATAGATGAGCGGGAAGCGGCAAGGAAGCTCGCAACTAAAAATAAATTATAATTTAAAAAAGAAAATAGCTGACACGTTGAGGCGGAGTTTTAAAACAGAAGGAAAAAGAACTTAGAGAAATGGGGGGAAAAAAACTGTCAACGTGCCTCATAATTAATTGCAACACTGCACCACGGACACAGGGGCAGGTTACAGACTGTTCGTTAGGATATGCAGCACGTGCGTGAGCATTAACTAAAAAAAAATATATCAGCGGAAAACTTTTGAGAGATCACCGAAGGAAGGAAGGAAACTGCCCCATGAAAGGATGGAGGAATTCCACACATTTCCCACATACACACATGAGGCAGCAAGAGCTGGAGGCACCGCCCCATATGAGGCACAGCAAAAGGAAGCGAAGTTGTGACACGGAAATCGGGCAGATTTTGACGGCAGATGAGTTCACGCCTCCATAATTTATGGTCTCTCATTAGAAGTTGTAATAATTTCATCATTTTTCAACTAAAACTGAAACAGGGGAGCGCTTACAGTGCCACTAAAAGAGAGCGGAATGGGAAGAGTTTCACTGGAAAGTAGTGAAAAGGGTTAGAGTTGCCTGAAATGATAGATAATGGTTCAAAGTTCTCCACAGTAAGGAGGAAGAATAGAAGGGCTTAATGTTGTGACATGTAGAAATCATTAATTATTGTTGAAATCTCGCAAAAACACTTAAATTTATACTCAAAAATAATTGTATGTAAAAATATTATGTCACTCTCTCCATTCTCTTGACACATTCCAATAAAATTCCACATTAATCTGAGAAACATTGCAAAATACCCCTCCAAGCAGCCACTTTTGAGGGCTTAAAGCATAGGGGTATTTCACCCATAAATACCCCTTCAAACCACACAAATCACACACTGATTATTACAGCATAAAAAGCATATGAAACCATTCTAAGAACATCAATAAAACATAAAGAAAAACACTCCCCCATATTACGAGGTATCATTCTCTCATCTTTTATGGCCAATGAGGCAACATTTGCATGTTGTTTGGGGCGACATTGTTGTTGCGGGTACACAGATCCGTGACCCAGCATCCATGCGACAGCAGCAAAAAGTGTTGACAACCAGAAGGTTGTGGCAACCAGGTTGCGCTTTTGGGGACACACTTTTAAAGCGAGTATTTGGATTTTGTAAAGAAGTCTGTCGGTATTTTGGAGAATCAATGCTTATATTCACTTGTAAATTGAATTCTTAGCAGCCTTATAAACTTAAAAATCACCGTATAAATTTTTCAAGTTTCATCCAAATCAGTTAAATCTTGCAACCTCTACAATTTTAACAATTTTACAATTTTAATTTTATCCACGTAATTTCACAAAATATCCTATAATACGATTCTTCTTTAGCCGCTTAATACTTAAATCGATTTTAAGGCCAGTGCATTTCCATATGTGTACATAACTATTTGATCTATCAAACTTCAGAGATTCCACCTCAACACATTACTTTCCATCATCCTACCAAGTTGTGTTCATATCATGGGTTCCCCTGAGGTTTTAAAGCTATTCTCTATTGAAAAGAAAATTCAAAGTTTAAAAGTGTATCCCCGTCTTCGTTCTACTCAAAACTGTCCCTCACATTCCTGATTCTCCATCTCTTTTCTGCCTTTTCGCACTCTACTCGGAGTATTTTTAAACTTTTATGCTCGTCTACTCCGTCGCATGTCACATAATTATGAGGCACACACGAGGCGATGCTCATGCCTCATGGCTCACACGTCTCACGTCTGGCGAGGCGGCAGAAGGCAGACGCAAGCGGGAGCGTTCATTATTTAAGCCTTTTATGCGTGGGAGCATGGGAATTACGTAGAAAACTCTACTTTATGCATGCATTATGCTCTTACGAGAAAATATATGTATATGTGTATGTATGCAGAATATAGTGAAAAAAAAGATATGTTTCCCAGAAGTTTATTTTTTTATGATGCGCTAACTGTTGGCACACAGGACTTGCACAGGCGCCACTCTCTCCTCTGTCTGGTCCAGTGTCCTGTGTGTGTTTGCCTTTGGCTTCTGTGTGTCTCGTGGTTCGTGTCTGGTCATAAAGTCAATTAAATGTATATAAATTTAATGAGAATGCCCGTCCAAGAGTCGAGGGCTTAATGAGCTGCCCGATGAAAGCTGTTTGAGGCTCAGGTGCATCATTATCAGCGTCCAAAAGAATATAAATCATTGAGATTGTTAATGAGAAAAGTAGTCAAATGGGGAAAACCTGGAAGTAATTTTATGGGTATATACTTCAGAGCGGGAAATCCACATATACTCTGAGCTTAGCTGATGGTAAATTTATTCCTAAAATATGCATTAAGATACCATTCTAATTTGGAATTTAGCGTCACCAAAATAAACCGAAATAATGTGATTTCACATTTTCATCTTCAAAATATTATATTTTCCCTATTAATTTACCATCTTTTCCACTCCACGTCCTGCCATTTTCTCAATCTCTAAGATCCTCTAAGCCAATTACAATCATAATTACCTTGGAACAAAGATGTTCAGCGCATAAACAACCCAAAAACGTACGAAAATCGCCAAGAAATCCGCTTACCTGCAAAGAAAACAAAATACGAAACAAATTAGAATTTGGAAATCCGATTATAATGAGGCGAGCAAGTGGGCGGCGGAAAATCCAATTCAAGTTCATTTAAATTTTTAGGAAAATGTCCCCACCCACACAACCTAATTAGCAGCAAAAGAAGAGATTAAGCGAAAAGAGATTAAGTTGCCAACAAAACAAAAGAGACAAGGAGAAAACAAAGTCTAAGGCTGGAAATATCAACAGCAATTAGTAGGAAAAAAATATCAAGAAACATTTAAAATTCTCTTTACGCTGAATAAATATTAGGCAATTTCTTTGAATTTTGTGTCGAAAAACTTTCCCCTAAAAGGAGAGTCTGGGGCTTTATTTTCCATTTTCAAGTGTAGTTAATGTCAGGAAAATTCCTTTGGTCTACCGAAACGTGGTAGAAAAAAGGAGGCAAAGAAAAGTAGGGCAGGGGTAGAGCAAAAACTGTCTAAAATGGCCATCATCTGGCATTCAGCGAAGAGCAAACCGTGTCCTTCAGGCGGGCTTCAGCTTCCTGTCTTATGCTCTCTAATATCCGTTTTACTCGTTATCCCTTTCTTATTCCTTCTACTATACTACTCTTTACACCTCCTCCTTTTTGCTTGGGGGCTGCTTTTTTGGGGCATTTCTTTCATCGTTTTATCCACTTTGCTGTGGCTGTTGTTGCACTTTGACATGTGTAAGTGGCTGTCAGTCGTTACAGAATGATATTTTTCCTGCCATTCAGGTCCTTGGATGGGTTGGAATGGCATGGCACCTTCTGTTCATTGTTGTCCCTTTTTTCTGTTGTTGTCCTGCTGGTCCTTCTGTTGTTGATTTTATTTACATTTCTAG
The DNA here is from genome assembly GCF_900245975.1 of Drosophila guanche. Classification (NCBI taxonomy): domain Eukaryota; kingdom Metazoa; phylum Arthropoda; class Insecta; order Diptera; family Drosophilidae; genus Drosophila; species Drosophila guanche. Next base: position 2,925,021 of record NW_022995752.1, on the reverse strand, counting down.
GATTTTTTAGAACCCAAATACCTCCCATCCTCCCTGTACCCCTCTTCACAATTTTTTTGGGGACACTTATGCTAATATTTTTAGAGGCCGAGCGGGTCCACTCATGCTGTTTGCACTCCTACAAAATCCTTTCCTACAAATTGTTGAATCCAATCCCATTTTCCCCACTAGAAAGCAGCAAAGCACACAAAAGTATTGCCAACTTTTAGGCTTGACAGGAAAATGTCTGGTTGTTGAGGAAATCTCTTAGTTGCCGAGAGGAAATCTCTTAAGGAGAGATCCCCTGATTAGGGTATTCGACCCTTGACAAGAGCTAAGCAACAAATTACTTAAACGTTCTCGTCAAGCAGAGCTCTTTGCCTTCGGGAGGGTTGCTATGGTTGCGAAACCAATTTGAAATTGGGGGAAAGTTTATAGGGAGCTATGTTATTCGAAAACTTATTGAAATTTTTGGGTATCTTAAAGAAGACTGGTATGACGTTTTAACTATTATTTTTTTTTAAATTTTGTTTGGTATTTTTTTAAGTATTCTTTATTGTGACTAGTTTAATATTTCGCACTTGTTGTATTTTTAAACATTTATTCTCATATCACATTTTGTTGTCAACAGAGCTGTAAGATTCCCTTCCCTCAGAGACCTTCCCTAAAGATATCATTCTTAAATAGTTTGCCTTTAAAAACTATTTTAGAAACCTTTATGGAAACTCCATATCCCTTATGAAAAGTACTTTTTCCTTGAGGTTTCTCAAGTAAAATATGAAAATCCCCAAAACAAATTAACCTTTACGAACCCCAAACTAAGTAATTTACACAGAAGGAATACCCTTTCAAAGTTTATACCCAAGAACACATACAAAATACCCTCTCAAAAGTTCAATTTGAAAACAAAATAACCTTTAAACTTCAATTTGGGAAACCCAAACGCTCTGACCTTTCAAAAGTTCCCCCAAAAGGAAGCTCTAAACGATATAACCTTTTCAAAAGTATCCCAAATAGGAAGCCCCGCAAAAAATCAAAACAAATTTTGAAGTTCAGGGTTTTCATAATCTATGCGCACATACCATTTAAACAGTTGAAAAACTGTTGCCCAAAAAACAGTTCCACATTTAATAAACTGCAGCCATTGAGGAGCGAAGAGGTTCTATGGAAACACAAATCCGCAGCCTGCCTCAGACCCTCCTCAGAGGCTCGGAGCACAAAAGTTTCTCATTAAAATGAAACTTTGTTGCATTAGCAGAAAACTTCCTTACATCCTCCTGCCAAACCATACACTTCCTACCATCGTGGCATATGAGTAGAGACCTTTCAAATCCCTGGAGCAAACGAGTGTCTTTAAACTGATAATTGGATTTAATTTTTGAATAGATACACGAGAGAGTGCCAACGGCTGGAGAAAGAGCCATAGACTGGACCTCGGGACAAGACAAAACCCATTAAAATTTGCAGCCAGCTAACCCATAAGCCATAGACATAGCTCCATAGCTTCATCATAGATATGAAGGCATGGGAACTGGGTTTGGGCTTATGTTCCTATTTTAGGCAGGAGTTTGCCTTTTTTTACAGGATATTTTTGGGATAAAACGGGTATTTTGGGTTCTAGGAAACTTAAAAGAAATGTAGCTAGATAGAAAGTCCAACTAATAAAATCACCATTAAATAAAAATAAAGCTACAAAGCAATCAAAATAGATCAACAAAATTATGAGTTTTGGGCAACGTTTACAACCAGAATGAAAAGGGACAGAATCTCTTGGGATGTCTTTAAGTTTAGGAATGATTTTTTGTTTCATAAACTTTTTTAAAAATCGAGCCAATCCTTAAAAATCCACAGTACCTCACTGGCATTTTTCTCCCGTACAGCACATCTTTGTTGTTCCTTTTTGAAACTGTGAAAATTTTGACATGTGCTTGCCACATAACAATGAGGTACGTTGGCGCCCTGTCCGTCCCCTGGAGTGTCGCATAAATATTCATTTTCTTGACTTTAACGTTGTCGAAAGGGTGACTCTGCGCCACTCCTACCTCTCTCTTTCGCTCCCTTGTTGACTGCTGCATCAAATGCGTGTTATATAATCCCCTTAGAGCTGCCACGGGGCTAATTTTTAATTTTTATGGTTCACATGCGCGCTCCCCTTTTCGGCGGAGTGGAGCTCATAAAATGAATAATTGCCACTTTTTGGCTCCAGTAGCTCGAGAGTCGCTTTCGCTCGTTGGATGCTAATAAAGCGGGAGACCAACGGGCGAAAAGGGCAGTCTGGCCATGCCCAGCCATGCCCTCTGCCTCCGCCCCCAATCTCCCCTTCAAACAAATGGAGATTAATTTTATTATAATGTTTCCCGACTGTGGCGACTGTTTTTTGCCTCTTTTCCCCTTTCTTCTGTTTTTTCGGTGGGTCTGGCATTAAATTAATTTGTGGGGCTACTGCTTGAATTGTGCTTTTTTCCTTCCTGTGTGTTGTGTTGTTTGACCAGCAAGCAAGCAGTTCCATGGATACACCCACAGAGTGGATTTGGATACGAGTACTTGATTACATCCGTGAATATTATGGGTGTACTCGTTTGAATGTGCGTTTGAGTGCGGGCATGTGGTTTTTGTATTTAAATGAGTGCGGGATCCCTTTTGATGTGCTGTGCTCCTTATGTGAGTGGCTTTGTCAAGGACTTCGGGCATTTGACAGAAGCTTAGGGATTTAATGGGCAGATTAAGACTAGATATTGGCTATAAAATATGTACGGAATGTTTCAAGCACGCCATGAATACTATTTGGTTTAAGGGTTTGGTGAAAAGAGAGACAATTTGGGTAGATACATTCCCTGTTGATTTTACCAGTCGGGGTTCTAATAGAGAATTGTGTGATCAAGGCGTTTATTCTACCTAAAACCTGACTTAAAATCGCACTAACACTAAACCACAAATCTATTTTACATTTTTTTGTGAGACGCTTCTTACGCGTCACAACTTTTATATCCAGCACTCAGTACTACATCTCCACCTTAGCGGTGTTTTGTCAAATTTAACATTTTTCTTCATCTGTCATCTATATCTACAACACTTCTCACACCAACTTTAGCTCGCCCCCCTTCCCTAGACCCACACACTGCAGACTCGCGGCAGAGGCAGAGGCAAAGGCAGAGGCCGCTGACTACACGAAGCAGAGTGTGAATGATAGAATGAGAAAAAACAACAACAAGCTGCTGGACAGGGTGGGTTTGGCCACTTGAAATTAATTTCTTCATTGTGGCTATAATAATGATCCAATCGGATCCCAATTTGGTGATCTGATATATATGGATTCCCTACGGAATGGCGTTTTTAGTTTTCATTTATCTTCAAAATTGTAGTGGTTTGGGAGGTTTTCGCTTTTTTGCGGGGGCGGAAGGTGGCTGGGCTCATTTTTGAAATACACTTGTAACAGTGTGAGCATACAGAAGTCTGGAGGCAAAATTTGGTGACTCTAGCTCTTATAGTCTCTTAGTACCAGGTGCTCATCGGGACGGACAGACGGACAGACAGACAGACATGGCTCAATCGACTCGGCTATTGATGCTGATCAACAATATGTATACTTTATGGGGTCGGAAACGTTTCCTTCTGTGCGTTACATACTTTGTGCACAAATAAAATATACCCTAATTACTCTTCGAGTACCGGGTATTAAAAGGCCATAATAATGTTCTAAAATATTTCAACAAATGTACTAAAAGTGTTCCCTTCTAGACTCAAGTCTCTCTTACTACAGGATACTACACATTTTTGGATATTCCCTCAGCAAATAATTTAGTTTTCCAATTCCCGAATCAAGCCCCCCTTGAAATCCCCAAAATATCGAGTGAGCGGCACATGCAAACGAAACACATTTTGGCAGATATTTGTATAATGCTTATGGCCCTAAAAGGACACAAATCCAGACACTCCAAAACAATCATACGGCTGAGTCAACAACAACATGAACGTTGAGGTTTTAGGGGAAGAGCTTTTCCGAGGGCGGTCCTATGCTCTCTCTCCTCTCTCTGTGTTGCAGGATCTGTGACAGGTTTCAGAGGGGATGTGAGAGTATGTGGGTGGAACAGGAACTCTGTTATGCATAAATCACTTTCACTTGTTTACACAAATATAGGCGCAGAGTCGAGTGGTATATAGAACTCTGATGCCAGAAATAAAAATGTTTCTGGAGCAGGAGTGCTTCCGACAGAGCTTAACGAAATTTTCAATTTTTTCACCACCCCCAGTTGTTGTTTCATTTTGCCGCCACAGCATAAAGCAGAAGCAGGCGTCTCCCATTCACAGACTGAGAGAGAAAGGACACAGACCCATGGGCAGCAGGGCCGGACGGGTCCAGCCCCCCAAAAACAGTCCACACCCAACGAGGTGGAGTCCAAGCGGAGAGTTCCATTTCCACACACACTTGCAAGTATTGAAAGGGAATAATAACAACAGTTAAGCAAACAATGTGCCTGCCATCCGCCTAGCGTCCGACTGCCGCCCAGGTCACGTTCCAGGGCTTAAGCCTACCCAGAACCAGGACCAGAAACCCAAAGGGAAGGGTATGCAGCACCAGGGCCAGCTCCCAGGGAGTGTTGGCATGGAATGCAGCCAGAAATATTATTCCTCGAGTTGAATAAACAATTTAAACGATACAATGCATATTTATTCCCCTGGCATGGCGAGAGGATCTCGGATATGACAGACACAGAAAGAGATTAGGAAGGAAAAACATTTTGGATTCTGATAATCATTATTAAAAAAAATAATGAGAGTAGAAACTTTTGTATTTTTTTAGTTTATATATAAGGATTAAATCTTTAGAAAAAAGGAGAGGCGAGTGATTATTGCAAATGCGGAGTCAACAAAAATATATAACTCCAATTCCTTCTTACGATTAAACTCGTATATCGAAAAGGGTATTTCCCTGTCGACACACTTTCACTAAAACCTGATGGACACTCCCCTGTATTATTATTTTATTTTCAATATTATTTCTGTCCACCCACAAAATGTAAATTTAATACGCAATCCCCTTGCCAACAGCAGAAAAGAATTTCTACCCTCAGGAATGAAAATATATTTGTTCACGTAGTCAATTGGCATTGTAGCTGAAATACTTCCTCTGCCCTCACACTTTATAAGCTTGGATTTAATTCCCCCTAATAAGAACTAAACAATAGATGTGTCCACCCCCTGTCAGTCCTCCTCTATTGCCAGCCAATTAAGTTGATGGCCTAATAACACATTTGCCTCAATTAAATCAACACACGGACGCACAACAGCGGAACATTCACATCAAAATAAATAAACAATGAACACGGAAAAACAAGCCAACAAAAAATAAGTTTACCCAAAGAGAACAAAACAATTCCCGGAGAAACTTCTAGGGAAAAAGTTTGATGTCAAAACTTTGGCAGAACTCAAACTTTGTTTTGCTATTAGCCAAAAAAAACACAAGAGGGAGATTTGGGCAGAGTTTGTGGACCCACGCGTGCTGTCAAATTATCTAGGGAAATTATTTTTTAACACGCATCCAAAAATAACACCAACCAATGGCAGCGACAACGATTTTTTTGGGCTGGAGGAGAACACTTTGGGAATACTAACATTTACAAGGGGAAACTGGGAGCTTTTGTAAATGTTAGAGAAAGTGTTTATGGTATCTATAAGGATGTCTATGGAGGGAGTGGAAGAAGGAATATAAACAATAGAAATACGGGCTTAATAGATAAATATATTGATAACATGGTTGCAAATTTTGCAATCATAATCCTATTTCTGTACATTTTCATTGGAGTAAGCACTGAATTTATAGAATTTTTCATTGAGAGCTTTTAAATATAACAAGTGCAGTCGAGTTGGAACCTAAATAAGTATAAGACAATTCTATATGTACATACTATAACTCCTAGTTCAACATATAAATTCAATTCTTCTCCCTATGGATTCAAACATTTTCATTACATTTAAAGGGAATTTCTCCCAATAAGCTTTAAACAATTCTTGTTATTTTTTGTTTGTATTCATTGGAGATTTGATTCTGATTCAACAGACACTAACTATGGTTCTTTCCCCTCCCTTTGGTAGACTTTTTGTCCATATTTTTAGGGAGTTCTTTCAATTAACCATTGTTTGTATAATCATAATTATTTTTATGATTGTCACTTACTTTAAAATTACTACTTATCAACTCAATTAGTCATTAAGTTCCCTTTGTATACGCACCCATTAGATCTACCTAATAGCCCATTCTTGCATTCCCAAAAGTACACCACAACTTCTCTACCCATTCACAAACACCGAAATATCTAAAACATTCTCCCGCACAACAATCATTCGGGAAAACAAGTTTATTTGAATTTCCATTAACATTGCCCGTTTTCCATGGAAAATAGAACTATTTACACACCCCCTAAATAACCGAAAACAGTGCTTAATTAACCCACAAAAACAATTTCAAGTGCCAAAGCGGAAAATAACAAAAATATTTGCACTACAATTTGGCCAAAAGACCAGACCAGGAGCCCATGACGGAGGCTCTTAGTCCCCCTGGGCTCGATCTCCCTTCCTCTTTTCGTCTGCTTCGCCACTCCTTCAGTTGTAGTTTTCCCACTCCTTTTAAACGTATTTTCCCCACACTTTCACAGGGATTTTCCTGTCCCTGGCACCTGCGGCTTGTTGGCCAAGTTATCAGCGTGCCATTTCGAAGGTAAGTTTGCGTTTAATTCGACCACAAATCACCGGAACAGGCACAGCAACAAAGGCTAATATTTTCAGATATGACTTTCTTATAAGTTCGTTTCGTTTGTGGCACGCAAAGTAATTTTTCAATTTATGCCACACGACACGGCTGCACGGCTGACAGGCCGCTTACGATTTCCGCTGACTTGACAAATCGTGCAGGAATGAAATGTAAACCCTTCTTTTGTGCTTAACTTTTTTTTGTGTTTTAGTTCTTTCTATTCTTTCTCTCGTTTTATTTTATTATTACGTGCGCGTGTTACCAAACACGAAACCAGCAAGCCACAGGAGACAAGAGGAGGCCTCCTCCTGGACTCCTGATGATGATGATGATTTGCAGATGAGGAGGCATACCCAAAAAGGGCGCACCAAAGGGACTCGCACACGGGTCCTGCCCTTTGGCAAAGTCCTGCTAATATGTTCAGGGGCTTGCGGTCCGGCGCGGCGCTTAAGTGAAATCAACGAGAAATATATCCATTTATCTAAAGTAAGAAATCAGAGCGAAATCAAAGCCAAACGGAGAACTCCATGATACACTAGCATTGAATGGGGAAACATAAAGGGAACAATAGAACGTACAGCTCCTGTTAGTTAGTGCCAGTTAGCCATTGATTTTTATGGCAAATAATGTGATTTCAATTAGAAAATGTATATAATATTCTTTGATTTTTAAAGGAATTATATTAAGATTTTAAATTAAATTAATTGCACAATTAAATTGTTTTTCCATGCAAACTTCAATGCAAATATTTTCTAAGTGCTCAACTTCGTATATCGGATATCGGTACCCTTAATCAAGCCCAAAAATTACGGAAATATAATAAATAAAATACCAAAGTATACTTTTTATTGTGGAGATATTTCCTATTTTACTGTCAAACCCGAAAAAAATACCGCGATATACCGATAGGACCGAAAAATAGTAAAAAAAATGTATGGATGTAACTTGCAGCTCAGCTAATGGACTCTCTGCGGATAGCACACCAATAAAAAAGGTACGAGAAATCACAGTAAGAAGCTCACTCAGTGGCTGCCTCAAACGTTAACACTCCTCCATTCATCACTTGCCGGTAAAGTGGAGCCAGTAAAAACACTAAGTCCCACAGAAGAATGCCGAAAAAAGTAAAGAGGGATGCGAGGGGAGACACACAGATGAAGTAGAAACAGTAGAAGGACCCCTGAGTAGAAGGACCCCTTAGTAGAAGGAGAAAGCGCATGGGAGGTTTTTTCTTTTTTGATTCTTTTGCTGAAAGATGAATGACTTGACAAATGCTTTGGTCATGAATCAAATATCAATTTGACAAGCGGCAAAGCCCGCTCCACTCTCTCTCCAGCAGGGACCAGCACTTCCTTGGTAGCCAGCACCTCAGGTGGTGAAATTTCTCCTCCTTTTTAGTGCTCCCAACTTAATTCAATTTAATTGTGGCTGCCAGCCCAGTGGCAACCGTTGTAAATGACGCTGCCGCACAATTTTCGGCTAAAGATTAAAGTTGAAGGCAACAGGAAAGAGATTAATGAAAAACTTTATCGTTGCATTTTCTGGAAAATTGCATGGGCAAAAGTGTCTATTAAGTTTAGCTGCAAGTTAGATTGCCTGCAAGTGGGGCATAAAAAGAGAGGAGGGAGAGGGAGAGAGTACCAGCCAAAAACCATCAAAAACTTGATGACGTTTCATTAACAAGTACACAGATGACATCAAGGGAGATGGGGGTTAAGGACACTCCACGTCTCAAGGGGAATTTGCATGCACACACACGAATTTCACATTAATTATAAACAAAAGCTTGGGCACAGTCGTCGCTTGGGGAATTCCCCCGTCGCCGCATCAAGTTGATTAATAGTCTGCAAGTGGCAGGCATTTCTCGAAAATCCTGGCGCTGATAGATAAATGGAAAAACACACCGAAAAAAAAACAAAAACAATTAACAAACAAAAATCAAAAGCAAAAGGAAGCAGAGATAAGCGGCAAAGCATCGCGTCACCTGTGACTCTTTAGCGATATTCGGCAGACAGCATGCCCCTCTACCTTTTCAAACCATTCCTATTGCTATTCCCCTTTTTTTATCATCGCGACACATGGAAAAGTTCTTCCTGGCATTCATTTTTATTGCCTCTGTCCGAAAAAATAAAATCAGAGACAAAAAACTAAAAAACAAAAAAATCATCGAAAAAGAAAGAAATGGCTGGCTGTTGTTGAAACTAAAACCGGAACCTTCCAACCGGATGCCAAATGCCGGCTGTCTGTCTGTCCGTCCGTTTTATGCAATATGTCGCCAGTCGATAGCAGAATACACGTACGAGTGGCGTCTCTTCTTTTCTCTTCTTTCCTCCTGTGTCTCTCTCCCCATCTCTGTCTTCTTCTCATTGCCATGCAAATCTATGCCAAATGCAGGCCACATTTATGCCAATGAAAGGCACAAAAAAAATGGGGAGGGGGGGTAAGTTTTTTCTACTTTTTTATTTCTGTTTTTTATATGTGGGGACATCTAAGTCATCCTTGCTTAAAAGCTTTTATTTTTATTTTGCGCCCGCACTGAAAGCATCATTTACACCGTCAAGCGTCGACGCTTTATTCATTCAATATTTAAAAATGTAAGTAAATGCATCAGAAAAATGTAGAGAACGAAAATGGGTTAAAAAGTGGGTAGCAAGGTTTAGGGAAAAATTGAAAAAACGGGGACATAAATGCATGAGGAGCCGAGTGGGTAAAAATGTTGTAAAATGGAGAGAGAGAGAGAGAGAGAGAGATAGAGAGACCGAGAAATGGTTGCTGGGATTAGAAAAGGTAATCCAGAGCTGAATGCATTTTTCAAAGTGGATTTCCAGCAGTTGGAAATTTGCATTTGCGTGCTCCCAATCCCTCTACCTGCCACCACATGGGATCCCCAGCCACGAAACATTTCAAATGAGGTTTTGATACGCAGTTGAAATGTGGCTGGCTGCTCCGACCCCAATGAAGGAGCTAAAAGCTCTGTTGAAATGTGGTTCTACTCGGAATGGCTTTCGTTATATTATTAAAAATTCTCACTCACAGGAGAGGAGCATTCTGTAATGCAGGATGAAGGAGGGAACCTGCTGGAAGGTGGGTACCCTACTAGAACCCTTCTCATTAGTCATCCTGCAATGCTTCTGCCCTGCGTTGCCCTGCCCCCACTTTTTCACTCTTCTTTAACTTGTTTAACAATTTGAAACACTCTACATCCAAAACTCAAAACTGCTGACACTCTTCTTTGTCCCTTTTTCCTCGAACTCTCTTCTTTTTTTGCAAAACGAAACCATCAATTTCTAATAATGTAATTTGGTAAACGTCATTTTGTAGAGCAACCCCCCACAGTCCAGCCATCAGCCAACCATCAGGGGGTTGGTTGCTTCACTGGCGACTTTCTCTCCCTTTTTCTATGCTCTACTTTCGTTAGCCCTCAGCTTTTCATCACGTACAATCCAGAGGAAAATTTGCATTGCACAGCATAGTCTGCATACACAAAAAATGCTCGGAAAATGCTTGTTTAACGAAGGCAGTTAGTCAAATATTTGCAAAGTGCATTCGCAGAACCAGGGCACTCCGCCCACTCCCTGGGAAAAAACTCCAACTCAATTACTGGCCATGACACCTCACAACAATGCTGCTGCCGGTGGCGGTGGCGGTGGCGGAGGCAGTGTGCCCTTGGGTGTGGGTTTGAGAGAGAACCCACATCAAATGCAAAATACGAGTACGACTACAAGCCAGAAACATTTGCACGCTTTTAGCACAGGGTTTCACAGCCACCCCGCTGGAAATTTAAAGCAAGATTTTTCGAGGGGTTCGAGGGGTTCGAGGGTGTGGCGGTCGGAAGCGGCAATCATTTTCATGGGTGCAAGAAATTAAAATCTAATAACACAGAGCCAGCTCTCTGTCTCTCTCAACGGAGCATAAATATTTGCTATGCCTTTTGCCCATCTATAACGCAAGGGGGAGACAACCCCTGCAAATACTTATATTTTACAATCCCCCCGCCCCACAGACTTTGCAGGGTTGAAGTTTAGAGATACAAAATGATTCAACACTCTATAAGCCTCTCTGAGCAAGAGAGCTCTGCCAGTGCAACAGACAGACATATCCTTCTGGTTATGTCTTGCCACGGGGCAACCTGTGCAACATTTTGTTGCCTTGGTTGAGGCTTTGGCCACCCACACCACCCTCTACGGTCTCCATGTTCTGCAGATTGCTCTTTGTTGTTATGTACCTTTCTCTCCCCTCCCCGGCACCCGAATGTGTGTTTTTTGGTGGTTGCTATCGATGTTTCTATGCGAGGGTTGATGTTAAAGTCATTTGCTTGATCAATCATTCAGTTGGATGGCTTATCGCTTAATGATATTCCATAAAATCTATAATCCTTGCACAGATCTGTGTATACAATTTTGTTATCTTTTGACAGATCTTTCGATAGATCTTTGATGGATTTTTGACTGCGTTTTGGAAGCGTGTGGGAACGTGTCGCCTGAGGTTGACTGGAATATATGAATCTATACTTTATTTTGATTAATCGTCATATAATAAGGGCTATAAGAAATATATATTGAAAAAAGATCGGCCAAAAGATATCGCATGTGCAAGAAGCACGTGCTAAGAGAAGGAGTTTGCAGGGAGTATTTCATCATTTTCACGATTTCCTTAGTTGTTTCCTCCTGCAGCAATCATCGTTTTAATCAACCCTCAAGCAGCGAACCCCCTTCTAAGCCGATGCTACCATTAAGAGTCCCCTGCAAAAGAGGAAGACCTCTGACAGGTCCATTTACAGGTAGAAACACAAAAGGAACTATACACAACACACATCCTCAAGAGTGTGAGTAGAGGGTTACTTTTAGAGCGAAAATTAATGGAAAACGGAAGTTTATAATTTGATTTTTAGTTCAAATTTAATTATGAAAGCATCAAGAGCAGCATCACATATTGGGCAGAACCTTTGTCAGCCTCTGTCCTCCTGTCCCGGGAGTGTAATCTTAGCTCTAAAATTTATTGCAACACCCGTTCATCCTTTCTTTTTCCATTCGTTATTCCTTTTAGACCCTGATTGATTGCAGAAAATTCCTTCCCATTTTCCTTGGGAAAAACTCTTTGAAATTCAATATGCAGTTTGTGCCCAGAATTTCCAGCAACCCCCAACCCATACCATTTTCCACCGTATCGAAGGCCAATACAAAATCAATTATGGGAATCAGCGCGCCTTGCGTACACACTCCTACCTCCCCCGCACACTCTTCCTCCTTGCACCCACTCTGTGTGATATATGGGAGGTCCTTTCGCATCGTTGTACGTGCGTGTAAAGCAAGTTCTAAGCCTGTGTAAAACTATAAATGGCACACAGGACACTCGGGCACTCTTTGGGATATGTGTGTGTGTCGCCTGGCAGTAGGCTTAAGTGTGTTTGACTGCGGCTAATATTTATTTCCGGCAAATAAATCCTCTCCACACACACAGCCCCTGCAAAATCCCGTGCCCCTTGACTTAGAGGAACGAAGGGAGCGCGGCAGAGGACGGGCCACGACAGGACAGGGGTTCTACAAACAGCAAAACAAAGCTACCAAAAAAAAAAGAAAACAAAAATATATAGCAGTAAACCTAGTTATTAATTTCTCACAAAAGGGTCTCCCCCCAATGATTCCAAAAATGATTCCAGAATCATTGCAAAACTCTAATGAAAACGAAAAAGGGTATATGGATTTTTAAAAGCAGTTTGAACGGAAATTAATAAGGGAAAATATATGGAAATTTGGGAGGAAACTTGGACAAAACTTTGAAGGAAATTTGTAAGAACAATTTTAAGAAATAGAGGAAGTAATTTAAGTAATTTTTTTTGAGGTATTTAACAGAAAAGTTGATAGATTTAAATCAAAAAGATTCTGATGTAAAGGATGTAAATTCTCTATTCCACATCCTTTTTTCTTTAGAAATATTTACAGATTTTAATTACTTCCCAAGCCAGACAGCCTTTGGGTAACATCTGGCAGCTATTTTATCACCTAATAACCTCCAAAATCAATCAAATTCAAGTTTGAATAATATATAGTCCATGATATAGTAACCCAAAAGGGTACTCCTTGTTCCTAGCACTCTCTCGTAAAATGCTTCACAGCCTGTGCTTCCTTTTTTTTTGTACTCTTACCCTCCTAAATAATGATGATTTTGCACTGTGGGACACATTCTGGGCGCATTAGTTTTATGGCATTTGTGTCGCAGGCCGCCCACGCCTGAAAAAGCGGCACGAGAATCGTTATTGATAGCTCCCAATCTCTATACGATGGGGGGTTGAAGACACAAAACATTGGAGTTTTTGGGGAAGTATTACGAAGTGGAAAACAGGGTACAGGGGCTGAGTATTACGAATGATTTTGTGTGGGCATACAAGGATGGGTAGTCCCTAGTCATAAATTTCCATGTCTACACTTGCTCCAACACCACATCCACCTGATCCCCTGCTCCACCCTTCCTCCCATCTCCCCATGTCGTTAGCTTGTTATATAAAAGTCTTATCACTAGGGTTACGGTTATGTTACGTCCTGTGAATGCCTGGAGGCCATTCATCTTCTGTCGATTCCTCGAGAGTTGTGCTTTGTTGTCTCTTCTAATTAGCAACAAATCTCTCTCCATCTCTGTCTCACGCGATGCCCTTTTGACAGCTCTTTAAGCCTAAATATTTAATGCCATTTATCACAACTATTATTTTGCAGAAGCGGGAAAAGACGGCGGAGTACGAGGGGAGCAGGAGTAGTGGAAGTGCAGTAGGAGTAGGTTGAAGCAGCAGGAGCTGAGCACAAAAAGGCCAACTTGCGAACTTAATCAGAGAAAAGCACAGCACAGAGAGACAGAGAGATCCAAACGGATTCTCTTGCAGAGATTATGATAAAAAGCGAAGCAAGTTTTATACATCTTTCTGTTGCTTTGAGGAAAGCATTTGCCATGCCCCCTCGATGCAGGCAAACCAGCAAAAAGTTATGCAAACAACAATTGTATGAATGCGAATGGGAATGTGAAACTATAGAGAATCCAGAGGGTATATGGAATCTAAGAACGGATTGAAGGTATGAAAGACTGAATAGATGGCAAAAATGGGGAAATATAAATACATTTCAGAAAGAAAGAAATGGAGAGGAAAATATTAAAAAATTAAATTAATTTTTTGAGACTAAACATTCCCAGAGAAAACTTTCTAAAAATGGCAACTGCAGCAAGGTCAACTGCACATAGGTCATTAAAATGAATGCAGAAATCCTTAAAACTTTCCTTCAAATACCTATAATAATTATATACTTCCAATACATCATACCCCACAATCTTTGCAGAGTACTTTACACAGAAACATTACGACTCTTCCCCATTTATGAATATAAACCGTTTGTAAGCTTATTTTCTTGTGAGTGGAAACTTTTATCTCTTCGTTTTTTGTACTGGCTTCTGGCAGGGAGAACAAGTCTTCAGCAGATTTATTTGCTGCTATGTTTTTTCTTACCTTTCAAATGCACAAAAGATGCAAACTGAATCACAAGAAAAGATACAAATAGGAATGGCACTCACAAAAAGGATACAAGCAGAAGCAGCCACAAAAAGATTTTTAAATATGAGAGCCACAGCAGCTAAGGAATGCATCTTGGGAGGAAATAAATGTAAATAATTGCATGAGGAAAATCTTCATGTATTTGCCTCAGAGAGAATATCTCAAGAAATGCACAGAAAACAATGCAATCATTTCTTAAGGAGAGAGCAGTGCATTTTCCACCGTCTAAAAGTTGCACAAATTAATTGCATAGTTTTGAAAAAGGGCAAAACTTTGTAATTAGTTGAACAAACAACAGGAAACATGCAGCAGGAAACAGCCTTTGGCTTTGGCCATTGAGTAAAATTTTAATAAATAAATTTCCCAATAAGCCGAAAAATGTGGCATCCAAAAACACTCGGTGCCCCGCTCCAGCTGTTCCTTCTTCTTCTGCTGTAAAGGCGTTTAAAATATACATTAAGCGATGAAAGGCGACTGTATATATTCGAGCAGAGTCCTGGACTCGTTAAGGAAGGAAGGATGCCAAGGCAGGAGTGCGAACAAAGTGCAGGCCTCTCCGTGAAGGAAGCTGCTGACTGCCGGTTGCCGGCTGCCGACTGCCTGCTGCCCAGGCTGGTTAGTGGCCAAAAATTATGGCTGCAATTTTTCACACAGGCAACAGAGGCGACCGATAGGAAGCTAGAGAAAGGGAGTTCTTCCAGAGGGATTTACCAGAGCGGTTTCCAGAGCACAGGCAACTATACTTGCCACCGATTATCCCCACATAAGCAACAAAAATGGAAACTTTCCTTCCATTTTGCAACACATTTTGTGGCCCTAATGCATGTCCGCTTTATACAGAAAATAGAACCCGAAAAGGGAACGGAAAATATATGAGAAAATATAACTACTAAAAAGAGAACTAAAAGAAGTCTAGAAAGGGGAATAGAAAAGCAAAAGGCAATATCTGGAGAAAAAGTTGTAGAAAGAAAGTGGAGAGAAAGCCAGAAACTGGGAACATTATAAATCTATCAAGCTTATTGTTAAATAATGCCAATAAAAATTAGTGAAAATATCTCGATTTTAGGGTAAAAGCTTCATGGAACTTAATAGTTTTTAAGAGCAATAGTGGTTTAAGGGCAAACAATAATTTCGAACCTACTCCAAGTAAATCCATTGACTGGGAAACCTTTGAGGATAGATATTACTCTGATCCCCGTTTTAGATTTAATGAGCATTGATTTAATTTTCATTTGCTATTTTTTTTTTTTTTAATTTTCATCTACTTTTACTTAATGCCCTCAATATTTAATATTAATTCTTATTTATTTATGTTTTTATTCTTCTTCGTTTGGATTTTTACTAAATGTCTTTAATATCTAACATTAATTCCGCTTAAAAACACAAAAGGAGAACGAGCTTTACTCCCAGGAGCACCTAATTCTTCATCTTCTATTTCATTTTTATCATTTACTCCCATTACTCTCTTATTTAAAGCGAAACGAAGCATGCAACACGTTTTCACTGGGCCTTACCTACCTCTCTCTCTCTCTCTCACTGTGTTCTCTGTGTCTGCCTCTTTCATTTGAGTGCTGTGTCTGGGGAGTCCGTACTGTCGACTGTCTGATATGTTTTAAGCATAAGTGCAACGCATTTAGCTGTCAGTGAGAGAGCTGCATTTTCCTGCGAAAGGAACTGCATTTTCCCGGCTCCTCCTGCAATGGTTGCAACAGTCTTCGGCCTTTAAAATCCCGCAAGCGGCGGCCACTAAGTGACGTCAACGCAGAGGCGCCTCCCTGTCAACGTGGCAAAAGCGCCTCCCTGTCATCGCAGCAGAGTCGCCTTCTCCTGCATATTAAGAGCGAAATAAGAGTCGTCTCCTGCAGTGTCCATTCCATGTAAATACTCGTAAAATGTTGGCCAAAAACCACCCAAAAGGCCTTTGGGAAAATTCCCTCGCCTTTCTTATTGCTGCCGGAAAATTGAAAACTTTAAGTGAATGCCAGTGAAAAATATGAACGAAAACTGTAACTGCAATTGGGAGGCGGAAGTGGGGGAAAGGGAATGGAAATGGAAAATAAGGAAGTCCGTAGAGAAGTCGTTGTCCTTTACGTCACATGCCGGACGTGTGTGTGTGTGTGGGGCATGCATCGGGGGCATAAGTGGGGCATTAGTAATGGCTCTCTCTCCTTCCATTGCGATGCCGGTCTTCCGCTTTCTCTCTTGCCCTGCCAACAAAAAATCCCACCAAGGATAAAAGATAATGCCTCCGAACTCCGACTTCTCCGACTCTACCGATACAATTAACGCAGAAATATTAAAAAATTATTATGAAAATATGAAATTAAAGAAAAGAAAGAAAATATGCATTTTCCCACCACATCAATGGGAGGCTTAATCCTCTGCCTTTAAATGAGGCATGCCCCGGGGAAGAGGCCCCACAGGGCACTGGCAGCAGTTGTACAATATTGACAGTTGCATGTGGCAGTTGCTTACATTTTGCAACATTTTGTATCCCCATCCACATCTGGAATTGCCTGCATAATTATCGATTGTATCGAAATACAGAAAAATGTTTTTTAATCTTTTAGTCTTCAGAGGGGGGTCGTTGCACGTGATTAATGCGCTTCAGGGAAATGCAATTTCCAAATGGCTTTCATAATACTTATGAAATCCACAAACTGAATTGAATGAAGAGCTGACTATGAGGTTTTTCAAGGCAAAAGAGAACTTTAACATTTTGTAGATAAATAGGAAAAAATTATTTATTTCAATTTTTTGTTTATGTGCCGCATAAAATGTGATTTTAAATATTTTCAAAATTTTCAATTATAAAGAAAAAATATAGAGATATTACAGGAAATCCCCTTGAAGACACTTTCTAGAATTATATTCCTAAGAAAACTTTATCAGAGCATTTAGGTATAAAAACTCTATCAACTATCCTCTAATATGCCAACAAATCTCAAAATCTTTAACTTTTTCCACTAATATCATGTTCTACAGCATCAGTAAATGAGAATTAAAATTTTCCTACAGTAGCACCCAATGTGTACATATATTCCACACAAATGTTTGCATTTTACCAAAAAAGAAAATTCCATTTACAGCTGGAAACACACAGAGAAATGGACACTCGGCTACCCTAAAAGTGAGATAAAATTTGAAAAGTCAAAATTCTGTAATTGCCCATAGAGAGTTTACCATCTTTGTGCAAGTTTTCCACTTCACATATTCCACCCCCTGCTTTCCCATTTTCTATTTCTAAGCGAGGGATTTCTAGTGGTTTCTTGGTCCTTCGTCCACTTTTCATCAAAGTCAAAGCAAACAAAAACATTTTGGAATTTATGCAAACGGCGGCTGGCGGCTGGCGACTGACGACTGGCGATTGCCGGGTTGTGGGTTGGGACTGGCGCTGCTGGAAATATAACCATAAATTAGTAGAGTCCCTTCCTGCCTGCTGTTCTTCCGTCCACTATCCTCTGTCTCGCGTTGGTCAACGATTTTTGGCCTAAACAGCGGCTGTGCTCTATCTCTCTGAAATTTCTCCCTCTCCTTGAGCGAAAAAGTCTCAATTGCAAATTGCAAAACGGCACTGAGGCATGCAATTTGGCTTGCAACCACACAGCTACACCCACTGACCCACCCACCTCTCAGGCACTGATGGACCCTCGTGCGCACTGGCCGAATATTTGTCGCGAGGCGCTAAGCTGTCAACTGGCAGGCATAGTTGCTACTTGCAACAGCACGAGGCAGCAGTAGAGCTACAGCAAGAGGAGGCCGGAGAGCTACAGACAGTGGCAGGGGCGTTAGGCAGAGGCAGAGGCAGTGCCACATTTGGCGGATGCTGCCACTGTGTGCTTCCGTAAAGGGAAAGGGGTGGTTGGTGTTGCACCCAAAAAATGTGTTGTTTCCTCTTCTGGTTATAGTCGCTGGCAAGTCGCGTGTCGTGCGGCTACTTTACGGACACCACCACCGGCACACACCCACAGCCACAACATGGACACACTCCCTAGAACCACTGAAATCCATGGAAACCCCCCTTGGAACCCCCGAGCCACCACTGATGATTAGTCCAATAAGTTGTAAAAAGTGTCGCTGCATTCCCTTGGTGATTATCAGAAAGTCCCTGAAGGGAGAACAGAGAGAGAAGTGTGGCTGCGGGAAGAGAAGAGAGATAGAATGAGAAGTGGGTGCAGCAAAGGAACTAAGGATGAGGGGTGGAGAGTGTGCAGTGGAGTGGTGGAGTCCCTTAAGGGAAGGGATCAGGGAGCAGTGGGTCGCGGTTCACGGATCAGGGGTTTATTTTTTTTTCTTTTTGGGTCTTTCTCGTTCTGTGATAAATTTTTGATTTATGACAGAGGCAATAAATGTTCGACTGTTTAATGCATTTTATAATTATGTCCGGGGCTGCCGGGATTTCGGTATTACGAAGCTGATGCCGGCGAATATTGGGATACACCATATGTGCAAAATTGTACACACGATAATTATGAATTGCAATTTTTATTCTCCCTTCTTTTTTTTTGGTGCGCAAAATGGGGCAGAAAATTGGCATCGATTTGACTATGGACTAATCTTGGGATTATTGAAATGGCTTTTAGGAAAAAATACATGGATAAGGGAAAGAAATGAACTATTTTCAAAAGAAATTGACAGTAGCTTTCATATATAAAATATTTTGTCATATTTCACCAGATGCTTTATTCACAAAGCTTTGATTTAAAGGACAGACTTTTAGCCTCAGCTTTCGTCGGAGAAGTGCTCCTAAAAGGCCCTCATATTTTATTTAACAAATTATTTTCATATCGCATGTTTTTCCAATAGTTCTTTCTAATTAAATTTCCTACATTATTTTTATTTTATTTGCTGAATTTACTCCAAACCTTTTCCCTGTATATTTTCTTAAATTTTCTCTGTGATCAGTGCGAAATCTGTGAACATTTCCTCTAAACTCGCCTTTTTCCATTTTGTCAAAACTAACCTTTCCCGCTTTCATTTCCAGCTTATATCTTCATCCAAAAACTAATTTTCCCTTCACAAACTACTGCTACCACATTTAGCTCTTGTACCTTTGTACCTCATCATTCTTGAAGGTCCTTGATGTTCCATTTGTTGTTTGCCCCCCGCGTGTATACCAATTTACATTCCATTTGCCTCCTGTGGACATTTACCCTCCTCCGGGTTATCAGACATCCATGGCTTTCCATTTGCTGTGGATATACCCCTGTTGACTGCCTGTTTAGCCTATCTCCGATGGCTTCCTGTTTTCCATGGCTTTCCGTTTGAAGAACCTTCACTAGCAGTTGACCCCAAAAGCGTCTACCCCATAAAATTCATGCCATTGCCATTGACATCCATCCATTCCATCTCTCCCCCTGTGGCCGTTCCTCTCCATCAGCAGCCCATGGCGAATCGCCTGCAAAAGCAATGCACTTGACACTTTTGTGCCAAAAAGTGCGCTTCATTTCGCTCCTCGTTTCATTAGGGCTAAAAATTGCCCTAAGGCAAAGAAAGAGAGACTCTAAAGGGGGAATTTCTCTTCGATTTTCCACAGTTTCTTTTGGATTTTTTTTTTCTAGCCAGAAAATTTACAGCGCGCGCATTTTCAATTTGCAAATGATAGAAAATGCCTGCGGCAAGCGTACGTGATGGAAGGAAAAAGCTTTCTGCTCTTTTAAGCATGGAAATGGGGAGAGAGGAAAGCCACTGCTCTTTGCAAGGGGGGGGGGGATGTATGGTACACCCCTAGCCGGTTGTTTCTGTTATTTCCTGTTTATTTGTTCTCAGTCCTCTCTCTGACACAACTCTCATTCAACACTCAACACCATGGCAACAATTTTAATTCAATTCCATTAAAAGTCGCGTAAGATGGAAGGCACACAGATGGTGTTCCTAGAATTGGGAGGGTAGGAGGACTTTCCACCTCCCACCTGTCTGTCTGTCTGTCTGCCACTTGGCTTTGGCGTCTGCACACACAATCAAACTAATGTTTCAGGCTGAGGGAAAAACTAATGAAGCGAGCAGCAACGCCAGCATCGAGAATACGCGACGATTGATTGCTCCCTGGAGGCAGCAAAAGAGAGAAAACAAAGCGCGAGAGAGAGGGCAACAAAAGTCACGGAAGAGTAGTGAGGAAAATGGGAAAACCTGATGCAATCAAAAGAACAGCCCATAAACCTCCCCCCCCCCCCCCCCCCCAAAGTACACACACAAATCTCAATCGTTGCAACCCGAAAACACTGAAAACTGCAATGCCCAAAAATGCCAGAAATGTTGTTGGGGGTTGGCTCACCCACTGACAAAAAGGGGGTTGGCTGGTGGCTTGGATAATCCAACATCTCCCTTGGGGTGTACTTTCAAGATGCATATTATAAGACTTGTTAAGTTCCTTTCGCTCGTTAAGATAAGTGAGCCGGCAAATGGTGCGATAAGTGTGGCGACATCGCAGAGGGAAAAATGGAAACACACAGAGCAGCCGCAAATGATTACCAGCTTAAGATATACACGAAATTATACATATAGATAATAAGAGTTACAGATAAGCCGCAGCATCCCACTGCTATTTTGTGGGCTTTGGGTGTAATTTTGGTTAACGAGTATTTTAAGAGACGAATTTAAAAAGTCCATACAAGTATGGGAAGCCTGAAAGAGTCTTAGAAGTGCCAAAAGCTACAAAAGGTTCGTCTGAATGGTGGAAATATACACTTAATGGATTGGTGTACTTGGGTTGCTAAAATGTGAATTAGAACTAAACCGATTCCAAGGAATTCGTTTGGGTACGATAGCTTACTGCTTTATATTGCAATAATCCAAATATAAGAATTCTAAGAAAATGCTTACTTTTACCCAAAACTAGTAGGCCTCTGCCTCAACATTCAAGCAGGCAATGTGCCACACACCACATTATCATTCAGTTCAACACAGATATTTGTACAGTTCATAGTGTTTCTCGAGTCGAGATAAATAAACTCCAAAAAATTCGGTCCTATTTTCGTGTCTAGCTTGAAAAGTAAGCAACGAAATTTAGCAATAATTTTGGGAAAAATAAATAATACAAAATGGAACTATATTTTCAGGTCAGAGCTCCAGTTGAAGCAACGAAAAATGTGCAACTATCCTTGCTATCCCTCTGCTGCCCTGTGCCCTTGCGGCGGTTGTGGTCCCAGCGGCTTTTACGATCCCTGCTTTGGCCCCTTCAATGGTCCCTTCAATTCGTGCTGTGGCCCCAGTGGTACCCAATGCTGGAGAGGATGCACTTTTTA
Organism: Drosophila guanche; assembly: GCF_900245975.1. NCBI lineage: Eukaryota > Metazoa > Arthropoda > Insecta > Diptera > Drosophilidae > Drosophila > Drosophila guanche. The sequence continues at coordinate 2,903,519 of NW_022995752.1, read as the reverse complement.
CTAGAAGTGGTGGGACCTCAAACTCAACTAGAGCACTGCCTTGTCTTGCTAACAGAAGAAAATCAGGAATAGAATTGGTTGTTCTGACAACAGCTTGATCAACTTTCAGAAACGACTCGCCAGACATCCGAAAACAGTTTTTTGTGTTTATTAATATGATTGTAAATAATATCTAATGCAATAAATTGTTTCACTAAACTGTGGACAATATATAACAAAATATTCAGCCAGCTGGAGAGAACTTCTGTATAGAAAAATTCATTTTTAATTTGAATTATTTTTTGGGTATTTAGGTAAACAAATTCACCAAGTAAAATCTCATAATAGCTAGAGCTGCTTATATTTAAAATTTTACAAAATATAAGATCTCTAAAACAAGTTCATGTCTCACCTCAATATAACCCTGAACACTGTCGCATTGCTGCAGCACCAATATGGCTGGATTTCCTCTCATTTCATCTGGCGAACAAGGCGACAAAAATCCACTATCGGCATCGCTGTGCGTTGATAAGGGACGCGATTTACGTATCTTGTACTGCACATGACGACTGGGCACTGGTCCGGGATTAAATAAAACATAATTGGATTCCGTGGGCACTGGAACCGTATGCGAGCGCTGATCCCTGCGTTGTTGATGCAGCAGTTGTTGCAAGTGCAACATGTGATCGGTGCTCACGAGCTCCGAAATGGCTCGCTGTTGCTGTTCAAAGGTGGTTTTATCCCCCGATTTCTTACCCCCACCACGAAAGGGTGAAAGATTGAGAAATGTCAACTTCTTTTTCATGGAATGCTGCGCCTGATTCGGAATGGAAGTACTCCCCATGGAACTCCCTGAATTTGTGGAAGTCGAAGACTCCACGAGAGCCGTGGAAGTGGTCTCTGTATCCTTCGACTCCTGACTGTTGGACATGCTGGCGGGATTTTCCAGCTCTTGGAAGAGTTTCTCCAAATTCTGTTGCTCTAGATTTGCATTCACCAGTTGCTCATTCGTATACGGATTAGGAATTCCAATGTCCATTGTGCATACGCCTGGCTCAATCACGAAATAATTGTGATGATCAAAGTGTATCCGCACATCCTTGGGCTCGGCACAGCCTTCGGTTTCCGCTTCGGGCAGTGCGGAGGTCTCTATAATGATGGTATCCTCTTCAATTTCCAGCTCTTCATTGTCGTAAATGACTTCGGGCACCATTTCATCCTCGTCTTCGCAGACCAAATGCTGTCGCGAACTGAAGAGGGGATCCCTGAGGCCATGCGAGGTGGTGGCACTGGGATATCGCATCGCTTTTTCATTGATAAAATCCACCGGGTCGAACAGACAATAGTTGTCCATGTGGGATGTGGCCACCTTTCGCTGGCGCACTGGTAGATTTTTCAGCTTCTCGGCATAGTCGGCCGCGTCCTCGTTATTGTTGCCCGATTCTGGTGCTGGCGGTGGTGGAGATATTTCCTGATTGATTTGCAGTTCCCTTTCCTTCGGCGTTCCCCGATGTAGCGTGGCGAATAGTCCTCTGGCAATGCAGTTCTTTAGTTCGCTAACTCTGCCCTTGTAAGGACTGGACTGCGCCGAGGAACTACCGCCCAGAGGCAATCCCTGGAGATCCTCCAAGCCCAATTGTTTGCTCAGCTCCTTTCGCTCCTTCTTGCTCAGGACAACCTTGCCACGTATGGGTGTATTTGGTGCTGAATGCAACAGTCGCGACTCTCTGGACGGTATCTGTGACAGTGGTGGCGGTGTAGGCGGTGGTGGCTCGCGATAGGGTGGTGGTGCCCCCACACTGGTGGTGGCATAGCTCACGGGCAGGTCATTCAATATCCCTGCTGGCTGGTCTTCTGTTTGTATAAACTCCAATTCCATATAGTTGCCATAACCCTGCATAGTGAGGCCTTTGTGTCGCTGATTTTGATTTTGATTTTCAGTCTTTGTTTGGAGGATCCTTTGGCTTTGGTTCTTTGCTTGATTCTCCCTCTGGTTCTTGGGTTTTGCACCCAATTGTGGCAGTGGTTGCAGCTCCTGACGCAGCTTCTCTGACTCCACCTCACTCTGCTGCTGCTGCTGCTGCTGCTGCTGCTGGAGCTGTTGCTCTTGATGATGATGATTCTCCTCATTCGCATTTCTATCTGATCTCGGAGGTGCACCTCCGCCTCGTTGCTTAAACGTTTGACTGGACATTTCCTTTGGCTATTTCATTGTTAGTTTTTTCAGCACTTTTCACACTCGAATTTTACAATACAATTTCATGGACCTTCTTCTTTTTAATGGTTTCATAAATCTTCATCTTTATGGCGGGAAAACACACACACAAAAAATAGACTTTTAATGGTTTTTTCTAGTCTGGAAAAAAGGGGGTTTCCCCTTCTCTATTTGCTTGTATTTCTGTTTTGTAATTGGATTTTTGTGAGAGCTTGATGCATGTCAAAGTTAAATTAAAACTGACCCACCGTTTCGCACACACACACACACACACACACACACACAGGGCCGAAAGGACTCGCTCTCGCTCTATGTCTCTTATCCTTTTTTGGTGTGCGCGCTGCGCTCTTTTTTCATGGTCATGGTTACGTCCGTGGTTTTGTCTGTTTTTGAAGTGTTTGTTTCAGGAATGGCATCCTCAAACACACAAAACAATGCCCCAACTGTCGGAGGGTTTTTATAATTTGTCTACAAAAGCAATTAACAAAAGGGCCATATAGGGATGCTTCAAGGGTAACAGCGTCATGAGGAGAGTCGTCATTCGCCCAGCTCAGACAGAAATTGTATGTGTAAGTACTTTTCCAGTGCTTAACCTTGAAAAGTGGTGCGAAATCATCATAGAAATGGCAGAAATATTCAGAAAGCGCCCTACAAAACCTCAAAAATGTTTTCCAAATCCTTAGAAGAATGTAAATTACAAAAAAAAAACGTAGCAAATATATTAAATATAATTTTTGTCTTTAAAAAAATTGCAGCTATAAACTATAAAAATAATAATTTTGTATTTCTGTGAAAATTCGAATGTTAATAGCAACTTTTCAAGCATTATTCATTTTAACGAGAGCTTTCTCTTTCTCAACTGAGTAAGTCTTGTTTTGCCAGGAATAAAATTGTGCAACAATTGTTGTGCAACAAGCAGTGGAAGGGGGTTGGGGGGATGGACAAAACACGACAGATGCACGGTACAGGGACACACGATGCGGAGATATCTATAACAAATTGACAGCAAATTGATCATGGAATTTATGGAGTGGAAAGAAGAAAATAGAACAAAGGAATTCCAACGCTGAGGGTGCCACTTGTTTAAGGAGTACATTTATGGGATGTGTGGAGGAGAGCAGCAGAGAATGAATAAATGAGAAGAGTGATAGTTGCAGTCTAAACTTAGTGATTGAATGAATAAGTACTTGAACGAATAAAGAATTTGAGTGCGTCACTTCAAAATCGTTAAATAAATTGTCATAGATTTCATATTCATAAAATCTGATTTTCTGACAATTTGTTTTCACTTTTTAAGTAGATTTTAAAATACTTAAAACCCCTGAAAACTACTTATTTTATTGGTAATAAGATTTTTCCACTCAAAAACCAACAAAAACATAAACTTTCAAGTTTAACTTTCCAATTTGTGATTAGCTCTATATTTTTTCATCACAATCTAAATTCCTGCTCAAGTAGGAACAAAATTTCCTATTGTTTCCCATAGATTTTCCTTTTGTTTTTCTGCCAACTCACAAAACTATGACGAGGCACATGGAAAACAACAGTTTCCCAACAATTTTCATTCAGGAAATAACAGAAAGAACAGAATTTTCAGTGAATAAACAACAAGAACAGCAACAACAATCGTGAGCAAACCGAAATGGAAAAAGTTTTATTGGCAACAAATTGAAAACGAAAAAAAAAGAGGCCTCCTCGGACCTGCCTCGTTCGGAAACTCCTTCTGGCCAAAGTCCTGTGCTGGAGGAGGTCCTGGCAATGAAGCGAACCAACAAGTTGCATAATTGTTGGCGCATGATAAAATTAAACGGCATGAAATGAGCCCCAGCTGCTACTGCCACTGCTGCTCCTTTGCAGGACACTCCCACAGCTTCTCCACTTCTTGAATCCCTTTTAAACTCCTATCTGTTTCCCACTCCTCTCTGGAGTTTCCTCTCTGAATTCCTTTCCTCATTTGACTGCTCTCCTGCCTGCAGTTTTCCCTTCATTTGATTCTCCTCCCCCACCCGCCACACTGCGCTTTCCATCTTTTTCCAGGTAGCCCAAAAAAGAAAGAGAGTTACTTTATTTAAGTGGAGTTTTTCTCCCACTCCTGTCGGTTCGCGGCAGGCATCGTTTCGTCGTAAAGTATATCAAGTAATTTGCAATTAAAATGTTAATTTTTAATTGAATTGCAGATGGCAGGCAGTTGGCAGTTGGCAAAAGGCAGTAGGCAATGCCATGGCTCTTCTGCCATACTGAATCAAGTTAATTAGAGTCAAAGGAGATCCAAAAGAAGTGGCTGCCGCACTCCAAAGAGTGCGTCTAGGGGCTCTAAGGGCAGACTGGCTCCTTAATCCAGATCCAGGACTAGAGATGGTTTCGTGAGGTAACGGAATGAATGCAAATGAGGCAGAAATATGGTTCAAGACATTCAGGTGCAGGCTCCGAGAAAATTTGTCTCTCTCCTTTTGAATGGCAAAAAAGGGCATTCAAAAAGAGGAAACTTTAATGAATAATTCCCAGAAATAAATCGAATGAAATATTTTGAATTATTGCTGTAAACAAATCATAAGAGTAAATTCTGGAGCATCGGAAAATAGCGTAATGCTGTTTTGGTGATATTCAATCACACTAAACAACTTCTTGCAGAATTTACATAAATAAATAAATTCAATTAATTAAATTCCCAACAAAATTCTCAAACAAAGCACTTCATTTATCCTCAATCACACTTCCAGCACCCCAGCATTGCTCCCATTCGTCTGCTAAAACGTGACTATCCTCTATTTGCCACTCCCATCTCTACAGCTCATCTCTGGGGCATCTGCTGTGGCACCTGCTGCAAGGCCAATGCACTACTCTGTCAGCAGCAGGAGCAGCACCTTCTCTTTGTAATCCTCCGACACTTTCAGTTTCTATGACAACACACACAAGGCACAAAGCAGGGGAGAGGGTAAACCCGAAGAAAAGGATAGAACAGGGGAGGAAAAAAAAAACGAAAGAAAAGAGTGAGAAACCCAAAAGAGAAAGGAAAGCCAATGCAACACTTAAAGTTCAACACTTTTTCCTTCTACTTTCTGAGAGGTGAAGTTCTCTCCCACACTTTGCCGAGCGTCACTTCATCTGTAGTTTTGTGCTGCTGCCACTTCTATGGCAGATTGTGGCACTTCTTCTCCACCTTCTACTGCTGCTGCTACTCTCTCGGCTGTTCCTTCTGCTCCTCCTGCTCCATCAGCCACTTGCACTCCTCCTGATACTTCTAATGCCTCCCATTCTCCTGCTGCCTTCCTAACCAACAGTCAAAGTTGACAAAATACTTGTCAAGATTTGTTCATTGAGGTCTCTGGCCCTTCCTTAAGCCCCTCATTTGCCCCACAATCCACAGTTGTCCACAGCTTTGCCTCCACTGTTGCTGTGGTCTATCACATCTCTCTCTCTCTGTTCTACAGGAATGAAGGGGAACGAAGCTGCGAAAATGCACTACCCGACGCTAAGATTTCAACTTATATTTTAGGAAAATATCTAACAGTTTGTAGTTAAATTTTTGCATAATTCCCCAAGAAAATTATTTCAATTGGTTGTCGGTTCTTTGAGGTACTTTCTGCAGCAAAAAGAAGCTCAAATCTATATATATAGAAGATATCCAGATATAGATATCTAGAATATACACCTATAAATCAATTTCTATTCATATTCCTGTTGTGATTCTGTTTCAGCTCTTTCTTTTGCTTGCAAACCTCTCCCAAAAGCCTTCATACCTTCTCCTCAATGGGGGCTACACTAACCACGCTCAAAGGGGTCTCAAAGGGGGCAAAAGAAATCAGTGGCAAACGTTTTGTGCTGGGGCTGCTCCATCAAGCTGCAAACTTTACTACCAAGAGAGAGAGAGAGTGTGGGGGTGGGAGAGCTGATGGGCTCTGGAAATGCTCGTAAAGTGGAGCATGCATTGCGGCGGCGGCCGTTTGCTTTTAGCTTCCTCTGGCAGCAGGCACTTCATGACATCATTTTATTTGCACTCAATCTCTAGTTCCACTCTCTCTTTCCCTCTTTTTCCACTCGTTTTGCCCCCTTCGTGTGACGCGTAGAAAGCGCTGTGCAAACTTCTCTCTCTCTTACACAAAAGTTGCGTTTGGAAATGCTTTTGATTTGCTGGTAAGTTGACCATCAGAGAGGAGCCCCCCTGTACCCCTCAGACTCTTTTGCTTTTTCTCCACTTCTTTCTCTCTACAAACCCACTTAGAGAAGTGCACGCTTTTCTTTCATTCTTTAGAGCGTAAGCCCATGCCCAAACCAGACCTCAAAATGTTATTCAAACAAAAAAGAAAACAAAAAAATAGTGGAAAAAGGAAGTATAAAAGTGGTAAAGTGGGGTAGTGATGGAGGTCCTTAGTGCCGCCTCCAAACCCACAAAAAATAGTGTGGGAATAAAGTGGGAAAGTCTGTAACCAAAAAAAGGAGTGTCAAAAAGAGTCTCGTACAAATGCGTATGACAGTTTGAAGATTCTTCTGCCGAGACTTTTGAATAATGCCCCCAGTTTGTACTTGAAATTGGCGTTAGTCGACTGGGCGTGGCACAATAGCCAACAGCCATAGCAAAAAATCAAAGCAAAAACCTTAATACCATGGGGAAACGCAGAGAAACTCCCAAACTCAAAGCCCCAAAATCCGTATCAAAATCTATGTGCAATTCAATTAAAGGGCAATTTCCAGGCAGTCATCATATTTTTGTTAGTTAACGATCCCCCAAGGAGTGCAGGGAGGGTCCTTAAGGGGGGAAACAGGAAACGGAGGGGGCATACAACTTAATAAGACCCATCAGTGGGTGGAAATGGAAATCGCTTGAGGAAATTGTGTGTTTTAAGCAAAAGCATATATAATAAACTCGTATAAAAGATTGTTGCATGCCATGGGAAAATGCGGGGGGGGGGGGGGGGTAAATTAATGCTGTGGTTGGCAGGGGCAGGAGACGGGGGCGTGGCAAGTGCCTGGGGCAGCGGCATAAATACCCATATTTGCAATTTGCAGGAGGAAGCAGCAGCAGCAGCCGCAGAGGGACGACGAGCAGCACTAGGAGAAGGAGGAAGAGCGGCAGAAGGAAGAAAAAGCAGAGGAAGACAGCAGCATAAGGAACAGAAGAGTCAGAAGGGGAAGAGAGAATGAGTGAGAAAGAAAAGCACAAGACAGGACGACGGACCGCTCATGGGCGTTGAACAAAAACAAAAAAAAAAAAATCAACGACGAATGTTATTAAAAAAGAAAGCAAATGAAAACAGAGGGAAAATAGGAGGAAAAACAGTGTAAAACAAGAGAGAGAGAGAGAGAGACTATCTAAAGAAGGACTTAACGTGGAGATACCCTGTGGAACTTGGAACTGCGAACTTTAGGTGAATATTGTTCGAATTTACAGAAACTTATCTTCCAGAGTGCAGAAAACTGTTTTAAAAACTGAAGGGTTTCTTGGTCCAAAACATACACATACATATTTCCTCTATCTATTACCTACACCACCACAAATTCAACACACCCGAACCTTTACTCCGCGAACTACAGGGTACAAACACCATCGGTACTTTTTCCCACCCATCTTACCCACTGCTGCCGTTGCTTCTGCTAAAAAGTCATAAAATGTATTAAATGCCTAAAAGTATGACAGCTATAGACAATTTATGGAAAGAGAAGGGCGGTAGAGTGGCCAAGGAATAACAACCAAATAAAAAACTAAGAAAATGAAAATGAAACAATTTTTTCTATCCTCCAGTCTCGTCCTCAACCTTGAGGGAGCTCTATGGCGGAATAGTCCTCTGAATTTTAATGATTTTTGTGTGTAAAGTCAACCATGAAAATGTAAATATTTATCAAGCAGCATATTAATACGAAGCTTTCGAAATTCGGGAAAATTAGCACTGGGAAATGTATTAAATATTAATATTTATGAGTGTTACGAATGGCGAATATTTGTGGCTGGATTTGATCAATGGTTTTGGGTTTTAATTTTAAAATATTGAGGTTCATGTTTGACATATTTCTAGGTAGGACTTTAAATGTGAGACCTAAATTTTCATTCCTTATTTATGTCTTTCTTAATTTCCACTACTTTCCACATAAAAATACCTTCCAAAACAATGACTTTTTTCTTCATTAACGAAATGACTATGACTGCAGCAAACCCTCTGCATATTTTCAGGCCCTGGGCACCTTGCATAAAGATTCCACTTATTTAAATTTACGCGACAATTTTCTAGCCTGCAGACCAAAAGCATATTTTCAACTTCATAAATTTTACGCACAAATAAACAGAGCGAAACAAAAAATGAGCTTGAACCTCGCCAGGGAGTTATTTTTCTCATTCTGCGAGTCCTTTTCCTGTAAGGATGGAACATCTATCCATATGGTCACGTTTCTTGCTCATAAATAAGCTCCAAATGGACGCCTCTTCCTTTTCAATTGTGCAGATGCTAGCTAGTCCTGCTGGAGGACATTTGTAAGGATTTAGCAGGTGTACGTGAAAAGCCATTAACATAAATAGCTTTAGCGAACAAACATTGAACTTTAGCTTGGGTTTTTAATTACGGAAAAAACGGAGGAAAAGACACGACGCAACACAGCACGTCGGAACGGAGCGGACAGGACATTTCCCAAACGCTAATCCGCTAAGGCGTTTCTACAAAAAAAATGGCATACAATCAATTCTCAAGCAGCGGAAAAAAGCGTGGGGGGGGGGGGAGGAGTAGCGGAAAACAATTTTCCCACTTGGTTGCAATTTTCCACTACATCGGATTAAAATGTGATATGTTTTGGGATTGTTTAACAGCAGAAAATGGGGTGAAAGACGAGAGGGGTGTAGGTTGATTGGTAGCGAAAAAGGAGGGCTTTAGACAGAGTTCTCTACCAAGTGTATGTGTATGGGAGCAAAAGAAAGTCCTGTGTGTGTGTGTGTCTGTGTGTGGATGAGACCAAAAGAGACAGAAAGTGAGACATGTCGAGACATGTGTTTGTTTACGGAACTTTTTGGCAGCAGCAGCAGCTCTGTTTTGCCCTCTGGAGTGGGTCTTAATTTCCGCTTCGTAAGCATTTCTTTCTCTCACACACACACAAACACAACCACCCACACATATGTACAACGCAGCTTCTGTTGCTTTCTTTTTCTTGCTTGTTTGTTTTTTTCTTCATTTTTGTGTGTTTGGCAACGTTTTTGTTTATTTGGGATTTGTTTGCCCTTGTTTTTTTTTCGGTCTCTGTCCTTTACATGCTTGCTTGAGTACTTCCGGTTTGAATGCCGGAAGTATGTTCGAGCGGGAGCCCCCCACTGGTGCTCAATGCACACATGTGGGTGGCCCGGCAAAGGGGGGAATGTGTATGTGTGTGTCTTTGTGGAGGGAGGTGGGATGTGGGAGGAGCAATGCAAGTGCGATTGAGGAGACTTTAATTGTTACGAGTGGAAAATTGAATTGTACTTCGGAAATCCCCTTTCGATGTATGGACAGGCAGTACGTTTCATTGAATATCGATTGTTCAATGGTTGCTAATGCAAAATAACTGATCGAGATACGTATATTATCGATATTTTATCGATAAAATTGTGTAGCTGCTGTGTAAATATTATGGATTTTATTAAGGAATTAATTAAGAAGGCTTCTATAAAATAATTGATATTTTGTTAAATGTTTTATCGATCATTATTTCGATACAATTATTATCAAAGGCTATCAATGAATCTGTAGACATTTTATTGTTATCGTACCGATCAAAGATCAATAATTATAGGAAACTATACGATAATTACATTTAATTATTTATTGGCGTAGAGAAGGCTACGAGGGGCTTAAAGCCTATTTCAATGTATCCCCACCACATTCCCAACAACTACATTTTCACCCATTCTAAATCCTTCTGCCACACACTTTCGTACGCCCCAGTTTAGAGATCTATAAATTGTATCTAATCTATACCCAACAATTGCTTGCAAGAATGGTGACAAAAAACATATTGTTTATCTAAACTGATAGCAGATTTTGATGCTTCACCACACGTCCATGAATTTTTTGCCCTACCAAAAAATTAGACAAACACACGTTTTATTCCTGTGTGTACTTCCTTCCGTATATCTACAGTACTTCCACGTTTACTCGTATTTGTACACACACAAACACACATACGTACATACACAACATTTGCCGCATAATAAGTAAGGCAAACAGAAAGACTCCTTCGACTTTCCTGAAGGAAAAGGAAATACAATTCTCATAGCAAAAATGGAATAAAATTTCGTGTGAATTGGAGTGAAAGCGGGGCACTTGCAGAGGGATATATATACGTATTCTGGCGCAAAGGATGTGTGGAAATACTCATCGCATTTGTGGATTCGATTGATTGGAATGAAAAGCAGAAATCGTTGCAATTTTTACACGAGAAAACTCTGTTTTATTAGTCGTATTACAGCAAAGGGAATGGGCAATTTGTGTAATTTAAACTTGAAATTGTGTAAATTCAATTATTCGTAGCGGAATCAATGTAATCCTTGGTAATGGAATACCCCTCAAAGCTTATGGTAATCCTGAAAATTAGTCATTGACATTGATAGCTACAATGGAGATTACTTTTGAGTTTAAATGTTGTTTTTTTGTCGGCATACCCGTTGGAAACATCAAAAATGTTTTGCAGCACTCCCTCCTCAATGTTGTACAAATTAATATACTCCCTAAATCTACTCTAAATATATCCATCCCTCTATATGCCGTTCTTGCACAACATGTATCCTCATTATGGCACATCATCCAATCTAATTTTAGGCCCATTCCAGTCCCTCAATAGCATTTTGGGCAGGGGCTGTGTGTGGGATTTTATCCAACTGATTTTTATGTCACAACAAAAAAGGAAACGAAGGAAGCTGGCTAAAAGCGCAATAATCAGGCCAAGGCACGCACACACCAAAAGGGGAGGAGTCGGCACCACCCCCCGAGAGAGCGGAGGCGCCAGTATGGGACTTCCTCAAAGCGTTACATTTTGGCGTAAGCCAAAAAGACGACAGCGACATTACGTTTTATTATCTATTATATGAAGGCGCCTCAAAATGTCACTACATTAGCCTCAAAAATCCAAAACACACCACACACGATACAAGCAGAGACAGAGAAAGAGGGTGGGGGGATTTTGGGGGCATGCCCCATTCGTTGGCACAAAGTAAACATTAAAACACGGAAACGGAAGTCATGGCAGTGGCCAAAAAACAGCCACAGCCACGTAGAGACATTCCATAAGCCGGAGGAGGTTCGCTTATGATTATTTCAATAGTAGGTTTGGTTTTTCTTTTGGCATTTTCTTGGTTTTTCTGGTTTTCTGAATTTCTCTTTATGTGTTTGCATACTTTTGCCACTGAGTGTGAGGTCTAATTTCCTATGCATAAAGTGTTGCATGTGTCGCGAATTTCTAGCCCCCTTTTTCCACGTTTCTGCATAGCAGATTTTCACATTTCATTTTGGTTACTTTTCTTTTGAATTATTACGGTTTCTTTTTTTTTTATTTGAATTTTTCACTTGATTTTCTTTGGATTTTCTCCTGATTTTCACTCGTTTTTCACATTATTTTTCACTGTTTTTTCTCAATTAATTTCCCATTCATTTCGTTGATTTTCTGGCGACTTAAAAAGTGCAAAGCATTTCTTTAAGGATAATCCACAGTTTCTAAAGAATGTAATGCTACCTTTTTTTTTGGGCCGCACAAAAAATACGCGAAAAATATTACACAGAAAAGCGAAAATCGAAACGTAGAGTCCTGCCGTAAGTCCTTACGCGCGCCAACAAAGACCAACAAGCACTGACACAGGACCTTCAAGCAGAGCCAAGCCTGAATGGCAGAAAGCCAGCAGCAGCAGCAGCAGAGGAGGGAAATTTCCTCACTGGAAAAGCCGGCTACTGGTATCCTTTTCCTCCCCCGCCAACGACAGCAACATCTGCAATTGACCTTAGCCTTCGAGGATACGTCCGTGTTTCGTTTCGTTTCGTTTCGTTTGTCCTTTGTCGTTTGTCGGCTTTTGCCGGCTGTCGGTTCAAGGGTTGCCGGAAGGGGCTTTTTTCCTTTCTGGGGAAATTCTACTTTCCAATCAAAGGGGTGTGTGTTGTTAGCCTTGTGCTAGGTCCTTGCTTTGCTCTGTCTTTGTATTGTGTGATAGAATTCCGCCGCAGGTTTAACAGGTTGATGTGACGTCACTGGTGGTTAGGGGAAGGAATTTTCCTGGCGAATGAGAGAAGGTTCTCAGGGAAGGAGAAGGGAAATATATTTATGATAAAGAGGGGAAGTTTCTCCATGATGGACAAGGTACTTTCTTCAGTGAAGGAGAAGAGCACTTATATTGATGGTTTTTTCTTTAAAAATTATCTTTACTATTTAAAGAATCCCAGAACCTTACTTTCGAACTTATATTCGCATTAAATTCCGCCTTAGGCTTTATATTTAATCAACATCTTACCAATTCTCTAAACAACTCATTGCCTTCCCGGTTTTCATCACATTTTTCTTAACAATCCAACAAAAAATCACCTTAAACTTGGATTATTTCTATCTTAGCACCACAACTGTCTTTCATACTCTTTCTACCCCTTTTTCTATTTTAAACCAAACCTGAAACACGGCTTAAATACGGAGTACTAACTCTAAAAAAAGTGTCGCTGGTTTGGCCTTTACCTTGTTTTATCTATGCAACAATTTCAATTTCTCTTTCTTTATGCTTCGGGTTTTCCGGCTTTCCACTTTGGGGGTGTCTCTTTTGGTTTTTTTTCGCGGTGTTTCCCTATCTTTATTTTGCATAAATTTTCACTTTGTTTTTATCAATGTCTTTGGGTCCTTCCTTAATTCCTGGAGTGTTCTTTTTGCCCTCTCTTCTCCATCCAATTCTTTGAGTCTTTTGTTTTGTTCCTCTTGCGCCTGAGATTTTTCTGTTGCGATAATACTTTGTTTTCGCCTTGTTTTTTAATCCTTTGCTCAATGACTGCGACAACGAAAGAACCCTTTTTCAGTCGTGTGTCCCTTCCCATGTCCTGGTTGACTGCATGCACGCTTTGGTTACAGGACTCCGACGCGACGCAACGCAACGTTGAACATTTTATAGTTATTGCCTCCCCAACGGAAAATTCCCTAGATGGTTCTTCATTTTCTATGGCATTTATGTAAGTTTTTGCTTTATTTTCTCTTTGCGATGGAAATCGAGGGCTCTTTTGTTTTATAGACACATGAGAGAGTGATATATGGTGAGAGAGATAGAGATAGAAAGGAAAATGAATTCAGAAAACGTCTATGGCCAAACAAAAGCATTTGATGACCGTCTTTCTCTGGGTTTTGTGTGTTTTAGGAGCAGTCATCAAGCTATAGTACAAACATTCAATCAAGTACCTTATGACACTTTTCCCAAATGATTTTAGGGTCATGAAATGTCGTAATGAATGTATTGAAAGTATCAGATAAATGACTGTAAATGGCAAGCAAGTGGTATAGATTTATGTACATATTTTTCACAAACATTTTTCAACATAAAGTAAAAATAATAATGAATATGCCAAAGGGAAAAATAATTTCCTCCAGCAAAAGGAAATTAGTTTTACCGCAGACTTCAACCGTTAAGGCCCCCCCTATATTTTCATGTTTATTTTTTTCTTTCTTCTGTTTGCGTGGCAAACATACAAAAATGGGAAACAATTTTTCGGAAAAAAAGATTGTAGGGGGAAATTTTATTCCAGGAGCCAAAATCCCTTAGCCAAGTCACACACTTTGGTGTAATGTCTTTGCTGAGCATTTAATCCAACAAATTTGAAAGGGAAAAATATGTTTAACCAGGTTTCAATAATATATTTCCTTATTTATACCAAACGACTTTTAGAGTTTTAAATGTAGGGATATTTAGGGAAATTTATATAATGTATGGTACAAAAAAAAAGATATTCAACTGAGCCAACTTTCTAGTAGTTCAGAGAATTAAATCTTTGTGCTTTCAGTTATATTAGAAATAAATTTAATATTTCAATGGACTCTCTAAATATTATATACCCAAAACGTACATGTATACAAAAAATAAAGAAAAACCATGAACATATTGCGAATATTGAATCTCTTTAAAGCGTACAATAGAGGACAGTTGTGTTTTAATTTAAGTATTTGATTGAATTATCTTTGTACTCTTTTTTAGAAATCCTACTAAAATGCTAGTCGGAGGTAGGAGGGATCTATTAAAAGCTTCATCATCAATTTCCATCAAGAAAATAGCTCATGCACTGTGGATAAACCACCATTCAATCTCCGCACACAATCACACTCAGTGATTTCCATATCCAAATCCTGACAAATAACTGTCGCCCGTCGCCAACAGTCTGTCAAACTGCCAATACTCGCCGTGCCACACACTACCGTCCCCCACTGAAAAACACAATGGAAATTGCCTTTTGTATAAATTCCAAGGTCTATCAAGAAAAAAAGTGTGCGCCGTATTTTGATTTTGTAACTTTTGAGCGTGCAATCAACTGCTACAAAAGCCTGGGAGACTTCATCCAGGACATGGACACGGACACGGATCCAAGGACAAGCACAAGTGCCAACATTTGGAACAAACAATTAATCATTTCAATTTTACAAACGACTTGACAACGAAGACGGAGACGACGACGTTGAGACGACAAAACAATTTGCGGATAGCCTTCAGAAACTACAAAAAGGAGCTTGTCCATGCCCCCAAAACAAGGGAGTCTCAGGAAACCAGAGGCAGAAAAGGAGTCTTGGTACTAAGACCCACGAATGGAGTCCTGAAGCCAAGCGCCAAAGAGGCAGGAGTTGGCAGAAACAAGAGTCATGGGGCGCCAAGCCAATAGAGTCAGAAGCCAGATGCCATAGGGCAAGGACACACTTTGCCTGCCACTTGCTGGCTTCAGCAATATTTCTGCTGCTACTCCTCCTTCTATCCAACATTACTGCCATTGAATTTGCATTTTACACAGAGAATGTGATGAACATCAAGGAATTCATCTCTTTTTCCGATGAACATCATACAATTGAAGGAAATGGAGTCAAATCTAGACATGAATTGACATGCAACTCAATAAGAGGAGTAAAAGTACTACATTTTCTGATCTATAAACCAAAGGGTGTGAAAATTTTTCATCTGAAAACCCCATCAATACCAGGCCAACCCGCGACAGAGGTGGAGCAAGCCCCTTGCACCTCGTCTGATCCCAAATGTCAATCAAAATCAAAAAATTTAATCTAATATGTAAACTATAATTTATTAAATTAATTTAACTAAATTAAATTAATGGATTAAAATTATTTGTCTGATTTAATTTCTTAATCGCATGTATATGTAATTATTCCATTCCAATTTATTATCAGTTCACGACGGAATGGAAACAAGTATAAATACCCCCACAAAACTCTTTAAGTGCCAGTTGCCTTAAGATTGCATTCAGATAAGTAATATCAATGCGGCGTTCCTTTGTTTTCATTTTCCTTGCGATAACCTTTGGGAGATCTCGTTTCCAGCATTGCGATGGGAGTGCAACGTTCAGTTTATTGACTGCTTTATTTATTGACTCGGACTTGAGTACCTCGCCATCATTCAAAAGCGAGTGAAGTCATATGAGGATAAAGATACCATAGAAACTCTCTCAAAAATCGAGCTAATGGATGAAAAGTTAGAGACTCTGAGAAGACAGATGCCAAAATTTGAGTCCTATGAGGATAAAACAAGAGTCCACTTTGCCTTAGTGGAAGAAAAATTAGAAAATTTGGGAAGACAGATCCAGAAATGTGAGTCCAAAGACATTACGAAAATCGAGATAAAAGATGAAAGAGTAGAGACAAAACAGTTGGCAAACAGCTCAAAGGAGCTGAAAGAAATAGAAACCAAACCTAAAACTAAACATTTTGAACTTTTCCCAAAAATGGGTCGTAAATACTATTACATAGAAAATAATACAAATCTAACTTGGATGGGTGTCGTGTGCCGTGAGATGGGAGCCGATTTGGCAAGTCTGCAAAGCAAGTCTGATAATGAAGAACTCAGGAAGAGGCTGGAGCCGGAGCAGAGTTATTATATAATAATAGACTAGAATTTTCTAACACCGGAAGTCATAAGGCGATCTAAGATCAGGGGCAGCCTTGTTTATGATCTTCGTATGGGTGAAGTTTGTCCCGCGCTGCAGAACAATAACTGGTTTGGAATCATTACATGCAATTCGATAAACATGAAGTTTATCTGTAAGGATAGAGGATTAGAGGATTAATTAATAATATTTATAAATAATAAGATTAATTAATAAATTCAATAAACAAATAGTAGAGCATTTACTCTGTGTGTGGGTGTGAAAATGTATCAATAAATTTGGCGGAAAATCGCTATGGTACTGCAATATTTTCTCTATGCGACTCTCACAGCTGGTAAAATTGGTGAATTTTATATGTACATTCATTTTTATCAGTTGATCTAAAATTTATATTTAATCGAAGTTGTGTTTGGGAACAGAAAAAACAGAAGCAGTCGCCTCTTAGATTACGTTCGGTGAAGTAATAGTCATGCGGGGTTCCATCCTTATATTTTTCTTATTTGCAATAACCTTTAGCAAATCTCTGTGATGTGAGTGCGATATTCATTAAATTGACTCTCAAAATTATAAAAACATTGCGGGTCTCATCAACGGGTGGATCAATCTGAAAAGTAAAAGCATAGTCATCTAATATATGCACGAGTATGTGCATAACTTAGTCGCCTTTTAGATTGAGGTCGATGAAGTAATAGCCATGCGGTGTTCTATCATTATATTTACGTTATTTGCGATAACCTTTGGGAAATCTCGGTCCCAGCATTGTGATGTGTGTGCAATAATAATTGTATTGACTGCGACAAATCTAAGACATTGAGGACCACACCAATAGTTGAATTAATCTCAACACGAGTGCGAAGGATACTGATACTGAAAAAGCGAGTGCAGATACGCCCTAATTGACGTGAAGTTTTAGGCTCAGGGCAGACAGATGGCCATCCAGCAAGAGTTGGAAAGGAGCTCACAGGCAAAAATACAGACATTGGAGCCACAATTGGCAGCATCCGAGCCAAAACGAGATGGGACGTGTGAGACGCTTCTTACGCGTCACAACTTTTATATCCAGCACTCAGTACTACATCTGCACCTTAGCGGTGTTTTGTCAAATTTAACATTTTTCTTCATCTGTCATCTATATCTACAACACTTCTCACACCAACTTTAGCTCGCCCCCCTTCCCTAGACCCACACACTGCAGACTCGCGGCAGAGGCAGAGGCAAAGGCAGAGGCCGCTGACTACACGAAGTAGAGTGTGAATGAGAGAATGTGAAAAAACAACAACAAGCTGCTGGACAGGGTGGGTTTGGCCACTTGAAATTAATTTCTTCATCTTATTATAGCCACAATAATGATCCAATCGGATCCCAATTTGGTGATCTGATATATATGGTCATTCCCTACGGAATGGCGTTTTAGTTTTCTTTTATCTTCAAAATTGTAGTGGTTTGGGAGGTTTTCGCTCTTTTGCGGGGGGCGGAAGGGGGCTGGGCTCATTTTTGAAATACACTTGTAACAGTGTGAGCATACAGAAGTCTGAAGTCAAAATTTGGTGGCTCTAGCTCTTATAGTCTCTTAGTACCAGGCGCTCATCGGGACGGACAGACGGACGGACAGACAGACATGGCTCAATCGACTCGGCTATTGATGCTGATCAACAATATGTATACTTTATGGGGTCGGAAACGTTTACTTCTGTTGTAACGCACAGTACTTTGTGCACAAATACACTATACCCTAATTACTCTTCGAGTACAGGGTATTAAAAGGCCATAATAATGTTCTAAAATATTTCAACAAATGTACTAAAAGTACCGGGTATAAAAATAAAAACCCAGCCTGAACATAAAATATTCGAGACCTTCCAAATAATTGGTCGCAAATACTATTAAATAATACATACATAATTTTAAAAACACCTGGCACGATGCCTTGAAGGAATGCCGTGGAGTGGGTGCCCATTTGGCGAGTCTGCAAAGCGAAGATGAGGTAAAGGCATTCCGCAGTATCCTGAATCAGTTCGCAAAGTATTGGATATATCTGAACGGTCAAGAAATGGTAGGAAAATCGAATTCTTCCACTACGGGTGTCATAGGAACCGATGGTGACTTGCAGAAAGTCAATCCCCATCATGACTACGGGAACTTTGGACAATGCGTCGTGCTTCAGAGCTGTGGGTACGAGGTTCAACGACCATGAATCAATTATATAAGGGCTCTGCGCTGTAAGTGTGAGTGAAACGACTAGGGAGTGTGCTGATTAACCCTTTGATGGCATGGGGTTAAAAATTGACCATTGCAAGAAAAGGAGTTGAAGTTTTCTTTTATATTTTGACTTTTAATACTTTACTACTTGAAGTGGTCGTTACTATTGTTTTTGAATATATACCTCTGTTCTGAGGCTCTTACTTAAAATAAATTGCAACTTTCTTGCTGCAAAAAATAATATATCGTACTGTGCGTGTGTAGGGAAGGGTCCTTCCGCGTCGACAAGCAAACAAGCACTGAACTCAAAGGGAAATGATACGATGAAAGCTGCCGACGACGGGCCCTCCTTATATAATTGTTTCATGGCAACGACATGACATCCAATTGTCTGAGAGGCGAACTTTGATTTGCGAATCGAAAAATTCAATAAAAACAACAAAGAATAAACGACTTACTTTCCGTGTGTTTGAGAATTGATCATTTAAGTTGGGCTGAAAATCCCGGCGGTACTGCAATACCGGGCCAACCCGCGACAGAGGTGGAGCAAGCCCCTAGCACTCCGTCTGATTCCAAAAATCAGTTTAACATTTGTTGTTCTCCAATGGAGAAACTATCAGATGTTAAGCTGATAAGAACAGATACTACACTTTGATCTTAGCCATAAGGCCGAGAAGCGATAACCTAAACGTGGAAAACAACCACCACCTGATGACCGTGCGGCTAGAACCAGTTGAGAATTGCAAAGCAGTTGTGCATTTTTGGCGACGGGGATACAGTGGGCATTCTATTAACGAGACTTTTATTGTAGATTTTATTTTATGGAATTATTTCTACATTTGACGATCTTTGGCTCTCTCTTCCTAAGCAAAACTCCTAATTAATTTGTAGGCGAACGTGAAGACGTTCGCTCATTACATTGATAGTTATAAATATCTACAGCTCTACAGCTTAATGATAAATTGAGTGAAGTTAAATGTGACGAATATATTACGAACGTGATGAATCAGTAATATATCTACCTCTATATGCTTTTCATAGTTATGTATATCTCCTTGAAGAGGTAGCAGCAAATGAGCATATTGCTTCTAAGCAAGTAACGGGCGGCACTTGAAGTATTTGTAGACCAACTGGCCATTAATCAGTTAATGGCCCGGCTCGTAAAACATCACCAGGCACTTGGAAAAAATTATTTTTGACTCATTAGAGTGTCCTTCTCCACGGAAATCTTTAGTAAAAGGCGAAAGATTTATTCGACAATTGAAGAAAAACCAGAGTTAAGTTAAACACGATCTCCAGTGGTTGTTTAGTAAAGACTAAAAATAACTGTTTGGGAATTATAAAGCACGCAAGAAGCAAGGGTATTGGCAGGGCCTTTATAAACCATCTATCTCACAGTAATCCGATGCCTCAAGACAGTTCTTGGAATTCCCAAAGCCAATCCCTGTATAAATTGGAAAGTGAAAGGCAGTCAAAATTTAATTGAATTATTTTTATCTTTTTCCTGACTTCCATCCACCAGCAGACAGCAGCATCGGGTCTTCATCAATATAGAGAACTGTTTTGCATAAATAAAGCATAAATTAGGCCCCGGAAAAAACCTCTTTGCAATCCCAGAAATCAGTGACAAAAAATGGAAGCTCAAGCTGAACCTGAAGGATAAAAAATGAAATATGTTTTGGGGTTAGGCTTCCCCTAGAGTTCATAAAAAAAGGCACCAAACATCGGTTGACCGCCCGAACGAAACGCTACGCATGAGGAAATCTAAATTTTACCTTTTTTTCTAGGCGAGTTTGCCATCGAAATAAATGGCATCCCGAAAAGGCAAGAAAACTAACAAGACGGTAAATTTTGCATACAAGTTCAATGCTCGGTTTTTCTTTCTGCCTCTTCGAACTATAAAAAAACGAAAGCTAAAACCTGAAAACTTTCCAGCCACATAAACATAAATTGCGGCTGTAATTTTCTCAGTCGTTTGGGGAACGGAACACACATTCCCCCCTCCTCCAAAAACAAAAATTTGGTATGCTGTTCAGGATGGAACTCTGTCTCTCTTCTGCTGCTTGCTATGCCAGTCGTTAAATGGAAGTTTAGCATTAAGTTTAATTTGTCTAATGACCAAAACCTGATCCCTAACCCTTTTCAGCATTGATGGCTGTTGTTTTTGGGTTCCCAAATGACATGGAATTTAATGTTTCAAGAAAACACATTACTGCCACTACCCTAATTCTCTCCTAAAAGTCCCATTAGGCACATCATTTTGTCCCTTAAAATCTGTAAAGACTCATCATCAAAAACCTTTTATTACTCATTATAGAGATAATCTTAATAGTTGACATAAACTTTCTATGAGTGTTTGAAATGTATTATTAAATGGCCCTCACGGGCTTGCAAAAATTGCCGTAGCGGACGGTATTTCACGTCCTCATGGCGGGGTATTGGTTAAAGTTTTCAACTAGCAATAATCGCACCTCAGTAGAACTTCATTGGTTACGATAATGCCTCTGCGCAAAGATAACTCAAAACGGCCACTGGTTTGGCATTCAAGGTTGCGGGGGCTATAACCAGTTGGGAATTCTAGGGACATCGAAAAAAGTACAGCGACAGCAAGGCGACGAAAAATGATTGCAGTCTCTTGGCTGCAGCCTGTGGCAAAGGAATTCTACCTGGGCTTAGGGTAGGGTTTGTTCCTGGCTGTTTAAGGATCTACGGCAGGGTGGTTAAAAACGTTATTAAAGCTAGAGCCTCGTCCCTGGCTGTGAAAAATGTCTCAGATTTGCTTGTTTAAATTGATTTTCTATTATCCTTTAAAGACGCCTACGTTAGGGCACCCACTAACCCATTATCATAATTCCGTAATATTTGCACAGCTCTAACCCCCACTTTAACCGCATTTAACCCTCAGTTGTCGCCCATATTCAAGCAGCCTCATTATCCTTAATAATTGTCAATTCTGTTGCTGCTGCTCAACATTTCCATTTGTTGTCGTCTTTTGCCGTCGGGTTGCCTTCTCGCCATTCCAAATGAAATTAATGAAAAATTCAGAGGTCTACAAGACCGCTGTGGGTTGGAGAGGGCCAGTGAAGTGGAGAAGGCAGTGAAGTGAAGTAGAGTGGGGTTCAGGGTTCAGCCGTAGGTCCCTTCCCGGCTGCCTTGAGGTCATGTTTCTTTGCCTACTCTAAAATGCTAAATAGCCACTTTTGCGGCAGGGCACGACAAGCTTTCTTCTTTTGCCTTGAGTTGGCTTTTTTTTTATAGACCCTTACTCTACTTTAGAGGGTATTTTGATTGGTAGGTTTGGTTTGGAAATGGTTGTAATTAATATGTTTATTAAAGCAAAAGCAAGCTTGTAAAACAAATGTTTGAGTATTCTGTTATCAAAAAACGATATATTTCTTTTACATGGAACAATCCACTAATTAGGGTAGTTCCAGGGTATTTAAATCTTCGTTTGGTCCTAGCTTTAATTTTTTAGCTTTCTTTTAGACTTTTTCCACTCTCCTATTTCTTTGCTTTCCGTTGCCCCGTTGTCATACAAAATTGAACAAGTTTTCACGTTCACAAGCGGAGGAGAAAGTCAAGAGTGTCCTTTAAGGAGGAGGTGAAGTGGGGTGGCTATGTGGAGACAGCGACGACAATACCGGAAATCCGTTTCATGACAAATGCGTCACATTGTCCTACCTCCCTTCCAACACGGAATTCTCTCAGCTTTCCGCCGCTCCTAGCGGCACTCTTTCTACTTCTCATTCCTTCTCCCGTTTTCTCTCTCATTCCACCACTTTTTTTAAATTCTACTCTTCTGCTTCTTCCACTCAAAAAGCCGGCTATGAAATTCCTTCAATGGCAGCACGTGACTTTTCGTCCAAAAGAGAGAGCAACTCCCAGAGAGAGACAGAGAGAGGGTTTCATTCAAAAATGAGAACGACATTGACATTGGCGCGAGGCCGACAACAAAGCCACAACGCGTGCGCGAGAGTCCTCTTCCGGGAAAGTCCTGGCAGAACATTTATACGTGCCGGTAGCAGCCTCATTTCGCATAGCATAACTCTGGCATTTTAATGAGAAATCCATATTTATGTTTGTTTGTTTTGCAAAAAAAAAAAAGAAAAGCACACACAAAAAAAAAACGGGGAAAAAAGGGCAGCACATGCGGTGAAAAGTGAAATTACTTTTGTGGGCGGAAGGCTGTGGCACTCCCTACTCTGGCGGTAGGGAGTCCTTGTGCCAAAGGAATGGCATTTTCTGTAATCATGTTTAATGGAGCAAAGCGTCTGCGGGTCTATAAGTAGTGCGGCAGCATTAGCAGCAGCATGTGGCCCGAGCGCGGTTTATGCCACAGATTTCTATAGAAAACATTTACGAATAAAGCCCTTTTCGAACTGTGAAGAGGGAAAACATCAATTAGGCTTCTTTTTCAAGTAGTCTTTGTGATTTGATGTGTGAATGTTCGAGGAGAATTCCTCAAAGGTAGGAAAATGCAAAAATGTTGAGGCTATAAAGGAAAGTGTGGACAAGAAGATGATTAGAAGATGAAAGTAACCTAAAGACTCTCTTCTCGCCTATCAGTAATTGTTCCACCAAAATTTCTTCAAAAACTTTCCCATTTCGGTTGTGGTATTTATTTATTTTTGGCCCGGTAGTGGTAAACCCCCAGGCGCTTGTCTAAAAATGAATGAAAACTCATTAAATTGTTCCCCTCCACGGAAATCTTTAGTAAAAGGCGAAAGATTTATTCGACACAATTGAAGAGAACGCCGAGTGATAACGAAAGCTCCGAAACAGCTGTGCTTTTACTCGACGATTCAGAACTGCTTGGGAATCACATGTGACAAGGATTAAGCTTACGCAAGAGTAGGCAGTTATATGTTTTTAAGGAACTTTCTGGAAGATTCAAAAACTTTGAATAAAAAACGAAGCCGTTTGAGCAGTTTAAAAAGGCTTTAAAAATAATCTTTATGAAAAAATAAGTGGCATATCCCCATCTAAAAGGATTCCCTGCATCAAAGTTACCAATTGAATTCCTCAAAATTCCTCATGTAAACCAGAGAGGGAGAGAGAGAGAGGGAAAGATCTGTTAACTCTAACACGTCCACGAGTTGTCACCAATGGAGTCATAACGTTATCATTCCACACAGCAAAGCCATAAAAATACCAGCTTAAATAGCAAAAAAAACGCCACCATGTCTGGCAGGATGGAATCAGAGGAGCAGTCATGTAGGAGGATTCTGAGGGGCACATAGTACAAGGAATTCCCTAACATATTTAGCACTCGAGAGCACTTTTTTCCCTGCTTCCCCTCCGCCAAACTTTAATACGGCATTGCAGGACTGCTTTTATGCTTTTATTGTGCAAATAAAAACACGCGGAAACTACTTAATCAAGTTTCACAGAGCGAAAGAGAGAGAGACCCTGCTCTTTCTCTCTTTTCTAGCCATCGCTCTTCCGAATGCGGTAGCAACGTTTTGGTTGAAACAAAAAACACAATGAAATAAAAAGCAACAGCAGCCAGTCAGCTGGCGATTGTACAGACAGACTTTTCCCCGACGCTGGTTTTTGTGCTTAACTTTTTTCGGTGAAGAGAAAAGCCAGGAAAAAGGGGAGGGGAAGTGACAGTTGGCGAACGCGGGAACAGCCAAAGCTGAGACAACAAGCTAACCAACAACAACAAAAATGAGAGAAGGACGTCAGTAGAGAGATATTTCGAATATGAGATGCACTTTCTTTTTCTTGGTGGATAATTATATGATCTCTTATAGAGAAACTGTCACGTATAGTAATTAGAATGTAAAACATATTTTTTATCGGTTGTATTGGCTCAAAAATGCTTTCAAATAATAAATAAAACTGCATATATATAATTTTTGTCCTTGGACATCAACCCTTTCACTTTAACCAACATGCTCCCTTTATCCCATTATTCCCCAGACTTCCTCATCTAAGAAGCACAACAATTTGCTGAAAGAATGTGTTTTTTTTTTGTGTGTTTGTTGGCTACCAACTTGAGTTACAAAATTTATGACAGCAATTAGCGGGACAGTAGGCGTGTCTTTGGGGGGTTGGACTCGAAGTGTGCTTCCAGTTCCTACCCCAAAAAAAACTCTTCAATTAATTCGCGTTGAGCTCTGCTCAAAAAAAACGGGCAGGACGAATACTTCGTGCACATCAATCAAGTCCAAGGGGGCAAGGAGTCAAACGAAAGGTCGGTGGTCTTCCAATCAGCCATGGGTCCAAGGGTATCGGCTCTTGGTTCCTGCTCTTGCCCCTTGGACTTGGCCTTGGTTTTGGGGGTGTGAAAAATAGATATACTTAGAATAGATAATAGGTGGAGGGAACGCCCACAACTTTGGTCGCGTGCCAGTGTGCTTGTACTCGTAAATTTGTTTCGTTTTATTTTTAATTATCGCGCGACTTAAGTTGTACTTTTAAAGAACGGGAAAACGTTGTAACTTGATGACTGGCATACGCGTTCACTTGAAGGTTGAAGAAATGAAAAGGAAATGCTAAAAAAATACTTGTAATAAGCCCCCGGAAAATGCATTTAAATAAATAAGAGTGCAACTTTTACCTGAATGGTTTCCGTGGCGGAGTACTTCCGATTGTAGTCGACGTGATGGAGGTTCGGCATGTTCCCAGCCGATGATAATCACAATGTCACACGAAGGGGATAAGGAGCTACTTAACACGTGTCCTGGGGGTGGGTACGGCTTTTCCTGCGCCTGTTTCCCTTTCCCTTTTCCTGTTCATCAAGATATGCCAGTTTATGAAACATTTGTGTTAATTTCTGTTGTCGTTTCTGTCGAGTTTTTTTTGTTCTGGGTAGACTTCTGGAAAGAGGAAAGAGCAAAAGTTTTTCGTAAAGTTGAAAGTTGGTAAAAGTGTAAATTACTTTGAGCAATCATCATCCTGCTGCCTCCTTGCCACACTCTGCTGCTGATGCATGCCCCCTTGGGCATTTGTTTACTCATGTCGATATTGTTAATACGCCACGTGTTCCGCCACAGCAGGAGGGATGGATGCGTGTGCAGGCCAAAGGACATACAGCAGGGGTACATGTTCAAACGGGCTGGGTGGGGAGGCGGGGACGGTTCATGGACGGTTGGGCTTACGGATTTATTGCCAAGTTTACGGTACGTGCTTTGACTAAATTTATAAGCCAAAAAACGCCAGAATCGCAACAAATGGCCCAAAGGCACACACACACAAGAAACATCTCTGATGTACACAGAAGAAGCCATTTGGAATACTTTTACAGTCAATGCCAAGCAATTAGAAGCAGTTATAGGGGTGGGGGAAAAGACTAAGCGATGCTCAGACGGGCATTGACTATCGCATGAAGAAACTGAAAGTATTGGCACCTAAAATTATACGAAAAAGCATTCCTTAGCTGTTCTAAGACATGGTTTAATGTTATTGTATAAATGAACTAAAATTCATTAACAAATGGCGTGATTAACGGCTTTTAAAATAATTTATTCTTCACCAAATTTAGCTTTCCAAACAACTTATTTTCTTTTTATCTTTTTTTTCCTCATTTTAACGGAGATTTCCCACCGAAAGGCCTGTCCTAAATCTCCCCAAAACGTATCCCCCCTGGCTATAAATAAAATATATATTCAAAAGTTTGCCATAGACAAACTTTCCTTCGCTAAGCTCCCAGCTTAGGGGTAGAGGCCTCCTTTCGCCGTCTCCTAGGCTACTCCATGGCTCTGTTTCTGTTCATTTGTGCAACTTAAGTGCTTTAGCATTCATCATCATGGTTTAGACGCTTAGGATAACTAATTAGAATGCAGTTTAATCCAATAGATACCGAAATAGACGAGAAAGAAAGAGCAAACTCCACTCCCACTCTCTAAATTCTCCCAAACTTTCATGGTTAGACTCCAAAAATTTGACAATTTCTCTATGGCTAATTAACTTTTGTTGCCTGTCATAAATGTTGACATCTATAATCAACAAAATAAATATTATCCACAAGCGTAGCCGCCGTTGAGGTCGTCGTGCAACAGCTGTAATTTTCCAAAAAGGCCCATTGGGTTTTATGGCTACCCGCACTCCCCCGACACATTTAATGTCCAATATTTAACGATACTATGAGGAAATTACATCCTTGACTGAATGCAAAAGTTTCCCATAAAAGTCGATAAAGGAAAAGCGGAAAGGCAAAGCGAAAGCAAAAACTTGTTGACTGACGCGTGCGGTTTTTGGCGCCAGTCAAAATGTAAGAAAAAGCGACAGATTGAAGGGTATGATGGCTTACGGCAAGGGTTTGCGATTGTTTTAAAGTGTGAAGAAACAAAATGACGGGTGTTAATAGGTGATGAAAGAGGTAAAAAAATATTTGAAAAAAACAATAAATAAATATGGGAAAAACTACAAAACTCTAGCAAACATTGTAAAGTAAATAAAATAATTTATATAGTATAGAAAATTAATCTGGGAAGCAAAGAAAAATATACAATAAAACAACTAAGTCAGAATACTAATGCCTTAAAATTCATTAAAATATTATTATATTCTACCAGTGAAGTACACTTTGGGTTTAATTAAAATATTTCTTTAGTTTACAACCACTAAAAGTACGTCCTCTCATCATAAATTTAACCAACTTTCCTTCGCCTTTTCCCTGCTCAAAATTAATGATGCATTTTATTGACAGCAGACAGCTTTAATCATAATTTGCCATAGACTTGGTGCTGCGTTGAATCATAAATTTAAGGCAAGAGTTGGGTGGCTCCTTTTCAGTGTACGGTTCGTTGGAGCTGAGTTGCGCTTTGGGCAAGAGTTTGGGAGCTTCGTTTTTGAGGGGTTTTGGTTTCAGTAATTTCACTAATTACAAACAGAAATAACAACAGGAACAACAGGAAACCGGAAACAGGCTGAACCAAGCTACATGCGTGTCCTTCGTATGCCCTACAGCGCGGGGGGTCCTTTCCATATGCGGCACATTTTGGCCAAAATGTATTAGCTGCTTATGGGGCGATGGGTGTGCGAGGTGGGAGATGTTCGGATGGTTGTGTGTGTGTGCCGTGTGGTGCATAAATGTGGCATAAAGGACATGTTAATCAGGACGTTTCCAGAGCAACAGGAAGTTCGGAGAAGCCCTGCATTTGGCGAGTAAATTAAATTGTTCAATAATTGAGTTTCCTCCTAGAGTCCTTGGGGCGTTCTCCTTAAAGCTTTCAATCAGATTTTAACTGGACTCTAACCCCTTCGTCACGATATCAATCGATTCGCAGGCTGATTTAAGACCACTTCCTGTTCTGTTCTGCTCCGTTCTGCTCCGTTCTGCTCCTGCTGGTGCCATGGAGGAGCTCCTTTTGTTGACTAACACAAAAAACAGCTTGAATGCCAAAGCAGTCATAAATTATGCAGCGACATAGTCAAAGGGACACACAGGACACGGACACTGGTACGGACACGGACACGGATACGGACATAGGGTACACAGAAGAGGCCCAAGCAACAACAGCAATGAGGAGAAAGGATATGCAGTCAAGTGTTGTCGTTGCAGCAGTCCTTGTCTTGCTCTGCCCTGGCCTGCACACTCTATTTCTGTCTATTAACTGCTCGGGAAAACTCCTCTTGGAAAACTCCAAATGGCTGAGCAGTTAATAAGAACAGCAGTTGTGCCAAGGAAGGACCACTAACGGAGAGGAGGAGCTGTAGTTGCTGGGGTGGCGTTGGCAGCAATGCAGTGTTGCAGCAGTTGCAAATTATGACAAAGTAGTGCAAAAAGCAAAGTAGTGCACACATAGTACGGATACAAAAACGGGTTGAATGTGCCCCTCGTTTTAGCCAGGGTGAGTGTGGGTGGCTGCCTCTAGAGAGGCACTATTAAAATAAATATACACCAGACATATAAATTATACATTTTTCAATTAAGAAACTAAGAACATAAAGTGCGTCTCTTCCACAGAAAGTGTGCTCTAATGAAAGAAAAGGAACATTGAGGATTTAGGTGATCCCAATATACAAGAACATAATCCAAGGATTCAGCTCTTTAAATTTTACTACATTTAAGCAATTACACAACACTCTTCAGCATATGAAATCCTTAATCCTCTTAGGGTTTTAATTTAAAACTTCATTACATCAACAAACACTTCAATTATAATCCGATTAAGCGATTAAAACAAAAAAGGACTGCTGCTGGAATGAAGGAAAGCTATGCAAATGGTGTCGAAGGGTTGTGATTGTTGATATTTTGCATGAGTTAAATATTATTTAAAGTGATTATGGGAGGAAATGAGCTCATAATGGGTTCAAAATGTATAATTATGAGTATATTTTATAACAGTACACATTGTAAGCGATCAATTTCCTAGAAATAAAATGTATTCTCATGAAAAATCAATTATTATTTTATATTTAATTCTTTTTAATCATCAGCTTAACCAAGAATTTCCTCCACTAATTCGCTTTAATTCATAATTCCACTTAAAATCTTTATGGCAACAGCAAAAAAATTCCATTATCCATTTAGCCACATTTTTGCAATCCCTTCAATTAAGAGAGGAACTTTGTCGGCATGAAAACTATTCCAACCGCAGAAGAGACACTGCGAAAAGATGTGAAAAACTATCCAAACAAGAGGGAACACTATTCCAGAAAGGGTGAGAATACGGAAAACTCCAACAATTGTGCAAAGGAAGACAACAGTTGTCGCCGAGCAACCAAAGGAAGGCAAAGTCCAACAGGTTAGAGGAAAAACTCCATACGATGTTGAAGTTAATTACAATAAAGTCCCACAGTTATGACAATTTACCAAGAGAATTCTCGTGGGGAATCCCCATGTTCACTCTATTATCCTTTGGGTGTTGTTCAGGGACATTAACTTTTGCCTGCTTCCTTCTGTTCTGCTCCTCTTGTCTCGAGTTGTCTGTTCCTTGTTTCGAGTTTTCCAGTCTGCCGTGGTGGGGAGATGGAAAATTTGACAAACGGCGACTCAAGACACATACAAAAAAACGAAGACTCTAATAAACTTTTCAGCAGTTTTCTTGCTGCAGCAATTTAATTAGATTAAATAAAAGTTTCAAGTCACAAGGAAACACCAAAGGAAAAACTCTACAGACACAAAAGTTCAAAGATCATTTGTCAGGCACAGTCATCATGCCACAAGCCATTTTGCAGCGAAAAAGCCAGAAACCAGAAATACTTCAAAATTCAACCAAAAATCAATAGAGGCAAGAACGGACCCCAAATAAATTCTTAAACCCCAAAGAAAAATAAAAATAATAAAAAAAATACAGACAAAACAAACAAACAAAAGTAACAACAAAATGCAGCCGTAACAAACAAACAATAAAAATTTATTGTTATCCCCAAAAAGAAGTAAAACAATCAGCAATAAAAATAAAAAATATAAGACACCAGGATGAACGAAGTAATACCCTACAATACCCTAGAGTACACGAAAAATATATGTTTAATTTAGTTTTTATTTCCTACACAGTCCTTCAAAAACATTTTTAAAAAGCACAGAGATAAAGGGAAAAGTATGTCCGAAGTTTCCACCGTTTCCCGATCTAGTTTTCTTCTCTCATCAGTCATAAACTTCTCCCCACAGCCCAAGCCACTCTTCTTCAAGGAAAAGAGCATCAAAGACGAAAAGATGGAAGAAAGTTAAACAGCTTCCAAGCAAAATAAAATGATAACAGCGACAACACACGTTTTCCCTGGTCCCTCCCCTTCTTATTTTACTTATTACTTCCAGAATCCTCCTTTTCCTCCTTTATTTCTGCGTAATTTTCGCGCAGCATACTTTCAGGCCCTCTCCTTGGCCACAAGAATGCGTGCAAATACTCGGGAATACACGAAGAATGGGGCGGCTGGGGGGCTGACGTTTAGACTTAATCCGGCAAGGACTTAGCACGGCTGTTAGGTGTATCCAGGCGGCTCAAAAGGGAGATCCACAGATGGTAGTACAGCCATGGGAATGGGAATCGAAGGCGGAGTAGAAGATGGAGTAACTGAAGCAATATTGCAGGATAGGCAGTTTTTAAGTGTAGCCCCGAGCCACAAAAGCCGAGCCATCTGCCATTTTTTAATTCCGAAAAGTAGGAAAAAGTACTCTAAAATATTTTGAGGTGCAGAAAAAACACACATTAGAAATGAAGAAAAAATAATACTAATTTTTAAAATTTAAAAACCAAGTCTACATTTAAAACCAGCACACATACTGTTTATATTTCTGGCATATTGAATATTTTCTAGTCTTTTTTTATACTTTTTAGATCCCCAAACAATAAATAGAGACCCTGGCCCTCCAAGAGTGTGTCCAAAACAGGTGCGCAAACAGCATCAATAAGCCAACAGCCACAACAACAAGAGCACAGGGAACCAAAGGAACCCCAATATTGCATACCTTTTTTTTGGCATGAATTTTGGAAAAGACGAAAAATCGAGTGGAGGGAAAGAAAACACTTGAAATTGAAGTGCTGTACGTACAAGGCAAAACACTCGACACAAGGATGTGTATGCTACAAAAACCCCAATGTTACTTCACTTGTTTACGCTTGTAGTTTTATGATTGAATTTTTGGAAAGTACAGAGAGAGAGGGTGAAAGTGGTGGCAGCCATCCGTTAGATTGGGGGAGCGATATTCTCGGGGAAAGGTTTAAAGAATGTATAACCAAGCGGGGGCTACTAAAAGCAACAATTTTCCACAGCAACAAATTACAGACACGCTCTCCAGGCGGACCACTCTCATATACAAAAAAATTAACCAAAAACCCCAATGAACCGGTATCCAAAGTGAACAAACAGCGAGAGCGACCGAGAACTGGCCACTTGCTCTGTTGTCCCCTGTAGCACAGATGGACAGGTGTAAGTGTGGACACTGCCTCCCACTCTACTAAATGTATGTCCTTTCCTTTCCGTTGGTATTTCCATAGGGCAGTCGGAAAATCTCAAATCAAAATGCGCGCAAAATGCAGGCCAAATGGGGTTACAAAAAGCAACACACGAAAACGTTGCCAATTCCCTGGAGAGCCATGACAT
The DNA here is from genome assembly GCF_900245975.1 of Drosophila guanche. Taxonomy (NCBI): domain Eukaryota; kingdom Metazoa; phylum Arthropoda; class Insecta; order Diptera; family Drosophilidae; genus Drosophila; species Drosophila guanche. The sequence continues at coordinate 2,872,064 of NW_022995752.1, read as the reverse complement.
GGCCTGTGGGTCCACTTTACAGTGGGGAAAATGCAGAGACTAGGTAGAAAAAATTGCATATACATAATTTTAATTAACAATATTTTTTTGTTTGCAAAAACTATGTATAACCAATATCAAAATATCAAAAAATCCAATAAATTTAAAAAGTACTTTTAATAAATCTCCCGAACCACTGCAGTGGCAACCACTGTCCGCCCTGGGGAATGACACAGTGAGAACGGGAGTCGCGCCAGGAGGAGTCACAGAGGAGTGTGGAAGGAGGCAGGCGGCATTCGACTCGAATGACAGCGGTTGAAATTGAAGTTGGCAAACGATTTTTCCGAGGGTGGATTTTAAAATGCAAACACACTCTCGATACAGAGAAACAAGGAGAGGGGATGAAACACCGACAGCCAGAGGTCGTAGTCACAGGTCCTGTGGGGTCCTGTCAATGGTGTGGCATAGCTTTACATGCCACAGGACTCTGGGAGCACGTGTCCGCTGTCCGGGTCCTCTGTTGCTGCCAATGTTTCTTATTTCACCTCAAATTTATGTTTATCAGTTTTTTGGCCTGCTAGCAAAATCAAAACAGGGACGAAAACATGGCCCAAGAAAACACGGACGGCCCCAAACAAAAGAACTTATCTTGAGGCAGTTAAATCAAGTAGCTTTTACCATTTCTCCATTTTCACCCAATCGCGTGCCACCGAATCAAGGAATCTAATAACCAAAGCTAAACAATGGCGTAAATAATTTTATTATACGGGGTATTTGCATTAACAAGAAGCAACCCATAAAAGTCGTCTGAGCAACGGATGAACGCACTTTCGGTTCGGCCTTAATTCCCATTAAATGCTATTCAAAGTGCTAATGAGAAAAGAAGGTCAGGAAGTGGGCTTTTATTTTTCTTTGTGCAGCTGAAGAAAGAGTACATGCGAGAAAAGTCTAACGGGAAATACCTAATGAAAAAATTCTATAGCAGTTTAAGTTTTAAAGAGATAGAACATTTCAGAAATTTTATTTTGAATTTTCTAAAATATTTCTACAGATTATTTGTAATTTTTTTAGGGCATTTAAGTCATTTTTATTTCTTTACAGTATCCCTAGCTTTCCATGTATATTTTTACATTACATTTTTGTCATGTATATTTTTATACCCGGTACTCAAAGAGTAAATAGGGTATATTGTATTTGTGCGAAAAACGGTTGTATGTAACGCACAGAAGGAAGCGTTTCCGACCCCATAAAGTATATATATTCTTGATCAGCATCAATAGCCGAGTCGATAGAGCCATGTCTGTCTGTCCGTCTGTCCGTCCGTCCGTCTGTCCGTCTGTCCGTCTGTCCGTCTGTCCGTCTTGTTTGTCGGCTAGTTCTCAGTCACAATAAGAGCTAGAGCCACCAAATTTTGGCTCCGGACTGCTGTATGCTCACACTGAAACCAGTGTATTTCAAAAATGAGCCACGCCCCCTTCCGCCCCCGCAAAAGGGCGAAAACCTCCAAAATCTTCAGTTTTGAAGATTAAAGAAAACTAACGCCATTCCGTAGGAAATGGCCATATCTATCAGATCACCAAATTGGGATCCGATCGGATCCTTATTATAGCCACAATGGAGAAATTAATTTCCTGTGGCTAAACCCACCCTGTCCAGCAGCTTTTGTTGCTCTTTTTGCATTGTCTCATTCACACTCTGCTTCTGCTTCACTCGGCCCCTGCCTCTGCCCTCCCCCTGGCGTTGACTCTTCCTACTTTTAACCAAGACTCGGTTTTTAACGCTCTGTATTAGAAAAAGAGTGACCATCAAAGTTGCGTACAAGAAATTTTCATAGATGGCGCCACTTTCGTAAAATTTGCTGTGAAACCTATCGGTCATTATTGAACAGAATGTCCAGACCATTGGACCATCAAAGTTGCGTACAAGAAATTTTCATATTTTTCATTTTCATTTTTCATTTTCGCCACTTTCGAAAAATTTGCTGTGAAACCTATCGGTCCAAGAATGTACCAATTTTATTGCTGTTTTAAATATCTCATAAATTGGAAAATATTAACTGATCCAATTTGTTTGATGCATTTTATTTAGTAGGCTCTTACTACGTGTTCTGTAATGTGAACGATATCTAGTGGTTGGCGATGTCTTCTACATCTAGAAGTAGTCCTGAGTTCCGGGTATAAAAGTTGTGACGCGTAAGAAGCGTCTCTCACGTCCCTTCTCGTTTTATATGTAAAGAAAGTCTTTCTATTATAATCCCTTTCCATTATAGACATTTTTCCCTCTTTAAGGCTTTCCAGCATCCCCCAATTTCCTTTTAAACCTTCATTTTATCCACTGCCCTGAGTGGCATTTATTATTCCCTCAAATTAAAAGTTGAGCTAAACTTTAAAGAGCTTTTCTTCCACACACATACCCACCTAATTTTCAATCCCACTTATATTTTATTCAGCAAAGAAAATAAAAACCAGACAAAAACAGCTGCAAAATGCTAGAAAATGAAAATGGATTTATGCGTCTTTTGATAACTAATTCCCTTTGGGCGGCTGTCAACAAGCAGATAAACTGCTAGGCAACCCAAAAAAAACCCACACACACAAAATGTAACTAAAATCCAAAGAGGAAATTCGCAAAAGGATGAGGTTAAGATATCCTTAAAGAACTTGAAGACTTGTGACTCATATTAGTTGGCTATTGGACGGGGAAAAGTAGGAGGGCGGGACTTCCAATCGGCTGTCAAATGTGTGAGCAAAAGAATGGCCGAAAACAATTTAAGGCAATTTGAAGCTGGGCAAAAAAGTACGTGACATGTGAGGTGGGATCGTATACGACTATCGACAGGCTCTGAATTCTTACTCCTCACCCAGTTTCTATTCTGCGGCTAACCTAATACACAGTGAGGAATTAAGGTTCCTGGGTGAATTTCCAGCTGTCTATCTTTCTTGGCATTATTTCTAAGAACTCCCCTAAATTTTCTTCAAGTGCATTTCGATAAGAAAGCGTTTGGTAAGTTTGTCAGTTGGCAAAATGCAAACATCTGCTGCCCAATGGCCCTCACTTTCATGCAAAGACTCAGACTCCGTTGGAAAACTGTGTGAGTGTGATTGTGATTGTATTTGTGAGTGTGATGGTTGTTGTATGTGTGAGTGTGATTGTGTTTCTGGAAGGGGGGGAAACGTCGGACAAGTGTCAGTGACCTTCTGGTGCTCCCAGGATGCTAACGAGCGAGCACGTGAGCCAAATGTAGCGGAAAATGAGCTAATTTGTACGGAGGGAACAGAGAATTCCTGTTGGGTCGCTCCCCCCGGCCACGTGTCGCCGCCCCCTCTACCCATTATCAGAATGACAGAAGAAAAAGTCAAGAAATTCAATTGGAAACATAAATCATGCCACAGAGAAAGACAGAAGGCATCCAGCAAGCACAAGGACATTGCAGACACGCAATCAGCTGTTTGTCACAAAGCGCCGATCGGGGGTTCTACAAGAGGATGTGTGTTCGAGAGTGTGCGTGTGTGGGGGCATGTGTATGGATGTGAGGGGCATGTCAATCATGCCACAAGCAACAGAACGCGCGCCCACATGCTTTGGGTGCACAACCCCCGGGCATTGCGGACCATTCATCCATCCACGCACCCCAAGGGGCAGACAGAGTCCAAAGGGGAAAAGGGTGCCCCCCAAATAGCGGTCCAGACAGAACTGTAATATGATGCTCTTGACAAGGCAACGACTATGCAGGTACCATGGAAGTTCTTAGTGGTTTTAAAGTATCGATCAGAAAATCAATAGAATATTTTGTATGGATCCATTGTCTGTCGTTCTAAAGTATTTTTCTAGCCATCATTTGCAATTTTTCTGGTATTCTTTTGGGGTTTTCTGAGATTTCTTATGATCTTGCAGTATTTTTTAAACAAATTAAAAGTTTATATATTTATATAATATATATATATAATATAATATTTATAATTTCAAGTGTTTTTCTATAATATTTTTGACGGTTGTTTTGTGTGTCGCTCTCTCTGGTATTACTTTTAATTCTTTCTAAGCCCCATTTTTAATCCAATCACCTTTTTACAGGGTACAACACACACACTCACGCAAAAAAAAAGCGAAAGACTCAATCGAAACGATTTCATCGATGGCTGCTGCCACAAAGCGTAGCGTAGGCGATAATTTATTTAACAATGTGTGGCATGCGTTTTCCAGGGACCAGGGACCAGGCAGCAGGCAGCAGGCACCAGCGGCCGAGAGGAGATCCAAAGCCGAAGCATTTGTCCATTGAAATGTAAACGGCTACAAAATGAGTTTTGGGGATAGAATTTCGTATGTTAGCCAGGTCCTGGTACTGGCTCTGGTGCTGGTCCTAGTCCTAGCTATCGATGACTGAGGGAAACATTTGTTGCCTTACGTTTGGGGGGTATCGGCGCTGGCTGCCACAAGAACAAAGGAGCAGGAACAGTGTTTTATCTGCCACAGCATTCACTCCTTTATTTGTCAAGTGCAAATTGCAAAATGATATTAGAGTAGAGCGTCGAGGGTCGAGGGTCGAGGCTCGGATATGGGGGTGGATTCTCCTGTCCTGCCCGCCGCTGCATCACATGAATGCGGGAGGGTTGCTTCTGCTCCAGAGTGAAAGTGGAAAGTGCGTCCAGTCCGCAGGATCCCAGGACCTGCCAAGGCAGCTCGTCCGTAATGAGCACGGGCAGAAATTTAATGTGATTTGTGTCGGAAGGGTGCAACGACAGCTGTATTATCGAAGGGAGTACCATAACTGGGACTGGTGCATTGCATATACCGTCAGTGGCAGCAGAATTCTATTTACTTTTGTAATTGGCGACCAGGACCCAACACCAATCTATAAGCCATAACACTCTCCCCTCATGCACGATTCGCACAGTCATCGACTTTGATGAATAATTGAGCATACAATTTCTACCCGTCAGCAGCAAACACAAAAAAAAATGGAACAGAAAAGATGAAAAATGCTGGAAATGTAACAAATTGACCAAATTTATGTCTATATTTGGCATTTTGGATGGAAAATATGGTGCATATGGTGGGGCTGAATTGTTGATGGTTTCAATCAAATTTGTGGCATGTCATGCATTTCTAAAATATTTATTATCCATTTAAACTTAAAAAAAAAAATTCAAAAATGTTCAAACTGTATGGTACGAAAAATAAACCTGTTAAAAGCTTGATATTTTATGAATTTAGTTCTATATTTTGTGCATGAGATGAGACGATGCCGATTTATGACTTTAATTACAAATTTTGAAATTCTTATTGTTTATTTTAATTTATTACGATATATTTTATTCTTTATTTATTTTATTTTTAATTTACTTCTCTATTTACTTCTACGGTGTCTATGTAAAATGTAATAAACTAACCTTTCACATTATTCTTCCTTTTCCTTTAGCCATCTTCGCTTCTCACGTCATTTTAGCTATTAAGCGCCAAGCCTGAAAATAAATAAATAGAAAAATTTAATATTAATTCGAACAAGAAAGCATCAAAGTGCAGAGTGTGGTAGGACTCACACGGCTTTGGTATTTTTTTCTTAAGTCCAACAGCACACTCGCCGAAGAAAAGCGAGAGAGCCACAGACACATGTGCAATGCTTCATGTCATCCACATACAGGCACATACACATCTTGGAATGGAGTTAGAAAGGGATCAATTAAGATCAATGCACTTCACTTTCTCACACACTTTTCACACTTCCTCCTGTGATCTCCTTTTTCAGCTCCGTTTACCCCTTTCTTTTCCAGCTTTTACCGCTTTGGCAGCACTCGTGAGAAATTAGAGCCAAATAAGAGAGAGAGAGAGAGAGAGCGACATCATCTTCATCTTCCCTCACCATAAATGCAGAATTCGTGGAGCGAAAGAGCCTTCGAAGTTTTACTAGTGTGCAAATGCCCACAGCAAACAAAAGAGAAAGAGAGTGAGCGACATCATCTCCCCTCTCCATATGTTCCACATTATTAATGGATCTGTCATTTTCTAAATCGGCTGCGCACCTTCATACACACTTTATTTTCAAATTGATATGCCTTTTTTGCTGCATTCGATTAAACACTTTTTCACTACACTTACACTTTTATCCTTTAATTTGCCATTTTATCTGCCATAGCTGCAACTGCACACGGGAGAGGGAGAGAGGAGAGCGAGAGAGACATCTTAATGTCACAATGGGAAGCGAGCGAACAGATTTGTAGACTTTTTGCAATTGCTTTTTTCATGCAGCGGAAGACCTCGAGACGAACGAACAAATTGTGTGCGACACCACGCTTCACTATTTTATTTTCTCTGCCTATTTTGCTGCCATTTTCTACTAGACATTGCCACTGCACTTGAATAAACACTTTGCTTGCCATTTGATCTGCCATATTTTGAATCTGCAATTGTTCGAGAGAAGGATTGTTCATCTTGCCTCATCTGAATTGGAGACATCATCAGTCAACGGGAAGGGAGCGCAAATAGATTTGTAGACTTTCTGCAATTACGGTCACACACACATGCAGGGCAACACCTCGTGACCGAAAGAAAAAAAAGTGGGCGACACAACGGGTATAGTGGAACCTAGGGTGCTTCTCTGGGATTTCGGCTTATAAACGTTCACATATTTGCAACCAAGATCTGCCATTTTCTGCAGCTGCTTCGCTCCTTTATTCTATCAAACACTTTTTTCACTGCACTTTCACACTTTTCATCTTATTTGCATCGCCTTCTCACATTTTCGTAGACTTAACACTTTATTGCCAGGATTTGTAATGGTTTTCACTACACTTCACTTATACAACATTTTCCTTTTCATTTTCATAATTTCCCGCATTTTCCGACTCGAAACCGGCAAAAAACTCGGAGCTGACTTTGAACGCGTGCAAAACGAAAATATGGAAATGGAGAGTGGAGAATTTTGATGCAGTTGCGCTGCCGGCTTAGCACTCCCACATTCCATGCTTTTTTTTGCACACCTTCCAGTCTCTCACTACTAACGCATTAGATGAGCGACGAACGTGTGGGTGTGTGTGTTTCTTGTTGGCAAAGTGGGCGTGAGAGTGAGTGAGATGATTAGAGTTTGGCTTGATGGCCATGATGCAATTATACACGTAAGTCTGTATGCTTATGCATATGTACATACATTTACAGAAGTCTTATTGGAATTAAAAGAACTTGCATAGCTATTTCAATGTGCACCACCTCCCCTCCCACGCTATACGCAAAATGGCAGAAAGACGTTAAATGTGCAGTGCAATTGTGGGTATTATTTCATGAGTCTTGAAAACATACATACACATACATAATTACATCTGTACATACATATGTATGTACATTTGTGCACATTTGTATGTAGAGAAAGAAAGTAGATGCAGAATTAATTTATATTTGATTAGTTTCGTCCCCAAAACTTTTCAACGAAGCATAAATCCACGAATATTCATCCCTCCAGGATCATTAGGATTATAAATTGCTCTTAGTCCCATCCACCGCATCACCATTTTCCTGCCCATTTCCGAATCTCTCAATGATGATGATGAATATGTTATTGGGATGACCGCAACACTTGACCGTAACAACTTGTCCCAAACAAAATGCATTATAATGATTTATGAAGAGGTACTCCTTCCCCTGCCCCAAAAAGTCCAACCCCTAGACAAATTAACGAGGATGTATGATGATGATGTGGCATTCATCCTGCCACAGACAAAAGAGCTAGAGAGAGACACGACACCCACAACCACAAGCTGTCAAAGCCACAAAGAGACACTCGACTCGACTCGACTCGACCCGACCCAAGCTGAAGCTGAAGCAGATGCTTGCCCCAAGGTGTTTTTGCTTCCTCGACCAAAGTTTAAACAAAAATTAAAACACCTACCCTGCCCACCCCGCACAGCAGGAGACCCGACCCTTCCCCCATTTCTAGCAGCCTCTCATCTTTGCCTGAACTTGAAGCTAATCAAAAATGTGTTGCACAAAAAGAGCGTAGGAAGGGCACAAAAAGTAAATAATGTTTTGGTTGTTTTTTTGGGGCAAAGTCGAGCCTAGAGATACGCTTTCGTGTTGGTGTTTATTTGAAGAAAACTTGGGTAAGCGTTTGTAGATTTTCTTCGAATGTTTCTAGGTGTTTTTAATAGCTGCTATATGCTCCACTAATCAAAATGTAAGCTCCAATTTGCACCCCTCAAATCTATATTAAAACGTCACAAACTTACCCAACAAAGCAGCATACCCTCTTCGATTTCCCACCAAAAATAAACGCTAGAAAAAACCTTGTGTAAAGCGAAAGTGCAAAAGTTTTTCCCAAGGAGTTTTCTTTACTTTACTTTACTTTTTTTTTTGGCAGCCGGCAATCAACCACCCAAACCAGCGGGAACGTTGCGGGGAAAAGCGGAAGGAAAAACCCAAACAAGGATGTTGTTGTTGTTAGTTCCATGATTAGCATTTTATCAGTGAGATCCTTGGCAGCAGCATCAGCATTTGCTTTGTCTCTTTGAGGCGGCCAACTTAAACCCATCTTTACGCTAATTTAGTTTTTCGGCTAAGATGCGGCAACAGCTGACAATGTTGCCACCACCCAAACCAGCACACCCCCACGAGTACGGAAAATCACTCCCTTACATTTGACTGGTGGCAAGGAGAAAGAAAGTCCTGTCCTGGTCCTGCCTGCCTGTCACATGAGGCTGCGAAGCTGCTGCGTGCCACATAATCAAGAGAGAAGAGGAAAATACTCGTACAACCGGCAGGGTGCTTTTTATATGTGTGTGTTTTATGTGCAGATCCCATTAATTTATTGCCAGAGACATTGAGACACCTCCAAAAAGCGTACAAAAGGCGACATTATTATTTCATTATTATGCCAAACGCATCCAGGATCAGGGTCCCCTTTCCAGCCCACATCCACGTGAGCAGCAGGTCTCATATTACAGACAATGGGGAAAAGTCCTGCTAGTCCTGGGCTCTCACGTCAGATGATTCATGCGATGGCAAATTTTTTGACGCCCGCCACATAAATAAAACAGGAAGTCTGCTCCCTCCCCCGTCCCGTGGCATATGTTTGGATAGTCCCCGGGTCAAAAGAGGTGGCCAGGGCAGGCGTGAGGTAGAGGCTGTTATATTTACTCGTAAATATTTTTATAGGCCCACAGAAGGTTTTCCGGGAGGCGCGAAATGAATGGAGGAGCTGAACAAGCAGGTGCCTGGAAACACCTTCCTTTTTCACTATTTTTATGCACTGAAGATTTCATTTTTTATGGACAGCATTTTAGAGGGAAACTTAATTTTCGGCAAAACAGGGTATATTTTCGTCGGCAATATAGACAAAAAAACATATTTGCAACACTAAATTTTAATTTGATTCATTCCCGAAAGTTGTTGAACATAAAATTAATTATATTATAGGGCATCCCATAGCCGCAATGGCGTCCCATGGCTTCTCCATCTCCTTTTGCCCTCCAATTTGATCTAAACTTTAATGCTATCAAACGGTAAATTTCCTAGTTGAACTTGCGGCAGATTCACACATTCAAAAAACAAAAACACACCCGCAAACGTAAACACGTAAACACATGTACACTCACACACACGCAATCCACTTACCTTAACAAACATGCATTCCCCTCCCTCTTGTTGCTGCGGCTAATCCTTTCTTTAACGGCTTTTGTGCGAGTAAACCATTTAGCGCCAATTAAAACATAATTGCGGCATTTCCTGATTGCAATCGGCGCGGTCTTAAATCATGTTTCACGGACCTGTCTGTAAATCATTCGAGCGGGTGGAGCCCCAAAATCGCGACACATTTACCGTAACTACAAAACGCGCGCGAAAACACTCACACTCACACACGCGGAACGATGCTGTGGCGGGTAGAATGGTTGCCAACGGGTAAAATGGCTTCAATCTGCGACGCACTTTAATTTTATTGCACTTTTGGCGTTGATTAAAAACTCTGCCACACACCTGCACACAGCACACAACCCCATTTTGGAGGGCGCCTCTTGAAATTTTTGGTGTTGCCACAAAGGACGTAAATTTTGTGCACAGCCTAACGGTACAAATATTCGCTACGCGTTCCGTTCAAGCCGCAAACATAGAACCGCGCGCCGCCGGCTGAGTTTGTTATTTGAATTTTCGTATACTATCGAACTTCGGGTAAAAAAAAAAGCAGTGCATGCCTTCAATTCAAAATATGGCTGCGCGCGCGCAATTTGGGGTCAATTTCGGGGAATTTCTCTCCTGTTTTCAAACGGTCAGCGAACTCAGTTTTGCGTTTTAAATATGAGCCCACAAATACCCCAAAAATATACCAAAGATATACTGCACACTTCTTGAATCGTGCCAACTATCGCGTGGGTTTGTGGTATTTTTTGGCACACACACTACAGTCACACTGCGCGTCCAACACATTTTTTATCAAAACCCAAATTTGTTGTACATTTTTAACGAAAAAAGCCAAGAAAAATGCCTGCCGTGGTGCGTATTAAGCGGCGGATTGACGAAGAACCACACACGGCCTTTGTGCTAAATGGCAAACGCCGACGACTGCACAACGATGAGAATTCATTGGGCACGGCACAAGTGCCGCTGGGGGCTGCAGCCGACACCGACGCTGCGGACAAAGACGAGCTGACGACCGTGCTGAAATTTGCCGGCACGTTGGCCAAGCAGGTGAGTGGTGGGGGGGATATAGCATCCATCTTGGTAGATGTTTAAATTGCTTTTATTTTCTGTAGGATGACAGTGCCACAAAACAATTTGCAGCTGCGCGTCTAAACAAAGCGACGGCCAAGGAGCTGGTGCAACAGAAATCCAATGATGCGGCCATTGCCAGTGCACTGCGCAGGGACAGGCAACGGCTAGCGGCACAACAAACCACACGCGAGCAGCGTTTCCGCGTGGTCAACTGCTTGAGGACCACACTCGAGGACATCAATGAGAGCGAAGGTGCGGCAGGCGGAGGCGGCAGCAGCAGCAACACAGATGACGCTGCCGCACAGATAACAATTCTGGACATTGAATCACAGCAGCAGCAGCGAACGGGAGGGACAACAGCAGGACAGCTGGCAGCGGACGAGCAACTGCAGCCTGGAGGCGGAGTCCCTCAGCAGCAGGATCAACAGCAACCCGCCGACTCGGATATTGGCTATGTCTACGATTTATATGTGCCCGAGAATGAGATGCAGGCGGCCTATGTCGATATGATGGATGACAATTATCTAAGGTTCGTCATACACATTGAACCACATGAGCAAACGTTTAGCATCACGAATACCTTTATGTAGAGATACACACAGAGAGAGAGAGAGAGAGAGACCATTAAGCAATCTATCTCCCAGTTCCCATTGCCGCGTTTAACGGTTGTGGCCTGTTTATGTATTTGTATTTTGTAGGTGCTTGTGTGTGTGTGTGTATATACATATGTGTGGGTGGTGTGTGTGTATTCCCTACCCCCTCCCTACCTGTTTGCAGTCCTCGTGGCCAGTCGTCTCATATATCGCATTTATCCTCTTAATTTTAATGTTAATTAAACAACAAATTTAGCTTATTAAGCTAACAAACAATCATGTCGACTGCTCAATAATCCACCCATTAAACTCCGTATCCGATTCCGTTCTCCATAAAAGGTTGTATTATCCGTTTAATTACTACTACACCTGCTACTGGTAGGACACAGTGCGAGAGAGAGAGAGAGAGGCAGAGCTGAGAGAGACAGTCGTGCCACAGAGACAGAGCAGAGATACAGCCTTGCCACAGAGACAAAGCAGAGCAGAGACACAGCCTTGCCACACACAGAGAGAGAGAGAGAGACAGAGCAGCAGCAGAGACAAAGCCCCCCCGAACCCAACCCAAAGAATGGACTGCACTGCCACACACAGGCACACAGGCCCACACGCCCTAAGGGGGCGCCCCACTAATATGACAAAAAACTGTTTAGGATTCTATCGATTGATTGGTTTATAGTTCATTAGAAATATGATAGATGATCGATATAAATACATATGTATAAATGGTACAATCTGAGCAGCAGAAACGGCAGGAGCATGTCAAATGCTTAGCTGATTTTAAGGATTGTGGATAATACATACATGTAAATGTATAGGCAAATGGATCTATAAGGAAACAGAGTCTGCTTGATCTTCCAACATCTAAATGTCAAAGCTTCAGAGGCAGACTCCTGCTTGAACTGCTTTAAGTCTTAACAAGAAAATGCATCCCTGTTGAAAGAAACCTGCTTGAACTTACAAGATGAAGAAATCTTTTAAAAGGAAATGCATTTATTACGGCAACATAATCTGCTTGCTGGAAACCATCATTAGAACATTGATAGATAAATTCTATCAGGGAGCGATGCAATTATTTTGAAAGGAAGCAACTTGATTAGAGAAGACGAAGGAGAACAACTTTTTCCTTACATTAAATCAAGCAGTATATGAGAGGAGGTCAAAGAAAACCTCCTGGATCTTATAATAAGATGAGGTAAATGCATCTAAAATCTACTCCTTAATCACAAAACTACTACTGGAACGAAAAACTTAAAGATAAAATAGCTGACAAATTATAAAACAAAAGATCCCAAGAGATTCTCTAAAATTAATATTATATAAAGATAACTAAAAGATACATTTATACATAGATCCCTGTACCACTTGAGTAATGTGTTTAATTGTATGCCAGTACCATAAAGCACTATCCCAAAGAAAGACGAAAAGTACGTCTAAGATGTTTAGAAATTAAAACCCTACATTTTTGCGTCAATAAGAAATAGATGCATCTTTAATATGTAACAAATATATTGACCAATTGCGAATACATTTTTCCAGAGAAGAGGTAAAATAAATTGCTAGAATGCAAAAAGATAGCTAACAAAAATAAATCTTTCAATGCAATCTTTAAGAGAAAGATGTATAAAGGAGAAGCCTAAAGCTAAGCTAAGATATTGCATAGAAAATCCCATAAAGAACGCCTAAATGTAGTGCCAAAGTTGAAACGGCAAACGTCACTCTTATATCATTATCTATCACAATTATTACTTATAATAACCAATGTAGAACAATCTGTTTTTGTAAGCCATTTTAGTGCCTGAAAAAGATGATAAAGGAAACATTTTCTACACTGGATTCACCCACTGCCCTCTGCCCAATCAATTATATGAACCAATCAATCGTTAGAGCATTAAGCCCTAGCCATTTCTAGCATAAGTTCTTTCGATTTTGTATAGCTTTTATTTACTATATCTTACACACACCACACACACACACACACACACACCTCCATACGCACACCACACATACCATTTTGTCAGTGCTTCTCATTATTTTCTGCCAGTTCTCCCTGCCCTGCCAGTGGTCTTTTATTCGCTTTGTTTCGTTCTTGTTCCTTTCATTCCACACTAAACAAAAACATTTAATACAAAAACTCAAGAAATCAGAGCCCGCAATCCGAGAACAACTCTTGTGCTAAAGTCTAATTAAGTGCATAGTTTTTAGTGTTTGTTGGGGTCTAGAGCTGCCCCCGTGATTACAAAAAAATAAATAAACTGAATAAATAAATCAAATACAAAATTTAAACCTCTGATGTTTCAATGAAGGAAAAAATGAAAGACTAGCTTCAGGGGGCTGGAAATTTGAAGGAAGGTCTAAAGCTGCGTTGCTAGATGAACACAAACTATAGCTTTGGTTAAGATATCTTTAGGAGCTACAAAGTTTTGTATCTTATAGAAAACATAATGTAATATTTTAAACTACTGCGAAGATTTCAATTCTTCATGTTTTTCCTTTGTAGGAGATTTTTAATAGTTTCACTTTGTAGTTACAATTTTGATAGGAGAATTGGGAGATATGAATAAAAATAAACCTTTGGTTGTGGAAAAACCTTAGAGACCCAAAATGTTTTTTCAATTAAGTTGAAATTTTTAGTACATTTTCCTATGGAAACTTCCATTGCATCTCCAAAGATTAGATCTAATTTGAATATATAACTATAGACAGAACTATAAAGTTTTTCTTACTAATACTTTATTTTTCGTGTGGAAACTATGTTTAACAGGCGAAATGGGTTCGTTCGAGCTTCTTTTTGAGCTATATGTGGAATGAAACTAGTGGTTCCACATTGAAGCAGCAGCTTGAGAGCAGCGTGTTTCCCCCTGCATATCATTATAAATGAGTCTACAATTATCTCTAAACTAATCAGAACTACTCCGCTCATCATTTTGCTACAAATCAACATCCTCTATAAGGTCAAAACAGTTCTCTGACCTTAAAGTTTATACAACATTCAAACCTACACGAGTTGTTTTCAAATATTTACAGCTTTATACCCATGGGTGAAATAGTCCTAGAGGATTGCTACAACGATGCCGAGGAAGAGTACGATTCGGAGGATTCGAATCAGGAGAATTACTATGCCAACGATTATCCCGATGATGAGGAAGCAGCCATGGGCTCTGATGAGGATTTGGCACGTGAAATGAACAAGTTTGTTTTTGGTAAGAGGAACAGTGGAAGTAGATATTGAAATATCCCTAGAACGGTCGAAAATAATCCTCTCTCTTTCACAGACGACGACGAAGATGAAGATGGCAATGTCAGCTCCAGTGACTCTGAGGGCTTCAACACGTATCATGATCCCTATGTCCATTCGATTGACACCTCACACGACAGCTTCGCGGATGATGTGGATTTCTGCAACACGGACCGTGAGCGTGGCAGCGCCTATGAGCGGTACAAGCGTCGCATCCTGCGAGAGCTGGATCAGGATTTGAATCCACAGCCCGTTCAGCTGAAGCCAGAGGACTTGGAATCCGATGAAGATGATGATACAGAGGATTCCTTTGCCAGCGCCGATGATAAATAAAATGTTAACACTTTTCTTGCATTTCAAATATACAATTAAATTCATGTTCAATTCAATTTTATTTGCCTTTAAATTTGTTTTTGTGTTCAGTCTTAACGTCGCCCATATGTGGGCGGGGCGCACAACCCTCCATATAGAGGCGCAGCGTCTCCTCGTCCATCTTTTCGTTCTCCTTGGGCGGCTTGTAGTCAAGCACATGGTCGACGCGCAGTGACCGCTCCATGATTTTAATGCCATTCAGGTTGTCCACGGCCAGCACCGTGGAGCGCTGATCCTCGTAGCACAGGAAACAGAAGCCCTTGGACTTTCCCGTCTTGGAGTCGCGCACCAGATTGATGTTGACCACTTCGCCGTACTGCGAGAAGACGCAAATGATGTCGCCCTCGGAGAGTGTGTAGGGGAAGCCAGCCACAAAGATCCACGCCGAGTCGCGGTACATGTCGTGCCAGCTCTTCTTACCCGCACCCTGTTGCAGGTCGTGCTCGCTGAGTTTCAACACGTTTTTCATATTTGTTAGGGGATTCATTTTGCATTTAATTAGTTTTAAATTAAATGAAATACAATTTTGATCCTCTGTTTACGTTCAGCGGAAATATCAACAAACAAACGCTTTCTAACCATTAACGCAAATCATATTCTTCGATTTTGATATTCCATTTAATATTCTGAGCCAGTTTTGGCCCTTATCAGGTAAAATATAGTTTCAAGCGATTGATGCATACATTTTCTACTGGATTATCAATACTTAAATACTCGTTTTAATTAATTTATTTATAAAGTACGGTTTAAAACAAAATTGTTGGAATGAAGCCTTGAACAAATTTAAGTATTTACGTGGTAACTACATCTAGACGATTGAGACATTTGGATGGGAAATACCAAATGTGATTCTTTTGGTATACGTTACTGAAACGCAAAAATGAGTCGGCAAAGCGTATACATGTGTAGTTACTATGTAAAAAATATATATTTTTGTGTACCTTCTTTTTGAACCCTTTTTTTATAAAACAATTCAAAGAAAATAACCTATACATTTATTTAAGAATCAGATAAAACTATAAGCTCAGTTGTAAAAAAATTGAAAATCAGACTTGAGGAAAATGATTTTCCTCGGTATATCTACGGTATATTTCGAACACGCATATTTGTGAGACTGTCAGACGGCATATCTTATTGTTAAATCCACAGTCACACTGGTTGGCGCGTTTTGTTGTCGCGTTGCCCGTTTTTTGCTTTGCACAGGCCCTGCCTGATAAAAATGTTGTAATATTACTCTTATTACAAGCCCAGTGTTTCCTTCGAAATAGCGAAAGGTGTGTAAAATTGTTCACTTTGCCCCCCCGCCCCTGCAGAGGGGTTCTGGAGTAAGCGAAGAAAAACGATATGTTGAAGAGCTAAAGAAGAAGAGGAGGAAAGAAAAGTATCTCTTCTCTATTTAAAAATGTGTGTCAGTGTATTGTGCGGCGGCAGCAGAAAAAAAGAGCATAAGCAGCAACATAAGCAAAAGCAACAACAACAAAAGTATAATAAATAATAGCTCTAGCACCGTTTTGGCGACGACTTCCCAAAGAGACCCTGAAGAGGTCTTTTAATTGTGGCATTGTTTTAGTACTTTTTCCCAGCATTCAATTTCCAAGACGTGTTTTGTGCCAAATAACAGCAAATTATTCCCCCGTTTTATTCGGGAATATAGTGAAGTGTGGAGTGTGGTGTGTGTGAGTGTTGGGAAAGGGGAACTTGAAGTGTGCGTGTGTGTGTGGTGTGGAAGGAGGACCAGTGCTCTGCTGCTGTCATCATCCATCCTGTATCTCCCTTTCTCACCCATTGTTCAAGTGTATCGTTTTGTTTCCCACGCATTATGCTCGCGCTTTGCTATTGGAATAGTTGGTATGTATGAACATTTTCAGCGAAAATACTGTATTCAACTGTATTATGGAGGGTAATTGCTTTTAAAATAATTTCAAGCCATAATAATACCCTCCCCTCGTACGGCGTCATATTGTCGAACTTAAAGCATTATCAGGCGGCAGTCATGCACATATACTTATGTACATATGCTTGTTTGCCTCTGTGTTTGTAATCATGTATGAGCGTTTTTCACACTAGATTTTTGTCACCCTGCCTTCGTTCCCCTCTTACATGTGCATGCACACACACACACACACCTGAGACAACTCCACCATATGCCTTGCGCCCAACTGTCCGTCCCGTCTATCTGTCTTCTCTGTCTGTCTGTCATTCCACCCCATTTGCAGTGTATCTCTCTTACTCGCTGTAAGTGTGTGTGTTTGTATGTTTGCGTCTGCCGCCGCCTTACGTGTTGTTGTTTTTGGTCAACAGAAAAAAAGGAAATTTATTTTCTTGTTTTTAGTGTTTAGGTGTGGTCGTGCTTTACACATGCATGAGGACATGTAACGTGTATGTGTATTACATGTATCCCCGCGGATTTAAGCGGAAGCATCCATAAAAAAAGTTTTGTGGTTGACATTGAACTCTCCTGCTGTTTCCCTCTCGCTTGCACTTAGTCTCTCTCTTGGTGAATGTCCTCCTCTTAGGGATTTTCTTCTTCTGAATATCTTTCTCCTTCCCTTTGGCTCCTGCAGTTGCGTCTTCCTCCCTATCCTCGTGCTGTTATATTTCCTTCCATTGCCTTGGTTCCTCTTTCACTGTTTTGTTTCCCACTCCTTTCGCTAATTCCCCATTCCCGCTTTCTGCACCACTCTGTTGACTGACTTTGCCGTTACTTTCCAAAAAAAAGTCGCTCCTGGCCTGGCCTTTCATTTTTTTCGCTCGCTTTTTGGCCACATTTACTTTTTCCTTATACCCTTTTTGGCACTGCAGAGAGATTTGGTGAAAGGAAGCAATTGACACTAATGATTGGGGTAAATAATCCGCAGATCATGATTAATTTCCCTAAATAAAAGGTAAATTTCCTCTCTAGTGAAATGCGATCAAAGCTAACCGATCTAGGGGGAAATGATTTTTACTTTGACGCAGTTTTATTGAATTCCTATCGGATGTTATTACTCTTATTTCTATAGCACTTATCCATTACCGAATATTATCCAATATTTATCCTATGCTTTCCTATCCTATGAGAGCATTTTAACTTCGCGTTGACTCATTTGTTCGCTTAGTTTTCTATGGTGGTGCGGGAATGTGCAGGCCGGGCCAAGCTTTCTCGTTTATTATTACGATGTCTGATATAAATATACACACATACATATGTACATCATTTTACATTGTACCCATACTGTTATCATTATGTGGCTCACGTCTTTGGGAAAAAAAAAGATTCGCGCTGCGACTGCGCACGATTATGGCACATTTCATAGCCCCCCTTCGCCCGCCTTTCCTGCTACTGGTGGCTTTGCTCCAACGATGACGAGAGCAAAGTTGACTGCTGCCTGTTGCAGCAGCAAAAAAAAAAACGTGTCAAGTTGGCCAGATATATCTACTACCAGCTATCCATCCATCCATTTATATGGTATATGGTAGCCGCTGTGCAAGAGCATAACCAGAGAGAGAGAGAGAGAGAGAGCCGCTTGTCTGGGAGCTTCTGAGCTTCGATTAATTTCGTTGCGCCTCGGTAGCTGTGCACTCAACTTAAACATCCGCTCTGCAGCCGTTGCCGCCGTTGCTGCCGCCGCCGCTGCAGGGTACCAGAGCGTTTACCTCGTCGCAGAGGGAACCTAACCTTATTACACATTATACTACATTTACCCACTACCCACATCTGCCCCACTGCCCCTGGCCTGTCCTGCCCTCTGTGTTTGCCTCTGCCCCAGCGTCAGGCATCGTATAACACATCTCCCAATATCGCAATATCCCAAAAAGAAAACCCCTTTCTCTAGGGTTACATTTGCATGGCCTGGCAGGGGAGCATCTGGTTTTTGTTGGGTTTTAGAAACGGCATTGCACTACACTAGACAGCAGGGGTTGCAGCACTTCACGCACTAGACTGCAGCCAAAGGGGGTTGAAATGTGAGTCCACATTCCAGTTATGGCTTAAGCGGAACCCCTAATCATATTCATGTCATTGTCTACCCAAAATGGCAAATTATTGGAATGTTAAAAAAAGGCGGGAATTATTCAGAGAACGCTTAAACAATGGCAAACAATGGGAAACATGCATTTATGACACATTATTCTTACGGTTCCAATTGGAATTATGTTTGTGCTCCAGGATAGTTGCCAGCTTTGTTTATGTTTAAACCAAAACATATATAGACTTAAATATATCTTGAGAGGGTTAAAACATTATTATAGTTTATACGCACAGCTCCAATAATTGTAAATATTAAACAAAAATGCTGTAGTTTAGTGTCTTCCCCGCCCCTTCTACACCATCCAATGCACAGAAGCAACAAAGAAATTGCAAAAAAATAAACAGCAACAAAGCAAAAACTGGTGCTTTTCCCCCTTTTGCGTTTCTTTCTCTCGCTTTTGCTTTCCCCTTTTGTCACTCGTCTTTCTCGTTTCCCTCCTCTTCGTTTCTCTCTCGATTCGCCTGTTGTCTCTTATGACTGTTTACACCTGTTTATTTTGTAGGCAAATCGGAATACCAAGCTGACGAAGCCGCAGACGCCACCGTCTCATGTTCGCATTTTGTTTTTAGTTGTATATTTTATATTTTGCTTACATAAAAATGTTACAACAAAAATTCTTTACAAATTCGCTCCATATTTGGCCACTGACGCGCCCCCGACAGTACCAGTGGGTTTTCTTGTTGGAGCTGGGGGAGGCAACGCACCGCATGCCAAACCCACACAACACTTTAAGAATTTTTGTTGGCTTTGCCTCTCTGACTTCAGCTGGGGCTCTAATTTGTTGTACCCTTACTTAGGGATAGGGTAGTACGCTTATGAGGAGCGGCTTGCTGGGAGGAGAAGAAGGGGTTGGAAATAGAACAAAAAGTATAATCAAAGCTATAATCTAACATCAAGATATTCCCTTGGAAATTACGCCACAATTTCTAACGATTATGATAAAAAATGCTGCCATTTGGGCATAAGATTGTATCAATATGTGTTCTGCCAAATCAGTGGAGAATCTCGTAAGGGTATTCCCAGATTCGGTTATTAATAATATGAGCCCTTGTCTTCCCTGCTCTGTTCCCTGGTTTTCTGTTGGTGGTTTTTGTTTCATATACGCATATCAAATAATTGAGCTCAATTGATTTCAATTAAAACTGACAACTGGGCTGATGATTTCGTTGTGGTTTCTTGTTGTTGTTCCTATGGTCGTTAGTGGCAACTCATATGAAACAAAAACCATCAAAATGCCCCTCAAAGGTTGGATTGGATTGGATGTACTACTGTCTGTCTGTTTGGGTCGCTGGATATTCATGTATCGTGCTTGATGGACTGCATCGAATGGGCAATGCATTAATGGGATTGTATTTTATTTTTCATTGGAAAGTATAGAAAAAAAAATGGTACAAACATTATTCAGGAAATGCAAGAAAGCTTCGTTCACTTGAAAGGATCACTTTTGAGGCAGATATTCTAATAAATCTTTTGAGATCTAACGAATTTCTATCGCTCTTTGGTTTCCCAAAACAGGCAATCCAATTTTTGGCAATGTTTGCCTTATTTTTAATCCGATTGTTCTTGAAATTTGTTTGATCGTCAGATAAAAAAGCTGAAACATAGACATGACTGTTTATAGTGTGTTGAAATCCATATATCTTGATAATTTGTATTGTTATTGACTTGCGGGGGCCCATTCACGGGGAGAGTCGTCTAGTCTGCCTTATAAGGAAACACATTCTTATAATTTACGAGATCTACATACGAGATATCATACAGAGACATGAATGAGCGACTCGGTGTATACCGCTTGAATAATAATTGCGCGAAATGAAAGTTCTTATTATTCTACATTCCATTCAAATCGCTGGATGATTCATGAGGTAAATTTATACACGTGTTTTCGATGATAAAATTTGTTGTACAAAAATGACAATTCCAGATTGTGTGTCACACGGATGAGTAATAGAAAAATAAGGAAAACAAGAACCTTTTCACTTTTATTATTATCTGCGAAAATAGATAATAGCGAGATATGCTAAAAACAAGTACCCAGGATTATTCAGGGGTTTCAGAAGGTACTTTACATTTTATGAGTACTCTGGAATACAGAATTCTACAGACAGAATAATTATTGTCCGTTGAATATCGGAAGGGGGATCTATTTTCTCATGGCTTCGGGAAGATTACACTTTATTTCTTAAAGTTTCCTTCTCGTTCTATGACTTCCACAAGTAACCTTTCTTCTCAGTTCTTTGAGTGTCACTTTGAGTAAATCTTTGTGCGAAGTTTCACTACCATTCATAGGAAAATTTCTAGAGGTTTTTCCATAACATATTTCTATTTATAGAAATGATAATGATGTACCTCTGCAATCACTGAATGCTTTGCTGATCACAAAAGTCTCTTATCAGCCTCTCACGGGGTTCATTATTCATTCATTCCAAGATCAATCATTTAAATGTAATTCAAGAGACCAACAAATATACAGTAAACTAATGACCCGTTTTATCAGCAATAATTACAATAAAAACAAATGAAATTTGTGATCATTTATAAGCCACAAACATCTTATAAATTATGCCCCTCTTTTTGAATATTTCCATGGTCTTTTCTATGATCAAAAAGTCGATCGATAAACCCACCTAATTAGTGGATTACCTTTTGAATCAGTGAAAAGTGAAATTTCTTTAAATTTCTTTGTGTGATCAAACTTGATCAATGCCCCATTTATAGAGAAAATCTATAGGAATTCCTGTCGCACTGTCAACTGCCTGCTACTGCTGCTGCTGCTTCAACTGTTGTATTAATAGATATTCTAAAGATAGAGTCTT
The DNA here is from genome assembly GCF_900245975.1 of Drosophila guanche. Classification (NCBI taxonomy): domain Eukaryota; kingdom Metazoa; phylum Arthropoda; class Insecta; order Diptera; family Drosophilidae; genus Drosophila; species Drosophila guanche. The sequence continues at coordinate 2,850,370 of NW_022995752.1, read as the reverse complement.
TGAAATACCAAATTCTTAGCTACGGGATAAACTAAATTGCAGATCGATAGATAGATCATGCCGTCACACACTTCAGAGAGGAAAGTTCTCAATGAATTGGAAGGGAAATGAGAATGCATCTAGAATGGGTAATATAATAAAAAAACGGTAGAGAATTTGCTTTACTTAATTCCTTATAAGTTCGTATAGTTCTAAACGATCAATTGAATTCCCACAAATTCCTAGTTCAGACTGCATCGATCGTTACACAAAAACAAAACATAATTATCCAATAGAAATAAAATATCGAATGACTGTCAATTCTATCGTACTTCCCATCTATTTATAGCGCTTAAAGGCCCTCCAAAAGTATGGTAGATATCACAATACCCTAAAAAAAGGGGTTTTTATATAAAAAAAGAAAAATATTTATTTAATGCATTGTTTAGTGTATTTTATTTGTTTATCGAACTGAACTCTCTCATTCGACGCTTGTGGCAATTGCCCTCGATCGTTGTTCGTTATTCGTTTCATTATTATTGCTGTTATTGTTTCTTATTGAAATTCAACACTTTATTTCAACAATTTATATGCACGAGGTACTCATATTCCGGTCGACGTCTGCTGGCCTGCTGCTGCTGCTTCGTAGAGAAATGAATAATAATTAAATTAAATTGTTTAAACGGCCGGCTTCTGTCTGTCTCTCTATGGTGTGTGTATCTGCGTATCTGCATATCTGACGTTTGTTTCTAAATATTTTTGGCGCTGTGCTTTCGGTGCTTTCCTCCAGTCGGGGCAGCAGCTGCTTCGCATATTTGTTGAATATGAATATTTTTATTGTACAACTTTTCTACACTTTTGGTTCCTCCTCCCTCCCCACCATCTTTCTTTTTAGCTTTCGATTTTTGTTTTTTTTTTGTTTTTGTTGTTGTTTCTTTTTATAAATATTTGGCATGTGCTGCTTGCTGGCTGACTGGCGCTACGAAATATCTAAATATTTAGATATGCCGCCTGTGTCCACCCGTGTTTTCTATATTTTTACTCTCAAAAAATCAAACTTTCACTTCCATTAAACATAACAAAAATATACAAACTTTTGTTGGGTCTATGTATCTGTGTATCTGTTTGTGCATATTTGTATCTATGCATATGGATGTGTGCGTGTGTGTGGGTTTATGGTGTACCTGTTTTGTCGTCAACGTTAAAATGACATTAGGAGGCTACGTTTTATGGTTTGCTCTCCCATGGTGGAACAGGGGGGGACTTACTCTTTATAGAGTAGGGGGATCGGGGGCTCTCTATAGAGCAGGGGATAGTGGCATTATCTATCTCTCTTTAGAGCAGGGTGATCGCAGCATGAGCTCTCCATAGAGCAGGGGGTCGAGGCAGGCCCCAGCGGAAGCGAAATTCTGCAACAAATTGTCAGAGTAGAAAATTTACATCCAAACGATTTCGCTTTTCTTTTCTAACTTTTTGTTTTTTTTTATACATTTCTCTTCTATTTATTTTCTCTATTTTTTCTCTGCTTTTCACTACTTTTTTCATAGTTTTATCCGATGAACTATTTCTGTTTTTTCCACGTAATTCCCTTACAAATGTATCTTAATGAGTTTTTTTATGAAGATACTCGTTAGGTTGAAAGTTTACGGCATTTTTGAAATAGTTTCATCACGATTATATTACGAGGTACTACTTTGCCAATTAAAATATTTTGCAATAGGTAGACTTGATATGTGGTGTAAAAAGTGTTTTCTAGAGTATGTATTGGTGTTCAAGCCATGAATTAAGATGGATTTGTTTTCCCTTTGAAGGGTTTTAAAACTTACAGCTAAGTGTTCAAAGCCAATGGGTTGGTATCCGACCATGATCCGGAACATTGACCTACTAATATCAAATAATTGCTTATAATTAAAGCAATATTCACTACAAAAAATGTTATTAAAATATGTTTTTCATAACAAGCGGGGACGAATCTTCTTTGCTTCCACAGATCTCTAAAGATAAGCTGTAATCTTTTCTGAAAATATCCAAATCTGATTTCAGAAACATTTAACAAATAGATAAATGATCTTGCAACGATATATCTAACAGACAAACTGTTTTTCCCAGGATTTTCTAAAGAAAACTTTATTAGCAAGGCCCTTTTCCACTTACCCATCATTAGCTGATTAGCTTTACAACGCAGCTCATCGACTTAACGATAATTAAAAGAAAAAGGGAAATAAAATGTGTAACATTAAAGAACTTTAAGCATGCACTTGTGTATGTATATATCAGCATATATCCTGTCCTAATCGTGCTTGAACGTAGCCTAGTGTATGCATTTCGCTATGCAGTGGCCTTAGGGTATACAAATGTCATGCATCCGCTGCAAGTTTTCTCTCTCTCTTTCCTAAGCCTCTTTTCCATGGGGCACCTGTTTTATAGGTTGTAATTTTGTATAAGTCCGGTCTGCTGGCTGTAGCTGTAGCTAGTATGTGGCTACGTGTGTGCATAATTGTGTGAACGGAAGTTCGAAAAGCTCCCAACAATTAAGAGCTGTCCGCCGAGGGCTCCGCCCCGTCCATGGGAGTCGTGTATAAAACTAAAGGCCGTGTTCGTTGGTTAGACATAATGAAATCGTAGACCCCAAGGCGGACTTCAAGAGGAGGCCAAGAGCAGAGCAGAGCAGAGCGTTGACTAATATGCCAGTTACAACTAATTGCATTTGTTGCTCTCTTTTTAGTTCCCCCTCCCGTCATGGGGTATGGCACGGGTTCCAAATACTTTTCATTGTGAGTCATTCAGAAGAGGTTTTACCTTTCAGAGTGTGGGTTATCGATTGGTCTGCACGAGGAAAAACCCAAGACAGAACATGTTTGAGAGCTCATATTAGAGCGACACTCAGATTTATTAGACAAAGAAAAGGGGGAAGTGATTGAATAGGGATTAAAAAGGGGAATGTCTGAAGAAAAGTAGTTCTTAGGGTTTGGAAAATGATCATTTCTACCCATTCATTCTACATTCTACTAGTAAGTTCTTTCTACTCATCCAATCATTATGATTTTTGTTATTTAGGTAGATTATATAATTATGTTAAATTATAGGAACATTTAGGTTTATCGGTTGAACATTTTAGTTGGCTAAAAAATATGTTCATTACATTTTTCTGCTTGAGAATAGGCAAAAAAACAGGATACTCAGCACAGATAGATGCACCCTTTGATGCTCTCTGACTGTCAGAGACTGCTCTTTGCACCCTTTAAAATACCCTGTAAGCACTGCATACAATACAAAATGTAAACAAATCTCCTGCCTTATGATGAGTCAACCGAAGCAAACCGAAGCGATCAGATTTCGCATCGAGCATCGGCACTCCGCACTCCGAACAGTAGCCGTGAACAGTGGCATGTGGCAGTGGGGCAGTGGCACCCAAAAGTACAAGTGCCACCAGATAGCTGTCTGGCCTGTCTGTCGACAGTCGATCTGTGGGGCGTAGATTGATACGACGATGCTGTTCAACAGATTAACGACAACAGCAAACACAGTCATAGAGCCATGGTGAACGTAGGGGGCCGGGGAGCACTGAAAACAGCAACCGGATTAGCCTTGGGCTGCAATTTGTTCCATGATTTTTGTTTCGTCAGTGGAGAGTGGGGGATGGGGCGACAGATCGCATAGTTTATAGGACCAGCCATAAATTGGTGCCCGTCGCTTAATCACTTGTGATGCTCAGCCATTAGTCATTATTGTGTTATTCTGTTTGCTTTCATTTTGAGGCTCCACTCTCTCATTAGTTTATATCATACATAAATAAATATGTATATCCATGATATCTATTACATTCATCTACAATTTAATGTGAATCATTTGTGGCAACGAATGAGTCTTTAAGAGAGTCATCTAATAAGCAGAAAGGGTCCAAACATGATTCGCACTAGAAATAGGAAGGTAGCTCGCTTTCTGCGAAATATGTATGAAATATACAATATACATAGACAGAAAGCATTTAAAATTGTATTATTTATGCAATGATTTTTTTTTGTTACGTGTTAATATATATGAAAATTATATTATATTAATATGAAAATACTGGGTTTAAAAACAATTCATATATTAACTAAATATATTTTGTATTCATATTCACATCCAACGAGAAGGGACGTGTGAGTCGCTTCTTACGCGTCACAACTTTTATACCCGGTACTCAGTACTAGATCTGTACCTTAGCGGTTTTTTGTCAAATTGTACAATTTTGTATCATCTGTCATCTACATCTACAACACTTCTCACGCCAACATGCTCCTTTAGCTCGCCACCCTCCCCTAGAGCCACACATTGCAGAGTCATGGCAGAGGCAAAGGCAGAGACACGGCAGAGGCCGCATAATGCAGAAGCAGAGTGTGAATGAAAAATGTGAAAAAAACAACAAAAGCTGCGGGACAGGGTGGGTTTAGCCACTGCAAATGAATTTCTTCATTCTCGCTATAATAATGATTCAATCGGATCCCAATTTGGTGATCTAATAGATATGGTCATTCCCTTCGGAATGACCAATAAATAAGTTTCTCTTATCTTCAAAATTGTAGTTTTGGGAGGTTTTCGACTGTTTCTCTGTTTTGTAACCGTGCGAGAAGTCTGAATGCAAAATTTAGTGGCTCTAGCTTTTATGGTCTCTGAGATCCAGGCGCTCAACAAGACGGACGGACAGACGTACAGACGTACGGACAGACAGACATGGCTTAATCGACTCGGCTATTGATGCTGATCAAGAATATATATACTTTATGGGGCTATACCAGGTATAAAAATGTAAATGTATTTATTTAAATTAAATATTTTTATATTTTGTTTTTTCTTTATATTGAAATGAATTTATGGGCTTCATTTAAAATATGTTATAGCAAATTCCTGTTTAAATCAACGTTAATTCTGTTTAATTTCGGTGTATTTTAAGTTTAGAAATTTATTTAAATATGTTTTTGTTTTTATTAGCCATGACATTTTATGCGCGATTAAATCTTAATTTTCCAAGACATTTCTATCTTAAAATCCCTCTAGACTGTTATTTTTTATGATCTAAAAACAGTTAGACATCTGCTCTTAAACATTTATTTAAACCAGACAGGATCAGATTTTAAACCAGATGCTGCATGGATCTAGGCCATAAACTACTTGCTTGATGCTTGGAAAAATCTGTAGCTCTGAAACTCTGAAATTCCTTAAGATCTTATGATCCCATTGGCACTACATTAAACCAAACGAATCTGGCTGCACATTCAGGATGTTAAATTCCTGTCATAAACACATCGAAATTCCTGTAATTAAACTGTAAAAGTTCGAGCTGCTGCTGCTGCTGCAAGACGAAAGATCTATTTAATTTCCCCACGTTGTTGCATCCGTCTCATTTAGAGGCACATCATTCAAGCCGGCAAGCAGGCAACCTCTTTATGTGGCACTTGTCGTTTGAGTGAGTGAATGAATGTCGAGTGAACAGACTGAGCTGACTAGCTGACTTAACTGACTAGCTGGCAGACCAGACGGACAGACAGATTCAGTGTCGAATGTGAATGCTAGCTTTAAGCACACATTATGCATGCATTTTGCAGTTGCCGTAAGTCTTTTATGGTCGACATCATTCAAGTGCAATTGTTTGCTCTAGAAATAATGCTCACTGTGCCTTCTCCCCCGGTTCTCGAGTGAACGAGTGACCCACTTTAAGCCATAAATTAGCACAAGCAACAACAACCGACGGCAACAACCAGCCACGTTTATGCCACTTGATGTGGCATGTTTTTCCTACTCCTAGAATCTAGTTAGACTTCCACGCACCAACAATTTATTTCCAGTCTTGCTTTTCTTTATAGATCATTGTCAAATGTGTGCTGCGGCTTTAGCTTTCAGTTTCTCCACGAATTGGGTCAGAATACAACCAACCAACACAACGTTGCCTGAAGGCAGCTAACTAGGCAAAAGTAGAGCTAAAAACGCAGTCATTAAAATATCATTAACTATTGTCCAATATTAAGTTATTTCATAGCATTAATTGAGTCTCTTGATTGAAATGTCTTGCCTCCTCCCCCCTATGGACATCGGATCCAACTGTTGGACACTGTTGAATGTTGTTTAATTGATTTGGAGAAAGTGAGGGTCTCTCTTGCTCTTCGTAGCAAAATGTACCACAAAAACGTAGCTTCGAGGCTGGGAAAATGTCTTCATTGGCATGGAGGTTTGCTTTTGTGCCCCCAAAAGTGTAATCGGGCAATCGAGCAATCGAGAAAATTGAATATGCACAGCAGCTGCCACAGAAACAAATCTTGTTTTTGTTTTTGGATAATTTGTTTGTTTTTTTTTTGTTTTTTTGTTTTTTTGTTTTCAGGCAGCGATAATCTTCAGGCAGTGTTTTATGTAATTTTTGTGGCATAACTCTTATGAGAGATGAAAATACACGTATTTCCAAACAACTTTTGTTGTTTGCTTCATACATTTGTTGCTGATTTTGTTGGTTGGCTTGTTACTTTCTACAGCAAAAACAGCTACACTAGATCTAGAGATTTGGAAAATTGTGAGGATAGACAAATTCGATGCTAAAATTTCACATAAGTGAATGGACAAGATTCCTCTCTGTGGAACGCATTTTAGTCCTTAAAGGAACTAATTTCGGGTTAGCTCTGATCATCTACCATTTCTTCGATTATAAAACGAAACCCAAATTTTTAGTTTCAAACCAAATACGAATGAAGTTTCGCTTGAAATTTACAAAAATAAACTAAGGCTGCTGAGCTATTGAGTAAATATAACGAACTAAAGGGCTCTGGCATTCTGGTAGATGGTCTACCGATGCAGGGAGGACGTGGTGGAAGAATTTCTCGGCCCAGACCCGGGGTAAACAGGCCAAAATTCGAGGTTTCATTACCGGAAACATTTCAAATAAATATAGGTTCATCATCAGATGCAGGCAGAATCGAGCTGTTCAATTTTCAGATGGCTATTTTTACGCTACTTTTCGTTGTCGTGATAGAGGTCTGGCAAACTTTATTTCCCACAATGGAAATGTTTACAACAATTAGTATGAAATAAATATAATCATAAAAAAAACTTCTTAACATTTTCTTAGTTATTTTTATCGCCCGTAAAAATTAATAAAATACATAAAAATCACATAACTTTATTCTCTAGAGATGTCCCACCGCCAAAAGAACAATAGAAAAGCTGTGGAAATGCGTTGAAAGAATAACATGGGAATGGGGGGGAAAGAACAGAAATTCTGATTTGTTTATTATCGCACACTCATTAACTCATTCTTTGATTCATGTATTCATTCATGTGCTGGGTAACCTAACGGATTACAACAGAACAGCCATTTCTATGGATATATCTTTTGTTTTACACCCCACCCCTCAGGTCGTTGCCACTTCATAATTATAGGATATGTGGAAGGTATATTGGGTTTCAAGAGACGTGCATTGCTGACAGAAGTTATTGGATTTATAACATATAAAAAGAGACAATCAATTCATGATCAGTGATGTTAAGACTTTGGTGAGTGTAATAACTTGCATTGTTCTTGCAGTCTGAATAGAGTTTCAAATATTCTGAATTGTAGCATTTTTAAAAAAGAATATTTTCCACCTGTACACCAGAAGTACTCATAATCGGATTTTAATTACAGTGTGAAATACTGTAAGCAAGTTCTGGTAATAATGTTTACTTAAGATCCTTAAATTTTAATCATGCATTTCCCATATATAATTCAATTTAATTCACTTTTTATGTACGTACTTCCAATGACAGCAAACCCTCTAATGGGTATCGCCTAGTCGCATGGCAACATCTCGAGGGACAATCTCTGGTTGTATTATTTTTGTTGTCTATATATTTTTCCCTGGCAGGTCGTTGCCGTTTGTTTAAATCCAATTTTATATGCACACTTAATGATTATCTTTTTGTGTTGCTGTCATTTATTTTCTCTGCTCTTCTCCTTCTTTTTTTTGTTGATTTTTTGATTGTTTCTTGTTTTGTGTCTGTCGTTTGTTTATGTGGCTGCATTTTGAAACCGTTAGCGTTAACATTTTCTTTAATAGTTTTGTTGCGCTTTGGGGAGCTGCCTGATGCTCCCGCCTGCCTGCCTGCTGATGCTGCATTTGATGAACGGCCCCCAGAGCATGGTCTCTCTTTCGCTCTCTTCCCATAGCCAGCGGGGCTGGCGGTGGGGTACTTCGCTCCTATGAGAGTTGAAAAACACGTTTATCCGTGTCGCTCTATGATTTTTGTTGCCTGGCAAAAGTTGGTGTCTCGTCGTCTGTCGCGTCTGCCACATCCCGTGGACCACTGTCTCTTGTCTCTCGCTCTCGCTCTCTCTCGCTCTCGCTCTCTGTTTCTGTTTAGCCCACTCCTCTGTTTACCCCACTCTCTATTTGCCCCTTGTCTATCCACTACATCCAGGCCCGTCTGTCTGTTTAATTTATGAAAGTTTAAATGCTCCAAAGCCTGGCGGCGATTGCATTTCGTGTCGCCTGTAAATCAGAACTACCGCTAGGCATACCCCATACAACACCAACAACCCCAGATGATGATCATCAAAAACAACTAGAAAGGAAAAACTAATTTCCTTTGAGTGTCAGAAAATGCTGGATACCCTGGCACGAAGTTTCTTTGCTTTCTCATATAAATTTGGATTTTTTGTACAGGTTTTTCTAGGGTTTTCTATAGGTAATTATGAAATAGTTAGGTTGATATACTTCCCATACTCCTAAAAGCAGCAAGAATACATTTTTTAAAGCGTTGTTTGAATACTTGTAAATTGAAAACAACAATTTCCATAGAACCAGGTCCAATATGGGCTCTACTCACTCCCATGTGGAACTCTATTCAAAATACACCAATTATTCTGATTCTCTTAACCATTATACTCACCAGAAACCAAAGCAAGAGTCATCCAAAGATTCACATCCTCCTGCGTGCATTAATTTCGCATTCGATAACCATTTCCCAACCCCCCAACTGGTTTGGACTTAATAAATATTTATTGTATATACTTATAGCTAGAGATACGCGACAAAGCGATACTCGACATTCGAGTGCTTAGTTACATGTGCCACAGCCATATATCCATGCCACAAAGGATGTCTGAGCCACTGACCTTATTCTTGCATGTGGCACAGAGCAGCACAGAGAAAGAAAGGGAGGGAGAGACAGAGTGGGAAACTGTAGTGAGTGGGGATTACAGGAAGAGAGAGTGTGGCAGCCAAGCCCCTCTCTCTCTTGCAGCCAAAGAAAAAGTAGAACGTATATTAGGAGAGGGCAGGCAGGCAGGTAGCGGGGCTTGGGGCTTTGGGGGGATGGGTTCTGGGTTAATTGATAAAAGAAACAGAAACAGATCGTTCGTGCCATTAGAAAGTAAACGCGGTTTTCGGAGGTCTACCGAAAACAAAACGATGCTTTAAACGAGCATTGAATGCTTAAACGATGCCTCGGAGGAGGGTAAACGTCTGTACCTGCCATACAAATGCCTTTAATTTGGGGTTTTACTGTGTGGCTTTACTGTGGGAATTGGCTGGAAGTAGTTTGTGTGCGAGCTGTGAGGTTTTTGCTTACATTTTCTAAGACTTTTAAGCACTTCTGTTGGCTTTGTGTTGCTTAGAACCGTGTAATTTTGCGGCAATTGCCATGTACAGGGTCAGATACTTTTTAAACGCACTGCAGAGTACACACTGTAAACTGCACACTGAACTGCATTTATGCAAATGAAAATGAAAGGCAACCTGAGAAGCAGAATAATAATTGAAAACTCCCGCCATTGTTGTTTGCTTATTGCTGGGAGTACAAGTGGCGAAATCGACGACTTTTGAAGGTCTACAAAAGTGTACAAATAACTGTCAAATATCACTAAAATCTGCATTATTTGTTGCTCTTTCAGATGTTGCAACTGCTGCCTGCGTAGAGTACCAAAAGTGACTGTAAAATGTCCGAGAAGGTGAGCACTTCCTTGGCCTCACAATTGCATTCCCATGCACTGGCCACAACCGATGGAAGTGGCGCTGTGGCTGCCTGCCACCATGCCACCACCACCACAAAGGAGGCCCATGCACCGCTGCAATTCGAAATGGATGCCCCAGCGGCGGCAATTAGCGCACAGTTAAATTTCAAAATAATGCCAGCGGATAGTCTGCCCGGTTTGAGCTACCAGGAAATATTTGCTTCCATGAACACATCACAAATCAGCAATGCCTCAACAGAGGCATCCTCCAGCTGCAGTCCACCGCTGGGACTCGGACTGGGACTGGGACTGGGCTTGGGCGTGCCCATGGGGCCACCGCCACCAAAGCCCAGTCGTCAGCATATGGCTGTGCAACCGTTGACAACATCTGTAAGTCTACACCTGAGTTTTCCATCAGAAATCAACTTGATTTTGTTTTTTGTGTGTTTTCCCAGAAATCCTGTCGCTTTCCCAAGCTGGAGGAGTGCGCACATTTTCATTACGAACGCGTGCAACTGGGACCCCTGTCGGTGCAACTGTTGGATGATAAATCCGAGCATATGAGCAGCAGTATAGCCTCCCAATCGATTGGCGGTGATCTGCCGCACAGTTCGCTGAGGAGCTTCTCGCCCGAGAGCTGTTGGTTCATCATACGCGTGTGTCCGCAGCGCTGTGAGCCCTTTCTGATCAAAAGATCCTTCGAGAATATGCAACTGCTCGACGAAATGCTGCATCGTTGTGTCTACGATCGCAAGATCAGTGGGCTGAGGAACATGGCCGAGCTGGCCGAGGAGCTGCCGAGTGAAACGGATGTGGAGTATGCGGTGGGCAAGTACTTGGAGCGCTTCTCGAAGATCGCCTCCGATTCGCTTACCTGCGGCACCATTCTAACCTGGCTGCAGCTGGACAACAAGGGTCGACGCCTGCCCCTGGCCGACGGGGAGACGCAGCGAACAATCAACACACCGGCGGTGGGTGCAGCCTATGGCGTGCGGCGCTACCAGGCGCAGGCCCCGGACGAAATAAACATCGAGGTGGGCGATATGATATCGGTGATCGATATGCCCAGTCCCGCTGAATCGATCTGGTGGCGTGGCAAGAAGTCACATCTGCAAAAGTCCCTCTACGAGGTGGGTTTCTTTCCGCAGTCGTGTGTGGCCACCATTGGGGATAAGGTGCCGAGGAATTTCCCCATGCCAGCGCCACTGGTGGGCCATCTGGATGCCTCACCCACCAAGCCCGTGCTGCGGAAACATGGCAAGCTGATAGCCTTCTTTCGATCGTTTATACTATCGCGTCCATCGCGGCGACGCCTCAAACAGAGCGGCATTTACCGCGAACGCGTCTTCAATTGCGATTTGTCGGAACATTTGCTGAACAGCGGCCAGGATATACCCATGGTGCTGCGTTCCTGTGCGGAATTCATAGAGAATTATGGCGTCATCGATGGCATCTATCGACTGTCGGGCATTACCTCGAACATACAGCGTTTGCGACGCGCATTCGACGAGGAACGCGTGCCAGATCTGGGCAACCCAGAGATGAAGCAGGACATACATGCCGTCAGTTCGCTGCTGAAAATGTACTTCCGTGAGCTGCCCAATCCCTTGTGCACGTACCAGCTGTATGACAATTTTGTGGAGGCCATTCAAGTGAAGGCTGACGAAGCTGATGAGCGTTTAAGGCTAATGAAGGAGACGGTACTGAAGCTCCCGCCGCCACACTACAGGTGGGAGTCGCAAGAGCAACTTTCAGAAATAATTATCAAATATTAATCCCTCTCTTTTCTCCCGTGTAGAACCCTTAAGTATCTCGCTGAACATTTGTACAAGGTGTCACAGCATCACGAACGCACTGGCATGACGGACAAGAATTTGGCCATTGTTTGGGCGCCCAATTTGCTGCGTTCGCCCGCCCTCGAGTCTGGTGGAGTGGCTGCGCTGCGTGGCGTTGGTGTCCAGGCGGTGGTCACCGAGTACCTGATACGGAATTGCCATAACATATTCGATGCTTTGGAGGATCAGCGTCACAGTGTGATGCCCGTGGCAGTGGCTGTGAATCCTAGCGGTGGTGAGTTGCGCCTGGAGTCCCTCACCGACTGCGAGAGCTTGTTGGTGGAGCAACGAGAACAGGATCAATCTTTAGGCATGGTCGAGCGACCCAAGAGTCTGAGCACGGGCGGAGCAAAGCTCATCAGCCTGGAGGAGGCCCAGGAGCGGCACTCACGCATCGAGGGGGGTGATCTGAAGCATTCCCTGCCCATTAGCATGCTGGCGAGCGGCAGCAACAGCTGCACCACTAACGGTGCTTCCGCTGGGAATGCGGCCACCAATATAGGCTCCTATATAGAGGTGGGCGGAGGTCCCTCGAGTCTCCCAGACAAGTACCACACAGTGCTGTCGGCGCCACGCAGCTGGCAGAAGCGCAAACCGGACAAGACACCCTCCTGGAAGTCGATATTCACGCGCAGTCAGCGTCAGGGCAATGTCGATCCCAGCCACAAGATCATCCACGAAACGGCTGGCGGAAAGTTGGATCCCGTGTCGTCACGCGTCAGCTTTGTGCAGGCCTCGCATGCGCATGCCAGCAAAGAGCTGTCGAAGCACGACAAACCCAAGTCCATAGAACTGCTGGAGACGACACACGAGCGCGAGCCCAAGCCCATGGAGCTGTGCATACGCTCCAATTCCATAGACAGCCTGCGGACGGTGGGTCACTCTCGCAGCGTCTCCCACGACTCGTACTTTGATCTGTTGCAATCGCCACAGCGCGGGCACATGACCACCTGTCCCTCGCGGGAGCTCTCGGAGCTGGGACTCAATTTCGATCGCGAGGAGCCAGAGATGCGCATCTTCTCCGAGAGCGAATCGCTGGTGAGTTCCCCGCGTGTGGGCAAAGAGAATGTGCCCCCGGCCTCGGGCTGTGCCACTCGCAGAATTATGCGCGCCCGTCCCGAGGAGTTTTCCAGTCAGACAAACAGCGTGAATCCGAGTCCCAAGAAGCAGCCGCGTCTCAATCTATTGTCTCCCTCGTCAGCCAAGACTTTGCCTCTTCCATTGCCAGCAACGGTTATGGCGGCGGCTTCAGCTGCAGGCACGCAGCACCATTGTGGCCATGAGCCAGCGGGTGCGGAGAACTGCTGCAAGCGCTACAAGCTGGAGGATCAGCTGTGCGATATACAATTCATTGATTGCGGCACGCCCGAGCATGCGCCGACGGTGCAGCAGCAGTTTGCCAGCGTGGAAGTGCATCCGCCACCAAAGCCCGCCCGTGCGCATGTGCCAGGAGCCACGTCGCCTGCCTCGGCGCGTTATAGCTATCCCTCAGTGCAGTTGGGCGCCAAGCGCAAGGAGCAGCAGGCGGCCAAGGAGAGATTCAGCTATCAGGGCACGTTCATGCAACAAGGCGGCAAGCCAGAGCAGCCACTGCCCCGTGCAGCAGTGCAGTGAGTAAATCAAGCATCAAAAGCGGTTCCTTAATGTTATCTGTAATCTCTTCCAGCGCCAGCAGCAGCAACAACACGGTACCCATGCGCACCAAGCCGCGAGTGGAGCTGCCGCCAGATGTCACCGATTCGCAGGGCAAGCTGTCCGTGGCTACACCCACAACGCCACAACGGAGTCCACGCTACAGCCTGCTGCTGTGCGACACAGAGGAAAGCTCCGAGAACAGTTCGGCTGTGACCACACCGCAATACGACATGGAGCCACTGATGCGCACCTCTGCCATGTCGGGCATTTCGGGGGTGTCCTCGAATATGCAGCAGCAGCTGCTAATGGGAGGCGGCAGCTCGCATGAGAGTCTGGGACAGCATGTAAGTGAATCAAAGAAGACTTATATCGATCCCTAACGTTTCCTCTTTTAGTTTAACAATCTGCAGGAGATGGAACCGCGTGATATGAATGCCCTGAAGCGAGAGTTATCTTTGGATTTGCAACCGCTGCAGCCACGTCTGCCGCAGCCCACAAATCGTGCGGCCACATTGCCAGTGAAGGATCAACTGCAGGCCGCTGCCTCGCCCAACAATTCCAATTTCACGGACAACACTAGTCAGTCGGTCACGCCAAGCGAGTACGGCTACCAGCATTTGCAGCGGCATCTCAGCATGCACTCGCTTCTGGCTACAGAGGAGAGCTCGCCGGTTTACGAGGACTTTGAGCAGACGCCCAGCAATGGGCTGCACAAGCTGGTGGCTGCCACGAGTCCGATTAAGTCAACCATAAGCATCACATACAAGTCTCCGGAGAAGGAGAAGCCCCAGCAGAAGCTGCTGGAGACCAACTTTGATGAGAATATAGTGTACGAGCAGGTGAAGCTCTTTCGCAATTCGGTGACGGAGGTCAATCAGATGATGCTGCGAGAGCAAGAGACGCGGCCACCGTGCCTCAAGCAGATCGAGGAGGAAGAGCACGATGTGTGTGCCAGCAAGGCGGCAGAAATGACGGAACAGCTGCTGCAATTGGAAAAGGAACAGCAGCAGGAGCAACAGCAACAGCAACAGCATCAGCAGCACTTGGAGGAGCAACAGGAACTCCTGCCCGAAGAGGATGAACAGGATGAATCGCAGTTGCTGTACGAAAACATTGAGCTACGAAAACCGAAAACAGTCTACGAGAATCTACGTGGCGAGGAAATGAAACTCAATCTAGAGCCAGACTCAAAATCCATCAGCAACATCAACAGTGATCGAATCGAATTGGATAGCCTCGACAGTTTGCCCGACAACATGGAGCAGGAGCAGGAGCAGGAACACGAACTGCACACAGAACTCCAGCTGGCACCGCTAACACTGTCCGTCTCAGTCAGCAAATCCCCATCGTTCAGTGTCAAAGAGTTGGCCAATAAATTCGAGAGTTCACCCGTCGAACAGCTGCCCAGCTTTGACTTTTCGGTGCGCGGTGGCTCCATGAAGAAGCCAAATGAATTAAGTGTTCCGCTGTCCATGCCCAAGGCCATGCCCGCACCTGTGCCGCTCAAGAAGCTGAACAATGCACAGAAGATTACTCGTTCGCTGGACGAGAATGCGTTTGTGCGTGAGTTTGGGGGCAAACAGCTGCAGGACTTATCGCTGAGCAAGCTGCCTGAGTTGCCAGAGATGAACAACCGCCGCAAGAGCTTCGATTTTACGCGTCCCAAGACATTGAATCCACCCAAACGGCTGCCGGGCATGAGCATCACCGAGGAGATTTGTCAGAAGCGTGGCGGTGTCGTGGAATCCGAACCGATAGCCATCACTCCCACAACAGAGAATCGCATTTCGCTCATACAGAACAATGTTCCCAAAGAGCAGGCAACAACAGCGGCTATTACGCCGTTTCTTCCACCTGTCGGCCGAAAGAGTGTGGTCACTGGCGTGATACTCGATCGCGAACGCATCGAGAAGATCAAAGAGGAGCGACGGCAGCAGTTGACACAAAAATACCATGGCGATACGTTAAAGTCGCGCTCCAAAACGGAACTAAACTCCACGGACGACAGCAATTTCCCCGCCACAGAGTCGTTGCGCATAAAATCCAAGTCACGCGGCGATATGCACTCATTGCAAAAGGATATGGACATGAATCTGAAGCAGCTATCGCGTGTACCAGGCGGTGGCTCTGAGAGCACACTACACACAGTGCCCGGCGATTATGTGGCGCAGGACAGAAATGGACAGCAGCAGCAGCAGGTACAGCTTGGACAACATGGACAGCAGCGTGTGCGTAGCATTTCCGATGAGAAAAATCAAAATTGTGATACCAATAATGGAAGTGGAGGTGGCACAACGCTGCTGAGTGTCAAAACGGCTGCCCAGAAGTATGGCAGCCACAAGGCAACTATTTCAGCTACAGCACCGATAGCATCATCGTCTGGTGTGGTGCGTGGCCCACCGCCACAGCCACTGCCACGAGAGCGCATGCCACAAAGGAATTCGTTGGCAGCCGAGAGCAATGCAAGCGCCAAGTGAGTATCAAAATGGGCTTCAATATATTTTTATTATTAACGTGCTACATTTTTCAATCATTTTGCAGCAACAGAGAAAAGATCTCACCACAATTCTCAATACGCGATGTGACAGCGATGTTTGAATCTCGTTCACAAAACCAGTAGAACTTAAGGCAACAAAAAAACAACAAAACAACAAAAACTACCAACTAAATAACATCGAAATAATGAGACAGACAGCTATACACAACCCTTCTACTATATTTATATAATCACATATATATATAATGGATCCGGCAGCGATTTATCTATATGCTTGCTATATATTTTATTTAGTTTTCTAAAACATGTACGTCTTAAGCATTGAATATTGTCGCTCACTCTCAAATAACTGGCGCCAGCGGCAAACCCCAAAGACACTTTCAGATACCAAACTATATAAATGCCGCCTGGGGAGCGGAGAGATTTGGCTGACAAAAATAATATATACAAAACAATAATGACAACGCCTTGCGCCCTGAAATCTTATGCAAAATTCAATTTTGTTTTGGATAAGGCAGAGCATAAAGAAGGCAGAAAGCGAGAAAGAGTTGAAGTTGAACTAAAAGACCACCCCCCCCTTAATACCCCTCACAAAAGCTGATGCAAATTGTTAATGCATTTTATTCTCGCTCTCGTCCTCCCCAATCTTTTTTGTAGGCGTTACGTTTCAATGAAAAGTTAATTACATTTTGGTTTTTATTTGTATTATTTGTGATTTTTGTTTGTTTCTCAAATGTTTTCATCTCTTAATATATTATTTTCTTGTGACGCGTAAGAGTTTTTCTTCTTTAAGCAACTTTGAGCGAGTTGTAGATAAGTTAATTATTATACGATTAAACGTTTAATTTATATATATACATATATATCTACTATATATTTTTAAAAGATAATAAACTCGATTGCATTGTCAGTTTATGACATGTCTCCTTTTCGATCCATACATTATACACTCTGTAAATACTCTACATTTGGCTTTGCTTTTAACTTAAAAAAAAAGTCGTATGCCACAAAACTAGGGATATATCTACAGTACAAGTTGAAAAGTCTGTTGTGTACGCGACTTGATTGAGTTGTCCGATAGAGGTAAATACTCTACCAATGTAAGTCCTAAAGATGTAGTAACACTAAATAACATACTTACTGGTTGTCTTCATGAAAAACCATTTACTGGTAACAGTTCGCTATGAAATGAAAAGCTTAAAATATTATAGAAATGCTGTACAATAATGTTTGATTTTAATTTTGATAAATTCCAATTTTATTTTTAAACTTGAAATCTTAAGCCTATCTGTTCCGATAATCCTAATAGTACTCGAAAAACATTGTTGAGTAGTGGCACATATAATTTTCTGAGTTCACAAATTTCTGAATAGTTTTTGCTTTGTTTTTAACATTTTCTGAACTATCATTTTTTATAAACTTGAAATCGTAAACCGATCTTTTTTGAGATTCCTAGTTGTACTACCAAAACAGTGTTGCATAAAGGCACACATGTTTGCTGGTGTTCGAAACTTGCTGAATATATTTTAAAATGGACGTAAGAACTCTAAATATATTAAGATGCATTCATTAAAGGTTTTTTTATGTTGTTTTTAAGTTTAAACCTTAAGCTGTATGTGACCCAATCGATATCTACATTGTTGTTGAGCGCGTACACAGCACAGCAATGGATAAGGAACAAGCCCTCAGGCACATCTTTGACCAATCAAAAAAAGTGTTTTTTTAAATCAAACATAAACTCATACGAGAGCTAAAGAGTAAAGAGAGAAACTAACTAAAGGAATTTTAATGTGGGCTAGTGCTTAGATTTGACAACTAGATAAATTTCATATTCACATACATACTCGTAAATTTAAAGGCGGACGGACAAGCAGACAAAAATCAAATCAAATATACTCGTATAAAATTGCATTTTCAATTGACTCCAGAAGCAGCTGCCAAATTTTTTTTTTTATATATTGATCACCTAATTCAAACGAAAAGACCAGGAAAAGAAAACGTAATGGAAATTAACAGAATTGTAATACAATAACTAAATAGAAAGCTTTAAAACATAAGTTAGCATTTGATATATTTTGATAAAAAATAAAAATCAAACAAAACAGAAACTAAAGAATACAAGAAATAATAAAATAGCCCCTAACGACTGAGGATAGGAAGAAGATAGCGGTAAATATTTAAAGAACGCTTTAAGAAAAACGAAAAATTATAAAAAACTATTTATGAAAGGAGCTAAGATCAATCAATCAATCATTTGGATTACATAGGAGATGTATTGTAACAATGAGAAATTATGGATAATGGCATGGAATGACGACACACTTTGCATTAACATATTTTATAATGAAACATTACACACAACACACTAATTTATGGCATATAAATAAAAGGAAACTATAAAAACTACTTGATAATTGTTATATTTCAATTACTTACAGTTGGGAAGGGTCCACTGATATTTAATGGGTTCTATATGATTTGGGTCCTATATTAAGACGGGGTTAATCTGTAAATGTTTCAAAACATATTCCCTTACGCCTAACCTAATGGCTGCAGAGCCTGTTATAAGTTCTGAAATCCCAAAGCTCTTTAAGTAATCAAAAATAATTGAAGCAATCGGTTTCATAATAATTTCCAACTGGCTCTAGCCGCTTTTCGGCCTCTCTCGTCTTCTAAGATCAAATGTTCGGTACTGATTAAGAGCGTGTAAGTTCATCAGGAACTAGCCTGTTGAGTCTGGAAAGCTTCACCAGCCAGAGCCAGGAGAGAAAGATGAGAAAATGGTCGCGAATTTCAAATCGAAAAACGAAAAGATACTGGCGGTAATTATGTAAGAAATGTAAGACAGCGAGGGCTGCATGGAAAGCTTTAAAATACATTCATCAGAAAACAAGGCCAATATACCTACCCTATTTACTCTTCGAGTACCGGTTATAAAAATGTTAAGCTGATTTTTAGAATCAGACGGAGTGCTAGGGGCTTGCTCCACTTACAGTACCGCCGGGATTTTCAGACCAACTTAAATGATCAATTTTCACAGACCCAAAGCAACGTTCTACCATTTTTACTGAGTTTTCCATCCAGTTTAATTCTCCAAAGGAAGGCTCGGCATGTCCCCTATCCTGTCTATTGTGTTATGCCTCTGCGGAGGCGTGTCTTGTAGGCGAATCACAACAATACCAAAGTTACCAATGTCGCGTGAATGTTTGCGTGCCATGATGTAGCTATACAAGGGGGTCTTGTCGGCAAAACGGTGCCCCTAACTACTGTTAACTGCTGTTAATAAATGCGAGTGAAATAGTTATTCGTGATAAGTGTGAGTAAAACGACAATTGAGAGTGGTGGCCCTTAGATCGCATGGGGCTTACAGTTGCCCATTGCAAGAAAGATATTTTAATAATTTTCACTTGAAAAAAAAAATTATTTTTTTGCTTAGGCTCTTAATTCGAAAAATAGATTCTTAGTTTCTTGCTGCAAAAACTGAAAAGTCAATTTTTCTACGCACAACGGTTAATATTTGTGAAAAAATTCGACCGCGCACAACCTTTCACGTCGACAAGCAAGCTCGCATTGAACGCAAGGGGGACGAAACCACCTTGTCTAATTCTATAATGTGCGTGCCGAGCCCTGCTCTAAAGACACCTCATAGATAAATCTAAACATCCTTTCGCATGGACCGAAGATCAACCAATTTTCGGAGAAGTTCCGCAGTGTAGCACAATTTTGACCAGTATAAAGGTGATTAAAATGGCTGGCAAACGAAATATCTGTGTCACCAACTTGGGCCAAGATTGCTTTCGATTTCTGAGAGTTCTGATCTATCCATATCCAATAATAATATTCCGGCATCAGCAGCCCTTGGAGTTCCTTTCCCTGGTCCACGCTTTGCAGTTTCGCCAAATCGGCTCCCATCTCACTGCATTTATCCAAGGCACTTTCCCATGAATCTATCATATGTAATAGTATTACGACTTATTTTTAGGAAAAGTTAAAAATTTGTTTAGGTTTGGTTTCTATTTCTTTCAGCTCCATTGAGCTCGTTGCCAACTTTGGCAGAACTTTCATATTTTTTTCTAATATTCGCGACAGGATCTGTGGTGTCTTTGGAGTCATGGGACTCCAATTTCTGAATCTGTCTTCCAAAATGTTCTAATTTTTCTCCACTAAGGCAAAATGGACTCTTGCTTTGTCCTCATAGGACTCACATTTTGGCATTTGTCTTCTCAGAGTCTCTAACTTTTCATCAATTAGGACGATTTTCGATAGATTACCTGTGAGCTCTTTTGCCTCACAGGACTTTACTCGCTTTTGAAGAATGGCGAGGTACTCAAGGACCGGTTTGAAAGCTCCGTAACAATATCCTCCGAGCTCGTGTTGAGATTCATCCAACTATTGGTGGGATCCGCAATGTCTTAGATTTGTCGCAGTCAATAAAATTATTATTGCACTCACATCACAATGCTGGGACCGAGATTTCCCAAAGGTTATCGCAAATAACGCAAATATAATGATAGAACACCGATGGCTATTACTTCACCGACCTCAATCTAAAAGGCGACTAAATTATGCACATACTCGTGCATATATTAGAAGACTATGCTTTTACTTTTTCTGTGCTCAAAAAAATTCAACTTCGATGACATGAAATGGAGATCAACAGATTAAAATTAATGTGAATATAGAATCCTCAAATTTCAGTTGGCTAATAAGAATCTTTTCAATTAATTCGTTGGAGACAGGGATGTGCCACCCCGTCCCATTAGCCTTAGAAATATATCATAAAACATTCAGGATTTTTGCAGGGTACCAGCTTTTTGGGAGAGATCTGAAGCATAAATTAATTGATTATTTTTTACCCACCCAAAGAAAATGTTCTACTATTTTTATTTAGTTGTGCGCTGGATTAATCCACAAACGAAAGCTCACAGATATAGCAATGAGTCAGATCGCAAGATCTGTCGCTCATTGCATACTCAAAAGTAAGATCGACGCAATGTTCAGAGTTCGCAAGGTTATTGGGTTCGCCTTTATACCAGTGGAAAAAGGTTCCTTTGACACCAGTTGTGGCCGAAATAAATTCTCCTTCCTTGTCTAGATCGTTCAGATCAATCCAATACTTCTGGTGCGGCTTCAGCCTGCTGCGAAGTTCCTTCATCTCATTCTCGTTTTGCAGACTTGCCAATTGGGCTCCCATCTCAAGGCATTTCTTTAAGGCACCGTGCCAGGTTTTTTTATTTTCATGTTCTATGTAATAGTACTTTGAACCTATTTTTTGGAATGGCTCGAAAACTTTATGTTTCAGTTTTGATATTGTTTCCTGCACGGATGCAAGCTGTTGCTCCAATTTTTGAATTTTTGAATTTAATAATTCCTCCTGGATGGCCGTTTGTCTTCCCAAAGTCTTCAATTTTTCATCTATTAGTAAAATTTTCGAAGCAGTGTCAGCAGGCTGATTGGCCTCATAGGCCTCCACACGTTTATGGAGGATTGCAAGGTATTCCAGGACCGGTTTCACAGCTCCGTAACAGTATCCCCCGCATTCGTGTTGAGATTCATCCACCTATTGATGGGATCCGCAATATTCTTATAATTTTGTCAGTCAATTTAATGAATATTGCACTCACATCACAATGCTGGGACAGAGATCTCCCAAAGGTTATCGCAAATAATACAAATATAATGATGGAACACCGCATGGCTAATACCTCACCGAACGCAATCTAAAATGCAACTAAATTATGTACTTAAAAAACGATGCTTTTATTTGTTCTGTTCCCAAAAACTCAACTTAGATTAAACGAAATTGAGATCAAGTAAAAAAATAATTTGAATATAGAAACCGCCAATTTCAGTTGGCTAATAAAAATCATTTCAAAGAAGTCGTTGTCGACAGATCTGTGCCACCCGATGTGCGGCCATATGTCCTTCGTTTCTATTAGCCGTGGAGTTTTTTTTAATAAATGTTTAGGACTTTTGCAGGATACCTGCTGTGAGAGAGTGTCAAAAGAGCAGAGAGGGCTTCACGACACGTGAGAAAATTAATTTGATTAAATTGCCACAGAAACGCACAGCGGGTCAGAAGTACTGGAGTATGGTGGGGTGGTGTAGGCGTTATCACCAAATCAGATGCTGTTTTGTTGTTGCTAGCCGGCTACTTATCGCGGACACTCAACAACCACCCGAGTGGTATACTCATGCACTGCGAGAAAATCAAATAATAAGCGAAGAGTAACACAGTGAGATTTATGGGTAAACACACAAAAAACTTTAAAAGTATTAAAACTCAATCTAATGCAAAAATGTCGTTCTATTAATTTCATTTCCGAGTTAATAGGTACTTTTTTCTCCTAGTGTATAATTTTCACAGTACGTGTGTGTGGATGTGGGGCAGGAGTTTGTTTCCCTGTATGCGGGTTGTCGGTGAATGCACTAAATGATGTGCATAAGTGCGAAAACGTTTAACCCTCTGCTCGAAGGACTCTTTCCAGTTTCTCGCTACCCTCACATCCTCCCCGCTGCTGTCTCTCTCTCTTTCTCTGTCTCTGTCTCTGCCTCTGTCTCTCTGTTGCTGTCTCTTAAGTTCTCTGTTTGGGTTTTGATTGACGCTGATAGGGCACGTGTTGGCAATTATTTTAGAATAAATATATAATAATACAAAAAGTCTTCAGCATGGGACAAAATCAGTAGAGACTTCTTTGGTGTGTCCTTTCTGTGCTCTTTTACTTCTTGGGCACGGCCGAGGCATGATTTCTAAAGAGCAGAAAGTCGAGATATGATTGCGTAAGAGCACGAGATGACAATATGATTGCTGAAGAACAACTGATGGTAAAACTGATTGTACACTTCAAAATATGCAAATTACACACTAACTATAATTTACGAGATTTTTAAATACTTTGACGAGGAAAAAAAAATATATTTATGTACATATGTATATCTAAAATATTTATTAATACAATAAATAAGTAACTAAAACACTTTATTCTTTATATGCCATTTAAAAGGGGATTCTTAAATTCAACATTTAGTTTAACATTTGAATTATGAACAGTGGAAGCAATCATTTAATTAGATTTATTGAAAAATTCCAGTTATAAACTAAAATTTGATCTATAAATGCAATGATCTGTGTTTTTGTTTGATTTTTATATAGTTAGATAAGTATATGGAAGCAGAGGTGAAGGTTAAAGGATTCTGCAAGTTAAGTGCATTTTGCAAAATTTTGTATCAGCTATAATTGGTTTACCATAGATTTACCAAATTTCAACCTTAATTAAATCTAAAAAATGAATTTCTTGACATTCTTTAATATTTTCAGTACAACATAATTGTACAAATCAATCATCAATCAGCAGCAGTCATACCTTTAATTAAATCAGCACAGATCCTTAACTATTTAATAGTTTAAGTAATAGTAAATATCATATTTTCCATACTAATTGTGGGGTTTGTCATGGTTGTCAGAAGTCTTTCTATGCATTAAGGATCATTAAAAACGCCCAATCCTACACGCAATATCCCTTTCCCTCTCTAGGGTATTCGCATTCCTATTCATAAGCCACTTTTTCTGCATTTATTATGCCATTGTGTGGGTGTCGAGTCGGGTCGGTTCGGGTTGGGTCGGGGGGCTCGGCTGCTTATTAAAACTCTCTTGTTGTGATCCACAAGTAACCTTGCACAGTAACCTTTGTGCACCCCCACCCACCAGCCACACCCCCTCCCAGTCCCGCTCCCGCTCCCTCCGTTGGCCCAAACAATTAGAGCACTAACAAATGCAATTATCCATGCACCACCCTACAAGAGGCAACGGGTCGGACCATTCCATCGTGCCATTCCGTCACCCCTTGCGGGTGCACAATTGCTCTCATTGGCAACAATTGTAGATGAACCCGGACAACCCAGACCCAATCCGGACCCGAGCCAAAGCGACAGAATCCTTGTTGAAACGACAAACACAAAAAAAGTCACCGAATATTGGGTGTGTTACGACCAAGATGTATCCATTAGGAAAAGGCTTTTAATTGAAATTTGTAATTCAAAGTAGATTTTATTTATTGAAAAATAAAACTCTAAAAATCGTTGATCCTAATCCCATTAGAAGAGTAAAATAAAATAGTTTTATTGGTATTATAGCCTTTTCAATTTATTGAATCAAGATGATTCCTCAAAGACAGCTAGATTCTGATGTTTTATTTGTATATACACAAGCAAAGAATGGGATAAATAAGGATCCCACAGACTTTTTCCCACTTGCAGATAAAGTAAAAGTCATGGAAAATAATAAAAAAAAAAAGCCTAAAAGCAATGCCTACCCCGCATACTCTTGCATACCCAGTAAAACGAAATTTCAGCAGCAGAAGACTGAGTGGAGGAGCATAGAGAAAAGTTTTCCAAACGCGTGCCACATATTAAATTACAACGAAATATGTGCACACGCGATGATTTGTCGAAGGGGCAGTTTGTAATTTGCTGGCATTTTGTCGATTTTATCAGGCGGCAGCGGCAGAGTGTTGGCAGAGCAGAGCCGGGAAGGCATTGCTGATATTTTGATACATTTGTTTGATTCCACAGTCATATAGTGTAGTTGTGCCAGAGCTCTGTAATTGAGTTTACCTCGCGTAATTGTCACAAAATTGGATTGAGAGTCCCCCACTTCAAAATGTGAACTTGCCCGGAAATGGCACTTTTAATGGGCGTTACAAGCCAACATATTTTTTCATATTTAAATGCTGCTAAGCGAAGGATCTAGTGGGGGGTTTTTTTCACAAGAGCTGATTAACAGTGAGAAAGGCATATAATTATTTTAAGATAAATGGAAACTGCAGGCTTTGTGCTGATATAATAATGAGGCGTTTTAGCAAAGCATTTGGAATATTGAGAGTGTTAAGAAATTAGGGCAAGGCGGCAATTAAATGTCTATTAGAAAGGGAACAAATAGATGACCATTCAATGTTTTTAAAGAAATATTCTATACCTCTTTTTTAGCTTCCCAAAAATAATTCCCTCAGTTTCCAAATTCTAAAGAATTTTCGAAGCAATTCCTCTAATTTTTCTTCGTATAATACCGATCATGTTTCTTGAGTCTTTTGATATTCTTAAAGCTACAGCACCCTCCCTTTATTTTGTGTTCCCTGAACCGCAAAAAGGAAATGCCACTCTCTGCTGTGGACCCACTAAGGAAGTAGACACTTGTTCGCCCGTGTAACAGTCCTAAAGATGTGTTTTTTGTTATCTTGTATCAAAAGTTAATTTACCGAGAATCAAAACTTAAATGCGGGAAATACGGATCTAAGAAGTGAAGCCGCCGCCGCATGGCATTCACCCCAACAAAAAGCACGACCCCGAATGACGACCCCGACCTTACGTGTAACCTGATCATTGACACACTTCAGCTTTGATTTCAGGGAATTATGCTAACAAAAAAAAATATACACAAGCCAAAGACATCATCCTTGTCGACAAGACAAAAGGATTTGCCAGGCAAACTGACACAAAATGTTGTAATTGCCCCGAGGAAGATGCAGCCTGTGCCGGAGCTGCTGAGCTCCTGTGTGCCTGAGCTCCTGTTTTACTCTGCTTTGACGTTAACCACAAAGTGGCAGTGGTGCAATTTGATGCCACGAAGCTGCAGCAGCTAGATTTTTATTATTATAAAAATTAGGCTTAGCTTGTTTGACGCCTGCCACGTGCAACAATGGAATCAGAGACAGGACAGGGCCAGACACAAATTAAGAAGACTAAACGATCAAAGGGCAGGGCAGGGCAGGGCAGGGCAGAAGCCATGGAAATCTCTAAACGAGAAAAAATCAACCTAAAATCAATAAAAAAACTCAAAGAAAGAAAGGCACTGCACTCTTTTTTTTTAAAGACAATTTTCACAACACAAACGCTCTTCCGCACGTTCCTGTGTCAACGGGATAACACAATGGGGCTGACAACAAAGTGGTGTGTGGAGTGGGTAGTGAAGTCCTTTACCTGGTTTAAGCGTGGGTTCAGTGGAGGGCTCTCCCCTCTTTTCGGATGAGCATGTTAAGTGCTTTTAGCCAGGTGGGGCACAAGTGGTTCTCCACCAAGGATTGCAGCGAGCATCCATTTGAGAGGCTCTAAGAATCTCTTTTGAATGCTTCCAGCAAAGGCTAAGTAGCAAAAGGTACTCAGGGTAGCTAAGACTAATCTTACATAAAATAATATGTTTTAAGTTAAATAATACTATTTTTAAATCTTGCAAACTGTTTTTAAATTTTTTAAAAATTTAAAAAAGTTTGCAACGTTTCAAGCCACCTCCTAAAAGTCTTAACAGATCCAGAAAGTTCTCTCTCTCTCTCTCTCTCTCTCTAAGCACCCATATAGATATGATGCAGATACTCGCACTCTACCATATTGTCGGGCAAAACACCACCTCTCCCCTTGGGCACGCAGTGGCAATGCCATGCCCCAACCCTAATGCGCCCGCTTTAGGGCTTTAACCTAATAATGATGTTCGACTTACTTTGCGTGACTTATTTTATTAATAAAACGAGCAAATTTGTCTTGCTTTTTGGTCGCATCGCCCGTTTTGCCGTGTCGTTATTGTCTTTCTCTCCTTGCACACAGAAAGCCATCATCATTCCACATCCCACAGCCACTCACATCCTTTTGGGGGGTGGCTTCATCAATTGCTGTGGGGCAAACAAGGACGAATAGCTATTTCCTGCAACCCTGACAAGTGCTGCACGCTGATTGGTTGGACTTTAGGATGAGCAAAGAACACGCCTCCTGCCCCAAGCACAACCTATACCCATACCTATACCCATACCCAACCCAAAAGTGGGTGTACTATGGCTATGTTGATTGAATTACAGCCAAGTACATATTTTGGTACAACAACGAGGAAAAAAATTCGCAAATTTGTAGGCGAAGCGAACGAACATCTTGGAGCGCTCTGCCGTTACGTTCCGTTCCGTTTCGTGGGGCACCTCATTAAGGGCCAGAAGCAGCTCATTAGGTACAGTTGTGCAGGCGCCATGGCAGCAAGAGAGAGCAAGAAAGTGGGCGAGCAGAGCGAAGTCAGCAAGGAGTCAGAGCATGGAAGCAGGGAGCACGGCATCTCTCCTTCTGCCGTGAATCTTTAATTCAATTATAATAATTGTGGCATTTAATGAATTTAATGCATGCACATCATTCATACAACAATGGCGGCTATGACACGTTAATTATGCGTAAACCGGAAACAGGAAACCAAAGCAGCGAGCGCAGAGTGTGGGGAGCGCCACAAAATGGCGGCACCAGGCAGAAAGACGGGACAGGTATGTGTGCGTGTGTGCGTGTGTGCGTGTGTGCGTCTGTCGTGGCACATAGTTGTGCAAATTATTTGCGGTTAACATGGGTCAATTAAACAAAAGCATCACGTAAATTACACAACCCATTCCACATGTCCATGCCCCATTGCCGTTCCCATTCTGATGCCCATTCCCATTCTGACGGATGCCTTTTCCCGGGGTCTGTCGTAACCTAGTTAAGGTCCTACTGGTAATCGAGGCTCCCCCAAGCGGATCGGATGCCAGCACTTACAAATTTCACAGAGCGACAGAGACGACCATAGAGTACACCCGCCACCCCCAAAGCAGGGGCTACATGCAAATTGGGGGTGTGTTTCGCAGCAGCGTTCGGAGGCAGCAGCGTCCGTGTAGTACTCGAATTTTGGATATCTAAGCGGGAACCGCAATAGCGGAACGGCACGGAACGGACCGGACTGGCTGGAACTGCATTGGGCACTGGCCAGGGGTTGGCGGCGAGGGTGGATTGCAACCTCAACCCCCTTCCCCCCGTTTGCCAGGATCTGCAACGTATCTCTAGCTCTCTGTCTCTGATTTGTGGAACATCTCGCTCTCGCTCTCTCGTGTGGGTGACTCGTTTAGAGCAATTTGCTGGTTGATGTGCGGTGATTGCCACAAACTCAACGCGACCGTCAACGAGTAAACAACATAAGCGCGTCTCTCCGCAGCATAACATACCCCTAGGAGTGCGTTCCGCTCCGCTCCGCTTCATTCTGTATCCGTATCCGTCTCCGTCTCCGAATCGATCCACTCCACACACATGTCAATGCTTAATGAGAACGGTTTGAGGGGCAGTCCCGTGGATGCACATGGCAACAATAAGGGCAGTGCAACCACAATGTTGACCACAAAAACGCCATTTTCCATCGAGCATATATTGTTTCAAAATTTAAATAGTGCCAATAGCAACAATGCGAATAATAATGTGAATAATAATAGTAACAATAATAATAATAGCAACAGTCAAAAGTGTAGCAAGAATGCGGTAAAAGGTGCCAGCAGGAGTAGCTTTGCTCCACCCTACGACAATAATGCCCAGAAACAACATCAGCAGCAACAGCCGCACCAGCAGCATCATCATCCGACGGCACAGGCAACAACGCATCCCACATCGTCGGCACCTGCGGCAACTTCCGCCGCGACGGCATCCACACGCGTCAGCCAGGGAGCAGCAGCGTCGGGATATGGCAACGAGGACTATGCCAAGTCCTTGCACAATAGTCAACGGTTAGTATAGATATAAACAACAGAGAGACCCCCAGATAATAGGGAAATATTAATGGAGAAGTTAAGATCGGTGGAACATAAGAAAATGAAATTCAATTTAGTTGGTAAAACTAACAAATTTGAGTTGAAGGAATTAAGGGGTTTTTCTACGAATTTAAATTCTGGAAATACCATTCTTATCAAATGAACTCATAAATTTGTACCATTAATTGTATGTTTATTAAACCTAAAGATTTGAAATAATTTTGTGAAGAAAAGTACCTTGAAAATAAAGTGAAAATAAGCAGAACCTTTTGCTAAAAATAAAATGCCACTTAATGGAACTTTAAAGATCTTCCAAAATTTGCGCGCACAATGCAAATATTTTTAATTGAATTGACATTATTTAATGTGGAACATTTTGAAAGAAAGGAAGGTGGAATAATCAATCCATCATCGGAGAACCCACAGAACCTTAATATATTTCTGCAACATGCATAACATTTAGTCAAAAAGGTGTAAGGATCCCTAATTATAAGATTTTAAGGGAAGAAAATTTGAAAATATTTTCAATATTTATTTTCTAGTTGGAAAAGCATATTCGAGTAGTAAGAGGTTTAGGGGTTTGTAGTTCAATTAATTTTTAAAGTTATGACAAGATTTGCTTCTTAAGCTTTGGAGCTGTCAAAGTGAGATAAAATTAAAGCAAATCTCAAAACAATGTCCCAATATATATATATCCAACTCCAATTCTGTGTTTCCCCAAGTACCATCAAATCTTTTCTGCTATTTTCCAATTTCCAGTAGCAGCCATCATCCACGTGCTGGAACCTCACACTATGGCAGTTCATCCGCGGAAACAACATCCCAGCAGCTGGGCTCAGCGGCGGGACAACATTCAGCAGCATCCCAGTTACCGCCAGCACCACAGCCACCGCCTCCACCGCCCCCGAATGGTGGTGGAGCCAGTGGCGGAGTGCTGTATCCCAGTGCGGCTTACACGGACCATGGCTTCTTGCAAATGACCCTGGGCTACCTGTCGCCCTCTTCGGGCACATACAAGTCGGTGGATCCCTATTTTCTCTCACAAGGTGAGTGCCAAACGAAAACTTTTAACTATTTGCAGGACCCAGGTCCGTGTCGATGGACATTAACACTACCAAAAAGTTTTGTAGTTCACAATATAAACTGTAATACGATTAATTAATTATATTGTGCAGCCAGCCTGTTTGGGGGAGCGCCCTTCTTTGGGCCGCCCGGCTGTGTGCCAGAGCTGGCCCTGGGCCTCGGAATGGGTGTGAATGCGCTGCGGCATTGCCGGCGACGCAAGGCACGCACCGTGTTCAGCGATCCCCAGTTGTCCGGCCTGGAGAAGCGCTTCGAGGCTCAGCGTTATCTGTCCACACCAGAGAGAGTGGAGCTCGCTACAGCTCTGGGGTTAAGTGAGACGCAGGTGAAGACGTGGTTCCAGAACCGACGCATGAAGCACAAGAAGCAGCTGCGACGACGCGACAATGCCAACGGTAAGGAACATTGAAACTGAGAAACCCCAACTCCTACTGGAGACTAACTGTAATAGAACTTGCAACTTTCTTTGGAGCAACTTTTTGGTCCTTCAATTAGCCTTTTGGTCTTTGGCTTTTAGACTGCTGCCTTTTTGAGTTACCAAAAGTTTTGGACAAGTTTTCTACGCAAATCAAATTAGTTCTAAAATTTGCGCAAATTTCTTCGACTTTCTTCACTCTAGAACCCGTTGACTTCTCACGCACCGAACTGGGCGGCAGCAGCACTGGCAAACAGCCGCCGGGCGACGCATCCTCTGCCTCCACAGACGGCTCCAAGCAGAGCTTCAAGATGGCCTCGAGTGGCGCTGGCGTTGGGACGCCCAGTCAAACACCCAATCCCCAGCAACAGCTGCAAATGTGCTTCCTACAGCAGGGCTACTCAACCGATGATTACTCCGACCTGGAGGCGGACAGCGAGGAGGAGGAAAACTCCAGCGATGTGGACATTGTGGGCGACACCAAATTATATCAACTCACATAGATACCAGCCAGACTATATCTGATCGAATCTGTTCTGCCGATGAGAGCTTTCTGGTGGTTTTAAATAGGGGGAAATTAAGGAGTTTCCAAAGGTATTTATTTTTAAATAATTTTATATTTCAGGCTATTATTGATTAGATATCTTTGTGTAGGTAGATCATTTTAAAATATTTAAAAAGTTCAAATAGTTCTCAAATATTTTAAACAGAAAAAGTTTACAATTACTTCTGTATCAAAAGTTAAATATTCATTTTATGTTTATTAGAATAATATTCTGTGTCGAGGCATTAATTTAAAAAAAGTGTTTTCTCTATACAATAGGGCGTTCTATTAAGTTATAATTTTAGCAATAATTTATCCAAGAATAGTAAACATTTTCTTGTGTTCTTTTCTTTGTTAAAAATTAATTCGTATCAGTATTATTTCCCCTTTACTTTCCCCTATTTAAAGCGCCATGTCTAAGGCCTCAGACGAAAGGCCCTGTAAATACCGATATATTCCAATCATATTCTTAAACGAGATTCTGTCTAGTCACGAACTGTATGTCTAAGAGATATATTTATTAACCATAAACCTAATCAAATTTAGTGATTGTATTCGAGTACTTCCATTTTAAGATCTTCGTCTCTAATCCCAAAGAAAAAACGATCACCATATGGCAGCTCATTGTCAATGTGCTAGCTCTTAAAATAAAGAGAACAAAAATCAACCGACACATGAAAAAATTGGATGGGTGTTACTCAGGCTCGGATCGGACTCGGAATTCTATGCCCACTGTATGGGCAATGGGCAATCAAATCCAATTGAGTGGCAACAAAAAGTATAAACTAATAAGGTTAAACATCGCGCACTTGTGTATAGAGTTGAGTGACAGCCACGCCCCCATCTGCGCATGGCCAAGTGGCTGGTGGGAGGGCGTTTTATTTTACAGTAACAACTCCTACGGCCTTTGGGGTGGAAAATGCTTCTTAACAATGGCAAAATAATTGCGGGGTTTCCAGCCAACCAGCCATTTTAGTGGAGAGACACTTATTGTTCAGAGTTCCTCGCTCCCCGTTCCGTGTGTACGGAAAGTGAATATTAAATGTTTCCAAATTGATTGATAATTGTGGGTTAACAGGAATGCTCTCACCGGGTAGAAAATCCGAGTGTTTCAAAAGGAAATGAACCATTGGGGGATACATAATTCAGCTAACAATTGGATTTAATCATTCTTAATGAATGGTAAGTAGATACTTAGAGCTTCCCGATAAATGTCCATACTATTATTAAAACTTGTTTGATCTTTTATAGCACAAGCAATCTCTCTCGAATCTGTAGAATTTAATCGTACATTTCATACTTATTCCCGCCCGCCAAATGTTTGATTGAAAAATAGATATGTAAACTAAAACTGATTGAACTTCTAGTAGATTTCACATAAATTTCACATTTCATTTATACTCCTAGACTTTTGTACATATTTATGTAGTTGCTTTATTTATATTTATTTGTAGGTTTTTTAAATTGTATTTGTGTTTGTGGCTCATGTTCTAATTAATAGACACGCTCTAATCCCAGACAAATTAACAAAAAATCAGGAGATAATCATAAAGTGAAATATAATCTAAAGTCGGAGCAATGCCAAGACAGGCAACCACCAGAAATATTAAAATAGTCGGACCTCTAACACTTTGTGTACGGAATTACCGTAGTGTGTATACTAAATATACTTATCAGTGTAGGATTGATAGGTACAATGGAATAAAAAACTGGGACTGTAGACGAGCCTCCCAGACGTTCGTGCAATCAGTCGCGTTGGTAATAAAAATCTCTCACATACTACTAGCCGGCAAGTGTTTGTTTGATGTTGTGGCACATAATGTTTATTCAGATGGTTTATAGGGGTTTCATTGGAGTTACAAATCATCGAACCTAATTTGTAGGTACCTTCTTGGGCTTACATTCAAATTGAAAGGAATGTGAAACATTTCGGACATGTCTACATACTATGTACTTAGATCAACATAATAACATATTAACAAATTTTTGCATGCATTAAAAAGTTAGGAGAAATATACTGGTATATGCTGTAAAAGGATATAGGAGGAAAAACAAGGACTCACCTTATTCTTCTTCGAAACATTTTAATAGCTTTTTGTTGCACAATCTGAAATGCTTTACAAATTGTATCACCGAATTTGATTGGTTTTGCTCGAGATGCCACATTTGTAATTAGGCCAGCAAAGTCCAACACACAGTTTGTTCTAAAAGATCACTAAACACAAAAACACCCTTTGTTAATTGTTTATTTTATTCATTATTTTAATGCGAGACACGAAAAAAATGACATTATGATAAGAGTGACTGTGACTTTGGATCTTCACATATGCCGTTCTTCCCATTAACTCTACACTCCCACTCTCTCGCTCTCTTGCTTTGCTTTGCTGATGCTCGCCGCACCGCAATCTCTCCACTTCTCTCCATAATCATGCATCTCTTTCTGCAGCTATTATGCTCTGCATCAGCACTATCTCTCGCGCTTACTAGCTTAAAGCAAGCAAGTTCATGCATGCACACTCTTCTTATCGCCATATGTTTACGCGCTCTCTCTCAACGAAGCTATTGCACTACTCTCTTCGCTTACCACTCCTATGCTTACTCTCTACCTACTTCCCTCTCTGCCCTATCTGTACACGCAATTTACACGCTATCTGTCAGTGGCAAGAAAGCCAGACAAGAGAGTAATGTTAGCTTTGACTATCCGACGAAGCATTTAATACTCTTTCGGGCTTGTCTTTGTTAAACATATATTTTAAGATACGCAGCCAATGTCAATTATGTTTTGTTACTCATATTCGATTGATATATGTATGTAACTAATGTGTTTTTAAACTATTCAAGTAAGTTTTTCATACAATTATATTCAGCATGACAAACATCGCTCAAAGAATTATACGTACCTTGCAGGGAAAGTGTACACTCTGTGACGTTGCGTCCGCTGTGTCGGTGGGGACGTGGACTAAAATCGAATAAACACACAATTCAGTTCGGTGGTTCCGGCAGTCTCTTTAGTACAGCCGTCGACTGCGGTGTTTTCTTCGTTTTCGTGTCTTTCCCCAATCTATAGATTTGTTTTGTGTTGTAAGTGAAAGTGCATTTCGGTTCTAAAGAAGCTTTACAAAAGCCTCCAGCAAGGGGTCAAAGCAATGTTAAGGACAAGCCCCAACAGTCAAATCATTCACATTACTTGAATAGATGAAAGATATGTGTAGCTACTTGTATACGTATATATGTACGTATACTACATACATATACGATAAAAATACAACGTTTGCTTATAGACGATATGGTTGCTAATCGTGAGTTGAGTTTCTTCATCGGCAAAGTTCCAAAAATAATTAAGGGGGCACGTGTGCGGTATACATAAATACATACCTATGTACATATCTATATACATATATACAAATTGGTTGTGCTAAAAAATATTATATATTTTGTGGTTCCGGTTTTATAAAACCTTTCCTTGATACGAATATGACCCAAACAGGAACGGGACAAACAGGTTATCAGCAACGTCAAATATAAATAAAAATCAACATGAAAAAAATAGACTGTAGGCAACCAAGTCTATTGATACCCTTTTTTTAAAATTAAAATAATTCTGAAACAGAATAGTTCTTAAAAGAATGTAGTGTTGTGTTTTTAGGGTAGTGTTCTTAGTGTTTAAAGAAACTTTATTTTTTGTGGAATAATATGAAATATGAAAGCAAGTTCCGAATACTCCACTCGAAGTGTACTTTAAAATAACAACTAGGAAATACATGAAAAGTGACAATTTTTCTGATAATGCTACGATTTTATGCAACAAGCAACCCGAAAAAAGACAATCAAGAAGATAGGGGCTCGTATGTTGGGTAGACCCAAGGGGGCTGTGACCTTCACAGCCATCGGAAAGGGCACATTTTGTGGCAAATTGTAAATTGTTTGTATTTTGATGGATCCCCACAGGAACCACACAGCACATGCTCTTTTCGTATCCGTAATTAGTGTGTCCGAGCAACCGATAATGGCGGCAAGTAACGGTGATTGTAAGTGAATGCGCTTCAGCTTCCTGCTTCCATTTCCCTGCCGCCCTGCTGTTGGCACTCCTGCCAGTCCTGTATCAACCTGCAACATCCTCCAGTCCGCAGCCCTATAATATCCTACAATCCTCAGCCCTGCAACATCCTGCAATTCTCCGCACCTATCAGATCTTATGCAGTCTGTTGTTCCACAACCAACAATTACACAGCCTGTTGTAGCACTAAATAACTAACCGTTTCGGCTATCCAGTCCATCCAGTACATCTTTAAACCTGTTCTTCCTGCCTGTCCCAAATTCCTATAGAATCTTGATGTTATTTACCAAATAAAACACCCAAAAATAATCCCGAAAAGGTACCTTTAATATTTTAAATGCCAAAATATATTTATGATTGGTGCGTTATTCCAGTAATACTTAAATCATACTGCATATAACGACAAAAGATACTCCTCTTAATCGGTTACTTATTCCTAATCCCTTACTAAATTCACTTAAAATAATCCGACTAGATTTTACTGAACTTTAACATGATCTCTTCGGTTGACTTGATTGATTAATTATTGAACTACAAACACAGAAGAAATATAATGTTAATAATTAAAAATTCAATTCAATGTTTATTGAAATCTTGTACTCGCAAAAGTTCAAGAAAATATTTACACAGTGTACTGGCAAACGAAATTATATTTTTGTATGATTTTCCTTTTTGAATAATTGTTTTTAATTATTAAAACTACATTTAATACAAAAATATCTAAAAATTGTGGTAAAAATATAATAAATTTACATATGACACGCTGCTCTGCGATTATCCCTCTCCTAATCCCCTCCTTTCAACAAACCTGGAACCAAGAATTCAAATTAAAATCCCATTGCCCTATCCTTAACAGCAAAAATGAGCCAACAGGGGCCCGTGTTCGACTCCAATGCTATGACGCTGACGCGTTTTGTGCTCCAGGAGCAGCGAAAGTTCAAGAATGCCACTGGCGATCTGTCGCAGCTGCTCAACTGCATCCAGACGGCGATCAAGGCGACGGCATCGGCGGTGCGTAAGGCTGGCATTGCCAAGCTCCATGGCATTGCCGGGGATGTGAATGTCCAGGGCGAGGAGGTGAAGAAGCTGGATGTGCTTTCCAACGAGCTGTTCATCAACATGCTCAAGTCGTCCTACACCACCTGCCTGATGGTCTCCGAGGAGAACGAGCATGTGATCGAGGTGGAGACAGACAAACAGGTGAGGCAATCAGTTAGAGATATACTCCAAGTTGTGGGCGCAGCAAATTGATGATCCCG
This sequence comes from Drosophila guanche, assembly GCF_900245975.1. Taxonomy (NCBI): domain Eukaryota; kingdom Metazoa; phylum Arthropoda; class Insecta; order Diptera; family Drosophilidae; genus Drosophila; species Drosophila guanche. Next base: position 2,814,542 of record NW_022995752.1, on the reverse strand, counting down.
TTTACCACTCTGTCAGGGCAAATACATTGTCTGCTTCGATCCGCTGGACGGATCCTCCAACATAGACTGCCTGGTGTCGATCGGCTCCATTTTTGCCATCTACCGCAAGAAGAGCGAGGGTGTGCCCACCGTCGAGGATGCTCTGCAGCCCGGTAACCAGTTGGTGGCCGCCGGCTACGCCCTGTATGGCTCGGCCACGGCCATTGTCCTCGGTCTGGGCACGTCGGGTGTGAATGGCTTCACCTACGATCCGGCCATTGGCGAGTTCATCCTCACTGAGCCCAACATGCGTGTGCCTGAGAAGGGAAAGATCTACTCGATCAACGAGGGCTATGCCAGCGATTGGGAGGCGGGTGTGCTCAACTATGTGGCCGCCAAGAAGGATCCCAGCAAGGGCAAACCCTACGGTGCCCGCTACGTAGGCTCCATGGTGGCCGATGTTCATCGCACCATCAAATACGGCGGCATCTTCATCTACCCCGCCACAAAGTCCGCACCAAATGGAAAGCTGCGTCTACTCTACGAGTGCAATCCCATGGCCTATCTGATGATTCAGGCCGGTGGCTTGGCCAGCGACGGCAAGATTAGCATACTAGACATTGTCCCCAAAAAGATTCACGAGCGTAGTCCCATTTTCCTGGGCTCCAAGGCGGACGTCGAGGAGGCGCTCAGCTACTTGAAGTGACTTTTACATTTGTAATTTATAAATAAACCCAACACTCGTTTGATATTTTTTGTACCTAAGCTAATCTGCTAACAAGTCTTGCCGTAATAATACCTAATTCGGCCTCCTAATCTGATAGTTTGTCCACTGGAGAACAATAAATTTTTAACTGATTTTTGGAAACAGACGAAGTGCAAGGGCTTGCTCCGCCTCTGTCTCGTGTTGGCTCGGTATAGCAATACCGCCGGGATTTGCTATATTCTTTATTTCTTATTTTTATTGAAATGTGCATCATTTAAGCCATTTAAAAGACCTCTCGCAGACAAAGTGATAAGTCTTATAGCACTGCCTGTCGGTCATTAAAACATCGAACTTATAGGTATGAAGCACGACGTAATGTTCAGTGTTCCCGAAGTTATTAGGTGCGCTTTCCAGCCAGTGGATAATTTTTCCTTTGACACCAGTAGTGTCCGAAATAAATTCTCCTTCCTTGTCTAGATCGTTCAGATCTATCCAATGCATTTCGTACCATATCAGCCTACTGCTGAGAGCCATCACCTCTCTTCACTTTGCAGACTCGCCAAATGGGCTCCCATCTCACGGCATTTCTTCAAGGCACCGTGCCAGGTTTTTTTTATTTCATTGTCTATGTAATAGTATTTGCAACCAATTTTTTGGAAGGGCTCGAAATTGTCTGGTTTTAATTTGTTTTGGTTCCGATTCAGCTAGTTTTTGCTCCCATTTCTGTATTTTTTCCTGCGAGCTCCTTTCCAACTCTTGCTGGATGGCCATCTGTCTTCGCAGAGCCTCCAACTTTCCGTCTATTTGGGCCATTTTCTAGAGAATCACAGCTCTCCACTCGCGTTTGCAGACCCAAAGGTTATCGCATATAAGAAAAATATAATTATGAAACACCACATGACACTTGCTTCACCGCACGCAATATGAAAAGCGACTGAATTATGTACATAAAAAACGATGCTTTTATTTTTTCTGTTTAAAAAAACTCAACTTCGATGATAAAAATTAATGTACATATAGAATCCACCAGCTGTGAGAGTGGCAGAGAGAAAGTATTGCAGTACTATAGCCATTTTCAGCCAAATTTAATGATACATTTTCACACCCACACACACAGTATGTGATCTACTATTTTTATTAAGTTTTGAGTGTAAATTAATCATCTAAAGCAGGGCTTAACGAGCCGTTTTTGCGTTTGTGTGTGAAGACGCACGCAAAACGGAAAATTTCACTATATTGGTATTGGTATTGGTATTAATACGCGTGTACGTGAGCGGCAGCGCAGCAGCAGCGCCTTGTCATATACCCAATAGATAGGGCCGTCCGAGCCCTGATCTAAAGACACTTCACAGATAATTGGTGTTCAGATAATTCGCTTGTTTGTCGTCTAGTTCTCAGGGACTATAAGAGCTAGAGCCACCGAATTTTGCCTTTAGACTCCAGTGTATTTCAAAAATTAAAACCCGCCCCTTCCGCCCTCGTAAAGGGCGAAATCTCCCACAGCCACAATTTTAAAGATAAAAGAAAACTCCGTAGGAATTGACCACATCTATCAGATCACCTAATTGGGATAGGATTAGATCATTATTATAGCCAGAATGAAGAAAATAATTAGCCACTGTGGGCTCCCACAGCAATACTTTGGAAGATGAATTGCTTCGCAAAGTGTGCGGCTCTAGGGGTGGGGGTGAGTTTAAAGAGCGTGTGGGCGTGTTGTACATGTAGATGACAGATAAAGAAAAATTGTAAAATTTGATAAAAACCGCTAAGGTACAGATTTAGTACTGAGTACCGGGTATAAAAGTTGTGACGCGTAAGAAGCGTCTCACACGTCCCTTCCCGTTTCACATAACTTAAGTATCTTAAATCTGATTGTAAAGAACATTGTTTGTCTGAAAAGTTGACTGATGCTGCTAAAACACTTGGACTTAAACTTTTTGTGGTTTTAGCTTACCGTCTGGCAAATATTAAGCTTTGAAATGCAAACATTTTGATTTTTGTGAGGTATTTTTAACAATATTTCGACTTTAAAAACCAATTTTAGCTCAGCCGACTCTCCATTATTCCATAGAATAATGCACCTGTGCAATAAAAAATAGAGAACACAATATACAGTGGGGAGCAATGATGAGTACACAATAACTGCCATTCGTCGCCATTCGTCGCAATTCGTCGGCATTCGTCGCCATTCGTCGCCATTGTTAACGTGTACTCATCATTGCTCCCCACTGTATAACAAGTTTTTAAATAATAATAAGTCCTGAGCTGCCCTTTACCCTTGGTATTATATTGTTTTCTTTGAAGCCCAGTCAAAATCGGATTTTAAGAACTATCAATATAACGAGCGAACGTATTCTCTCCTTCGCCTACAAGTTCATTAAGACATTCGCTTAGGAAAAGAGAGCCAAAATAATTATATAAAATAAGATCTACAATTAAAGTCTCGTTAATAGAATGCCCACTGTATCTCCGTAGCCAAAAATGCACAACTTCTTTGCAATTCTCAACTGGTTCTAGCCGCACGGTCACCAGTTGGTGGTTGTTTTCCACTTTGAGGTTATCGCTTCTCGGCCTTATGGCTAAGATCAAAGTGTAGTATCTGTTCTTATCAGCTTAACATCTGATAGTTTCTCCATTGGAGAACAACAAATGTTAAACTGATTTTTGGAATCAGACGGAGTGCTAGGGGCTTGCTCCACCTCTGTCGCGGGTTGGCCCGGTATTGCAGTACCGCCGGGATTTTCAGCCCAACTTAAATGATCAATTCTCAAATACACGGAAAGTAAGTAAATCAAATGCTTTACCATTTTTATTGAGTTTTGCGTGTAAATGAATCCTCTAAAGACACCTCACCAGGAGGTGATATCACTTCATATCTTTCGAATCGCATGACAGAATAAAAAACCAGTGTTCCGCAGCTCTCCGCCTCAAGATTTACCGCCCGTATGAAGATCATTAACTTCGATGTCACTGATGAAACGAGAAGGGACGTGTGAGACGCTTCTTACGCGTCACAACTTTTATACCCGGCACTCGGTACTACATCTGCACCTTAGCGGTGTTTTGTCAAATTTGATCTGTCATCTACATCTACTACACTTCTCACACCAACACGCTCCTTTAGCTCGCGTCCCTTCCCTAGCCGCACACGCTGCAGACTCGCGGCAGAGGCAGCGCCCGCACACAAAAAAAACATATATAAGCTGCGTGACGGGGTGGGTTAAAAGTCAGCAGCGGCAAAGGCAGAGGGGCGACAGAGTCAGGGGCCGAGTGAAGCAGAAGCAGAGTGTGAATGATAGAATGTGAAAATAACAACAAAATTTTTGAAATTTACTGGTTTCAGTGTGAGCATACAGCAGTCCGGAGCCAAAATTTGGTGGCTCTAGCTCTTATAGTCTCTGAGAACTAGCCGACAAACAAGACGGACAGACAGACATGGCTCTATCGACTCGGCTATAGATGCTGATCAAGAATATATAAGCTAACACATAAGCAATAACATGGGACACCCTAACTTAGCGCACAAGAAATGTGAAATATCATGTGCCGCCCTAACTTATCCAGTCCGATACGGAGGGCGCCGATGCAGTAGATGCCGTTGCAGCGGGCGGCTCTGTTATCTGATTGGGCGCCAGCGATCGCATGATCTTGTTTATGCGTAGGCGGCTCTTATCTCTTGTGAGCGCGGACGGCTCGCCGGCTAGAATTCGGTGTAGGTTTAGAAGTAAGCTTTAGTTTAGAATTGGACGAATAAATAATTTATATACTTTATGGGGTCAGAAACGTTTCCTTCTGTGCGTTACATACAACAGTTATTCCCCACAAATATAATATACCCTATTTACTCTTCGAGTACCGGGTATAAAAATGTATAGTTCTGTCGAATCGGTTGTCAACTGATAATAGATTCCAATGGGATAATCCCATTTCAAAGTCAGTCAAATAATAATGCTAATTACTTAATAATTGTTTAATCTATATGCTAGATTACGACAAAAGTTTCAAAAGTTAAGAAATGTTAATTCTAGAAGGCATTCGCTTTGTGCTTGGGCACGAAGCTGAAACCTTCGGGCACTCGGCCCAGCAGCATTTCACTGAGCTTCACCCAATCGGCGGCATTTCCGGAACTCATGAGCGTTTCCATTTCGTCGCGACCTCGATATTTCTGGGGCCTGGCATTGATCTTCTGTGGCGGCGACAGCTGCAGCTCCTCGGGTATGTAGCGGTACAGGAATGATTGCCATTCGAGCAGGAAGCGTCGCGTGCTCTCCACACCCTTGGTGTCCGATCCCCAGTGCTCTAGACCATAGTTGCAGTAGCGACGCAGCATCTCAAAGCGCTGCGTTGATGTGGGAGACCAGGCCTTTTTCTCCTTGATCTCCTGAAATATCCACGGCTTTATGAGAGCACCGCGCCCAATCATCACCGAGCTGACGTGAGGGGCCAGCGCTCGCCGCTCCATATAGTCCTCGAAGCTGAGTATGTCCCCATTGCCAATGACTGGCATTTGCTTGGCTGTGGCGGCGCACTGTTCGATGTACTCCCAGTTGGCATGCTTGGTGTACCGCTGCTCGCGCGAACGGCCATGCAGGGTCACGGCCGAGGCGCCCCACTCCTCGACCAGGGGCACCAGCTCGTGGGCCACGCTCTTGTCCGCATAGATCCCAGTGCGCATCTTCACAGTAAATGGTAGCTGCTCGGACAGCGAGGCACAGCTGCGCACAACCAACTCCAATATGTTGGTGCGCCTCATTAGTGCACTGCCGCCTCCTTGCTGGTAGATCAGATCAATGGGGCAGCCGATATTGAGATCAATGTAATCCACCTTTGCCGTTTCCTGCAGCACTTGGGCTGCCTGGGTGATGACATTAGGATTATTGCCGCACAGCTGAACGCCAAAGATGTCCTCGCTCTCATGCCGCTTCGTTAGGGCCCACTCCTGGCCCAGGCCCTTGAGCAGCGGCACCGCACAGGCCATCTCGCCGCAGGTTATATCTGCACCGAGCTCCTTGCATATACGGCGAAACGGCAAATTTCCCACAGTGGTCAGTGGCGAGAGAACGAGCTTCTCGCGAAAATCAACGGCTGTCTTGCGGTCAGCATCTCTGCCCACCGGCGAGTCATCGACAGCACTGCCAATGGTCTTTTCATCCTCTTTTGCAGGCCCTTCTGCAGCTTTAGCCTCGGCCTCGTGGTCTATTGTGATGTCACCCTGCTGATTGATCTTCTTCTGCAATTCCAGATTCTTCTCCTGCACCTCCAGTTTCTTCTCCTGCAGCTCCCTTTCTTTCCGGGCATCACGAATCTTCTCGGCCACGGCAATCAATAATTTGCTGCGATCCAAATTGTATTCATGCTTCCTCAGGCGCACCTGTAGATCTGTGGGAATGTTCGTATGAGTACAAGTCTTCACTGTGGAGCCACCAATGGCTACTCGCCTGGTGTAATCCCATTGAATGTGGTCTGCGTGGTCTTTGCATCGCAGTTTTCCTTCTTTATATTAACGCCCCGATCGTCTGTGTGCGCCTTGGAAAAGCGACAAGTGACACCGCGGCCACAATATCCTTTGGTGGCATACACATAACATTCCGAGCCCAAATCCTCGCCCTTGGCTGCCAGAAAGGCGTCCAGATCGTGAACATAGCGACAGTTGGCCAAAGCGCAGGGAGCACCGCCGGGTCCATCAATCAAAGAGTGGCAAAGATGTGAATAACGATCCTCCTTGAACACGGGACGATTCTGTTTGGGAGAAAAGGAATTTATACTTAGACTAAGACTGGGATGATGGCGTTTACTCGCCTTGTTCTGGCCACGTTTTCGATCTTTTTTGCTATCTCTTTTCCCGCCAGAGTCCTCAGTTTCACCATCCGCGCGCTTTCTTTTGTTGCTTTCGGAGCTTTCCGCCGGTGCTGCTTCACTGTTGCCACTGACTTCAGTCAACAGATATCTAAAATTGCTAGAAATCGTAAGAATTCAAAGGTTTCATATTCTTTAGGTTTTTACTCTGGTTTTATATAGCAAATGCCGGGTTCCATTTCAACAAATTGTTTTTTTTTTTGTCTCACGTTTTGGCTGGTACTTCTTCTGATTTGCCATTCAGTCTGCGCGCAGCCAAACAGCTGAACATTCAATAGCTATCGATACTTGTGGCAGTCACCGTGAACCAAGCAATTACTGTGCTCACATCTCTCTTGTATAATGCCGAACGATGGTTCAGCTGTTTAAATACCTCTTAAAATCAACTAAATCGGTAATTAAGCTACTTCAGTAATGATTTCCATATCACCATTTTATTGTTCTGTGCAGCCTTCTCGTGCCCATTTCCGGCCCAGCTTTCTGGACTCGCTGCGACTCGCAGTTCGCGGCGGACACGGCGGCAATGGCTTACCGAAATACGGGGGAGTGGGCGGCCAGGGCGGCTGTGTTTATTTTGTGGCCAAGGAGGGACTTACACTACGGAAAATGGCACAGGGACTTAAAGAGAGGCGTGTGGCGGCCAGCAGCGGTGAGGACAGCAGCAAGTTTAGCATTTTTGGGAAACGCGGCGTGGACACGCGCATCGAGGTGCCCGTCGGAGTGCAGGTGTACGACGAACAGCAGAAGCTGTTGGCGGACCTGAATGAGAACGATGCCACTTGCATAGTGGCGGGCGGTGGAACCGGCGGCTGCACAGGCAACAATTTCCTCGGCCGCCCTGGAGAGAATCGCATTGTAAACCTCGATCTAAAGCTTATCGCAGACGTGGGTCTCGTCGGATTTCCCAATGCCGGCAAGAGCACCCTGCTCAAGGCAGTGTCCAATGCCAAGCCGAAGATTGCTGCCTATCCTTGTAAGTTAGTTGAATGTTTTTTTGTGAACTGAAACCACTTGACTATGTCCTTGCAGTTACAACTATTCGTCCACAGATTGGAACCATTGAGTACGGCGATCTGCGCTCCATCAGCTTGGCCGATTTGCCCGGTCTGATAGAGGGCGCTCATGCCAACTTTGGCATGGGCCACAAGTTCCTCAAGCACATCGAACGCACTCGACTGCTGCTCTTCATGGTGGATATATTCGGCTTTCAGCTTAGTCCGCGGCACCCTCATCGTGACTGCCTGGCTAACATATATTCGCTCAACAAAGAGCTGGAACTGTACGATCCCTCGTTGCTGGACAAACCCTGTGTGCTGCTGCTCAACAAAATGGACAAGGAGGGAGCGCATGAGATTCTTACCAAAGTGAAACCCTCCATAGATGATTTGTCCATCGGCTTGGCCGACTGTCCGGAAGAGGTGCGTCCAAAGCGGGTCCTAAAATTCGAGAGTATTGTTCCCATATCGGCCATTAATTCGACAAAGGTAACGCAGGTCAAGTCGCAGCTGCGCCGAACGCTGGTGCGTCTGGCGGAGGAACAGTTTGTGACCGATGGCGAACAGATTAAGAAGCAGTTGCAACAACGAGTGGGCCTGGTGGGGCCTAAGATCACTTAAAAATAGATACAAATCAAAATAATGTGCAGCAACATTTTTTTTAATTTCAAATCTGATGGTCGATAGCCATGCCATCAGTATACCGATATGCGTGTAAGCTCTGCTACTATCGATAATAGTTTTCAGATAACACTGGGGCGGCCACCACAAACTTTGTTGTTGTGTCTCGGTGCCATCTCGTTTCGTCTCGCGCGTTAAAACGGAAAACGGAAAATATGGTTAAAATTCGATGCCCGCTAGAAATAGATGAAAACTGCAAGTGCCAGAGAGCTAAAAGGATACATATGTGCAATGTGCCACATAATTAAGTGCCCACGAAGAACGGCAAGCGGCCAATAACAATAATGACATTTCGATACATACACACAGACGAAGATTGACGAAGAAAAAGAAGAGAAAAAACTGGTATATAAAAGACGCCAATGAGAAAAGACGGAGCGTGCAAAAAAGAGAGGATACGCGCGCGCCCCTAAAGCACGGGGGCCAATTCCTCTGCTGTGTGTGTTCCCTGCACTGGAAAACAGATTTGCATTGCCCCCCAAAGACGAATTTTGATTACCCGTCCGTAATGTCACAGCATAATCCACATGCCCATCCGCACTACCATCACCACCCACTGCACCAGCATCAGACACAACACCACCACCACCATCATCAGCTGCAGTTGCAGCAGCAGCAACAACAACAACAGCAACAACAACAACAACAACAACAACAGCAGCATTCGCAAATGCCACACAGTACACACAATTGGTACTCACATGTTGCTTCCTACCCGCCACCGCCACCCCACCACCATGCGACGGCTACCTCGGCATTTGCCGCCACCTCCACACCTTGTAAGGGCAGTGGCAGTGGCAGTGCCAACAACAACAACATGAGTGCCTATGGAGCAGGCAGCACGCATGGATATTATGCTGCTGCTGCTGCCGCCGCCGCTGGCGGTGGGCTCAATGTTAATGCTGTGGGTGGCGTTGGGGGTGGGTCAGCAGCCTATAACCTTGAGGCCAACACAGTGGCTTATGCCCACAACCAGCTGCTGCAGTACCAACAGCACCATCAGCATCAGCAACAGCAGCAACACCATCATCAACAGCAGCAGCATCTCAGTCAGCGTTCCTATATGGGGCATGATATAATGTCTGGGACATATCCGTACATCAAAAGCGAACCAATGGATGTATCAGCGGCGTATCAGCAGCCACCCAATCCGATGGCACCACCCCCAGCGCCAGATATGATAATAAAATGTGAGTTAAACTACAGAGAACTCTCGGGATATTCCCGAAATGATATTATAGGGGAGATATAGCGAAGAAACTTGAGCGCAAAATCCATTTCATTATGGATACACAAACACACACCAACACACACACACACAGCCAGAGATTATTCGTACTTTAGGTGGCCATTTTTCCTATAAGTAGCCGTAATTTCAGCTTCATTTTGCCGTCTCCGGAATCAATAAAACGTTTTGGCGTTTGGCTGAGGTTTTTGCGTTCGGTTTCGGTTTGGTTTTCGGTTTCGGTTCAGTCGTTCGTCTACTTACGGACGGGGTCTACTCTGTATCGCTGTATCGCTGTATCTCTGTTTTGCTTCGTTCTATTCCGTTATGTGTGTCTGTTTGCCCTGTCTGTATGTATCTCTATTTAGCAAAATGTAGTATACTCTCTTCCTACGGATAGAGATGCTTTACATTACCGGCACACTGCAGTAATACCCGTAGTAATACCCTGCATCCATATGGCACAGCACACAGAGAATGCTCAATATTAAACACACATATGTAAATATCGTTTTGCTCTCAGGGGAAATGGAATTGAAATTGGTATTGGAATGGTCATAGGTTGAGTTTGAGGTAGGTGCAGCAGCAGCAGCAGAAGCTCTTTCAAGTCGGTTTCTTATGTAAGACTAACCTATAATATTGTTACCGCCTCCTCTCCTCTCCTCTGTCCAAGCGACTCTATCTATCAATAACCATTTGGGCGGGGCATCAGGCCATAATTGATGGACAAACAAATAGAGAAAATGTTTGTCATTAGGGATGCATCAAATCGACATGTAAATTCAAAGTTATTCGCATGAAAGATGATACGATATCATCAACGAGTTATATGGAACGAGCGAAGAGTAATAGTTGCTGGAATTTTCTATGGAAATTCATTGTAAGCCAAGAGTTTTCCATTCACTCTACGATTACCCACGATTTGTGGCTACCATAGAAACCGAAAACAAAAGGTACAGACATTTTTCTGAGGCGCAAAAGAACGAAAACCTCCCATGCAAATAATTTATTTGTACCTAAAGATTTGTTATTGATTCCTTAAACGTGTTTATGGTCTCTCTAAAGCGGAACCCATGGATGAACATCCGTACAAGTCCAACTACATAGACGACAATACGCCCTTTGCTGATTTTAATAAATTCAACGAATTCAGCGGCGATATGCTCAGCCCCAAAGTTGAGCTAACCATCAAAGATGAGACCTATGGCAAGGTGAGTTTATGGCACAAATCAAAATTCGTATTTAATGTCCAAAAATCTGATTTTCGTTTTAGACCTCCAGTGGCAGCAGCTTTGCACGCCGCAAAGTTCTGCAGCAGCCACAACAGCAACAGCCAACGACAGATCGTTCGGCGGAGAGTCTGCCCATTTGTCAGCGCTGCAAGGAAGTGTTCTTCAAGAAGCAAGCCTACCTTAGGCATGTGGCCGAGAGCAGTTGTGGCATACAGGAGTACGATTTCAAGTGCAACATTTGCCCCATGTCCTTCATGAGCAGCGAAGAGCTGCAGCGGCACAAGCATTTGCATCGCGCGGACAAGTTCTTCTGCCACAAATACTGCGGCAAGCATTTCGATACGATAGCCGAGTGCGAAACGCATGAGTACATGCAGCACGAGTATGAGAGTTTTGTGTGTAATGTGAGTAGACAGCCCACACTAGAGGGTAGCCAACATAAGCCACTTATTTAATCTGTTTTCCCCCCGCAGATGTGTTCGGGCACGTTTGCCACACGCGAGCAGCTGTACGCCCACTTGCCGCAGCACAAGTTTCAGCAGCGCTACGACTGTCCCATCTGTCGTTTGTGGTATCAAACGGCCGTCGAATTGCACGAGCATCGGCTGGCGGCTCCATACTTTTGCGGCAAGTACTACACCAATCAACAGCAACAGCAGCAGCAGCAGGGCAACTATAAGCTGCAGGACTGTCATATGGCCACCATGGAAAGCAAGTTTAACAGCAAATTGAAGTCTTCAAAGTTAATTGATTGCTAACATTTCCGATTACCCACCACAGTGCCCACAGCACCACTGCTTAAAGTACCAACGCCTGCGAATGCCTCGGCCCTGCCAGCCACAGCGGCGTTAAGCTCTCTGCTGCAGCAGCGACAAGCGAATGCCGATGGAGCAGCGGCCATGTTTGCTTCTGCTGCCTCCTCCACCGCTGCCGTCGCCTCCACCGCCGTGTCGCTGAAGAGGGAGGTAAGCGTCAAGCTGGAGCGCAGCTACAGCAACTCCACCAGCGAGTCCTCGTACAGCCATCAGGACAACAGCAGCTACAACAATGCCTATGGCAGTGATAGCTCCATTCATGGCGGCGCTCTAGCCGGACCCCAAGCGCACTCCTCAACGCTGGACGACTCCGAGGATGCTTTGTGCTGTGTGCCGCTGTGCGGCGTGCGCAAGAGTACCAGTCCCACGCTGCAGTTCTTTACGTTCCCCAAGGACGAAAAGTATCTGAACCAGTGGCTGCACAACCTCAAGATGTTCCACATACCAGCGGCCAGCTATGCGACATTTCGCATCTGCAGCATGCACTTCCCAAAGCGCTGCATTAATCGCTATTCGCTGTGCTACTGGGCGGTGCCCACGTTCAATCTGGGCCACGACGATGTCGCCAATTTGTACCAGAATCGCGAGCTTACCAACACATTTACCACCGGCGAGGTGGCGCGCTGCAGCATGCCACACTGCACTAGCCAGCGGGGCGAGAGCAATCTGAAGTTTTACAACTTCCCCAAGGACATCAAGAGCCTGATAAAGTGGTGCCAGAATGCCCGCCTGCCGGTGCAAGCCAAGGAGCCGAGACACTTTTGCAGCCGCCACTTTGAGGATCGATGCATTGGCAAGTTCCGACTGAAGCCCTGGGCCGTACCCACTTTGCATCTGGGTGCGCAGTACGGCAAGATCCATGACAATCCCAAGAACCTGTATGTGGAGGAGAAGCGCTGCTGCCTGAACTTTTGCCGTCGGAGCCGCTCCTCGGACTTTAACATGTCGCTGTATCGTTTTCCACGCGATGAGGTGTTGCTGCGACGCTGGTGCTACAACTTGAGACTGGATCCGGGCGTCTATCGTGGCAAGAATCATAAAATATGCAGTGCACATTTCATCAAGGAAGCGCTGGGCTTGAGGAAACTGTCGCCAGGTGAGTGAGCCAGGAGTGAAATACATATATTCAACCAAAGATACACTTTTGAGTCACTCCCTTTCGCAGGTGCCGTGCCCACGCTGCACTTGGGACACAATGACACGTTTAATATCTACGAGAATGAGTTGTGGCCACCGCCATCGCCCACTGGACAGCATGGGCAGCAGCTTATGCCGCAGCAATCGACGTCGCAGCATCATCATTCCTCGCTGCAGCAGCAGCAGCATCCGGCAATGCTCAGCAAATCCTATCAGCGCCATTCGGCAGCCTCCACATCATCCTCCGCCAGTTCGGCCTCGCATTATGTGGATCCCGAGATGAGTGGCTCGTACTTGAGCCTCTCTGCGGGTAGCTCCTCGGGCGGCATGAATGCCAGCGACTGCATGGACGTGTGCTGCGTGCCCAGCTGCGAGAGCAAGCGGCACAACAGCGAGAACATCACATTCCACACGATACCGCGGAGGCCCGAGCAGATGCGCAAGTGGTGCCACAATCTAAAGATACCCGAGGACAAGATGCACAAGGGCATGCGGATATGCAGCCTGCACTTTGAGCCATACTGCATTGGCGGCTGCATGCGTCCGTTCGCCGTGCCCACACTGCAGCTGGGGCACGAGGACGAGGACATACACCGCAATCCGGATGTGATCAAGAAGCTGAACATACGCGAGACCTGCTGCGTGGCCGTGTGCAAGCGAAATCGGGACAGAGACCACGCCAACCTCCATCGCTTCCCCAGCAATGTGGCGCTGCTGACCAAGTGGTGTGCGAACCTCCAACGCACAGTGCCCGATGGCAGCAAACTCTTCAACGATGCCATCTGTGAGGTGCACTTTGAGGATCGCTGTCTGCGCAACAAGCGGCTGGAGAAGTGGGCTGTGCCCACGCTAATACTCGGCCACGAGGACATTGCCTATCAGCTGCCCACGCCCGAGCAGGTGGCCGAATTCTATGCACGGCCTACCGCTCCCAACAATGGCGAGGAGCAGGGCGAGTGCTGTGTGGAGACATGCAAGCGGAATCCCAGTGTGGATGACATCAAGCTGTATCGCCCGCCAGAGGACACCTCGGTGCTGGCCAAATGGGCGCACAATCTACAAACGGAGGCCGCGGTGCTCACCAATGGATTGCGGATATGCAATCTGCACTTTGAGGCTCACTGCATTGGAAAGCGCATGCGTCCGTGGGCCATACCCACGCTCAATCTGGCCGGCAACATTGAGAATCTGTACGAGAACCCCGAGCACTCGATGCTGTACAAGCGGCGGACGCATCTCAAGCAGAAGTCCCTGCCCGTGGCGAAGCCCACGTGGGTGCCGCGTTGCTGTCTGCCGCATTGCCGCAAGGTGCGTGCCCTGCACAATGTCCAGCTGTATCGCTTCCCCAAACTGAATCGCTCCACGCTGGCCAAGTGGGCGCACAATCTACAGGTGCCGCAGGTGGGCAGTGCCCAGCGGCGTGTGTGCTCCGCACACTTTGAGCCGCATGTTCTCAGCAAAAAGTGCCCGGTGCCGCTGGCGGTGCCCACACTGGACCTGAACTCGCCACCCGGCCACAAGATCTACCAGAATCCGGCCAAGCTGAAGGCCAACAAGCTGTGCCTGCAGCGCGTGTGCATCGTGGAGAGCTGCCGCAAGACCAGGGCCCAGGGCGTGCAGCTCTTCCGGCTGCCGCACAGCCCCACGCAGCTGCGGAAGTGGATGCACAACATCAGGACACGCCCGAGGGCGGCCATGAGGAGTCAGTATCGCGTGTGCTCGCGCCACTTTGAGACGCACTCCTTCAACGGGCGGAGACTGAGCGCCGGTGCCATACCCACCCTGGAGCTGGGCCACGACGACGAGGATATCTTCCCGAACGAAGCGCAGGCCTTTGCCGACGAGCACTGCGCCGTCGAGGGCTGTGAATCGTCCAAGGAGCAGCTGGAGGTGCGTCTCTTCCGCTTCCCCACGGACGACGACGACATGCTGTGGAAGTGGTGCAACAATCTCAAGATGAATCCCGTCGATTGCATCGGTGTGCGGATCTGCAACAAGCATTTCGAAGCGGATTGCATCGGACCCAAGCATCTGTACAAGTGGGCCATACCCACGATGCTGCTCGGCCACGACGACTCACAGATCGAGCTGATACTAAATCCCAAGCCGGAGGAGCGCTACGTGGATCCGGTGTTCAAATGCATTGTGCCCACGTGCGGCAAGACGCGTCGCTTCGACGAGGTCCAAATGAATAGCTTCCCGAAGGATGCGGAACACTTTCAGCGCTGGCGGCACAACCTCCGCCTGGAGCATCTCAGCTTCAGTGAGCGCGAAAAGTACAAGATTTGCAATGCCCACTTCGAGGACATGTGCATTGGCAAGACGCGCCTGAACATTGGTTCGATACCCACGCTGGAGCTGGGCCACGACGAAACGGAGGATCTGTTCAAGGTGAATCCCGCAGAGTTGCAGAGCAACCTGTTTGGGCGTCCGCGACGCCTGTTGCG
Organism: Drosophila guanche; assembly: GCF_900245975.1. NCBI lineage: Eukaryota > Metazoa > Arthropoda > Insecta > Diptera > Drosophilidae > Drosophila > Drosophila guanche. The sequence continues at coordinate 2,799,469 of NW_022995752.1, read as the reverse complement.
TGGATTCAACAATGTGACCATCAAACAGGAGCTGCCAGACACGGAGACGGAGCCAGACTTCCGGGACGTAAAGCCCGATGTGAGCACGGATTTTACACAGGTAAGAGGTAGCCCGTGCGGCCAGCAATCCAGAGATTTAACCTCCCTCCCTTTTCAGGTTAAAATCAAGAAATCTCTGGGCGATGTCAAGTGCTGTGTGCGCACCTGTGGCCGCAGTCGTCTGGAGCATGGAGCGCGTCTCTTTCCCTTTCCCACCGGCAAGCAGCAACACCTAAAGTGGCGCCACAATTTGCGCCTCGAGCCGGACGAAGTGGACAAGTCTACTCGCGTTTGCAGCGCACACTTCAACAGGCGCTGCATCGATGGCAAGCAGCTCAGGGGCTGGGCCATGCCCACGCAGCAGTTGGGGCACCAGGAGCAGCCAATCTACGAGAACCCCAAGAACATTCCTGGCTTCTTTACGCCCACCTGTGCGCTGGGGCACTGCCGCAAGCGGCGGAGCATTGACAATGATTTGCGCACGTATCGGTATCCGCGCGCCGAGGATCTACTCGAGAAGTGGCGTGCAAATCTCGGCCTATCGCTGGATCAGTGCCGTGGGAGGATCTGTGCTGATCACTTCGAGCCGCAGGTGCGGGGCAAACTGAAGCTCAAGACAGGCGCTGTGCCCACGCTAAAGCTGGGTCATGAGGAGCCGCTGGTCTACGACAATGAGGCTATCAAGGCGGGCGTGGCCGAGGAGGAGGCAGCCTCGCCGCTGGTCACACCCAAAACGGAAGTGCTGGACGACGAGGAGCGCGAGGAGGACGAGGAGGAGGAGGAGAATCCCGAAGAGGAGCCGCAGGAGACGCACGAAGAGGAGAAGGACGAGCATGAGGATGACACGCCCGAGGGAGCAGAGCAGCTGAGAGATGCTGATGACGCGGAAGAAGACGATGAGGATCCAGGCAACTATTTTGATCCGTTGGAGCTGGTGGAGACGTACGCAGAGCATCTCAGCGACGATGACGACAACCACAGCCATGAGGCACGCGAAGATGATGCCCGAGGGGTGGATGAGGAGGAGCCAGAAACTCTTCTGCCTGACACACCACATAAACCGGATCCAGTGGCAGGCCTTGGCATGCCCAAACCCTGGGACAGAGCTGCCGCCGTTGTGCCTGTGCGCCGTGAGAAGCGTCCGAATAACGTGGATCCCATCTGCTGCCTCAAGCACTGCCGCAAGGAACGCTCAGCCATGTATCTGCTGAGCACGTTTGGCTTCCCCAAGGACCAGCAGCTGCTGCTCAAGTGGTGCGCCAATCTGCAAATGGATCCCTCGGGCTGCATTGGTCGCGTGTGCATCGAGCATTTCCAGTCGGAGGTGCTGGGCACTCGCAAACTCAAACAGAATGCGGTGCCCACGCTCAATGTGGGTCACGATGTGCCACTGCGTTACAGCTGCAATGGCCAGGAGTTGCCTCAGGCGGTGGCAGCCAGCACCAGCAGCATGAGAATGAGCAGTTTTCCCGATGAAATGCCACAGCATTCGGTTTTTCGGCTTTGGAGCCTAAAACACTGCCGCAAGAGGAAGCTGTCGGAGAGTCCAGCTCCAGCTCCAGCAGCGATCAAGGAGGAGGAGCAGCAGCAGCAGCAGCATCAGATGCCGATGCCGATGGAGACTAAACCAAAGATTTGCTGCCTACCCAGCTGCGGCAATGTGGAGGGTTACGGACCAGGCGGACAATTCCAGCCCCTGCCCATGGACCAAAGAGTGCTCAAAAAGTGGCAGCACAATCTGCGGCTGCCAGTCATTAATCCTGCAGCGGATATGCATCTGTGCATGGAGCACTTTGAGGCGTGTCAGATCGAGAATGGAACAGCAATGCGCATGGCAGTGCCGACCCTCAAGCTGGGCAACACCAGTCCGAATGTGTTCCGGAACAGGAAGTGCCTGTGGCCCACGTGTCCGCCCAATCGCAAGCTGTGCTACGATCTGCCGGAGCACGAGTCGGTACGTGTGGCCTGGCTGTCGTTTATGCGACTGCCGCTGGACAGCCAAGGTCGACTGTGTGGCGTGCACTTTCTGCAGCTGTACGAGGAGCTGGATCTCCCAGGCGATGTGCCCGAAGAGGTGCTCGAGCGGCTGCAGGTGACCTACGATCAAGCCTCCATCTCGCTGAAGTTTCAGTGCTCCGTTGTGGGCTGTGGCTCCAAGTACAAGCAGGACACGCACCTGGCGAAGCTGCCAGGCGACCCGCAGCTGCTCGCCAGGTGGCTGCACAACACGAGGATATCGTATGATCGCTCGCTGCATTTTAGTTATCGCATTTGTCTGCTGCACTTTGAGGAATATTGCCTGAACGGCGTGCGTCCACAGCAATGGGCCATACCCACACTGCAGCTAAATCACGATGGAGAGATCCACCAGAATACCATGAAGCAGGATGCGCTCGGGACTTCCCCCGTGAAGCGGGAGTTGGCCGAGACTTCACCCGTCAAGCAGGAAGCGCTCGAGAGTCCCCCCGTGAAGCAGGAGTTGCTCGAGAGTCCCCCCATGAAGCAGGAGATGCCCGAGACTTCCCCCGTCAAGCAGGATGCGCTCGAGAGTCCACCCGTGAAGCAGGAGTCGCAGGAGAAAGCTCCCTTAAGCAGCAGCTTGAGTCTCTCCATTCCGCTGCACATCAAGACGGAGCAGCAGGGTCCTGTGCTGCGCTCTCGAGGCACATCTTCGCTGAGCAGTCCCTGCCTCAGTGGCAGCAGTGCCAGTCCTCGCCTCAAGAACAGAATTTGCTGCATTGCCAACTGCGGCGAGGGTGCCAGATCGCAGCGGCTCCATCCCTTTCCAAGCGACGAACCAACGCTGCTCAAGTGGCTGGTAAACACGCAGCAAAAGCCCGGACTGGTGGACATCCAGAGTCTGTTTGTGTGCCAGCTGCACTTCGAGGCGGATGCCATCAACAAGACGCAGCTAAGGAGCTGGGCCTTGCCCACACTGCGGCTGGGCCACGACGGGCATGTCATACCGAATGCCCGGCACAATGGGAACATTGCCAACAGCCAGGAGACGGAGCAGGCCATGGAGTTTATTCGGGCCAACTACTGCTCCGTGCTGAGCTGCTTCCAGCCAAAGACTGAGGGTGTGCGCTTCCACAAGTATCCCAGCGACATTGCCATGGTGCGCAGGTGGTCCACCAATCTCAAGCATCGCTCAATGCAGGCCAGCAGTCATGGTTTTCTCGTCTGCCAGTCGCACTTCCAGCCCGAATGCTACGATCCGCAGACGGGCGACCTACTCGAGGAGGCCGTACCGCTCGCGGTGGGTGTGAAAACCGAAGGCCAGCTGCTCCATTGCCTCGTCAGGGGATGCCCTGTGACGAGTAACTCCAGCAGGGGATTGCTTCTCTTCAGGGTGCCAAAGAGGACGCGTGTGAGGGAAGTGTGGGGCCACAATCTATGGATGTATCCGATGCAGCTGGTGGGCGAGCATTACATCTGCGAGCGACACTTTGAGCCGCACTGCGTGAATGAGCAGAAGCAGCTGCACGCGGGCTCGGTGCCAACGCTCCACCTGGGCCACAACGAGCAGCCGGAGCTGCTGCCCAATCCAGCGTCCTTCCAAGAGGAGTGCGAATGCTGTGTGCCCGGCTGTTTGCGCAGCAATCGCAAGGACCCCGATCTGCAGTTTAGCAAATTTCCCAAGTGGCGCGTGCTGTCCGACAAGTGGCTGCACAACTTCCGCTTGGAAAAGCCCCGCTTGGATCAGCGCATTAAAGCGCTGCGAGTGTGCCACACGCACTTCGAGGAGAGCTGCTTCGATGATCAGGGCGTGCGGCGGGGTGCCATGCCCACGCTGGAGCTGGGACACTCGCATTCGGACATTTATCACACCGACATGGGTTCAGCTATGTTGAAGCCGTTGCACAAGAGTTTCAGCGACTGCTGCTATCCCGACTGCTATGAGGACTGCCAAAAGGCCAACATCCATCGCATGGCCTACGACTTGCCCAGCGATGGGCCGGTGCGTGAGGCCTGGCTGCAGCACATGGGCATACCCAGCAGCGGCGACGATTGCCCCTCAGGGCTCAGGCTGTGTCCGGTTCACTACATCATGCTGTATGAGCGTAGCTTCCCCGATCGAGCCGACAACCTCGTGCTGGACCGCAGCTATGAGCATGCTCGTCAGTTGCCACAGCTGCGGCGCTTCATGTGCGTCGTGCAGGGATGCCGCCACCTGCACCAGCGGGATGGCGGAACGATGCATGGAATGCCCAGAAGTGAGCAGATCCTGCGCATGTGGGTGGAGAACGCACAGCTGCGGCTGAACGAGCATGAGATTTACATGACGAAGATGTGCAGCAAACACTTTGAGGCCAGCTGCCTGTACGAGGGCAGGAGATGTTACCCGTGGAGCGTGCCAACGCTGCATCTGCCAGCGCTGCTGCCGGGACAGGTGCTGCACCAGAATCCCACCCCTGAGGAGTGGCAGCAAATGAAGCAGCAAATGAAACTGGAGGAGCAGGCACAGAAAGCCGAGCAGCAGATAGCAGAGGGACTGCCAATGGAGCCGTACGTGAAGATGGAACCCCACGACAATGACGACGAAGAAGACGCTTCGCAAACGGAATCGGAGCTGCTGATAAATGAAAGCACCATGGACTCGCAGGAGACGGACTTTCAGCCGAATGAGCCGCTGGAGGTGCTGCTCGAGGTGGGCCATGTCGAGCGGCTGGAGAGCTACGAGAAGCGGGATTACTCGACGGATATCCGCCACAGCCGCTATGGGCCTGGCAAGCGTTTTCGCCATCCGTACAGCGCCCACAAGTGCTGTGTCGAGGGCTGTGGCGTGTCGGTGGAGGATTTGGGTTGGAATCTGAAGCTGCACAAGCTGCCCAGCTCCACGGAGGTGGCCAGAAAGTGGCTGTACAACATACAGGTGGACACAGAGGACACGTGGCGCATACGCGTCTGCAGCCATCACTTTGACCGTCAGTGTCTCAATGGCTCGCGACTCAGGCGAGGATCGATGCCTACGCAGCATCTGGGGCCACGTGTGCCCGAAACTATCCACCAAAATGAGTTCTTACAGCTGCAGCTGGACGATGCGCCAGCGCAGAATGACCAACACGTGGAGCCGGTGCGAACAATTGGCAAGGTGGTGAATCCGTGCGTGCCGCGACCCTCACCGCCGCGCAAGTCCAGCAAATTTTGCCAGATCGAGGGATGTTCGAATCATCTTACCAGCGAGAACATGACACTCCACAAGTTCCCGCACTCGTCGTGGATCTGCGTCAAGTGGCAGCACAACACACAGGTTCCCTTCGATCCAGAGTATCGCTGGCGCTATCGCATCTGCAGCGCCCACTTCCATCCCGTGTGCATGGTGAACATGCGGCTGCTGCACGGCAGCGTGCCCACCCTCAAGCTGGGCCCCCGCGCACCCGCCGAGCTCTTTGACAGCGACTTTGAGGCCATCAACATCAAGATGGATAAGTTGGAGAAGTTGGAGAGAAAATCAGAGGCGCGTAGAGCTACCACGGGAGATGGCGTTGGTTATCCCGGCATGCTGGACATGGGGGAGAAGAAGGTTAAGACTGAGCTGGAGCTGGACGATGGAGGAGCACTCGACGAGGAGGAAGAGGAGCAGGAGGATGCCATGCTCTACCTGGAGCCCGAGATGCATATATACGAGGATCAAGAGGAACAACAGCAAAAGCGGGCACCAAAGGCAAATCCAAATGGTGGCTGGAAAACGGAGCTCCGTTTGCCTTCCAAGAGCCGCGTGACCCTCAATCCGGTGAGATCTGGCTACGACAAGTGCTCGCTGATGCATTGCCAGCGCCAGAGATCAAAGCACGGCGTCCACATCTACAAGTTCCCACGCTCGGAGGAGCACCAGCAGCGCTGGATGCACAATCTGCGCATCCGCTACGACGAGAAGCGCCCGTGGAAGTTTATGGTGTGCAGCGTGCACTTTGAGCCGCACTGCATACGGCTAAGGAAGCTGCGACCCTGGGCAGTGCCCACTCTGGAGCTGGGCGACAATGTACCCGAGGATATCTACACGAATGAGCAGTGCCAAATGTTTGCCAGTGGACAGGCGGCAGGAGAGTCAAATTGCAACTATAGCGATGCAGAGGCGCAGGCAGAGGCAGAGCCTGAGGCGGATAGCGATGGGAATGATGACGAGGATGGCCTGCAAGAGGACGAGGATGAAGAGACAGATGAGCAGGAAGCGAGCACCGCCAAGAAGCGTCGTCGTTCGCGTCTGGCGGATGCCTCCTGGCCACTGGGCCAAGTGCCACCGTGGAAAGTGAAGCAATGCTGTCTGCCCTACTGCCGCAGTCCACGCGGCGATGGCATCAAGCTGTTCCGACTGCCCAACAAAGTCAACTCCATTCGCAATTGGGAGCTGGCCACCGGCATGAAGTTCAAGGAGTCGCAGCGCAACACTCGACTCATCTGCAGCCGCCACTTTGAACCAGAACTGATTGGAGTGCGGCGTCTCATGCGCAATGCCATTCCCACGCGGCACCTGGAACCCACGGGCGATGTGAAGCCAGTGCTGCCACCACCGACAACAGCTGGCCCTAGATGCTGCATGGCCGACTGTGCCTACGATGTGGCGGATGTGAAGCTGCACAAATTTCCCAGCAGTAGGTTTATACCAACAGGACAGACCTTGGCCTAAGTTGTGTTGGCTGATTGTTTATTGTTGATTCTTGCAGATCCCAAGTTGCTGAGGGAGTGGTGCCAGGCATTGAGGGTTACCGACCTGCAAAGGTATCGCGGCAAGCACATTTGCTCCGCCCATCTGCCTGTCCACAAGGCCGTGCACTGCATTGTTTGTGGCGCGGATAGGGCGCCGCAGTTGCCGATGCTTAGCTTTCAAGCCCGAGGCGGCGCCCACACTGCATTTGAATCATAATGATACAAACATATTCCTTAACGATTGTGCCATAAATCCCGCCTACACGGGAGTACGGGTAAAGGATGAGCCCATGGACAATCAGGTCCTGTCGTTGTAGTAGCGCAAATGGAGCATCAAATCCGTTTCAACTAGTTTATAGCTGTATCATTTTATGGGCATTAACGTGTCTCCCCCCGTACATCACATCACACAGTACACAGTGTCGTCTTGTTTTTAAAGCGTAAGTGAATTATTATTTATACATTTTTAATGTATTTGAATACATTATTTATCTCGCGTCGCGTCTGAAGACGACTGTGCAATGGCAGAATGGAAATTGAAATGCCATAAAAACGAAAACAGAAACAAACAAAAAAAAAACAACACGAAACATGTTCCTTAAGGTTTTTCGTTATTACTTTTAATACATAGATACATATATACTACATATACATACATACATTTTATTCTGTGCAAAAGTTTGAGTTCTCATTTCCATAAACATTTATATATAAAAAACAAAAACTACTATGTAATACCTTTGAGCATATATACATATATCTATACATATGTATCGTATTTTATGTGTGTGTATGTGTAAACCTGTAGACGATTCCCTAAACACAAAAATATTTGGTGTTTTTCTAAATACATATACATATATATGGACACAAAAGAATAAGAGAGCAACTATTGAGCTATTATTAAGTGAAGCTTAGCACTTGACTTTTTGACTATTAACAGCACTCCGTTGGAGGGGTGGCAGGGGTGATTGCCATCCAAAAAGCGACGTGCAAGTATAGAATTTGTATATGTATGTATCCACCCAACCCGTGAGACCCAACAACTAAAAGGTAATGGTATGAAAAAACTACATAAGCTACGGCTTGCCACCATCGTTTGTTGTGGCCCCATCCTCGTTCTGCGCAAAATTGGTGTCCATATACAGATTTCGATCCGCTTTGTTTGACTGCAACAAAAAAACACGCAAAAATAACAATGAACTAGTGGGAAAAACATATAGAATGAAGCCACAGCTAACCTCGCGATACTTGTTCAAGTATATTTGCAGCGGTTCCACATAGTTGTCAAAGCCCAGGCTATCAAAAGCGGCTATCAAATCATCGCCGTTGACCGTCTTGCGATTCTCGGCGACGCTCCGTTCGATGGCCTCGCTGCTGATGAAGGAAATAAATTCAGACACGCACTCCTGTATGCACTCACGGGCGTCTTTTGCAATTTTGCCGTTCTGCGGCACGGGAACCTTCATGATTTTGATGATATTGCAAATGGGCAGGAAGCGGTCCTGTTCCCGAAGCATAATTCCATTATCCTGTTTGTCCGATTCGTCTGCGGCAAGAAACACTTTAATTAAAAGACAAAAGCCTGGAAAAATATACTACCGCCTACCACCCGACGCCTCGTCCTCTTCCTTGACCATCATATCCGTTATATATTGCTGGGAGTCCTCGCTGTTGCTCATTTTCTATTTTGTTGTATACAAAATTCAATTTGTTTTCCTATTTACCTAAGCTAGCTAGCGATGTGCAATAACTATCGATTGGTTCATCGCGTGTGTCAGATGTCTGTGTGAATGGCAATATTGCGATAGACGCTTTCTCGATAGAACGGAATGATCGCAGCGGTATGTTTTTGTACCTGGTACTCGAAGAGTATATACGGTATATTGTGTTTGCGGTCGGAGCAATGTGCGTAACGGTATAAATGTTATGACGCGTATCAAGGGTCTCACACGTTCCTTCTCGTTTTTGCCGTGTACCCGTGGTGAGATGGATATCCACGAATTGAGGATATGTCTGAAATCTCAGCCTCCAATCAATGTAAAAACAAGTAGTTCTGTGTTGGAGATCCATGTCAAAGAAATTATGCAGAATGCATCAAGATAGATAGAAAGCAAATTAAAATGTTAAAAACATGTCAGTCTAAGAAAAGATCATTATTAATGTATAAAATCAGCAGCGGAAAACGGAATTTAATGAATAATTAAAGGATTTAGGGGACCCAAATGTCCATATACTATACTATCGGATTGGTCATCAACACCTTTTGTTGACCATTTTAGTTTTAAACTTAATTTGGAATTATTTAAGTAAAAAAACTCGTGAAAACTATCCACTTATGTTGAGTATTGATTGATACATCGGATAAAGTTAGTATTTTTACGCTGAGAGTCCGAAATAGCTAGAAATATGAAATAGAACATCAAAATCGAGGAAAATGATTTATGATTACGGTATATTTTGAAAATGGAAGGGTACGTGTGGTATATTTTATCGATAATTCCGCGGTCACACTGATGATCGCAGCGGTATATTTTTTTGGCGTGTTGCTGCGATCCTTAACAAAAACGGGAAATGCACGTGGATCTAAGCTTAATTAAGGAGGAGATCGACATTGATGACACCACGATAAAGTTGGAGGTGGAAGAGAATGCACCGGACGAGCCAATGGATGTTTCCTGTGGTAAGCAGAAGGTTTGCAATTAATTGCTTTGTGAGGGCGTGTGCGCTGGTATTGGTGCCTGTTGATCTCGAATCTGCGCGTGTGAGTGTGCGCGCTTTGAGCAAGTGTGGGTCTGTTATTACGCATCGTACCGTTAACTTTTGGAGGAATATTTATTAAATGTTTAGTAATGGTGCCTTTTCAGCGAGTGAAGCAGTGAAAATACTTGAGGAGCATGCTGATATGATAACGGTACCACTCAGCGAGCAAAGATCGGAGGACGAGCGCCAGTTTATAGCCAGCCTTGGTACGATCGATGCTCAACAGGTAAGCAGCAGCAGCGGCAGGGCCTAACCATACACATACACACCCTTATATATGTACCTGCATGAACAAATACCGTGCCTCGAATTACAGTTATTCGAAGATTCGTTGGAGAACCAAAATGGCTGCGCATACGAGTGTCATATTTGCAATATGAAGCTACCCACTCAACTGGAGGTTAAGGCGCACTTGTTTAACCATCAGATGAACCGTCACTTCTGTCGCCATGGATGCGGTACCTGGAGCGGCACGTTGGAATTGGTGCTGGAACACGAATATCGAGAGCATTACGACGGCATACTCACTCTCTGTTGCAGAGTAAGCTTTAAATTCATATTAAATATCGCAGTAACTAATAGCAATTATTTCAGATCTGTGATTTAAGGGTTGATGGCGCCGACCACCTGGCCAGCCATATGAAAAGCCACTCCTATTTGACTCGTTACGTGTGCGCCATATGCCGTCGTAGTTTCTACTCTCAGGTGGGCCTGCTACTCCACCGAAAGAACACGACCTATGTCTGCGGACAGTTGGAGTATATTCCGGTAATTTCTGCGACACCAGAGCAAGTGGCAGCCAATCCGCTGACCTTTGTGCAGAATCAGCATGAAGAAGTTAATTCGCTGAGCATTGTGAAGATTAAGGATGAACCACTGAGCGTTGTAAAGTTCAAGGATGAGGCGCTGAGCAGTGTGAAGATTGAGGATGAACCGCTAGACGTAGATGGAATGGATCCTGCTGCACTGAAAGAGGCTGGTCTTGATGTTCACATCAAAGACGAGCCCTTGGACGTGGCCACGGAGACGGTCGACGCTACCGACATTATTCCTACAGAGGAGATGCCTGACTCTTCGAAAGGATCGATCTGGGACAGCCTACCCGTTGAGCTGAGGGGCAAGCTGCGATTGCCTGCCTTGAAGCCCAAGCCAGCGATAACAAATTCCCATCGGCCACCCCTCAAATGTAAGAATCCACAAATTATTATTCATCAAGGATGCATGTACAATACGAACATTGTTTTCTTGCAGTTGTCAAAATGAATGTCCCACCGCTAGCATCAAATGCCACTACTGGCGTGCAGCGGTCTATTTTCAAAGTTTTACCAAACGGCCAAAAGGTCAACATTACGAATTTCTTGAGCTTAAAGCAGTTGGCAAATTTAAAGACAAACGTGCATGAAAGTACCAAGCCCCCGATATCTTCGAATATACTGAAAGTATTGCCCAACAACTGCATGGTCATCAAGCTGCCGCCAAATACAAAAATTGTCAAGCTAACGAATCAGCCGAATGCACTTGCCGCTGAAAAGGCAAGTGGAGTGCCCTCGTCCCCGTTTCCGCAGAACGGATCTCCACAATTGCCAAAGTCGCTTACAATTAGCAAGATTACGCGAGAAGAAACCATTTTTCCCGCTCCGACGGCAGGTGCAGTGGATTATAAACCCATTAATCCTCATCGGGAGCGCGGCTACAGTCTGAAGAATAGACCAGAGTGTCAGGAGTTGATTACGGAAATACAAAATCAAATACGCTCCATAGAGAAGACGCTGCCATTGCCGGGCACAGTCTTATTTTCAAGAGCTGATTTGTTGACGAATTCAGTCCCTGTGCCAGTTCCTCCACCCCCGCCGACAGTTCCTCTTCCGGGGGAGCCCGTGGAGATGGAAGTGTTTCTAAATCCCATGGCGCATACGGTGATGGGGGAGCTGCGCAAGAAACACCCGGACTACAATTTCTTTTGGACTTGTCCCATCTGTGGACGCACCTATGTGCAGGGCTACTCATTCCGCGCGCATCTGATACAGGAGCACAAGCAGACGAGCGCCAATCTGCCACAGCTAAAGGTGAAATTAAAGCCCCAAATAAGTGAGTAAACCCACACCCTTCTAAATACAAACCACATGTGAACCATTTATTTAATTTATTTACATAGAATCCACGTGGACAGAAACGGTGGAGCCAACAAAAAATAAACCAGATTCGAACTCGAGCGAGTCCGAGCCTGCTCCACTGGATGATTTAGTCGTGGAGAAGCCATCAAAGCCTGCAACTCCAAAAAAGGAGATAACATTGGTTACAGCCGCGGATCCAGTCATCGAAATAGGCTTATCAGAGTCCGAACCAAAGAAATCATATATATTCAAGCCGTCTGATAAATTGAATAATGCGAAAATAGATAAAACAAATCGGTCGCAGTACCAGTGCCCCACGTGCCTCAAGATATTCACAACCCATGGCGGCATGCGCATTCACTTGTCCATCCACACGGGTGAGATGCCGTACCAGTGCCACTATTGCGACAAACGATTCCGGACCCCTGGCCAAGTGCGTGTGCACGAGCGCCGTCACACCGGCGAGAAACCTTTTCAATGCAAGGTAAAATTTTTGGACTTTTTATACCCGGTACTCGAAGAGTAAATAGGGTATATTGTATTTGTGGGGAATAACGGTTGTATGTAATGCACAGAAGGAAACGTTTCCGACCCCATAAACTATATATATTCTTGATCAGCATCAATAGCCGAGTCGATTAAGCCATGTCCGTCTGTCCGTACGTCTGTCCGTCTGTACGTCCGTCTTGTTGAGCGCCTGGATCTCAGAGAACATAAAAGCTAGAGCCACTTAATTTTGCATCCCGACTTCTGTATGCTCACACTGTTACAAGTGTATTTTAAAAAATGAGCCCCGCCCCCGCAAAAGGGCGAAAACCTCCCAAATCTACAATTTTAAAGATAAAAAAAACTTATTTATTGGTCATTCCGTAGGGAATGACCATATCTATTAGATCACCAAATTGGGATCTGATTGGATCATTATGATAGCCAGAATGAAGAAATTAATTTGCAGTGGCTAAACCCACCCTGTCCCGCTTTTGTTGTTTTTTTCACATTTTTCATTCACACTCTGCTTCTGCATTATGCGGCCTCTGCCTCTGCCGTGTCTCTGCCTTTGCCTCTGCCATGACTCTGCAGAGTGTGGCTCTAGGGGAGGGTGGCGAGCTAAAGGAGCGTGTTGGCGTGAGTAGTGTTGTTGATGTAGATGACAGATGAAGAAAAAGTTTAAAACTTGACAAACAACCGATAAGGTGCAGATGTAGTACTGAGTGCCGGGTATAAAAGTTGTGACGCGTAAGAAGCGTCTCACACGTCCCTTCTCGTTATTTACTTATTTACTTATTTACTTACACACAGATCTGCTGCCTGGAATTTACTCATCGAGAGACACTCATCTCTCACCTATCACGCCATATTGGAATGAAGCGTTACAAGTGCTACGGCTGTGACAAGTACTTTGTCGTGGTGAGCGGTCTGCGGGCCCATCGTCGTCTGCGTCCGGATACTTGTGGCAAGGTGAAGTTTACGGCCCGTGCCCATGGGCCGCGGGTGCGTGTCATAAAAGGGGAAGTCGTTTTCGAGCACCAGCCCAGCTACAATGGTTACTTGCGCAGTGAAGATCCGCTCGAGATATTGAAAGAGCGGGAAAAAATCGAGAGTAAAGCCACGCTAGAAGGTGCGGCGGCGGCTCTGGCTTTCCCTTTGGCTGCTCCCTTGGCGGCGGCTGCTCCCTTGGCGGCGGCTGCTCCCTTGGCGGAGGCTGCACCCTCGTCTGTGGCTGTATCCTTGGCTGCGGCCGTAGTCTAGAATTGTTGTTTTGTTAGTATTTTGCTTTTACACAGTTTGCTTTTGAACTAAAAACACATCGTTACCATGAATTGTACATACTCAAAGAACACCAATAAAAAATAAATTCATATTAAATTGTTAACGAATTGTTGATGGTACACAAATAGTTTGTATTTACGCTTAAGTGTCTTCCTACTTCATAGCTTTGTTGATCGTCACTCTACATTGATCCTAGAACTTATCGTTATCCGTTTGAACTTATCTCATCTTTCTGTACATTGTTACAGTTTGTTTGGTCTAATTTGGCATCATCTACTGTAGCCCGAAAATGCCTCTTATCTGAGGATTGATGAATTTACTCGTGTGTGTACATATAAATCAGAATAATTCAGCTTTTGAATATTTGTACCCATTTGAAAGTCTTGAGCTTGTTTACTGATAACACTAGAAGGTCATTTGAGTTTATGTTTTTTCTTTATTGAATTATTATTAACATGTATTTTATTTATTATTTAGGTTCCAAGCCGTCAAAGTCTAGTATCTATTCTTAAAACTAAGGACACTTTGCAGCAAGGGCTCATGCTGCGTAAAGTCGGAGTCTGTGTACTCTGCGATGCTACTAAACAGATCCTGTTCGCGCTCAACAGTGGATGGGCTCAGCTTGGCCTTCATTAAAGTGGCACCTTCGACAAAGTTATTGTAGAACTTTCCATCCTCAATGGCAAAATCACTGGCAACGCCAAGCAGGCCCAGAAGGTTTATTGCAATTACTTGAGACTCGGGCGATTCTGAATCAAGTTGGCCCTTGAGTCCCTCGAACACAGCTTGTAGGCCATAGACGTGCTCGAACTTCTGCTCTAGAGAGCCCGTCTCACGGACGACCGTGCCACGCTCCAGATACGACTGAAGAGTTGCAGTTCCAGGTCCGCGGTTGTTGGGCGGCACGCTCAATACAACTTGATCCACAAATTCTAGCGTTATGTCCAGCATGTTGTCCAATTGAACCTCGCGAATCGCCTCGGCATACCTGAAGAATTGGGCGATGATCGCATTTTGTGATTGAGGAGCAGCTGCACTACCAATGGTCTGTGAATAAAAATGTTTTAATGTTTCCTTTTATTTTGTCTCACAGAAAAATTCACCAGCACAGCCAGAGCCACAGACACAGTGATAAAGTAAGGCATCTTCGTCCAAAGTTTCGATTCGACTGCAAATATGTTGGGCATGCTTAGCGATTTTTATGGGTTTCTCATTATCGCTAGCAAGTCTTTGGCGGAATCGGTGGTTTGATCTCAATATTTCAATTCATTTATTCGTACACATCTACAACAAATGCCGCTATGGGAAAATAATCGTATTAATCCCATACATCATATTTAAACAGGTCTTTATATTTGTAGCGTCCTCCGACGAGACAGCCCTCGTCGTATAGGGGCTATTGTTTTCTGGTTAGTACCCGACGATAAGGAAGAAAGCACTTACACAGCAGCACCACAGCGTCCCTCATTGAAAAGGCAGCTAGATTAGCTCTAGGGAAATCTTTGCTTCGACGAATTGCAAACCAACTCATCAAATTCGACTGTCGCCAAAGGACTCTTCCTTATAAGACATTTAATAGGTCACTAGGAAGTGTCACAGAGCCCGATATAATTCATTTTTCCACTAATCCACTCTTAAAAGTGCCTAACAAAATATTTTATTGGCCTTCGTCTTGTATTTATCTACTATCTTTGTAGACCCTTGTAAAAGATTGGGGGAGTTAAATTACTAACTGGAATTAAACACAGCATACTTTGGGGGGAGGGGCTGTTTTTATTAATAAGTATGGCATTCTTTCAGGCTGGTTTGTTTATTATCCATGCGTCCTAGAGGTCCTTGATTGGCGCAAATGCTTCAGCAGACTGTTACGCTCATTAAGAGGAATATTACGACTGGATCAGGTTTGCAACGGGGAGGTATTTAAAAGTAAAATATTTCATACTTGGTGTCCTTGACGCGAAACTAATTCACAACAATCGAGGAAACCATCATGGAATAGCAAAAGGGCTCTGATCGGCGCAGGACATGCGTTAGGGTCCAGGTTGTCCATCGACTACAGTTTCCCCCCGATTCCTTAAAAATATCGAAAGAATTAGCGATTTCAAGGTATTATCTATATTGTCCCAGAAACAGCGGATGTTTCTACCAAACCAAGTTTACCCGTGGAACCTGATTTAACCCGATTAAAAGTGGTTGAATTGAACAGCTTGAACTAGACAATTTTCAGATCGAATACCAACAGAGGCCAACAGAGATCAGCAAAAAGTAGCTGGTTTCTTTGTTTCATTCTGACAAGAGTTGGCCGATAAAAAATGCTGACGACCTTTAGTCATGCATCAGCACTAGGCGCGAAATTCAAATTATTTCTCGTCCGTTTAGGACGTTTGACATGTCCTCGTGATGGGAAGAAACTGCTGCTTATTAATGATTAATAATATTTCTCCCCTTTCCCAAAGAAACAAAGTCAGAGAGGTGTTTTTTTTTTTCATTTTTTATTTCATCTTGTATTATTCCTTGCCACGAGGCTTATCATTTTTTTCGTTTGAAAATTATATATTTTTTATATGATAGTTTTAAACGTAATATGGTTTCCTTACTCTTTGCTCGATTAGTACAATATAATCATTATGATGTATGCATGTTTATGTTTTATGTTATCTTAAAAATTGTTTATATCCGTCTATTTTGGTAAAACAAATCAAACAATGTATTTATATAGTGTGTGTATTAATACGATTGCAACTTGCTGCAGGGATAACCTTCCTCTAGACATCTATTGCTGCTGCTATTGCTATATTTGTTTAATTTATCTTTCATTACATATCATATGATATCGTCGTCAGGTGCCAATGCCCCGACGAAATATACTACGATCCTTCTGCTTTTTCCTCTTCTGGCGTGTGGGGGGCAACGTGCCAACGTGTTTTTGTTTAAACATATATCTGTATCTCATATAAATATTTTAGTGTACATATATGACTATTGTTGTTTAACATGTGGGGGTTTCAGCTAATAATTTAGTGTTGCTTTTATGCATTTGCTTGCTAACGTCTTTTCATATAATGTTTGTATGTATGTACGTATTTACTATATGTATGTTTGTGTATAAATACGAGGCCGAATTCAAACGATCTTCAAAACAGCTTATCAGTTATATACATTATCATGTAGTACCTTCTTATGTGGTAGTGCCAATTAAATATCTTCATCATAATCATAATCATCATCATCATCGTTCTCCTTCTTCTTCTACGTTATGTTTTCGTAAAAAGTATATATGCTACAATACATATCTACATTTATGTTCCATTTGCCTGGGCTGTGGTATTATATTAGTCGTATTATAATTATTATCATCTATGCCGTTTCATCATACACTTTAGGTACCATAATTGTTTAGCTTTAGGATCTAGATTACACATAGATGGCTAGCTTGGGGGCGTATCGACTGTGTGGTATATACAGGAATGTATTTGGGGTGGGGGGGTTGTAACTAAGTATAAGTTGAAGTTTGTGGGAATGAGGTTGAAGTTCCGATTAGCTGCTCAGCTGGAAGTTATAATATTTCTGTTCTAGCGACCGTTTATAAAACTATAAAATAGCGATCCGTCATCGATCTTCTGCCTTCGGGGGAGATCTCAAACTTAAGTTTAACAAAACACTAGCTGTCTTATAAAATATGCACTATGCAAGACTTTGACTAATTGCACGGGTTTGTATTGGTTTAGAGTCTCATCTGCAACACGCATACAGAATCTACAGAACCTAGGTATAAAAACAGATTAACATATACATACATACATATAAGTAGGAAGTACTCGTCTCCTACTCGCATTTGATTGATTGTTGTACAGTACACACACATACACAAAATACATGTCTATTCGGGTTTGGTGTTCCAAGCGCGTCTACGTTCAAAATGACTTTGACTACTTTTTCGACTCTTATTTTTGCTTTCGAGATTCAATTCGATTCGTTTTAGGCGGTAAGATTAATAGCTACCAAGTCCTTTGTTCAAATATGTATCGATTTCCATGTGGCCCGTCCGCCTCAATCAACTAACTCCACTCCACACTCTACAAACGACGGAGCCACAGACAACAAGTTGATTGACTACTTTGATTAGTTCGAGCAAAAACTTGATGCACAATATGTGTGTGTTTGTTGTGGGGTGTATAGATACGTGTTGATATATAAATTACTGATAATTAAACGTGTAACAGTCTTTTTTAGTTCACATTTTCCAATGAAATCAAACTCATCTAAAGACCGACACGGATACCGAGGATACCACGATATAAACGAATCGTAATTGCAAACATATCCTGGCATGGATGGCATGGATTTGGGGGGCGTGCTGGGATTGGATGGTGCTCTTAACATATCCACGTACAGATATTAGAGAATGCAGAGAATGCAAGTTTAAGCATACAAGTGTAAGTATGTGTGTGGGGGCAGTAGCTGGCTATAATACTTTAGAGTTATGTCGTAAATGCGTATTATGCGTAGAGTTCGAAATAAATATGCAACGAACGACGAACATAAGGTTGACAAGGTATTTGCTCCTCCACCTCATCCTGCTCCTATACCACCTATCCCAACTCGATCTGCCCCCGCCAATCTTATCCATTTGCATAGTTGTCGAATGATCCCAAATATTCCAAAGCAGCGCGATAGCAGAAATGATATTGATCCTAGAAAAACATCAAATATTAGCATGAGGTCGAAGGTTTTCCGTAATCCTTTTTGCTTACCTCTGTTTGCACCATAGCCGGTCGCTGGGAGCGTAGAATGCGCACTGTCTGGAAGACATCCAGCACACCCTCGTACTGCATACGCTCCAGCACAATGCTGAGCGTTATGAAGACACCCGTGCGACCCACACCCGCCGAACAGTGCACGGTTATGGGTCCATCCTGGCCAAACTGCTCCTTGGTCTTGTGCACCTGGCCAATGAAATCGATGAAGCCATCCCCCGACTTGGGCACACCCTGCTCTGGCCAATCGATGAACTGGAACTGTCGCACAGTGCGCGAGGAACCATCCCGAGCATCCGTAACCTGAAAAGGATACACGTTTAGGCATGATCTCGGATTTCTCTTGGTGCTTTTACTCACCTTGAATTCACGCAGCTTGTACTGCGGCATATTGTACTCGGCAATGGGATCAACAACATAATACTGATATCTCACTGAACGCTCGTGTGGCCAATATTGGAAGCATTTCTCCTGCAGAAAAGAAGAGAATTAGAAAAAGGTAAGACAGGGAATTTCTTACGCTTACCCTTCCCATTTCCTTGAGCTTCGTCAGCATAACAACAATCGTCGAGTTGTGCTCCCAGAGCATGCGCCAGAAGTCTTCGGCCGTGTCCTGGACTGGTCCCTGGGCCGCAATATACGCGGAACGATAGCGATAGCCATCGATGAAGCTGGCATTCACATAGTCACTGCCCTCGATGCCATGGATGGGAGTCAAGTAGACGCGACTCGATTCGTACGGCAGGATGTGGACCAAACGATTCTTGTGCTTGTTGCTGGGCAAGTTGGCGGTAACGAATTTGGATGAATCCATCTTGACATTGGATAGCTTCTTGAACTCCACCTCCATACCAGAGATGCTCTCGCCCGGCTCCGTGATCAGCAGCTTCTGCAGATGGGTGTGCAGATTGCGGGCTGGCACCTCCGTCAGGCCACAGATGATGGCTTCAATAATGGCATCGTGAATGAAGATGTACTGGTCCTCCGTCTGTACCATGTAGTTTCGTTGGGCCCGCAGACATGTCACATGCCCATAGATATCGATGATCTTCTCGTGCTTCATACGCTCCAGCATCGAGTCGATTACAATGTAGCAGCCAGTGCGTCCCACTCCAGCCGAACAGTGGACGATCACGGGCCCGGATTCCGGTGGCGTCAAGGCGCGACAGCGTCGCAGGAACTGCAGGAAGGGAGCCGGATGATCGGGTACCCCGTGATCGGGCCAGGCCGTGAACTGTAGCTGCTTGATCTCCCGTCGATCATTGAATCCCTGGCGGCACAGCTGGAACGTTCGGATGCTGTAGGTGGCCAGCTCCTGCGTCTCCGTGATGGTCACAAAGATCTGTCCGTAGGTCTCGGTGCCGCGCGTCGGCCAGTACTGGTCGCACTTGATACGAGTGCGCTCCTCCAGTCGAGTCATCATCACAATGGTCGCCGTCTTCAGCTCCCAGCACATGCGCCAAAAGTCAATGAAAGTCTCCTGCAGCGGTCCCTGGGTGGCCACGTACGCGTTGTGCTTCCGATAGCCGTCGCAGTAGTTGGCATTAATGTAGTCCGAGCCGGGTGTGCCCTCCGTGGGCGGCAGTTGCACGCGGGAGTGGTCGTAGGCGGTGACATTGGCATACCGATTCTTCGACTTGTTGTGCTCCAGATTCGAGTTGTCCCACGTGAACTGCTGGCCGGGCTCGATGCTCTCGTACTCCTGCGAGAACTTCTGATTGTCGTTGGACTTGAGGCGCTCAATGTGGTTGGCAAACTCCGAGATCGGAATGGGCGGATGCGAGATCATGCCGGGCGTCTGGAAGTTCAATCGGCGCATGTCCACGGGATCGCTGGGCGTGGGTCCGGCGCCCAGGTCGGCGGCCATCAGAGGACGTGTCACGGCCGCCTGATCGGGTGTCTTGCACGGTTGGCGGCGTCGCTTCACCACGCAGAGGACAATCAGGGCAGTGGAAACCAGGAAGGTGGAGACCATCAGAGGGAGCACCACCCACAGGATTTCGGGCTCATCCTTGTTGCGATTCACCGACACCTCCGGCTCCGAGGGCCAATTCGGATCGGGACGATGGGGTCGCTCGCCGGGCGGCGCCTCACGCATGTCCAGGGACAGGAACTCAGAGAAGGGACTGGACGTGTACAGATGCTTCTGCGGCGTGTCCACCACGGCCCGTACAAAAATCCGATAGCGCTTCTCCCGCTCCAGCTTGCGATTCGTAAAGTTGTGGTAGTCATCCCCCGATCCCAGATGGAACGTGAAGGGTATCGATCGCTGCGGGAACTTCGCCGCAATATACGGGGCATTGGGACGCTCCGGCTTGTTGCGACCCGGCAGCAGATCGTCGGTGAGGAACTGATCGGGTATCTTGTGCAGATTGGACTTGTCCTCCGGCACCACCACAAGATAGTAGTGCGAGATGGGGCCGTACTCTTCCGAGGCTTGCGGGAGTATCACGAGTATCTCCTCGCCATTGACCACGCCGTAAAAGTCCGGCTTGACCATGGGTTGCGGAGCGGCCATCTGTGTGGTGACGGTGATCTTGGTGGGCGGCCGATACGAGTAGTCCGACGGAATGGCGCTCACGTTCACGTTGTAGGTGGTAAACGGACTCAGCTCGTTGATGGTGTGCGTCTTCACGTAGTGCTTGAGGATGATCTCACGCTTCTGGACGACTTGCGTCTGGGAAAAACCCTGCGAGTCCACAAACACCTTCATGGCATCGAAGCTGATCTTGTAGTTGACGGGCGTGAGGCGTATGGGCGGCGACCAGCTGAGCGTCATCGAATGGGTGCTGACATCGTGGGCGCGCAGATTCAGTGGCACATCCTCGGGCTTGATGCGCACCGTCACCTTCTCGCTGAGGCGTCCCAGCCCGTTCTTGAATCTCGCCGCAATGGCCACCGCATACTGGGCGAACTTTTCGAGATTCACCAGATCCGCGGACTCTGTCAAGCCCACCGTTTTCGTTTGCCAATCATCCAGATCCTCAACAGCAGTCATCGTGTAGAAGATCTTGTAGCCCAGAAGCTTGCCGCGACTCGGCACTGGCTCCCACCAGATCTCCGCAGTTTGTTCCGACGTAGCCTCCGCCTGCACGGACATGGGCGCTCTGCCCATGTCTCGTTCCGTCTCCACAATCAGTTTGTCGCTGAAGGGACCCGCTCCCTGCTTGGTATACGCCCGCACACGGAAGATGTACTCCGTGTTCTCCTCCAGGTTGGTGTACACCGCCTTGCGGAGCGTCATGTTCCGCTCGGAGCCCAGGCCATGGTCGATCTTCTTGTGGAACTGCACATCGTAGCGGGTGATCAGGCCATTGCGATGCTCACGCGTGGGCGGATCCCACGTAACGCACACCACATCGGGCGTCTGAAAGCGTATCGTGATGTTCGAGGGCGGTCCGCCTGGTGTGCCTTCGGGCGTCTGGAATATCTTCACCGTCTCCTGGCCAATGCCAATGTGATTGCTGCCCGCCACCCGGAACTCGTACTCCACACCCCGTTCCAGATCGTTGAAGCGCTTCTTTGTCATCTGCGGCCCCGAAAGCATCTCCTCCTTCAGCGCCTGATCCTTGACGCCCCAGCGCAGTCGATAGCCACGCAGCTCTCCGTACGTTTGCGCCGGTCGCTCCCACTCCAGCTCAATGGACACAATGGGATCCCGTTCCATGATCTTCAGACTCACTGTGGGACGCACGGGCACTCCGCCTGGTGTCTTTACCACAATTGCCGCACTGCGATCGCCATCGCCTTTGCGCGTGAGTGCAGCCACTTGGATGGAGTACTTGGTGTCCGGCTGAAGGCCAGTGACATTGAACTCCAGCGTATCAACGACATCAAACTTGAAGGGTTCATTGAGGAAGCCTTTGCCCTACAGAAAAAACTGTTAATTTCTGCATAGGGGATTGATGCCTGCACCTTCTTACCTCATCTCTTAGTTCCTGTGCATGTATGTGATAGCCGCGGATGATGCCATTGCGATCCTTTTCGAGTGGCGGCTTCCAGCTCACATGCACCGATGTGGAGTTCAAGGGTGTGGCCTTTACATCTTGAGGATCTCCAGGCACTAGATACGACGGCGAAGAAACAAAAGATTAGCTCGAGGGAAACACAAGTTCGTGGTCAAGGATGTGTATTCAAGGCAATCAAGTAAAGGTATCTTAACTTATTCCCAAGATAATGGCAAAATGTCTTACAATTAGCTTACTTAGATCTATCGTATATGTATAGTATGTAGGTGGTATAATGATTTATAAAGAGATAGAACTATGCAGAACTAACACTAAGTATTTAGATCCTAGGAGCAATACAAATATAGTAATTAGTATCTGCCAGAACGAACTTGGCTCGAACATCAACTTGTCTCATCACCACATCACAGACAGAGAGAGAGAGAGTAAAACAGAGAAAGTTGGGTAGGAGGAAAGCATAATAGAGGAAAACTTGGAAACAAACAAAAGTGCTGCTTAAGTGCTATAGATTTGGGTGGGTACGGGTACGGGTACAGGTACGGGTACGGGTACGGATGGTGCTCAAAAAATATGAATAAAAAGTGCAGTTTATACCTCTTGCAATAGCATATTTCATAGTTCATAGATATAGACCATTACTTATTGGTATTTGCAAAAAAATGTACACAAAAATGATTGGGTGGAAATCCGCTTGTAGATTTCCCCCCTCTCGAATTATTCACTGGGCAAAAACAAACATGTAAGCATTCAAAAGGTTTCTTTATACTTCGTATTGTGTGTGCAAAAAACAAACATATATTAGGAAAATCAAACGGAAAACACTCGATATATATCAGAATATATATGTGGTATGTTCGCTATATGTATTATATCCATTGCCGGGTATCTTTTTTCGGCTTCGATTTTCATGTCTTTTTAAAAAATTTGTTTGGAAATAGAGAAACACATCAAAAAACAAAAGAGATTTGTGGGATTCCTTTAGTTGTCAGGTCAACATTTCTGGACCAATTTCAAAAATATATAAATGTATGTTGATACATATATGAGTTAGATAGAGATAGTATATAGATATGCATATGGTATATCAGTTGCTATGGGTTTTTGGGCATTCTTAAACATTATACATAGTCAACCATTAAAAATACTCACTCTTTTTCTCTAAATAGTTTTTAAAAATTGTTTTGTATTTATTTAATTATTATAAACCACCATCCATTTAAAGGTTGCGTTCAAAAATCAAATTATCGCAATAATTTCGTATTCACATCAAAAAAGTTTCAAAAAGATTTATAGATGTGTTTGATGTTTTTTGTTTTTTTTTTTGGTTTTTCCATTTTGATTTGCATTCAAAAAAAGGTGCACGAAACAGAGGCAAGTGGAGTGCAAGGTGCGAGTGGCCAAGCAAAGTTATTGTTATTTTTTGTGATAATTTTTTTTGTATATGAAAAAAGATATAAAATATTTGCTTTTTAGTTTACAGTATACAGTTTCAAAAAGGTTTTTACTGGTGCAAAAATTACAGAAGAATCCACAAATACGAAAACGGAAAGTTGAACAACTGAAGACGGGAATGGAGGACAAAACACATAGGGAAAAACATGATACAAAATCTCTACATATTTGTTGGCACACCCGTTGGCTTTGATACTGTACAGAATTTTGAATATTGAATATTGTTCTTTTGAGGAAAATTGTGTGGTACTTCCAAATATTATAAAATTGAAATGATTAAAGGCAATTGCTTAAAGAGTAACTTAGAGCTTATGTTTAATGAGATAACTTACCATAGTTCATTAAAGATTGCTTATTTAATTATGCTCTTAAATATAACTTGAAAAATACCTGTTATGTATGCTAATTTAGTGACCTTTCTACACACAAGATAATATTTAAAGGAGTTTCACCCCATTACAAAATGTTTCAAAAATCTCTTATGACCTTATATTGTTTTCAAATTCTTCTAAAAATATTTGTATATATTTTTTATATTTAGTTGACAACTTTAAATTCAATTAAACTCTATATTTTATACATCTGCAACGAAATCTCGTGTCAGTCGTCAGGGTTCATTAAAAATGTTAAATAAATGCATAATACAAATTATTCAAACTGCAACTGACGGCCACGCGAATGTTAAATTATGCTTCATTAGTGTTCTGGCTGCTCATCTGCTACGAGACAGTTGGGCTTTGGGAAGAGGAGGACAGAGCACAGAGGACAGAGGACAGATGACGTTTCACACTGCACAGAGTGCTTCACTGTACTTTTAGTCTCCATTCACACCTAGGCAGCATCCCCCATACAGATGCAGAGAGGAATACAGATGCAGACACATGGAGCGCATTCCCGCATACACACACAAACACACAACAAAAATGTAAAATAATTAAAATGTTACCGTTAGAAGTGTTCTCTCTCTATTTTGTATTTCTCTTTTTTTTTGTATGTTTTTTATATTTTATTTTAGTGCTGAATGGAACAAACGAAGCAAGGAGAGCGCGTGCTAAGCTTCCAATGCTCCAGGTGGTGCTGTGCTCATTTGTATACACTCTACAAGGCGCTCCCACTGATATGATGTTTTTGGATATATATGGGTAAAAGATAAAACGATATCGAACTCCGGATATCGGATCTCTTTACCCTGTAGATGCCACAAGAAAGTTATTTAGCAAAACTTCAGAAGTTTCAGTTCCATACTACGAGAATTGTTTTTACACGAACTAGCGTTGGGTTTCCGTGAGTGTATACAAATCTTCGGTTACCCACAAAAAGCTTTTCCTTCTTATCTTGTTTTGTATTTTTCTTTTTCAACTTTTTTGGTGTAAGTTACATGAGAGGACATGTGTGTGTGTGTCTATGAGGGACTCTGTCTGGGAGCACAAAGGAGAATCTGCTTGCTATACGAATTTCGCATAGAGTCAGATTCAGTGCCAGAGCCAGAGACAGAAACAGAGTGAGAGATATACTAGAGGAAGTGGGGGTTAAAAGACCTGGAGATGGGAGTATGAAAAGCAAGTGCCCAGCTTTAGACAGGTGGAATGCATTTGCATTTGCATTTGTGGGGTGGCAGCTAACAAGCGCATCACATCATAACTATATGTACGCTTCAAACATACGGAACATACACGCCAAAAAAATTAGTAGAGAAAGGGACAAGCAGTAAAGGAGGGATTTTCTCTACAGACTGAAAGGATACCAAGTCACACTTCTTTTAAAATGTGGAAAAATCTCCTTATAATCGATGGAATTAAATTTATAGATCCTGAGTCTTGAAAAGTCAAACGGAATCCTAGGAAATAACCTTTCTCTTGATCCTAATCAAACTTTCTTCACCCTGTAACTTACAACAACGCAAACATAGCATACCTTTGTACCCTCCAGCAGTACTGGTCATAAAAAAGAAAATTCGAGCATAAAATACTTTTTCATACTTATGAATGGTACTGACCCTCTCTAATGCTATGCCAAGCTGCTGCTGCTTGTGAGCCGCTGGCTATACGTATGATGGAGGCAGTTCCTGCATGGGGAATTGGTTGCTTTTGCTTTTGGATTTAGTTGGGGTTTTTGGGGTTGGGGTTGGGATTGGGGCGCACGGGCTTTTCGGGGGCGAGTGAGTTATGTGGCATCTAGCCTTTGGTTGTGCTTAATTGAGTACAATTAAAATAAAAGTTCAGTCAGTCGCAGATACGAGAAGCTGAGGTGCGTTGGTGTTTTTCTTTGAAATTTCTTACTATTAGTGCTTTGGTGCTTTAGTTTCTTTATGGTGCTTTTTCTTGCTTATTAGTACATTTCCTGTGATTTGTAGTGATTTTTGTCGATGCTGTTTTGGTGCTTAGATCTACTCAGAATATTCCCTACTTTATGCAATTGACTAGCTTATTTTAGCAAAATGCACTCCTATTTACGTTACATTCCCATTCGAATTGTATGTGCCAGTGCATGAGCATGAGAATGTGTGTGTACACAGTGCTTATCGGTGCTTATCAGTGCATAAACGTGAGCTTAATGCTTAGCTTATTATAACTATAGTAACTAGAGAGACCGAAAGAGAGAGAGAGAGAGAGAGGCAGAGATTGAGTGATGGGATTAAAGCTAGTTAGCGAGAGCGAGTGAGAGAGACGTACACTAAGGTGCTTAACAATAAGTACATTTAATTTACGGTGCTTAGCCAAAACAAAATGGAGTGGAATCCACTTCCGGCTGGTGTTGAAGTAGTTCTTAAAACACAAAAATTGAATAGGTACTTTTTAAATAAAATTGTTTTGTTTCGTTTCGTTCGTTGAACAAGCAGGTTAGCAGCTAAACAAGCAGTTTAAAGTAAGTGTTAAAACGTTGTCTGCGTGTGTGAGAGTGTGTATGGTGGTGCTCAAGGGCTAATGGAGATTTAAAAAGTTAATCGTATATGTTGATGGAGTGATGGAGTGCAACAAAAGAAGGAACGAAAATAAATTATTCAGGTACTATTTGGTTACATTGGTTTGGATATGAGAGCACTTTCAGCAGAGATTTTAATTGTTTTTTATTTAAATTTAACTGATAAGAGTATGAAATCCGCCAAGGTCTATAGTTCATGTGTATTTATAAGGGAGATCTAATCTATCTTCAAAGTGAGTTCGATTTAATAAATAAATGCCTATTCGTAGGCAAGTAATACACGTACATAATTTCAAGAGATTTTAAAACATTTTTCGAGCATTAAGGCTGCTCTGAAATAAAGACATAAAATTCAATGCAGCGCCAGGAAATTCCTAGAATTAATCAATGTCCAGCTCTGGTTTCAAACATCAATCAAAAATAGTATCTTTGCATTTGTAAAAAACTTTCTCATAAAAGGTAAACATTTCTCAATATTTGAAATATATCAAAGAACAGTCAGGACTGTGGACAATGGAAATATGCTTCTATAAAGCACAGCAGGAAACAGGACAGCAGGTTCGCTGGACCTGTAAAGCTTTGCTAGCACTTTCCAAACAGACAACCCCTCCAAATTGAAAGAGCAGTAGGAGGAGCGAAACGGTGGTGCATAAAATGGCAAAAATAAAGCCAAATGCAAATAGTGTTGAAATGTGTTAACTGTGCAAACATGCAGGTGATGGCAAATAAAACTTAATAAAATCGGTCAACATAAAATATATACATACACATTAAAAAATTAAACATATATGCGATGGTAAAAATCGGTTAATTTTGTGCAGAAATCAATTTAAGGATTTGTCGACGTCGCCACCGCTTGGTCTGCTGTGCATCGGTGTTTTTGCAATGCAATAAAAATCAAGCAAAGAAGCGCAAAAATCCATTAAAAAACGTGCTCCATGGACTTTGGGGTGGTCTTTGCTATAGCAGCCAGTATCAGCAGCACCAGCAAAGGCAGTTGCATCACGTGGCGACAAAAGTGCAAAAATGGTGTGACAAAAACCAAATATATAGGGGGTTCAAAAATGATATGGCACACAGACGACACACACACACAGCCAGCCATCGTGCTTTTGTAAACGTTATTAAATATGTACATATGCAGAAATATTACACATGAGGATGTAAATATGAATAGATGGTGATGGTACGTGTACGTGTTCAACAAAAATAAAATTCATAAATAAATAGAGCGAAAACATTTTGCACTATTTGTTGAGGGCAAATTCTCGTATAATGAAATGATGAAAAATTGAAGCGCAGTTTTAGCACCCTCGAGGGTTATAATTATGTGATTATGCACAGCGCGCCTGTTTAGGCCCGAGTTTACTTTTATAATTGCATAAATTAATGAAATATTGAATACAAATAGACTAAAATCAAATTTGTGTATTTGTTCAGAGTGCTGTATGTGAGGTGCTTACAAAAATTGAAATTAAAATGCCAAGAATACAAAAACAAATTGTAGATTACATACGAGTTCATGGCGTTGGTTTTTTTGGTGCTATACAAATTACCACAAACAGTTTGATGCATTCCATTATAGTCAAAAATAATTATTTATAAAGGCTTGTATTTGGGTTTTGGTTGTGTATTATTCAAAGATTTTTTCTTGCAATTTCTTGCATTTCTCGAGACGATTGCCAGTCAAGAAATAAATATTACAAAAATAGTTCGATCTTTGCTTGCATATATAGTACACAATATATATATAGGAGTTCTTCTAAAAAGTTGTGTTTGCTTTATAGAGAGAGAGATATATAGTGAGAGAGAGATAGTAAGTGCAAAAAAGTAGTCAAAAATTGCGCCAAAAAATATGCAATTTCATTTTGTGCCAATGATTATTAAATTTTGTATACGTTTTTCGTTTTTTTTATTTTTTGGGTTTGTTCAACAAAATCAAAGTAAGGGAAAACAACATGTAAGAGAGGTAATATAAATGAATAAAGAAATTATTGGTGAGTAAGGTTGAATAAATAATTCGATCTCTAGACATTCAAAAATTCATCATCCATGGATCCCTATGGATCCGAAAAGTACAAAGTGGAGATTTGTGAAGTATGCTGTGATCATTAACTAGGATTCTCTTTTGAAACAAAATGCTGCTAGTATTAACAGAAGGCATTAAGAGATGAATCTTTGAGTCTGAATTGAATGGATATTCTGCTTTAAAAGATCACAAATTAAAAAATAAAATAAATAAATAATCTACAAAAAAAAATTATTTTGAATTAAAAAAAAAAGATTTTGTAGCTGCTTTCAAAAATTGATCAACAGCTATTATGGATTATATGGTTTTAAACACAAGAACAAAAACGTTAAATTTTGGTAGACACAAAATATATATATAGTTTATATATATAGATATATTGCTATATATATTGGTTAACGATCTCCATAGTGCTTAGCTGCTCCTGTGGTGGAATGCTCTCTCGATATCAAAATTCAAAAATTGTACAAAATTCGATTAGTCTTGAGGTTGAATATTAATTATGATAAGTATGTATGGGGTATGACCAGGGGAGGCGATAGAAACATAAAAATAAAACTAAACTTAAAAGTCGAGTGGATAAAACTAAACCTTGTAAAATAATCTTAAGAACATAACAACGAACGAATAAATGGATAACGTAAAAGTTAAATCGATTTAGGTAAGACTTACGCCATAGGTCAGATTGTCATGGGCATACATACCATCCTCTTGTGTTCGCAATATGATCGGATGGGAGCGTGGGCCATCGCCGACGGAGGTGCCGGCCAGCACCCAGATCTTGTACTCGGTCCAGCGTTTCAGTTCGTCGAGTACGATGCTGGTCATATTGAGGGTCAATGTGGTGGCCTCGTCATCTTCGCGGCCCACCTCCACGAAGAACACCTTATAGTATATGATCCGACCATTTGATCGCTCAACGGGAGGCGGCAGCCAGCTAAGGGCGATCGTCGTCGAGCTGCTGGCTAGGGCGGTGATATTACGGGGCGGTGCACCTGGTACTAATTACATAGATGGGAGGAACGGAACGTATTTTGTGTGTGCATTTTGATTTGGATATCATTTGGTTGGATTGATGTTGGTGGATGTTGGTTGGTTGGTTGGTTGGTTGAATGTTGATGGTTCATTGTTCATTGTTGATTTTTGTTGTTGCATAGCCAAAGAACAACACACACATTTTTTTGGTTTGGTTATGAGCGTTTAGTTCAGCAATTAGCGGTAGGAAACACAAAATAGACAAAATGTCAAAACCAAAAATCGAATCGGGGGTGTAACATGAAACGAAAAGGCCATAAAAGCAAATGAATAATATAATGAAACTGAATAATATTATGGTTTAGAGATAGGCATTGAATATATAGATAGAAATATCATCAAATCAAAATCAAATATCAAGACATAGATATATCCAATGGTTTATGCAAATAAATGTTGACTCCTTTTTTTGTTTTGTTCCTCTTTGTGCATATTTTTTGGTAACGACTTTTTTGAGCTGAAAATTGTATTTCGAACTACGAGAGACGAGAGGGAGAGAGAAGCGGGAATCCATAGGCATGCTTAGCTTATAACAAAAAGAGGAGCATATAAATTGGTTTAAAAAAGGTCTACATCTACTCCACACAACATTCACATACATTATGTACAGTACTTTAGAGAAGTAGAAACATTAATTTGCATAAACCATGTGGGTTGAAGGGGGACAGGGACGACATCAAACGAAAAGTTTCTACATCTAAGAGTAAGAGCACATTCAATAGTTTTCAAGGATAAGGTATTATAACTAATTGAAACCACAACAAAAACCTTGAGAGTGCTAACAATAAAAAGTCATTAGGAGCAAGCGCATGCCAAAACTCAAACTCAAACTCAAACTCAAACTAGTACTGAAAATTACTTGAAGATTTGTTTTTGCATTCGCTTGGGATTAAAAGCAATTTATGTTTCAATTATGCGCAAAATGCAGTACGTGCAAATATGAAAACCAAAAGTGATATTGATGCCACACTGCCACAAGAAAATACTCGTCCTGCGGCAGACAGACAAACAGACAGACAGTTGTCTTCGCTCCATCGCTCTATTAAAATATCATTCAAAATCAATTTTCTAGACACACAGAGAGAGAGAGAGAGAAAGAGAGAGTTTCATTGGAGGAATTTGCTGGTTTTGGTTTCTGTGGTCTACTATCCAGTGCTTCTGGAGACAGTGCAGAGAGTGCAGTGTGCAGGAGGTGTGCAATGTGCATTAGGAATTTTGCCACTTGAATAGTGGTCTAAAGATGGAAAATTGTGTTGGCATAATTTACATGATTTAACTCTTAAAGGTAGCTATGATAAATGGGTACCATAATCGAGCCATGCTAAATAACACACACAAATCCAAATATGCATTCCATAATTGTTTGGTTTTCCATTCCATTCCATTCAGTTCAGTTTAGTTCATATTTTTACATTACATTACATTACCATGCAATTTGCTTTGGACTTGTAAATGAAAAGGTGTTTTGGTATATCGTTGTGGTTGTTGTTTATGGGCAAATCTGTTGTGGCTTCTCTATCCTGTGGTGTGCTGTGGTGTGAACTGGTGTGATGTTGGCTTTTGTTAAATGAGTTTTCTGGTTTTCTAATTGGATTAGTTCAACGGATCGCAGAGTCATAAGTAAGACATTTTATAGAGCAACATAATCAATTAATTAATCTTTGCTATTAACTAGAATAATGTGAAAAAATACATTGGAATTTAACAGCTTTAAAAAACATTCTTTGATTTATAGAAATTTAGTAGGAGTTCTTTAAGTTCTGAAAATGTGAGTTCAATGTACATCTCTGATTAGTTCTTCTTAGTATCATTATCTCTATGGAATTTCTTATTTAGACGAAGTAAAAGCGCAAGGACACATATTTATTCTTGATAGTCAATAAAAAGAAATGATTAAATAAATTTAATTTTTCTTGAAAATCTTTAAGAAATTCTCTACTTTCCACAATTTTGTATTCTCTATAAAAAAATATCTCCAAAAACCCCGCGATCTGTTGATAATTCCATCTAGGATCTCACTTAGGAATGTACTTGAATCTTTCCTTCACTTAATTTGTTCTCTGTGAATGTGTTTTGCTATATGTAAATAGTTTCTTAAGTATGTATGTATGTAGTTATGTGCTAAATATATATAAATTCTGTGTGGGGGTTTTAATAGTCTATGTAGAGTATTTCATGTTTTGTGTATAAATTGAACTAGAAAACTAATACACAACTAAACTTAAATCTAACTTGCAAGAAACAATCAAAAAAACCACAAATCCTACAATATATATATTTATGTATGGTTATATTTATAGATTTTATATATACGATTATACATTAAATATATATAAATGGGCAAGTGCGTAACTCACTTCACACTCAACCCGAATCATTATTATTCACATTCATTCATACAGAGTTTACCTTTATCCACGTAAGCAGAAGAATACTCAAGAATATATATTCAGATTCACACAAACATTCAAACAGACATTTTGGAGGGGCGGGGATTTGTAGGGATTTTTGGTAATTGAACTGCATCTAGTAGATAGGTATATAAGTCATATGTTTTATGTATATAGTATATATATATCATATAGGTATGTATATATGTATATCGTATGTAGTAAGTATTTATGGAAATATGTTTGGCATGTCTTGTACTTAAACTTATAGAGAGAAATTGTACGACTACGACGGTATTTTTGATTCTTTGTTTCCTAACTTATGGAAATAAAATATGGAAAATCAGAGGGATCGGCTGAGGCTACACTTACCATATTGCTTGGTGCGCACTGGTATGGGCGGTGTGGTGGCCCCCTCGCCCCGTTGTGATCGTGCAGCCAGCCAGATGTAGTACAGGGTGTCAGGATACAGACCATCCAGCGTATACGATTCAGAGTTCGAAATGCGCCTAAAAAGCGTGGCGGGAATTGATTGAATGCTTCAGATTACAATTTAAATATATGGAAATAAAGACTCACTTGTGATGTGCCTGATTGGCATATGTGTCATTCCAGTAGAGCTCGTAGTGTACAATATTCTCGCTGGAATGCGTAGGCTTTGACCATTGCAGTGTGACTGCGGTCTCGCCGATATCGGTGGCCCGGAAATTGCTCGGTTGCGATGGCACACCTTTTGTAGGCAGACGGTTGACACACGCAACATCATGGGGCATTTGGGTTTTTGCAGGTATTTGGTAATAATGAAACGGAAATTACGGAAATTAAATAAAATACAAACAAATCAATATGCGGCAATGTGATGTTTGTATGCTGATGATGTTGATGATGATGCTGATTTCAGGCACACAGATTGATGGAATGACAGACAGCCCATGCTCGGTAGCTACGCTGGCTGCAGCTTTTTGTTTTGGTTTTGCATTGAAAATTGATTGAGAGCTGTGTCCCCCAGATGATGCCCCTTCTCTCCACGAAGTATCGTAAATTTTCAAAATTTATTTTTTCACCACAGTGGAGAGTGGGATGGTGGAAGTGTCTTTGATGGCATAAATTTAAAGCTTTAAAAACAGTGTATGTACATTTAAATGGTTTTGTTATTTGCTTAGATTCCTTCTAGAGATGTCTGACCCAAATGGCATCAGACATTTGCCCTGCCAAGAAAACAGTTCAAAGTTGCGAAAAGCCTCTCAAGTTGTTTACTTATTGCCAATGTTAAGCAGGCCACAGCCAGACACACAGATAGGAACAGAAACAGAAACAGAAACAGGACATGTAAAGACAGTAAGTCAGTGCTAAAGACCACGCCCCAGATTAAGCCTATACTTACAGGCAGACATGCAGATTTATGCCCACAGAGTCGGAAGACAGAAAATGCAATTGCCTTCAAGTTAATGAATATTCCCGTAGATCGTAATCAAATGTGTGTGTACGCACAGTCAGAGAGTGTTAGGAGAGTGGAAGCGGGAGAGTTAAATATTTCATTGAGCAGACACACGTTTGTGCTTGACATTTTGCATTATAATTAAATAATTGGTGTGATCTATGTGGGGTTGGCTGGTTGGTGCCCCCCGATTCAGTTGGAGCAATTAAATTGCGAAATGTGTGTCGTTCCATTCAAAATGCATTTGCCACCCATCTTCAAATGGTCTATGCTCCTCCGTTATACGTATGTGCTATGTCATGTGCCTAATTGAAGCTGATTGCCCAATCAATTTGGCTTAACTTGGGCGGCTCTACTCTTCCCTACTCTTCGCTTACCTTGCTGGGCCTTCACCTGTACTGGTGTGGACATGGGACCGGCACCCATTGAGGTATAGGCCTGCACACGAACCGTATAGATGGCATGGGGTGTCAGCTCCGATACTGTTGTCAGCTCGCTATTGTCGACCATTTGTGAGTTCCAAGAGGCTTCCGGCTGGTTCGAATTCGTTGTGTAGTATACCTTATAGCCCTGTGAGAGAAAGAGGGTTGGATTGGATTTAGAGAGTTTGCTGTGTAAAATGTAAATTCATTTGCACGAATTCAAATTCAAATCCGAAATTCACCTTTCATTAACTGATAAACCAGAAAATGAAATATGACCGAGTTGGTCATAGATTTGTGAACTTTATAATAGCTACTGTCTGCAGTATGCATTCAGCAGAAGCAAGCAGTCAGCTAGAGACCAGCACAATTGCCGTCGTCTCGTCTGCGTGAAAAGCTGATTCGGATTTGCATTCAAGGTAGTGGCGATTCGTATGGAGAGAGAATTGCTTCGGTTTGTACGGTGAAAAGGTACTTCGGATTTGTGGCTTTGGAATTGCGCTTCGTATTTTGCATTCAAGGGGGGTTTGGGGCTAGTCGTTCTTTTCTCCGCCTCCAAACCACACACACAGAACATGGCCAACGGCATTTTGCCAATTTCCCTTTGGCTAGCCCTCTCCATTCGTCCCATCAGACGACTCCGACGTGACAAAGTGCGTCGCTTGGCCCCCAGGACCTCACAGTTACAGGACACGGGGCACAGGATCTATCCAGCAGGCAAATGCAGATTCAGACTCAGGCCCCGCAGTCGCAGTCGGTTGGATCTTATCGTTTAATATGCGCACTTGATGCCTGGTACTTACGGTCACTTGTCCATTGGGCGTCTCCGGGGGTTCCCAGGTTATAACCATTGTGGACGAGCTCAGCGTCCTCACTTGAACATTACGTGGTGCACTTTCCATTTCTGAAAATGCATAGAGAGAATATGCTAGAATATTAGCATGCCAATGACAAATAAATGGGCCCCGAAAAAACCCACCTAAGCCATTCGCCTTTGGTAAGCGAAAATTCGAATAGGAAATTTGTGGCGAAATTTATTTTGAGTCTAAATGAAAAGTCATTTAAAACAGCAGAGAGAAAGAGAGGATGGTACTGCCTGACAGGAAACAGTTAAATCACTCACAGAGTGCTCTTAAGACAGGATATTAAAAAGGTTAAGGGCCATTAGAGCTTTCAATTGATTTCTTTGACTATTTTAGTTAATAATTTCCGTGGTTTGAGGATTTAGAATCAACTAAGATCCTTTCTATATCAAGAATTAAATATATTTATTTGGTTATAGATCTTTAAGAAACCTGAAACTGTAAATATTTAAATTTAATAACCATTTGCCTGGTCAACTTCTACATACTTCAGCCATAATGAATATTTAATCCATAGAAATATACTCTTAAAATGATTTTCCGTTTAGATTTTAACCTCTTTCCGCCCTCAAAATGATTGCTTAACCATAATTTCATCTCAATATCCAATATTAAATATGTTTTAAATATTGTTTTATGCTGACCATAATTTCGCTTTGCTGCAAATTCATAAATATGCAATTCTGTTAAATGATTTTAAGCGTTTTCTGGGGCAAATCGAACACACTTAACACGCACAAAAAGCCGCACGTAGACCATTATCAAACACACAAAAAGTAGGAGAAAATAAGTGGGACAGCAGCGGCTACGTTGAACTGGGGGCTGAGGGGATTCACACACACACACACACATACACACACAAATGTTTCGTGCTGTTCAAACAATTCCCATCCATCACAATTTGTTGTTTTACGTGTGGGGGTGGGGAGTGGGTGTTGGTGCTTCCATTTCGTATTGCAATTTGAAATTGGAAGAAACAACGTTAGAATTGTGCGGGTGCGAAACATACATTTCTGGCCTCCCTACGAATATTGTGGAAATTGTTATGGCGCGTCGAAGCCTGGCGGTCATTATAGTGCGAATTTTGCATTTATAAACTGATTTTTGTTGTCTCCCACACACA
This sequence comes from Drosophila guanche, assembly GCF_900245975.1. NCBI lineage: Eukaryota > Metazoa > Arthropoda > Insecta > Diptera > Drosophilidae > Drosophila > Drosophila guanche. The sequence goes on along the minus strand of NW_022995752.1, from coordinate 2,763,733 downwards.
CACACACAAAACAATGATTTATCCAACTACACCCCCTCTCCGATAGCACTGTCCATAATTTTGTGCAATGAATTTGCACGGGCATCAAATTTGCCGGACAACTGCATTCCTAGCCGGAGTCCGGGTCGGAGCCCGCAATCAGAAGCATCGGCCGCATTGCCAGAAGCTGCTTTTGCTTTTGCATCTGCTTCTCCCCTATTTAGTCCATTCTGCCACACACACATGAATGCTAATTAGTGGAAGATATCTATCAACCCATTTCTGCGTTCAACTGCCATGTACACATGAAATAAATAAAATAATATTTAGAGTGCGGCTTATCCCTTTAACTGCTTTTAAAGGAGTGGAAATCCTGTCTATAACATCACTAGAACGTCTGGAACTAATGATCGTTCAATGGAATATGCATTTATGTAGTCTATGTCGAATGCCCAATCAATTTCTACTCCACGTGAAAGCGATAAACGTATGAAACATTATGTAAACATCCAAGAAAATCATCAGTAAATAATAAATATGTCTGCCCTGCCAAGAACCGCTTCAAACGGGCTTGTAAATCTCCTTTTTAGTTGCCATTTTCAATCACATTTATAGATCTACCTATTTATGACTGAAAAGTGCTACCAACTGCATTCTGGAATATGATTTTCCTGCAGTGCATGCGGTGCACGAGTGTGTATAGTATTTTTTTATACGTATACGTATATGCATTTTCCCTCAATTGGTTAATGGGCAATCAATAAATTCCAATTTCTCACAATTTCTGCTGCAATATCTACAAGCGCTGCAGCAGTTTTATCCACAATTTATATCGCAGTCATCTCATCTGTTACACTAGTGCTACTACCCCTGGATGTGCCTGTGCCACTGCCTCCTTCTGCTTCATGTGGGGTGTACGTCTGTGTGGGTTTCTTTGGTCCATTGCCTGGTTATAGCCAAGATTTGCATGCAGCTCACATACACGCACACACACACACACACACACAGAGGCATTGAGGCTAACAATTTTTGCTTGGGCTTCCTCTTAGCCTGAGTTTGTATACAAGTGGGAGAAGGAGCGAGAAGAGAGTAGTGGAGAGTGGAGTGCGGAGAGAGCATCACGTAAGCTGCATTTAAGGGCATATACATTACATACGGATACGCTCCATTAATATGTATCCCTTGCATGCCTGCTCACACGCCTACTCCTTATAGTAGAAGTACATGGCACTAAATTCTTGCCACCCAACCACCCTCCGTCCACATCCAGCATCCTCCTCTCTACAGAGAATCATAGATGCGATACGAGTCTGGAGGAGCATGTGCAGCCCATATAACCGATTACATGACGAAAGGATCTGTTAAAGGCTTGCCCTAGGTCGACCGGCTCCTGCTCCCGCACTCTCCTTCGACACTTAAAAGGTAAATTTTGATTACGGCGCTCAAGTGCTGCTCTGCAGCTGTCTTGAAATACGAATATTTGTCCTTCCTACCATCCGAAGGGAAGGTTGTGGCATGTCCTTACTATGAGTGGAGCAGTGTAAGGTGATGCCCTGGATAATTGTTAGGTTTCCAAAGTGCAGGTCTCCTCCTTACTGTCTCATATCTCTCATCTACACATTCCAGGGGGGTTGGGGTTGAGCAAATATTGTGATTCAGGGCAAGACTTTTGTCTTTTATATTTGATTATTTTGTATGGCAATGGCTGAAGAATAACGAAGTTACAATTTTGTCCTAGAACTAAGCAAAACGAGTAATGAAATCTTTTGCAAAGAAATTGCTTAAAAGTGCTGTCTATAAATATTTGCCAGATTTTGATATCTATTTTTGTGTATGTAAATATAATAAAGAACTCGACAATTGGATTGCCTGACAATTAGTTGCAAGTTTTTGGAGAGAATTTCAATTGAAAAGAGGTAAGAAAAAACGACGCGAAAAATTCTGTGCTCTGAGCATGACCTCTTTGTCAGATTTATGCCTAATAACTAATTAAAATACTTAAAACTTATATGAAACATCAAAAGTATCCTAATATTCAATTCAAAGATACATTTTACGAATATTCTCTGACCAAAAAGTAGTTAAACAACACTTAAAAAACACTTCGGATATTGCACAGTCCTCCTTTGAGTCTCATGTGCTTCATTCGCATCATCAGCTGCTGGCCCTAACAATACTTCTCCATTCAGTTAATGTGCTTTTCCACTTTGGTAGTGTACGGTTACAAAGCCATAAACAAAGCTGCAGGATTATCCACCACCACCACCCACACTTGGGGGTCTTGGCTGCTGTCTCAGCTGCTACCTAAACCAAATGACACGTGTTAAGCATTGCGTCTGACCTGGGGATGATGCTACACTCCTTCGCATCCGAATCTCAATCCGACGACTGTCTGCCTGTAGTTTGTAGTTGCTCTAGCCTGTAGTCCCGTGCATTTGCCCATAAACGTTGCTATCGAAATAATATTTGGAAACGATATTGGGCAAGCGATAAGCATAATTGCAGCAATAAAAGTTTTCAACTTTTATACGACATGCTGCTGCCGCTACGCTGCCACTGTTGCAGAAAAAAAACCTCATCCGTGCATTGAGTAGGAGTATCAGCCGGAAAGGCATGTCAGACAAGCGTACGCTTACGCGCAATTGGCAGGGCCACCAGGAACAGAACGTTGCCGGCACGAAGAGGGCCATGCAGGAGAACATACCCACACAAAGACTCCAAAGAGCATTCATACGAACGCATAACAATGCAAACTTTATGCGTTGTTTGCGGGGCCACAGGAAAAGGGAACACACAAGAAAGAACGAATAGTTTTGTGGTAGAGAATGTATGGATACCCTGGAATATGCTGTGTACATGCTTCAGAATAAAGCAGATAAAGCAGGATAAAGAATAAACACTGAAGCTTCTTGGACTTGGGTTTGGAATATTCTTGGAATCATGGAAATTGTTCATACAAAAGTACTACTTTTGGGAGCTATGGAATTGATTGTAATGTAATTAATTGTATCTACAAAGAGACTTGCAAAGTGCATTATTATTAAGAGCGGAGATTGACTTAATTCTTTCTTTCCTTCACAATTATTATTGTTAGTCTTCGAATTATATACTTGAATATACAAAACAAACAGCAGAATAAACTTTAAGGGAAATAATTGATATATACCAAAAAATATGCATATTGTATTTTCTTCCCTCTGCGAATGTCCAAGAGCTGATACAAATCATTTTACCCATTTCTGGGGCATAGAAAAGTGCGAGTGGCAGCTGCCTTTTTCGAGGGTATGAAAAAAGAGTGCAGAAATGGCAGCGACTGGCAGCTGCCTTTCTACACGTTCACGTCCACGTCCACGCCCACTCAGCCCTCCCGCACATACATCAGAGAACATCAGAGTTTACCCGCAGCTGCGTATGCAACGATTTCCAGAGCATTGCATTTACCTTTGATTCTATCTAGCTACTTGTTATTCCGCTTTTTTTCTTTTCTTCCTTCTTTTTACTTTCATTTTATGCCCTTTTCAACTTCCTCTACTCCTCTGCTCCAGCCATTTTGGGTTTCAGGGTATTGAGCATTTTCCGCTGCTCAACAATTGTTATTGAAATTGTTTTGGCCGTTTTTTGGCCAGCCATAAAATTTTGTTTGCCATGAGGATGGATACTTACTTGTGCCACCAAATGAGAAATCGCCTAAAGCCGGTGGAAAGCACACAAAAATACAAAGAGAGAAATAACAAGAGAGAGAAAGAGAGAACATATTCGAAAAGGGTTTAGTACCATATCGTACAGAGAAAATAAAAATTGCATCTAGAAATTCAAAGTCTAGAAATTCAAAATGAAATTGCTTGAAAATCCTTTTTATGACAGCAGCAGCAGCATGGAGAGAAATACAAAGACAAAGACAGTTGGCAGTTAGTTAAATGATGCTTTTGAAGAGGGAATGTGGAATAATACGTGAGTATTTAATACTTACTTGTCTCACCGGTGGTACAGGTCGCTGGGGCCGAGGGCGGACCCCGTCCAATATTATTCACAGCTATCACATAGAACTCGTACTCCGTATAAGGACTCAAAGCACGCACCACATAATACATGGTGATGATGCCACTGATCTCACTGAAAGCCTGATTCGCGTTCTTCGGCTTGTATTGGATGACATAGTATTGCAGATCCTCGGGACCCTTGTATGACCACTCCAGACGCACCGAAGTGGCGGTCACCTCAGAGATTTGCACATCGGTGGGGGCCGTGGGAAGGGCTTTAAATGAATGAAACATTAGTTATATTTCTATCTACACAATATAATTTTACTTACATTGCACTTTAACCACCGACACAGAGTCGATGTTCCCCAAAGTGGAGGCCGCAATGCAAGTGTAATTGGCGCTCTCTTGAATGTTGATCAACTGCAGCACATTACGACCGATTGGCATCTCATTCTCGGGCGTTAGATCCAGCGCACCTTAAGGATAGAGTATTAATGATAATAATTTTCTGTTCAAAATTGTTTGGCATTTACCCTTCATCCACTTGACATGCGGCATTGGGGACCCGACAGCAATGCAGGATAGATTCAGATTTGCTCCAAGCATCACCTCACTGATGGCCTCTGGTGGACGCGAGAAGGTGGGCGGCACACGACGTACTTTCACATACAGATTGGTGGCTTTTGAGTGCTCGGTACCCACAGAATTCTCGGCCACACATTCGTATTTGCCTTGGTCCTCTTCGCGACTGTTTTCGATTTGCAAGAAACCTGGAAAGGAAATATGAGAAGGTATTCGTTAAATGGGTTTATGGAAGCAGAAAGAGATTATCTGGTTGTAAATTGACTTATTAGTAAGCCCCGTCCCAAGAAGGGTTACCTGCTTCGATTTATTTGGGAAAGGACTGAATCAATTGGGTTTCAAAAGGGAAATTCTGAACCCTATTTTCTGTACCTGTTGCTGAGGGTATTCCTACCTAAACGTTATTTAAAAACGCTCGTTCTTCCCTCACTGAATTCACTCTGCAACGATCACTCTTCCAGTAAACATCATGTTCATTTTATTCCTCGTATTGACACTCGCAAGTTGCGTAAAGAGCACCACCTATATAGACACCAACCAACATATGGAGCCACCCATCTATGATACTCGTCCTTTGAGCGAACAAATGGAAATGATAGATCTACTGGACTTGGGCGATCGGCCGCGACGCCAGGCACAACCGAATCTACACAACTCGGCCTCGAAATTCCTGCTGGAAGTTTACAATGAAATCAACGAGGGACAAGAACCCCAAGAGGTGCTAAATCAGCGGCACAAGCGTTCGCTGGATGATGACATCCTGATATCCAAGGAGGACCGTCAAGAGATTGCGAGTTGCAACAGCATTCTGACCTTTTCAAGTCGCGTCAAGCCGGAGGATCATTCGAATGACTTGGATCTGCACATCACATTCAATACGAATGATGTCCCTGTGGATTTGGCACTAGTTCAGGCCATGCTGCGGGTCTACAAACAGGAGAGTCTCGTGGACAGGAGGGACAACTTGACGGTGTCTGTTTACAGGAGACTCGACAATCGTCAGGATTTTTCCTACCAGATACTGGGCTCCGTGAACACCACAACCAGCCACAGAGGTTGGCTGGAGTTCAATCTGACGCCCACCCTGAGGATCTGGCTGCAGGGACGAAGCCCCCAGCAGCGTCACGAGCTCCGCTTCTCCATTGGCGACTCTCATCTGAGCACCTTCGCTGCCGGCTTGGTGCCCCCTGCGGCCAGTCGCTCCAGCCTAGAACCCTTTATTGTGGGCTACTTCAATGGTCCCGAACTGCTGGTTAAAATACAGAAACTTCGCTTCAAGCGGGATCTGCAGAAGCGCAGGGCCAATAACCCACCAAAACGCCCTCCACCGCCGCCCATGGACCTGTACAAGCCGCCACAGTCCTGCGAGCGCCTGAATTTCACTGTGGACTTCAAGGAGCTGCAAATGCACAACTGGGTGATTGCACCCAAGAAATTCGAGGCATACTTCTGTGGCGGTGGCTGCAACTTTCCACTGGGCACAAAAATGAATGCCACAAATCATGCCATCGTCCAGACCCTGATGCATCTCAAGCAGCCGCATCTGCCCAAACCCTGCTGTGTGCCCACAGTCTTGGGTTCCATTACCATACTGAGATATTTGAGTGAGGATATAATTGATCTAACCAAATATCAAAAATCAGTGGCCAAAGAGTGTGGCTGTCATTAGGAATCATATCATAAGAATTACTTTAAGTTGAGATAAGTTGAGCTTAAGTTAGGTTTTTGTAAGTAAATAAATCTTGGAATTGAATAAAGAATTAATTGGACTTTTCTATAAAATCAGTTTATTCCTAAGAGATAATTTCCTTTACATATTGTCACATATTTTCAAACCTTTTCATTAACCAAGTTAACCAAGTTTTCCCCAGTTACATTTTTCCCCTCAATTCCATTTATGTGCCTCCTATTCGCAGGTTACGACCTTTGAGGTTTCGGTTGGGTGAAGAGTCATAAGATCTTAGATTTATCAATAAATTTGAAAGTCAAATGATGTTTGTTTATCTCCACACATCACTTTAATAGTCAAACCCCCCCGCACATTATCCTCATTGCCTCATAAAAATTCTACCCGATTCACCTTGCTTTTCCATTTTCACAGAGCACTTTGAGAGAGCTGCTCCCTTGAGTGGGTGGGTGACCGAAGCAACACATGGAAAATTAACACTTTTTATATGATTTTAAAGACCGTATAAATTTTACGACACTCTCGCACACACCAAAAAGGAAAACCATTGCAATATATCGTGGAAAAGTAAGACACCAGACACGAGGCAGGCATCTCCTACGCATCTATTAAGTATTGGGGATATTCGCTTTTCCGCTTTTTCGGGGTATTACGCCAATGTAAATGACACACACACACAGAGGTTACGAGAAGGAGCAGCCGGGCCTGGAGAGTGTGGTGTTTCGGGAGCAGCCTTCGACTGACAGGAGAGGAGAGAGAGAGAGCGCCATAAACTGCCTTTACTTTTGGCATTATATTTATATGACTAATAAACAATGATATACGGGCAGAAGGCCTCCACATCAAATTTACGCAAACACAATCAACAATCCACTCTCCAGCAGTTAATCTATTCAGAAGCTTTTAAATCAACATTTATGCATACCATTTTTCGTGGCACACAATTTGTTTAATAGCCCGCTGGCATTTTCGGGCTGATTTTTTCCTTGTGTGTATGTGTGTACGGTGTGGTGTGTATGTCAAAAGCCATAAAGTTATAACATTTGATTAAGCTTTCTAATTAGTCTATGACTATTAAATCAAATGGTTACAGCATAAGGAAATAATTAAAAGAAGGGGAACCATAAAAGAATGAAAATATATTTCCATTATTCATATCATAGACTCTCTTCCTATCAAGACTATCAGACTATCAAACTTCTCTTCCTATCAATTTCCTCTACAAAATGTAAGCTTTAAAGTATAAAACCCCACTTCATAGAGTAACCAAATTATTTGTTTTACTTGACTTTCATTTAGTACACACCATAATTTATTTAGCAACTTTTTCTCCCAAATCCGCAAAATATATGAGGTTCGAATTTTGAATGAAATAAGAGTGCATTTTCCACACTCACTCTCTCTCTCTCTCTCTCTCTCTCTCTCTCTATTGGTGTGTTAGTGTGTGTGTTGAAAATTAATCTTGTTGAGTTTGATATTCAATTTTCACTCTCATACAATTAATCAGGAACCTCAATTTTGTATTCGCAAGCAAACATTTATGAGTGTGTGAGAGCACATACACGAGTATGTTCAAATTTAAAATCTGCATGAACTTTGACAATTAATTTGTGGAAAAAAATGTAGAACATACATACATATGTATATGTATATGTACATACATATTATTATCGTTTAATTATTTATTTCTGACATTCTGTATGCCTTTAGGCATACATGAAAATTGATATGGCTTAAGTACAGAGCTTAAATTGCAGATTTTTTTTTTGGGTTTCACCAGATTTGTGGATTGTTTTCCATCAATAAAGAAAGCAGATTGAATGGAAATCTCTTAGAGTAAAGATACTTTCAAACAAATTTAAAACATTGTGTCTCTAAAGCCGCAAAATAGCCATCACAAGTGTTCCAACCTACACACCGCAAAATCATTATAATAATTTACAATATTATCAACATGCAATCAGGGATAAATATTCTCTAATTTTGAATCCTTGTCTGTTCAAATTCAGACAATTCAAAACATCAAATACGAGTAAATGCCTAATAAAATATTCATGAAATTTGAAACATTTCCACCCAATAATATTGCATTATTGGAACGGGGAATAGCTGCTGTTACATATGTATAAAAGTGTTAAGTAAATGGCTCTACTAAATGTTGCCGAATGAACAAAAAAATATATAGATATAAATGCAATAAATTGTATGTATGTATATGTATAAGTAAGCCATGACAATAACCAGATACAACAATAGACCCTGGCTACAGTTGAGTGAATCATTTTAATGACTCGTGTTGCGGAGTAGCCAATAAAACACATAAAAACCAGTGGCTGCTGCCACCAGAGGGATAACATAGAAGATAGGCGTGGGTGAGGGACGAAAGGGGTACGAGTTTTCCTATGGAAACAGAATTATTTGTTTTAAGTAAACTCCACTTCGAAACTATTTGATTGGCTTCTGTTGGTTTGTCTTTCAGTTGGAATAGGAATATCCACAATTAATAAACTAATTTTGTCGGAACTTTTATTGCTTCACAGGTGGAAAAAATTAATGCAACTAAAGTTAACCAATTTGATAGAGCTTATTTAACTGAATTAAAACAATGTTATATGGTTAATTATTTGGTTAACGTCAGATAAATCTGTGCTTTAAATAAGGAGTTTTTTAACTGAAACTCAGTTTTAGTAAAAATTCAAGGCCCTACGTCTATGTCATTGGAAATATCAAACGCAAGAAAAAAAGGTAAGCCTGTGCTAAATGTTGCAAAATCGCTTTGCCGCACACCGGGAGCCATGTTTTATGACGACGATGATGTCTATTTTTATTTACCTTTGCTTTCACTTTTTATTAAAAAAGGAGATCATAAACGAAAAACAAGCAAAAGGGCACCATGAAAATGATACCCTGCAGATTGATCGTTTTTATGGAATCCATGAGCATACGAATGCGGAAGATAAGTTTCCGGTGGCTGGGAGTCAGCTAGAGGCGTGACTTCTTCCGCAATGCGGCTTTGCAGCTCAACGATCTCTTTCGCTGCCACGCCCGGCAACTCTAAGTAAAATGGGACCAAAGATGCTTCCTTTTCTGCTTCCATCCCTTCTAATAATCATAATACCCCCTGGTAGGGTACATAGCAACAAAACGACTACGAAAAATGATGTATGCTATAGGTAGATTGCTGCGCGGTTTTTTAGTGCATGGCCATTTGGATGGCTCCTCTGGCTGGCTGGCTGGCTGACTGGCTGGCAGTCTGCGGTGGATGTCGTGTTTTTTGTGCGGTGTAAAAGGGAGCGGCTGCTGGACGGGCGGGGGCTTACACTTTTATTTCAGAATTTTTTTCTGTTGCTGTGTTCCCGTTGCAGGAGCCCACCTCCAACATGCATCAAAGTTGATTGTTGTGTAATTTATTGCATACTATTCGTGGCTATATGACTGAACATTTATTACGCTTGTTGCACTTCCTGTTCCGCCATTTTTTCTTTGTTTAGAAATCGCTGAACCATTCAAAAAACTATTAAATGCTGTTGATATTTTTTAACTTTAGCTGAAATCTTTTGTCATTACAAAATATGCATGAAATTTGACTGGGAAAAGCTGTAAACAAAAAATATGTACGGAGCAAGGGGAGTAAAATGTTGATTTCAATTTATGAAGGTAAGTTTCATTATAACTCTTGGGCTGCCTTCTGGCAGGAACATTAACAGAAGCCACAAACACACACACATAGACGCCGAAGAGAGTGGGGGTGGTGGAGTCGCAGGGAGAATCCCTGTGTAGCACCCTTTGCGTGTGGCCTCACTGTAGCAATAAAAAATTAAGCGTAGCATACATCTGAGGGCGCGTCGTCGTCTGTCCTCCTCCTTCATCCTGTAAGTGATTCTACGTGTTTATGTATGTATGTATGTATGTATGTATGTGTGTGTGTGTCTCAGTCTCTGCGTGTCCTACTCTTATGAAAATTAAAAATTCTTTCAAGCATCATAAAAAAAGCATAGCACCAGCAGCAGCATAAACAAATGGACAACAGGGGAATGACAGGTGCACATTCGTTTGTTTATTTTTTTTGGGAAACAGTTGGGAGCAGTAGAAAAATGTGGCATTGAAATGGGTATCCCACTCTCTCGAGGGCACATCAACATAATATTATACTTAAATATGGTATTTGAAGAGAGAGCTTGGCCAGCGACAACATAATATTAAGTTTAAATATCACTAAGAGACATTTTAAGAATATTCAAAGCTTCTTTAAGCTCTTGATTTTCAGTAAAAGAAACAACCAAATTCTCTTGTCTAGCAATCTACAAAAAAAAAATCATTAAATCCTTTTATCTATTGGCCATGTAGTGTTGCTTTCTGAAGAATATCTTTTAAAGAATATTTGCAACATGTTCATCCCATAGTTAAAGTAGTTAATAATCTAATTAGAGGTTTGTTCTTGCAATTCCAATCCCATACAAATTTACGTTCCCCTCGTTGCCATTCCTAGACAAAAGTGAAAGAAACGGCCAAGGCAAGCCCCACATAAGGCCCATTTCTACTGGCACTTTTTCCCTGATCCCCAACAGCTTTTGTGGTGTCGTTAACTGCGGCAAGACAATGGCATGGCTTTGCATGTGTGTGTGTGTAGCATGCCACACAACTGCACTTCCGCTAGCGCAGTCATTTTCATATTTTGCAACTTACGCTTGCAGCACAAAGGGCAAGAAAAGTGTGAGCGGGAGACATAGGGAGCGAGAGGGTTGCCCCCCATCGTCGTGGCCTCAACTTCCAGCTTCAGAGGTTCGGTTCAGAGTTTCAACTGCTTGGCTGCACGCCCAAATGGGATTATTAATTTAATTATGCTTTAATTTAAGTAGTCGTCGTCGTTGTCGTTGTTACAAAGTGACATTTATGGGGCGATTCGCATCGCCTCTGCCAGCGCAGCCCCTTCCGTGCCACATACAACTGGGCAAAGTTTCAATTTTGGTAATGCAAGTGACGACGACTTATCGTCAACCAAAAAGAAACTTCAACTGACCCCCAAAATGAGGCGTGCCGCTGCTACCGCTACCGCTCTTGCTCCTACTCCATCCTTTCCATTACCCTTTTTTCCCAATTGGGTAAAATTCTCGTTCTAGTCATGCACATTTTGGCAATTACTGTCTCATTTTCAACAAAAGTGACTGTCAACTCTTTCGGGGCTACAGAAGGACAAGAGGACACCCGGACAGCAGTTCAGACGACGAAGGAATGGAGTGAGACGGAGTGGAGGAGCTCATAATTTAAGTATTAAACTTTTGCTCAGTAAAATGCTTTCAAGTTGAGACCGTGTGCCTTAACTACTGTTTTACGGCTCAAGTAAATAATTGCGTGCAGGGCAACCCCCCTAGACCCTTCCTTCTCACAGACCCTCCACTCATTCTTCGGGTTTTCGTTTGGGGGCCCTGCCGCCTGCTTGGTCACGTCAAGTGGCAAGGCGGCGATTGTAATGATGGAGTCCCAGCAATTAAAGAGTTGGAGCCAGAGCGCGCGCAGGTCGTCACAGCTGCTGCCCTTTTTGAGCCAGTGGCAGGAGTCCAGGAGGAGGTTATAGAGTGTGCCTCGAGAACCGAGAGACGGCTAAGAGAAAAGTGTTGCCACGTGTAAGTTTTCGAACAAAAGAAGGCATAAAAATGTCATATAAAAGAAATAAGACCATGTTGCAAGCTCAGCGTCTTTTGCAGCTTTGCAGCTCTGCATGCCCCTCCGCGCTTCATCCTGCTTTAAAGCTGGTCTTCATCGGGGCTGTGCGTTAACCCGCTGAGTTATATGGCCTCTATTTCTTGACAGGTTTATGTCCTATGAGCCAATCCAACTCAATATTCAGCTAGTTAAGACTTTATTATCCACTTGAGGAAAGTTGTGTTTAATTTAAAGAGTGGCCTGGACTCCTGGAATGGCCTGGACTGGCTTGCCATTTTATTGTGGCACGCGGGGCACTTGGCTGTTGGCTTTTGGGAGTTGAGGCTCACTTAATGGATTGTGTTGGGAGAGCGTTTAAGGACACATTAATTGTACAGAGATTTTAGACAACAATTAGTGGGGAGATAGTGTACAAAGTGCCAAAGAATAAAAGACTGCAAAGGTACAACCTTTAAGGTATTAAGGTATTAAAGGTATTTGAGAGGTACTTTTTCTTGATTCTTTTCCAATTATTAATACAAATTGAAAACCAAACTACCCATACGATTCTCTCAGAAAGTACTCATGCAACATGGTTCCACTTGAGCCTAACACACCGCATTAATGCCTTCAATTGCTGTCCTGTCCCCAACGACAGCGCACAGGACCTACAGGCTGACACTTCTCTTTCGCCTGAATACAATTTTCTTTGGCCCATTAAGACAATTGGCTCTGGCGAAACCAATTTCTGATAAGCCTCTTTTGCTTAAAAGCCAAATTATGATATTTTCTACTCCTTTTTTTTTGCTTCTTTGCTTTTTGCCAATAAGGCGACCCAACCCCCGAGAATGTAATTTCCCCAGACGCAAAACCTTTCTGCAGACCAAAAAGTAAGAAAAAAAAGTAAAACCGGCAAAGGTTTTTTCTTTTTATTCGCTCCTTTATGGCTTTTTATCGAACAAAGCCCCTGAGGGACTATTTGGCGAAATAAAAATAAAGGTATAATATACTCAATATTATTGTCGCTGCGGGTCCAAGGTCCAAAGCCTACCCTTTGACTTTGAGACTAAATTAACTACCAAGTGCCATGCGGCATGGGGCATGCCGCAAGCGGAAAATGGCATTGGCAATGGCAATGCCCACCCACCAAGTAATTTTAAATAAATTATTTAGATGTGTATTTGTGCATTCAAGTGCGACCGTTGTCATTTGCCTTCTGCGGAAGTATCTGTGTAAAGACACGGCAGAGTGGCGGAAAATTGGAAGCACTAAGCAGGGAAAAAATTAATGGGAAATATGACAAAATTCACTGCCATGTGGGAGCTACAAGGAATGGCAAGACTTGCGAGTGGAAATTTGTATTTTAACGAAGGAAAGGCTAAGAAATTTCTTCAAAGAATGACAGAAAATCATTCAAGCTATTTTTCTTTCAGATGATGGAAATTTCTTGGGTTACAAAAATGTAAAAAGAAATTCCTTTAATACTTAAAAAATGGGCAGTTTTAAATCAGATGATGAATTAGTATCAGTTTTAGAACCTTTACACCAATCAAAACTCAGTCAGACACCTTCCACCTTAAAAACAGCTTCCAAATGCAACAGTTTTAATTACCAACAAACGTACATCCCGCAGCCCCTTCCCCTATTCGAATAACATTTTTCCATTCAAGAAAGTCTTTCCTAAAATGTTCCTTAAATATTTCAAGTCCTTATTCCGTGTACCCCCTCCTACAAAAGACGAGTGTATAATAATCACATTATTTTATATCCTGCGATTGGAACTACGACAAAGAACACACCCGCACCCTTATCTACACAAAATAGGGACAGGGGGAAGAAAGAAGCATAAGAATTAGTGCTCCAGGCCTGATGCTCTGGAGACGGTTTTTATTAAAATAATAAAGTTCTAATTTAATTATGACGCGAACAAAATGAAGTACGAGTCCTCCTGGAGAGAGTTACTTTTCATTTGATAACTCACGTACCCCGTCCAAACCGTACCCGTCCCATTTCTGGCATTGGTCCTTGGTCCTGTTCTTGTGTGGACTACCACCTCGCAAATATCCCTGCAGGCTCTAATTAGCAAGCGGCGGCCGTATAACCGAAAAATCAACGCGAAAAAGGCCAGGAGGAGCGATGGAGGGGACTGGTGCGGGACCTGTTCCTCAGGGCAGGGGGTACAATAAAGGACCATAAAGTGCTAATTGAATAAAACGGCACATGACTTGCATAACTTATTATGGGAGAGAAGAGAGAAATATTTATTCTCGCCACTCGTTAATGCAGGAAGAAGGGCCCCGGCACCAAAAGGATCTCTAGGAATAGAGCAGGATTCACCCAAAACCCAAGACCCAAAAACCATCCTCGCCTTGGGCATAATATTTATTTTCATAAATTTAAAGCATAGCGCAGAATGTTCCTTCGCAAAGAAAGAAAAAAAAAAAGGAAAAGACGTTTAGAGACAGGAGGCACCTAAAAAGGATATTTCGCTGGCGGAAATATATTTTACGTTTCGTTTAACGCGCCAAAGATGGCGCCACTCTGCAGAGGGCTATGTCCTTTCTCTTTCTTTTTTTTGGCAGAGGGTGTGGGGCCACGGACAAAAGTTACCAACCGGCCCACGTAAAACTAATTTAGCCCGCAATTTCTCCGTCTCCCCCGCTCACTTTTTTGGCCACTTTGGTTCGTGTTGCGCCAAATTAGTCTACCTCCACATCCGAGAAGGAGAGAGAACATAGAAAAGGAGAAAGAATCCAACAAATATGCAGGGAGTTAGCTATATACATATATATGTATATACGAACAATAGTACAAATGATTTTACCTTGGGGAAATGCATGTTACAGTTTTTAATTTGCATTGCCTGAGGCCATTCACAAAAGGCGATGGATAGTTGGCTTTCGGTTTGGCTTTGACTTCAGGCTTTTTGGACTCGGTTTTAAGCAGTTTCAGGCGTTTGTCTTTTGTTGAATTTGTTCAGTGAGGGAAATGGAGAAATACTCGGTGGTGGAAAGAGTTAGTTGTGCAGACAGGATATTATGTGGGGGGTTTTCTTTTTATATAAGTGATATGATGTGGAAATTCTAATGAAATTAGCAATTTAATAGAGGGGAAAAGGAGTTTAATAGAGGAGTTGTAGAAGGGCAGAGTTCAAGAAATCGTATGAAATTTGTGTTTGTATTGTATAAACTGACCCATAAATCGTACAATTGTTTCTTAAACATAGTTTTCTATGTGCCTAGAAACTTTTTAAAGATTTCCCTTCAACTTTAAAGAGCCCCAACCCCAGTTTCCATAAGCTCTCACTAGCTTGACCTTTGCTCTTATCTCTTAACTCAAATCCAACCTTTTTTTGTGTTGAGGCCTAAGCTGCCGCTCAAGTTAAACATCTGCCATAAAAAATGACTTTATCCCGCTAATCTTAGGGCATTTGAAAGTCAGTCGAGTGCTTCATGGGGCATGTAGGCTGGCAGCTTCAGTAGTCAATTGTTTGGCGGGCGTCCTGTCATTAAGCGTAAGCGACCATTTCATTAGCATTGTGGCTCCACAGCGCACAGAGAAATAAAGAGAGAGAGCGAGAGATCCAGGTCTCCCCCACCCATACAACATACAAAATCCAGCATCCAATGTTGTTTTTTTTTTGTGTAAAGCGAGAGTATAAGAGCTATGATGCTGCTCCTGCCCCTGTTCCTGCTGTTGTTGTTGTTGGTTTGTGTTTTCTTGTCATGCTCAACACGTTCCAATTGTTAAAGCCCTCCTCCGCCACTAGGTGGGGACAGGGCCTTGTGCCCTTGCTATGACAGCTCTGGTGGTCATGCCGTCAAAACATTTGTCCGATCATCGCGTCCCATCAATGGATGGCGCGTCCTGGCAATTGAAATGATGTCCTCTCGCACACCCCCAATGGGGCACACTGTACACCTTTTGTACTATCTCTCTGCAACCGGGTGGAATACCTTTTGTATCTCTGCCCGCCCCATGGGAGAGCGCTCTGCCCGCCATCTGTCAGCGGCAACCTTACCCCTCTTTTGGGGTTGTCAGCATGGCCACCATTATTGATGTAGTTTTAAAAGGAACACTTTAATGCATATTAATGTCAATATTAATGTCAATATTTGAGCTTCTAATGACCAGAAAGCAGCCCTGGTGCGGCTCCTGCTTTTGGCAGCTTTTTTGTTTGTTATTTTGTTTGATGTGTCAGAAAGAGAGAGAGAGAGAGATAGAGCGAAAGAGAGATCAGAGGTGCTCTAACGATGCTGCCACGACCTGTGACCTGACATTGAGCATATAATTATAATATTGCTGAGATGCTTGATTAAAGGACAGTCGTAGGACATTTTGTTGACATTTGGAAAGTTGTTAGCTCCTCCGCTAGAAACTTTCGTGGAAGGTGGACCCAAGGCTGGACTCCCTCCCTCTACTCTACTCTACTCTACTCTACTCAAAAGTCAAACGTTAACTAAGCGCCCAAAAAACTTGTGACACAAAATGCGTCGAAGCGTAAGTAAACTCCTAAGAAATTCAAATGAGCGTAAGCAGCAAGCAGAGGGAAAACACCAGCAGCAGCAGCAGGAGGAGGAGGAGCAGCAGCAGCAGGAAAAGAAAGAAAAGCAGATGGAGGAAGCCGCTCCAAAAAGGTAGACTAGAATTTTAATAAATGAAGTCGCTTCACCTTTCAAGAACTTCTCCGGTTAGCACAAGGTACCAGTCAAATGGATGGATGGCTGGCTGGGGCCTGACTGCCTGCCTGCCCGGCTGACTGGACAGAGGGGCGCAGGCACAATAGATGAAAGATAGAAGCAAAGAGTTCTCGGGTAGGAAAAATATCCCTGCCAACATTACTGTGCAGTACTGTACCTTAAATTAAAGGCAACGAAAGGTTAAGTGGTTCCTTAAGAGCCGAGGTGACAAAAGCCGGAAGATAATCCCCTAAGGGCGTTGGTATTTTGAAACCTGTACCTCGATTGGGCTTAGAGAGAGGTAATTGTGAGCAGGAAGAGAGAGAGGTTCTTGAGGTCTTAAAGACATAACATTTCTAGGTTTTTTATTCCCTAAAGAGCAGCTCTTTCTGCAGCTACATGTAGTCACAGCTTTAGCTGAAGCTGTGGCTTAATTTGATTCAATATATCCCTTTTATACGCGCACAAACAGAACAACAATGGTTTCAATTGTTTCCATTGTTTGCCACGTAACTCTATAAAATATATAGTAAAACTCCCTCTTCATGCGGGGGAGAACAAAAAAAAAAGAAGAGTAAGAGAGTAAGGGTAAGGGTACTTACCATCTTTAATGGAATACCGTGGATTGCTCATATCAACTTTTGTCTGATTCTTAATCCAGTAAATGTTTGGCGTTGGATTGCCGATGGCTTTGCATGTCATGAGCACCGTGTGACCCACTTCAATGACGCGTGTGCCCGGTCCTTGGGTTATAACCGGAAAGCCTGCGGGTGTTTTATCGCCTGCAAAAGAAAAAAAACAGTCACAGAAGAGGTTAAAAATGATTAAGTTGCCAAACAAAAAAAAGGAATAAAATATGCATACAAGTGGTCTAACGTTAAGGATAGTAAAATGTCGGCTGGGGGTGGTGCCTGGGATCTAGGAGTTTTTGGACAAACAAAATGGTGCCCCTCTCCGTCTCTCACACTGTTTGTGCCACGCAAAGTATTGTTTTACATGACTCTTTTATATACGGAAGTTGCCGTTTTCGTGTGTGCGTGTGTTTGTGTGTGGAAGAGCTTTGGTTGCGTCGTTCCCTTTGTTGGCGCTTTCTACGCCATTTTGTAAGTCAAACAATGGCTTCCACACACACACACACACACACACACACTCCACACACATACTTATGAATGCATATCCATGTGTGTGAGGTCAGCGTTTACTCCCGCCGCTAGTCCTTCTCTGTGACATTTTCTTTTGTTGCAGCTTAAAAGGAATTTCATTTTTGTTGGGTCTCTCATTCTGTCCTCTCCTTTTTTTTCTGTTTTTTTTTTTTGTTTGCGAAAAGCTTAAAGAAAATTCTCGCGGTGGACTGCCAAAAGTGGCTTCGGATCCCGGCTGCGACTACGAACTCCTGCCGCTCACTCGCTCTCAACTGCATCTTTCAAATGAACAAAGCTCATTTACATTTTCCAATTAAATCCGGCGGAGCAGCGGCCATGGCAATTGGCGAAAAAGGCAGAGCATCCAACCCACCAGCACCCCCAAGGGGACAATGTGGATGCGAATGTGGATCTGGGATGCGGATGAGAAGCTCTGGCGGATGCGAATGGGTTCTCCTGTTAAACTGCAAGTGTCTCCGGCAGCAGCAGCAGGCAGCAGCTGCCATTGCAAAAACCATCTGCCCAGCTGTTGTTGCCTTGCCGGTTATGTGGTGCCACTCTTTTTTTCCAGCGTGGGTGCTATGCGTATTTTGAAAGGTTTTGGCAAAGCGAAGTGTTGGAAAATCAATAGCAGAGCGTATCGCACAAGATCGCGAAGTGTATCGCAGAAGAGCATCGATGGAAGCTAGTATCGCACAAGAGTATCGATCACCAAGATTATCCGTTAAGGGGTTTCATCTAAATCTAAATCTTCTAATCGAGTTTCATGATTACGTTTTCCTCTTCATATGGTTTTCATCTTTTCAAAGTAAGAGTATTTGAACTTCCTCTCACCTTTATGAGTTTTCCAGATGCATTTCGTTTTTTTTTTGGCATTTACTAAAACATTTAACAGCAACAAAATTCCACAATAAACGGGCAGAAGTTAGCTGCTGTTGCAGGGACCCTTTATCCTTTCGCTGCTCTCTGTTAACTATTCCACGGTGTGTAACGCCCCCCGGTGTACCCTGTAGGGCCATAGCCTGCTCTTCCTGCTCATCCTTTCCCTCTCTCTCTCTCTCTCTCTCTCACTTAGTTGTTTGTGCTGCTGCTGATTCCTGCCTCTGTGTTTGTGTGTTTTTCAGCGTGAAATTAAAATTTTAACACAGAGACAAAAAATGCGGTGGCTTTCCTATACATATATGAGTGTATCTGCGTTTGTGTGCATTACATATACATACATATGCATAAAATGCAAAACTATAAAAACAAAAAGAAAGAAGCGGAGAAGCGGAGAAGCAAGGGCCACGATTTTGGAGACCGAAGTTTTAGATGCTCTTGAAGGTTTTTGTTGTAGAAATAACTATGTTGGCTTTTGGTGACATTTTTTAAGCCAGAACAACTGTAGTTTGGCTGTTTGAACACCTGGGTTGGTGATTTTTAATTAATGTTAGAGCTTTTTTGGGTGTATAATTTCAGGAATTGTGTGAAAAGAAAGGATAATATTATAATCTTGAATGTTTAACATTTAATTTGTAGTTTCTAGCTAGTTTTCTCCTACAAAAACGTACTTTTCCATTGAGCTTATGATACTTGATACGCTGTTTTTTTTTTCCTTAATAATGCTTATAATCTTAAAATCCATTTTTTCTTGTTGCTTTCTGTATCTCTCTTAGTTTTCTACATTTTTTTGTGCAGTTGCAATACTCTCTCTCAAAGAGTATACCTCAGAGAATCAACAGCAACACCATTGATGTTGACATTTGACGTTGAAATCATCATCATCTTCATCCACACGTCGAGGCCCGCTTTCCGGCAGCAGCAGCAGCATTTATTTGGCCTGGCTCTCTGTGCAACGTATTGTCTGTTGCTCTTTTCAGTCATTTTTACTCCACCATACTCAGAGCCAGCCCTTTTGCAAATGCCACTCCTTTTCGTTGTTTCGCTGCTTTATTTATTATTGCAGTGTCACATCAGCCCGTCCTTCCCTTCCTTCCATCATTCCCTCATCTCCACACAAAATGCATAACGAAACCAAGGGATTTCGAGCAGAAAAAAAATACACACAGACCAGCGAGTAAAACAAGCAAAGGGAAAAAAATTAAAAACTGTGCCAAAATTAACACAAAAAATAATAAAACGGTACTACATTTGTATTAAACAATGTACAAAAGTGCATTCTATTTGGCTAACAAATGTGCAGCACAGTACACACATGACAAAAAGAGTCAGCGAGGCATGACTGAGCGTAGGATTTACCCACAAGGATAAAACGAGTTGTTGGCACTTTTTTGTGTGTAAGAAGTTACACACTACTCCAAACAAAGAGAGAGAGAGAGAGAATTATGTACAAAACGTGAGCATCGACAAATACACATCAGAGTCAGATAAATGGAATTGCTGGGGCTAATGTTTGAGTTATTTAAAAATCCCTTTTTTGGGTTGCGCTGCATGCTTAAATCGTTCCCTAATTCTGTACTTTCCATCACCCAATAACACGCACACTCAATAGATACAAACAAAAGCCACATAGAGCCACACTTTATGACAGGCGATAATGCATTTCATAGGTTAATAGGCTTGGTTGCCCTGGATGCATGGCAGTTGCAGGCCTCAGCAAAAACACTTTGAAAGCCCTTCGTTATGTGTCCAAAAATTTCATAGGCCCCCGGCCTCCCAGGGCCGACTATGTACTATGTATTCCCTGGTACGCCCGGCAACATTTCACACTAAACACCAAAGTGTTGTTCGGAAAATGCAATGAAAAAAGGGTTGGGTTGGGGGCCAACAGCCAACAGCCAACACTTCATTTACAGCATTAGAGAGACGAGAGCGAGGAGGACGAAGAGTGGGGATGTTGGACCCAAAAAATGCAGCGCATGGATGGCGACCAATATGTGTAGAGAGGCGACAGTGCGTATCCTGGACACGGTACAGGAGGAATGTGGGGTGGAGTGTAGAGTGTCTGGGGGTAGAGTGCGTTTATTATAAAGCCAAAAGCGGCAGGAGTCCTGGCCGGTCTGTCGTTGACTGTCGATTTCATGTGACAATTTCATGCATTTCAATTAAGCTGCCGTCTGGGTGCGAAATGTGTGAACAATGCAGAGAACGCAGTCGGTAGGAGACGGACACCCAGGATATCCAGACGGCACACCCACTCATTCTACGATTCACAACCTTGTTGTTGAGTTCTCTGACAGCTCTTAATGAATTAGCTAATAAAAAGAGACCCCCCACACACATACACACCTCAAAGGACTACTGAAAAAGTGCCTTTCACATTAAGAGCGCAGAAAGCGAGAGAGCAGAGAGTGTGGTATGTCTTGGAACGATAAACATCATTAGATGGTACAAAGGGATCGGCACAAAAGGACATTATTTGCATGTTGTCTGTCTGCTTTTTTGTATGGTGCCACTGACCCCTCCCCTCTCCCTATCCCCCACACGACCGCCCTGAATGGAGGAAGACATCTCTCAGGTGTGTGCTGCCTTATCGAGTGGGTGCTGTTTTACCTTTTGAAAAGACGCATTTTCACGCCCCCCCTACACACACATTCACGGGGTGCACGGGGTTTATACACTTTGGAAAATCGCCAGTCAAAGAGATGGAAATATGTTGTTTGCTTTGTGGATAGGTCCGGGCCGCCTGCTTGGAAGCTGTCGGGATGAATGTCATTCAGCGAAGGTGTTGGCATGGCAAACATTTCCCTTCGGCCCCCAAACCAACCAGAAAAAAAACACAACCCAAAATGCTTAAAGCAAAAGTCTCACAACTGTCTGACTTTAAAGAAGAGAGACGTCAGAGAGCAGTCGTGTGTCCCGTCCCGTCCCTTCCTGCCTTCACAGAAAACATAAATTTACATATTTTAATTATTCATGCATTTTTAAGATTGATAAGAAATGTTGTGGCCACCAGGCAGGGGCAAGACACAGCACAGAGGGTGCCCCCTGAGGCAAGTCCAAAGACCGAAACGAAACGAACGTTCTTCCAGTGGCAGTGGAGGAAAATCTCTTCAAATTTCGACCGCAACTGGCAAAGGACGAAAGTGGCTAACTAAAGAGTTGAATATGATTTAATTGTATAGGTTTAAAGTTTGGTTTTAGTTTTGGTTTAGTTATGGTGCGAAATTTGTGAGCTTAAAGCGGAGAGAATTGAAATTTTCTTTTACATTTCTTTCAGAAAAAAGCTTAAAATATCATCAAATCAAGCGGATACTTCCCACAAAAGCCTTTTTTTTTAATTCCCGCTGTTTTTCCTTCAATGTGACACTCAAAAAACTTTATTTTTAGTTTTTGCAATCATTTCAACTGCAAAGAAAAAAGCGACGAACCCAAGTCTCGTGCCAAGCAATTTGGAACAAATCAAACTTTGGTGTCAAGTTCCTACTGTGGATTATGTTGCAGGAAAGAAAAGTTTTCCCCACACATTTTTCCTGTGCTGCTGCTTTGTTTTTGAGTAGCCAAGAAGCAATTGAAAACAAATCAAAATACATGAAGTAGCATCCGGGCAGAGTCACAGTCAACAATTGACAATCTTCAAATATATTTATAGGCCTCCGCATCGGTCTCAGAACGGTAGAAGGTTCCATGGCCTAAACAAACAGTGGCGTCCGACGGCTGGCTGCTGCTGCTGCTGCTCCTTGGTAAAGTTTCGAAAAACCCCCTAGAAAATCCCAAACAAAACATGCTCGAAAATTGAGTGTTTATTGTGTTAAGTAGACATCCACACACACAGCAGAGTAGAGCGCAGCACAGAGAGGGCAGTGAGGACATGGCTGAGGAGTAGACTCTGAAATTCAGTCAAGCCCCAAGGAGAGAATGGAAGTGAAAAGACGGGGGATAGAGCCAGCCAGAAGGCACATCTCAGAGCCTGAACCAGTCACAGCCTTAATGCCTGCTTCATCCACAATGCCGCCCCTGGCCGAGTAAATAACCGTTTTTTAGTGGCAGGCCGGAAAAAAAGACAACCAACTCGGCTGAAGATGTTAGACAATGCTAACAATAAAGCCGCAAGTGCTGGCGGCAAAAAAAAAAAAGCCACCAGAACATCCACAGAGAGAGAGTGAGTGGAATAAAGATATAACAAAGTTTCCAACCCGCAAGATGTCGGCAAATTTGTGGCCAGTCAACACTTCCTGGTACCAGGATCTGCTCCGCTTCTTCCCCTTCTCTTCCCCATTCTTTCTCGTGTGTGTTTGTGGATTACGTAGAGGAGTGGACGCCACATCTATAAGTGACATTCAAGCAGCCCCATTGATCAGTGTAATGAAGGGCCAACGTTTTCCTAATTGCTGTCGCTCCTCCAACTCATAAAGGGTGTCGTCTCCATCTCAGACATGGAGCATCGACCACAAGAAATGTCTCTCAACCACTTCCACATCCACTTCCTCTGATGATGATGATGAGGATGGGGCATGACTTGGAGTACCCTTGGTGGGACATCAGCAATGATAGCAGTTAATAGATAATAGCATAGGTTGAAGGACTCTTCAAGAGAGTTGACGCTGAGAGCAGATGCCTGACAGACAGACAGACAGACAGACAGACAACAATACAAATATGAGTTTCAGTTAGATAAGGACTTCATTTGAGTGGAAGTGATACTCGGATACACAGAGCAATGAATGCCATAGCGGAAATGTAAGGTAGGTGGCATTATACTTGTGATAATTCAAGGAAATCAAGTGTCATGCAGCAGCGCACCTCGGGTTGGGGGTTAGATGGAAATAAAAGCCTAGCCAGAGGTTTCCACTTTGGAAACGTGGGGAGGCTCCAAGGGACTCTGACAGCTCCCAGACATCACCGCTGATCGACCGTGTGGCGCTGCTGCATGAAGTTTGAGAACTTGTATATAAAACTCACTTTAGTTTCAAGCATCAAATGTTTAGTTATTACGGGATAAGGATAAGCCCTCCGGCTTAAAGGACACTCGCATATGGCGGGGCACACAAAATATATTACGACAAATAAGGAAAGAAGGGCACAGGGAAAAAATACACCCATGATGCACAAACCATTTGCTGTTTGCCATGTCCTGGCCCTTCGGTGATGTGTAAGGGAGAAAGGATGTCCTGACTGACGGACTTGGATGGCTTGTCTGTTTGTCTAACTGTCAGTGGTGCAGCAGAGGCAGCAGCAGCAGCCGTCTGATGTCTCTGATAGTTGCATGTGTATCCACTGACAGACGACATGCACAGCGTACATCTTATTAAGTTTGCATTACTCGTAGTCGTAGTCGGAGTCGTCCTCGTAGTCCTTCTCGTAGTCGATTCGCTTGGCCCTGGTCCTTCCTTGCAGATGGTGGACTCTGCGACCAAGATGCCCCAAGATGATGGTTGTGTGGAGAGTGGATTGCGAAACGGCGGTGGAGAGTGGATTGCTAGGCGATGGAGAGGTGGAGACAGAGCTCCAATTTCTCTGTCCACTGTCGAAGTCTATTTTAACATACGTACATTTTGGAATGGAAGCAGGACAAGGACGAGGACAGGGACGAGAACGAAGAACTCTCTCTTTTTTTCTTTCTCTCCTTTTCTCTACAATTTAATTTAATTTTTCCTGTCATAGACATTTGATAATACTGCCTGCCGTTCCCCTGACCATTCTCCCCGTCACTCCCATCCACTCCATTCCGGCTCAACGAAATAGCGCATAGAAAAAGTTACTATTACTACTACGAGAAATGAGGACGATGACTGCTGTTCCTGTTCTGTTCTTCTCTCTCTGTGCCGTCAGTTATGGGCTGGCGCATTTTATAAATTTTTAAACTTATGGCTCATTTTTATGTATTTCCACAGAATGCGCAGTGGACTGACTTGTCTGTCTGCCTGCCTGCCATGCAACTGCGAAAGCCAAATGCCAGAGATGCAGAGAGAGGCTGATGGGAAAAACGTCAGCGAAATAGATAGAGATAGAGAATACCCCTGATAGAGCGGAAAATGCCAGCGAGATGAGGAGGATAGGGCGGAAAATGCCTGGAAGGTATGCCAGCGGGCCGCAAGTCTCGCTCCTCTTTATTCCTTTGCTGCATTTGTCTATCGCACCATCGCTAGATCTATGTGCGATTCTAATGCGTTTTAATACGATAATAAATCATTGGAAAATCCATTTGTATTGTCAACACACAAGTTGACAACCAAAACGAAATACGAATTCGACAATCCGCATACGAATGCGAAACGATTTTGACCCTGCATGCGTGTTGACCATTAAACGCCAACTGGTATGCAATAAAAAATAGAGAGCTAAAGTCGTTATATTTAGACACATAAACACCTCCCAGAGTACACCCAACCCCACGGCCTGCCAAACACATTCTCAGACAGTCTTATTAATGATTCCGCCAGCTCAAGTCGGTGATATATTATGGGTGGGGCAATAAAATGATGAGTAGCCAAGCCCCTAAAGGTATGTTTTTTTTAATATCTTAAAGGGTAAATACAGAAAATCAGGCATACCGAAAGGCACTGCTGCATGACACTTAAAACTATAGAAAACAAATGCAAAAATAAAGATTCAGGGCTCAATTTAAATAAAAATAAATCTAAAAATTCAACAATATCGGCCTGCATTCACATCTAATCAATACCGAGACACCTATTTACCTTTTGACTCACTTTTTACCCACATAGATCATAGATCGCTATTTCTCTCACTTGCTGTCTAAACATCAAAACAAAGTGAAATAGAGCGGGAGAGTGAGACAAACAAACAAATACACATAAAACAGACGACGAAATTAATAAATAAATTAATAAATTACAAATAATTTATCACGATACACACACACACACAGCGGAGGAGTGAAGGAATGGGGAAGCAGGAGATGTATTGGCTGTTGGTTCTCCATTTACTGTTCTCTTCCACCCGAAGCCATGTGGCGTCGGCGGCAGCGGCGGCACTGTCTAAATAAGTCTATTAGAGAAATGAAAATAAATTGCGTGCTTTCAGTCGCCTGCCAGTTGCCAGGCGGCGGCCATCGATTGCCAACATGCCAACTAGGACAGGAGCACAGAGAAAGGCCCATACACAGAGCCAGAGACAGACACAGACACCATGGAATCAACAGCAATAACAAGAACGCAGTTGTGCCTTTTGGTTAACCGAAGTTATGATACTCTGTTAGGGATTAGGATCTTACAATATTGGTTATATGGTGCACTCTACCTGCTTCAATTTCTGTCTTTCTACTCTCCTTCTCTACATCTCTTTTGCCATTTCTTTGCTTATAAATTAATACTTTATATATTCCCTATCCATTGCCAACATCAGCCTACTCCAAACCCCAAGTGTACCCCTCATCTAGAAAGAGTATAACAAAAGCCAAATTCAATTATAAATGCGTGTAGCACACAGGGGCCATTGTCTATAATTTCATATACGAGCATAAATAAATACACATAAATACATACATACATATGTATTATATATGACTATATGTAATCCAACCATTAGAGAGTGTGTCTGTGTGAGTGTAAGTGATTAATTTTTGACAGGGCGCATTTGTTGTGCGGTATTTGAAAACAATCAATGCTTCAATCTACAGACACGCCGCCGCCCCCCCATGGAGGGAATACTCCAAATACAGCAATTAGAGAGGGACTCTCAGACACATTCTCAGAGCAAAAATAGCCCGCAGAAATCTCAAGTGTATTGGGCTCAAGGCAAATAAATAAATATATTTTGCATATCAATTGGTAATCGACTGCATATCGAGGTCAGATGAACGTTTCCTCTCTTACAGGTATTTACCCACTGTATGTATGTATGTAAATACATATTCGAGTGGGGCTTAAAATTATTACTAAATTCTGGTCATTTGTTTTCGAGCACTTAAATATTGACACAATTATGGGAAACGATAACAAATATTAACGATATTTTTCAACTAATTGAAATTTATGCAAACATTCAATTCTGTGTGAGAAACGATAAAAGGGAGCCAGCCCAGTTCCCTTAGCAAACATTTCTAAATCGCTGCTGATATATTTCCCTGATATATTTCTTGAAACACATCTCCTTGTCGTGAGCTTTATCCATCTGTTTCATTAATACATAGCACATCCCTACCCCGGAGACACACCTCATTGCCCCTCTTTCATTTCAGTTTTTTTGCATTTTCATCTCATTTAGTTGCCATTCCTCAAATATTTACATACGGCACACGTTTTTACGACTATCTCCTACAGCTGGAGCTGGAGCCGGAAGCCCTCCCTGAGCCGATTGCCAAATGTGCGTTTTGGGTAAAATTATAACATAAGCCACATGCTCCTTCACTTTCTGCAGCTGCCTGCCAGCTACTGCCTGCTGCTGGCGTGGCTTTGGCCACATAAAAATCAAGCGGAAAACCCCAAAACCAAAGCCAAAAGCTGGCAGAAAACCCAGAGAAGCTCTGGCCATAATGCAAATTTATGATCAGAATTCAATTATGTGCTTATTGAAACGCAGCTGCTGCCAAAATACAGTTGGGTCTGCTGCTGCCACTCTGCTGGCCCATGGCCGATACCTGAGGGAGGGATATACCTGAAGGGAGTACGAGTAATGGTTTGGGGAAAGGGATGGGCCAACGCTGGGCGACTCGCCATTCACGCATCCGGCCAGCAGTTAATGCTGCCCAGTTTAACGGTTAAAGCCAAAAGGCCATGATTTACCCACACACACACACATAACGGACACGAACATAACGGACACACACCCATACAGACATAGCATTACAATTGAGGCTTAAAGTGCGTGGCAGTCACTTTATGAGCAATGGCCATCCGCTGCGCTCTGTTGTGTGCACAGAGGCGTCATTAAACCAGTTAGCAAATAAATACTTTGCGGCCCACTCCACCTCCCCACCAAAAAAAAACAAAAAATTTGTGGCTACCAGTTTATTGACCAAGCCATATTGTGGTACCATCTAATGTCCACAGACCTCTGCCGAGGTTCTGGTTCTGAAGAGTCGAAGAAGGAGGAGAGAATATTAGCCGAACTGGCAGCATTGACTTCAAATTAGGCCTAAAGGGAAATGGAAGGTGGTAAGAATGTGCGTGTGCCTAGGGTGTTTATGTGTTTGAAATAACTCGGATTTTGTTGCTTTTCATATTATTTATAGCATTTAGTCATACAAAAATCAATATTTGTATACATTTTAATTTTTAAGTTGCTTACATTCACATATTTTTCATTTTATAGTTGCTTTTAAAGTTTCCTAAATAATTTAAAAGGTCTTTCCAAATTCCAAAAATTAAATATTAATTTTCTATTACATGATTTCAGCAGATAATTGCATTCAGAAATCAATTATTTTAAGACTATTTAATTGTAGAATAATTAAATTTAATGTTCTCTAAGCAATTATTTTCACAGCAGACTTTTGGAGACGCATTAAATTTCTGTTGAATTTTCTTTAACGTTGACAAAAACGAAAGTCAGGCAAAGGTTTGCTTTGATGTGAAAGTCTGACGTAAAGAATTGTATTCCTTTACGGATTCGAAAGATGATTACTTTACTAACAAGAAGGTCAAGTAATCTAGGAACATTTTAATTTCTAGTAAACAGAGTGACATAAAGCAAATATGTTGAATTTTTTTTCCAGTTCCTTATTGACTTTTTAGATTGCCAAAACCATCATACATTCTCCATATCGACACGGAATCTAAAGATACAATGTTTAATGCCTCTCCCTTAGCTTTCGCTTTCCCAATAATTAATAGCTGCCTACTTTTTTCATTTACAGCATTTAATTAGAGAGAGCTTAAATGTATGTGCTCCTTTTACACGGCTAATATGACCACTAAAAAAAAGTAGATAGTTTTTTCCTGGTACGCAATTGTACTTGTTTTATTAACTGTTTTGCTGATTTTTCCTTTGGACAAGCGGGCTATTTAATTGAGCCAAACACACACACAAACATTGAGTGGCACGACACGGGATATGTGGCATAAACACCGCAGGCTGTGCCACACCACACCACACATACACACGCAAAAATTTGTTTTCTTTTCCTGCCTCTTTTTTTATTGCTTTTGTTAGCTTCTGGACGCTCTGGAGCATCCTTGTTCTGGGCGTTCATGTATAAATAATTTGAAATTAATTACATGTAACATGCTACTGGGTTTCCTCATACATTTGTCTGCTTTATAGTACATATATTTGTGTTTGTTGTTAAAGAAAATAAGAGACAACAACAAAAAAATAGGTGAAGAGAATACGAACAAAACGAGAAGGGACGTGTGAGGCGCTTCTTACGCGTCACAACTTTTATACCCGGCACTCAGTACTACATCTGCACCTTAGCTGTGTTTGTCAAATTTTAAATATTTTCTTCATCTGTCATCTGGCATCTACATCTACAACACTTCTCACACCAACACGCTCCGTTAGCTCGCACACAAAAAAAAGCAAATATAAGCTGCGGGACGGGGTGGGTTAAAAGTCGGCAGAGGCAGAGACAGAGGGACGGCAGAGGCAGAGGCCGAGTGAAGCAGAAGCAGAGTGTGAACGAGAGAATGTAAAAAGAATAACAAAAGCTGCGGGACAGGGTGGGTTTAGCCACTTCAAATTAATTTCTTCATTCTGGCTATAATAATGATCCAGTCGGATCCCAATTTGGTGATCTGATAGATATGGCCATTCCCTGGCGTTTTTAGTTTTCTTTTATCTTCAAAATTGTAGATTTGGAGGGTTTTCGCCCTTTTCCGGGGGCGGAAGGGGGCGTGGCTCATTCTTTAAATACACTTGTAACAGTGTGAGCATACAGAAGTCTGGATGCAAAATTTGGTGGCTCTAGCTTCTATGGTCTCTGAGATCCAGCCGCTCAACAAGACGGACGGACAGACTGCCGGACAGCGGACATGGCACAATCGACTCGTCTATTGATGCTGATCAAGAATATATATACTTTATGGGGTCGGAGACGTTTCCTTTTGTGTGTTACATACATTCACTGTGTGCACAAATACGATATACCCTATTTACTCTTCGAGTACCGGGTATACAAATAAAAATAATACTGCAGAGGATAAAAGATACCCTTGCTGGTGGGTGATTTCTGTAGTATATTTGATTGATTTTTGACTATAGTTGGTGTCGTTTGAGGAAACATTCTGAAGGAATAAATTAATTATTTTTGGACAGTTTTCTATGAAAGAAAATTGAAATAGTGCTGTTTATATTTCTATATTTTTTGTAGCATTGCAAACACCTACTCTCAACCATTATACCCCTTGCTATCCAGCTATACATCCAACAAAAGAGATAGGCCTTTTTGTATGCCTCATGTCAAAGGTGGTCGTGAACGGATCGGTCAATTGGCAGGAGGGTATATGAGGCAGAGACAGCGGCACGAGCGAGGCAGCAGCGAGAGTTATAAAACATATATAAAGTGTATAGAGCGGCGATGCCGCACACACAAACAAGATGTGCCACAACGACGACTGCTGCTGCACAGATTTATACTACGCAATTAACAATGCCGGCCATTAAGCGCAACTACAACTACAGTTACAGAGCTATAACCTCTACCACTACCACTACAATTGCATATTCGCAGGACTCATGCATACATATGGTATGTGTGTGTGCATATACTTTATAGCATACTTTTATGGGCAAACAAACAGACTTTTATTCGCCGGTCGCCGACGCACGGACACACGGACATTACTTTTGGTGGGGGAAAAAGCTTAAATGTTTTTGAATTTAAACTTATAATTAAAAAACTTTCCTTCCTCTGTCTGTGTCTGTGTGTGTGTGTGCCGGTACGCACATTGTTAGCCCTTTAATTGGCCCTTTGTTACAGTTGTTGTCCTGCGCTTCGCTCCTCCTCGTTTCTCTCCCTCAGCTGCTCTTCCGCTCTGCTGGGGGAAAATTGTGTGTTTGCAATGTAATTTTCAATTCATTGGCATTTTTCGTACCCATTCGCACGGGAAGGAACAGGCAGGACAGGGGACAGGCAGCATTAAATCTTTCATATGTAAATGGAATGTTAAACATTGAAATGAACTTGCATTAAGTTGCATAATTACATTTCGTAATAAACGTTGGACAGAACACCGCCAGCATCGCCATATAATTGAGTGGCTGTATTTCGATGCCACCTCCCTCACTCAACCATGCACCATGCCCCATCTCTCTCTCTCTCTCATTCCCATTCGCTCACTGGCCTGCGGGCTTCTGCCACTCTCCATCCGGCGGTATAGTACATACTATATATATTATTTATTGCAAATATGCTCATAAAAAGCACACACAATGTAGTCGGGAATGATGGGAATGGCTGTGGGTAGGGGATGGGGGTAAAAATAATGGCTACTACCTTTTACACTTTGACATATGACAACAGTTACGGCAGCTCCACTCGCTCTGCCTCTGCCTCTCTCTCTCTCTCTGTCTCTGTCTGTCTGCATAAAACATTATTGCAACGCAACAAAAGTACGAGTATGCCACAGAATTGTTGCACTTTTTATAACTCTCTATATCTGATAAGCATGGGAATATCCAAAACTCAAAAATCAGTTATGCACAAAAGAAGGTTGTAGAAAGAGAACATTAACACATTACATTTTCTACATTTTTAACACTCTTTTCTTACAAAATGATATCCACAAAGCAATTATACTCAGTCCCATCAATTAATTCCACAAGGTTTACTTTTTTCCAATCATTATTCACCCACAAATTAAAACCCGTCATTCACTTAAGTTTCAACCATAATTTGTGTGCTTTAATTAACACTTAAATAAAGACAGTAACAAATGAAAAATAGCAACTACATGCTGGTAAACAACCGAACATCAGGAGTTGATTTCCATTTAAAAAGAGAGTGGGCGAGAAAGAAAAGTGAAACTCTTTCCATATGGCACACATAAAAAAGAGCCGGAAATGTTGTACAAAAAACTAATAACCAAACGGAAATACAAAAATGCAACAAAAATTCATATTAAAAAATATAAAACAAAGCAAGGAAAAATATATATGTATGTACATAAATACAGCAACATAAAAAAGAACCACAGCGAAAGGCTACATCCCGCCACTATAGTGCAAAGGTAACGTAACGACCATAAAGCAAAGGACATTAAATGTTCAACTGACAGAGCCGTGGCAACATAAAAAAAATGTGCAAAATGGGAAATTTAATTAATTTCATATGCGAGTCAAATATTTTCATGCTATGCTGCCAGGCAGTCAGACAGACTGTCGAGACGAGGCCTTCAGTGTCTCCTCCCTCTCGCCCTTCTCTCTATCTCTTCAGTGCTTATCGATGGTTGGGGGTTTTTCAGCATATCCCTGACCGTACCTCTATATCTTCTCTAGAGGTTGTATCTCCAACTCTTCATTTAATAAATATATTTTGTATTTTTTCCACCATTTACTCTGGTAGGTTTTTACGTTACGTTTGCATTTCAATTTGTGTTTGACATCTATTAACATTTTTTTTGTTGTTGCCTGATTCTTGTATTTTTTATGACTCCAGACATTTACATAATTAAATTTATAAACATTATTGGGTAGCATGCTTTTAGCTTTATTAATTTTGGGCAGCACATATGTGGTTGGTGTCAGGGGAAACAGACACGAGGAGACGGAGACGACTCCTCGGACCTCGAAATGCGTTACGGGGGTGCTTCCTGTGGCGCACATGTGTCATTGGTTCTGTGTTTGTTAATTATACATTCCTGCCAGTCTGTTTGTTTGTGTGGGTATGTAAGCTCATTTAATCAATTTGGAAGCAAAATTAATAACAAATACACGTAATAGATCGAGATAAAATGCGTTGATTTACTAATAGATCTTTAGTTTATGAAAATTCATACGATAAAAAGAGAGGGTAAAAAGTTGCAACACGAAACCCTAAAAAATTACCCCTATAATTAACCATTCATTTATTAATATTTTATTAATTACGAAATTACGTTGCACAGTCACGCAACCCATTTTCAGCTACAAATCAGTCAGCCAGCACTTTAGATTTGCTTTCGATTTATTGAATGATTGCCAGAGGGACAGGCCAGTGGGAGGCTGCGTAAGAGCTGGAGCCTGGCAAATGGCAAACATTTAATTAAAAAAGTGCACAAACATCCACACACACACACACACACTCACTCACACAAAAGAAAGCTTGGAGGCAATCAAAGAGACAGAAAGAAAGTCGAGTTCTTTTATTAATTATGAACTAATTAACACAGAAAAAGCAGCGACAGAAGCATGGGGGGAGACGTGTCCGAATGACAGAGTCAGAAGCAGAAACCAGTTTAAGATGAGCCGAGCTGGGGAGTTCCTTGGAGGAGCAGAGTTTCCATCATCATCATCATTATCTGGCAATCATTATCCCAGAGTTCGGTTGGACAA
Source organism: Drosophila guanche (assembly GCF_900245975.1). Taxonomy (NCBI): domain Eukaryota; kingdom Metazoa; phylum Arthropoda; class Insecta; order Diptera; family Drosophilidae; genus Drosophila; species Drosophila guanche. The sequence continues at coordinate 2,730,723 of NW_022995752.1, read as the reverse complement.
GTGCATTACTAATTGCTTTGCTTGCTCGCTGGCTTGCTGGGCAATGGACAAAGTTTTTTGTATACCCTTGAAAAGGCAGAGCAAAGGAAGGAATTCGCGACTAAAAAGTGGCTGAAACTCTTCTAAGACTGTTTAACCACTAACAATACACGATTATTTCCTTCAGTTGCACTGGGAAAAGCTCTTTTAATTTGAATGAAAATCAAGGCAACCATTAGCTTTTGCTGTAGCTCAAGTTTCGCGATAACTGATGGGTACAATCATATAGTTTATGGTGGGAAAATGCGATGAAGAAAACTAAGCAGAGATTTATCATTTTTCCAGGGTACTTAGCGCTTCTTTTCTCAAATATAACATCTCTTTCTTGCTCTTTTTTTTGTCTTTTTATTTTCTTATTGTTTACCCATAAAGCAAGTGCGTAGAACTATGCAAAATAAGTTTATAATTATGCTGATTGCGGTGACAGTCGAGTCTCAGTCTCTGACGTTTTGCTTGAGATTTGGTTTGGTTTGCGTTAGCAGCCGGGCGTGCATAAAGTTCTTGTAATATAAAGATCTTTCTTTTAGGCCAGGAAAAAATATTGGTAAGCCGCATTTGCCCACTTTTGCCATAGATATGCAAATGTAATTAGTTGCATGCCAGAGACGTCAGGACACGGACACGGATGCAGCCACGAACCGTACAGGATGCAGGACTGCCTGTGCAGCAGCCAGCAACAACCACGGAACTGTGAAGCACCCTCTGGACGCCTTGTAAAATGTTAGCGTACCGAAACAATTTATAGCGAAAATAGAATTAAAACCACAAAAGCAAAACATGGCAACACAAAAAAAATGGGAAATGTTTGAAAAAGAATAGAATAAAAGAGAGACAGAGAGAGAGAGAGCGAAAAAGAGCAGTGAACGATAGAAACAAAATTCAAGAAGCCGCTGGCCAAAAGGCAGCACCAATATGCATAGCAGGGGTTTTGTGGGGGTTTGGGGTGCCAAGAAAGAGCAGTCGGACAAAAACCAAGATTTATATGCAGGCCAGAACAAAAAAAAGTTTCAAATTTTTAAATGGAGTCAAAGGGTATCCTAGAAAGGTATCCCTATTCCAACTGGAGATTTTATACAATTTTGTGTTTGAAAATTGAGTTTTTCTGGTGTGTAGAAAGATAAAATTAGACTTTTTTGCACTTAATGGGTATCTTTTGTTATTTATAAATATTTATTTATAGTTTAGTCCATTTCTGTAACGTTTTTTTTTTTGGTCAGAAAAGGAAATTTTTTTTTCTGCCAAGCCTTAGATTATATTTTCTTTGACTTAAGCAATTTTCGTACACTCTAACTAGTTTTCAATGGCGTTTAGTGTCTGACTGTAGACCCAGTAGTTGCATAGAAATTCCCTCTAATTCTTTTCCATTTCTACAACCTTTTGCCTAAACATTCTATCACTACCTAATTTACATATATAAATACCTGTGGTTACAGGGTGTGCGCACAAAAGGCAACAAAATCAAGATGGAAAAGAATGAAGAAGTAGAAGAAGACCAACAACAACAGGCAGGAGCGCGGTCTGGTCTAGCTAACACAAAAAAATGTGCATAGATTTGGGCGCCACAATGGAAACCTGGAAACGTGGCGGCAGGAACCGCTCTCCAGAGCGAAACAAAACGAATGAGAAGGTACGAAGGAAGAACGACGACGATGCATATAAATTTGTAATTCTTGATGCAACCGCAACGTTTATTAATTTAAAATTCAATTTCAAAGTGGTCAGGACTTTGCCTTTGCCACAAAACGTGGCACACAGCACAGAACACACACATCCTTCTTCGACTCTCCCCCAGGATTGGATGTCCACTCGAGATGGTCAGTGGTTGGTTCTGCAGGGGCTGGAATCAATAGTATTAATGTCCATGCAATTAGTGCGATCAAGTGTCTAATTGTTTTTTCTGTGCCATGACCTATGACCCCAAATGACCATTCCTCGAGACGAATGGCGTTGAAATTATTAATGCGATGAACATTTGTGCAAGGGAATTGCAGAAATTCCAATAGATAATGGATAAAAGCTGCACAAATCAACTAACAGAGAGACACAGAGAGATGAATGCAGACAGATTGTGTGGCAAAGTGAGAGCTGCAGTGGAAATGATAAAGGTTTTCCTATGGTTTTCATTTCATTTTTTATAGCAAAAACAAACAGAGAAAAAGGCAATCCAAGGAATAAGCGTTGTGGTGGAAAAATAACAAAAATGTATCTCCAATATTTATTCCCACGAAGAAGGGAATATTTCCCAAAGCATTCGGCAACTATTTTAGTTACCAATTAAGAGCACAAGGACTGTGCTCTCCATCCCCCCTGCTAAACACATAATATCCAGCGATGTAGGAAGGTAAAAGTTTGCAAAAATAGTGGGGCACAAGCGGGCAGCATAGGGAATGGCATCAGAGAAAGGACGAAAAGGAAGAAATAACTATGCAGAACATTAAACACAACTGACAGCTCAACATACGTCACGTGGCGTTGTCGTAAAGTTGCTGTCGCGCCGTTGCTGTGGCAAGTTGCAAAAAGGGAATTGGAATGGGGCACGGCACAGACAGCTACAACTACAAGCTACAGGGTACAACAATGCAACACACACACATATACACAGACGCACACACAGACATCGATGACTGTGGGGCATTTTTAATGGAAACTCATTTTTGAGGTTAATTGTAAGCAAAAGATGGCGATGGAAAAGTGGCGGCAGCACATGTGTGGCAGGGGCAGCGAAGGAGAAGTGGGAGGAGCAGCAGTGGGGGGCGTGAGGAGCAATGGTAGAAGGAGGAACCCTAGCAGAAGGTGGAACACTTCCAGCAGGAGCAAGAGATTCCCCAACAAAAGGAACACACACATACACATTCAGAGGAAGGGACGTGGAGGAGCAGCAGCAAGAGCTCAAGGCTAGTAACGTTGCATGTTGCATTGTGTGCGGGCAAAATTATGAAAAGCACAGTGTGTGTGTGTGTGGCAGAGTACTGCCGCCATGTGAGCTGAAAGAAGGGGACACAACCCCACCCCGACCGACCGAGCGACTGCCGACCACCGCCAGCAGATGTGGTTAATGTTCTGCACTGCATTTTATAATGAGCGGAAGGATTTTAAACGCCAGTTCCGACGTTCCTCATAGACAATACCCTGCAAATATTTAGATGTGCTTAGGTTTGCCAGGCAGGGAGCAAGGTATGTGTGGAATTTGAGACTAAAAATTAAATAACTTATGCAGAAAATATTTAACCAAAATTAAAGTAGCTGTGTGAGCTGCAAAACTGAAATTGAAACAATTCTTTCCATGCTTACAAGAAACTATTTTGCACCTAGGACATCTCATAGTCGCCTAAAACTTTTCAGTAAGCCATTTTCATGGCTTGTTGTTACAGCAATTAAGCAGTGAACCTGTCCCAGAAAAATATGTTTGTCGCTTAGCTGATGGTAGAGCAAAATGAGCGAAAAAGTGCGCGAACTTCAACCCACAAAGGAAATCAAAACAGAAATCTGTAATTTTCCAGCACTTTTGGGTTGCCATTAAAGACACTATTAGGACCATCGAAGTTGAGCATTAGAAAATGGCACAGAAATCTGCACACTTTGCATATTTTTGTTGATTGCATTTTCATGTTTTAGCTTCATTAGACACCACAATAAACCTGCATCAAGAAAAGCTACAAGGAAAAGCCTCTTTAGGCTCCACAATTCACATGCTTCTGGCAGACATTTTGCTGACCTGAAAATATCCCCACAGCCCCCACAAACATCATCATTTGGGCACATTCCACTACGAATTTCCGTTTGCTGATGTTTACCCTTAACCAAAATGCTTTAATTAGCTGGAGTCAGAGTCAGAGCAAAGTCAGAGCCAAAAGGAAGGACCCTGTTCAAGTTCATGCCCACCAGTAAAATAAGTGCTTAACATTTCTCCGCTGCCGTTGGCATAAATGGCTTAATCGCCACCTTCAAGGAGGCAAAAATTCCATTTGCAATTACTTTAATTACAGCCAGGCAGCAGGATTTATTGGCACACAACGAAATATTTTAGCTTGGGCGCCTGCAAATATGCGGCACAGCACATCACAGCCCGTGGTTATGAGAATACTAGAGAATTTTCGACATTTATTTTAAGATCTGCTGTGACAATGACACAGATGCTATATACCCCCACACACACACTGTTCTGCATACACTCGTACTCGGCGCAGAGAGATAGAGCGAGAGTAGAAATGTTATTTATAAAAATGACAGACACTTCTATTTCGTTCTAGTCCCTTATGCGAGTATTTTTGCATAGGGTACTTCAAGGGCCATAAAGGGTGTATTGTGTCTGCAACAAGGGGTGCACAATAAGAGCTTAAGGGAGTCTATACTGTATAAAAGTATGCTCAAAATATAGGTACAATTGACTATGCCTTGTTCAACGTTGTTCAATGTTGCTCCTAATTTTGCAAATAATAGCTAAACTTCCTTTTATATCAATGAAAAAACGGAAGCTAATGTGTTCCCAGGTAACCATTATTCGAGACCCTCTACATTTGTCACTTTTTTCCCCTGTTACTGTTGAATGGCAGCTGCTACCGAGTAGCACCGAGTGCCTCAGCTGCGGAGGCATCATGTGAAAAATGGCAATGTTTTGTGCGTCACGTCGCATAGTCTCAGACTCTCACTCTACGAGCGACGCGTTTTTGTCACACATACCACAGTAGATTAAATTATAATCGAAACAGAGCGAAGCAGAGAGTGTCCCTAGAATCCTTGGCCAGGATTTGTGCAATTGACTGTGTAAGTGTTGAGCATTCTCGGGATTCCCTTTCGCTGGGGCTTTTTAATGAAATGTCAGTCACTTGTTTAGACCATTTTTCATAGCAGAAAAAGTAGACAGAAAAACAAAACAACAAAAACAGCAGCAGCAGTAAATGATTAACTTTTTACCAATTTTTTTTGTGCATTAACAAAAAGCAAACAGAAATACACGCACAGCATCGTAAATCATGCGAGGGAAAGTCTCGTTGGGGCATCGAAAGCATGGCGCAACCCTTCTGTTGGCTTTGACATTTAGTTTATGTGATATTTCACATGTGATAAGAGCAGAGTAGACTGACATTTGGATAGGTCTTGCCCTTTGCCAAACGTCCCCCCCCCCCCCCCCCCCCCCCCCCCCTCTCTTTTTTTTCTTCTTTTTTTTTGTTCCGCCCTTGTTTGCCTTTTTTTTTTTCTCTTTTTTTCCTTCCCCTCCCCCCCTCCCCACAGAAGAA